>NW_026948497.1:6929061-7571861 GCF_035770615.1 Melospiza melodia melodia | reverse complement strand
CAGTAGTGAAGGGTAAAGAGAGTAAGGAGAGGGTAGAGGGGAAGGTGGTAGAGGTATAACTGGGTTAGGAGGTGGTAAAGGAATGACAGCTGGGAGAGGAGGAGGAATTGGGTCCACAGCAAGAGGAATTGGAGGAAGGATTTGAGGTACTGCAAGGGTAGGGTGAAGTAAGTGGTCAAGGGGGTCCCAGTTTTTGTTAGCCTTCCCAGCCTCTTCTTCTTCTTTTACTTTACTAGCTTGCTTTCCCTCTTTTAATTTATGGACTCTTGTATTTTCCTCCTCTGAGGTGTACTTTAGCCAACAGGTGACGTTCTGTATGTGATGGGCCTTTAGCAGGAATTTGGGGCAAAACAGAACATGCATCACGTTCGGATAGAGAGGCAGGTATTTCAGGATATGTTTCAGGATGTTGTTAGCTCATGCAGAATGAAAATTAGAGAGCTGAAAGCTTAAGACTTAACTAGGCCATGTCTGTTAGGGATAATAAAAATGTTTCTAAAAGCACATTAATGGCAAAACGAGGTACAAGGACAATCTCCATTCATTATTAGGGGAGATGTGGTTACCAAATATGAGGGAAAGGCTGAGGTACTTAACCCCTTCTGAGCCTCAGTTTTCAAGAATAAGTCAAGTTGTCCGCAAGAAAAGTCTTCTCCTGAGCTGGTGGATGGGGACAGGGAGCAGAACAGCCCCCCCCTGTAATCCAGAAGGAAGCAGCTGGGGACCTGCTGAGCCACTCAGATGCTCACAGGTGTCTCTGGAAGCAGATGGGATCCATCCCAGGGGGATGAGGGAGCTGTGGATGAGCTCCCCAGGCTGCTCTCCATCATTTACCATCAGAGCTGGCTCAGCAGGGAGGGCCCAGAGGACTGGAGGTGCCAGTGTGAGCCCATCGCCAAAAAGGGCTGGAAGGAGGAGCTGGGGAACTCCAGGCCTATCAGCCTGACCTGGGTGCCCGGCAAGGTTATGGAACAGATCACCTTGAGTGCCATCACAGGGCACCCACAGGATGGTCGAGAGATCAGCGCCAGCCAGTGTGGATTTCAATATCTGCATTGATGATCTGCATGAGGGGACTGAGTCCAGCATCAGCAAATTTGCAGATGACACCAAGGTGGGTGTGAGTGTGGATCTGCTGGAGGGTAGGAGGGCTCTGCAGAGGGACCTGGACAGGCTGGATCCAGGGCCCAAATCCAACAAGGTCAGGTTTAACAATTCGACGTTTCAGGTCCTGCACTTTGGCCACAACAACCCTTGCAGTGCTACAGGCTGCGGACAGAGTGGCTGGAGAGCAGCCAGGCAGAAAGGGACCTGCAGGGACTGATGGACAGCAGGCTGGGCATGAGCCAGCAGAGTGCCCAGGTGGGCAAGAAGGCCAATGGCTCCTGGCCTGGCTCAGGAATGGTGTGGCCAGCAGGGGCAGGGCAGGGATTCTTCCCCTGTGCTCAGCACTGGTGAGGCCACACCTCGAGTGCTGTGTCCAGTTCTGAGTCCCTCATATTTATGAAGGACATGGAAGGGCTGGAGCACGTCCAGAGAAGGGCAACAAGGCTGGGGAGGGGTCAGGAACACAAGTCCTGTGAGGAGCAGCTGAGGGAGCTGGGGTTGTTTATCAGGGAGAAGAGGAGGCTCAGGGAGACAAGGTGGTGTCAGGGCACAGGTTGGAATTGATGATCTCAAAGGTCTTTTCCACCCTTGCTGATTCTGGGATTCTCTGGAACCACCCTTGGAGCAGTTGCAGGAGGAGCCCTGGGCCTCCTCTTCAGAAGCTCCAGCAGCCCACGTCCCTCAGCTTCTCCTGCCAGCCCCAAAGCCCATCCTGTCAGTCCTGCAGAGCCTCTGCAGCTCCTCCTCACTGCCCAGAACAGGGAGCCCCAGAGCCAGACACAGCAGCCCAGATGTGCTCCCTTGGCCTGACGTGCCTCTGGCAAGGGAGCAGCACCAGGCACTGCAGGAGCCTGCAGACAATTCCTGCAGCACTTGTAGGATGATCCTGCTGCCCAAGGGACGTTCCCATGGGGCCAAGTCAGGAACTGCACTGGAGAGTGGGGCCAGAGAGGAAGGGGCAAACAGGGAGGGGCAGTTTGCAGGGGAGGGAACAGCAAAGGGCAATAGGAAGGAATCTGGATCAGGGACGAGGAAAGAAATCCAAGGTTAAGCCAAGGAAATGCTCAGGTCAGTTTGGGGGTGGCTGCCAGGCAGCCCTGGCTCTGAGCAACAGCATCTGCAGTGGCACAGGAAACTCCCAGCTGATGGGAACAAACTTTCAGGCTGACTGCAGAGGCCAGGACAAAGCTGAGTGGTTTCCCTGGTGTCCCCCAGCCCTTGCTGGCCCCAGGGGCTGATGGCATTTGTGCCCCCTCAGGTTCATGTCCCCACACCAACAGCATGGGGGTGCTCCCCCTGCTGTGTGCAATGCAAACAGGGGCTGCTGAGCCAGTGCTGCCGTGTCTGTGCCTGCAAGGATGGGGCACCTGTGTGAGCTGGGGGAGAGGCCAGGGCTGCAGAGGGGGGATGTTGTTGGCAGCTCCATCAGGACGCTCTGGGACGCTGCCCTGGGCTGTGCAGCGCACTGGGGATGGATCAGCCCCTGCTCTGCTGCTCCTTCCCGTCTGCCCCAGGGCCCTTGCAGAGCCCCAGCCATGCTGTTTGCCCCCAGCCTGCCCATGGCCAGCCTGGGGCTGCTCACGGGGCTTTTCTGTGCTGAGCATTGGCCTGGGTGTGTTCTTGAGAGAGCCTGGGCAAGGAGCCTGGAGTCCCCAGGCCCTGGCCTGAGGCGTCAGCGCTGCCCCAGCAGTGCCCATGGCCTGTTCCTGCTGCAGCCACGGCACTGCCACCCCCATGGCTGTGCCCGGCCCTGAGAGCACTCAGGCCCTGCAGCAACACCAGGGCCACCAGGGCAGCGGGGCAGGGCCACAGCAGCATCACTGGCAACACCAAGTGCTGCTGCTGCTGGGCACAGCTGCTGGGCCAGCACTGATCTGCCCCCAGCTCTGCACACAGACATTGCTGCTGCAGCTCCAGAGAAGGCAACAAAAGGGCATCTCTGCAGAAAACTTTTCTGGGAGATCCTTTAGTTCTTTTAAAGCCACAGAGAGTGCAGCCCCTCATTGACACAGTCTGTGGTTACAGTCAAGGAATAGAGAAACAAAATGAGAAATGGTATAAAAAATGGCATTTCTTTGTAGACAATACGAAAAAGTTAAAAGAAAGAAACAGAACCTCCAGAAGGAAACCAACAAGAAGTATCAAAGATTAGTTTTATTACAAGCACTTTGCATAAATTACTCAGCAGTTTAATGTTCCTGAAAGCATGCAGTCATCAGTGTCCACACTGCAGCCTTGAGCTCCTGGTTCCTCAGGCTGTAGATGAGAGGGTTCAGGACTGGAGGCACCACCGAATACAGAACTGAAAGGGCCAGATCCAGGGATGGGGAGGAGATGGAGGGGGGCTTCAGGTAGGCAAATGTGGCTGTGCTGATGAACAGGGAGATCACAGCCAGGTGAGGGAGGCAGGTGGAAAAGGCTTTGTGCCGTCCCTGCTCAGAGGGGATCCTCAGCACAGCCCTGAAGATCTGCACATAGGAGAAAACCATGAACACAAAACAGCCAAAACTTAAACAGGCACCAACAGCAAGAAGTCCCAGTTCCCTGAGGTTTGAGTGTGAGCAGGAGAGCTTGAGGATCTGTGGGATTTCACAGAAGAACTGGCCCATAGCATTGCCCTTGCAGAGGGGCAGGGAAAATGTATTGGCTGTGTGCAGCAGAGCATTGAGAAAGGCACTGGCCCAGGCAGCTGCTGCCATGTGGGCACAAGCTCTGCTGCCCAGGAGGGTCCCGTAGTGCAGGGGTTTGCAGATGGACACGTAGCGGTCATAGCACATGATGGTCAGGAGGAAATGCTCTGCTGAGATGAAGAACACAAAGAAAAAGACCTGTGCAGCACATCCTGTGTAGGAGATGTTCCTGGTGTCCCAGAGGGAATTGTGCATGGCTTTGGGGACAGTGGTGCAGATGGAGCCCAGGTCGCTGAGCGCCAGGTTGAGCAGGAAGAAGAACATGGGCGTGTGCAGGTGGTGGCCGCAGGCTACAGCGCTGATGATGAGGCCGTTGCCCAGGAGGGCAGCCAGGGAGATGCCCAGCAAGAGGCAGAAGTGCAGGAGCTGCAGCTGCCGCGTGTCTGCCAATGCCAGCAGGAGGAAGTGCCTGATGGAGCTGCTGTTGGATACTTGCTGTGCCTTGGCATGGGAATCTGTAAAAAGGTAATCATGGAATAGTTGGGTTTAGGAGAGGACTTCAAATATCCCAGCACAGCCTGCGGGCACTTTCCCCCCACTGCCTGCCCAGGGCTCTGCTGCCTGGAGTTGTCCCTGCCAGCAGCTGCTTCCCTGTGCCCAGGGCTGGGCCCTGCCAGAGCTGCCAGAGCCCAGCCCAGCTCTGGGGGCTTAGCTCTGCCCTGCAGACCCCTCCCATCTCTAGCACTGCCCAGGGGCAGCTCTGGCTCTGCAGGCTCTGATGGTAACATCACAGGAACCCTGAGGAGACTGGGAAAGCAACACTAATGCTGCCTCTAAGGGGCCCTGCAAGGATTTCTGTCACTGCCTGGTTTATTAACATCTGAAAGTATTTTGGGGTTTTTTTGGGGTTTTTTTTCTCAACCTGAACCTTGAGATGAATATCTATCTGCACTTTCCTATCCAGGCAACCCAGAACAGTATATTCAAAAAGCAGGAAATTCCCTTTCATGCAGCCCCTGTCTTGCTGTGCTCCCTGTATAATCTATTTGTTCTGACATTAAATGCCATACTGGAAGCAGTCCTGAACAATGCAGCATCCACCCCACACAAGGAGAAAACTTCCAAGCCTGACCAGCTGTCTCCTGCCCCTATATCTTGTCCCCCAGCGCTGGGAGCAACTGCCAGGGCTGGCTGAGAGCTGTCTCTGGCAGGCAGCAGAGTCCCTGCCCCAGCACAGCGCCCTGGGCTGCAGGACCCTGCTCTGCAGGACAGCCCTGGGCACCCCTGGCTGCTCTGCACAAGAGACAGAGAATGTACTCACAGAGTCTGTAGGCATTGGGATGTTCCAGCTTTAGGAGATGGCTCCAGGAGCTGCAGCTGCATTGTCCTGCAGTCAGAGGTTCCTGTGCCAAGGGCTGGCAGTGATTCTGCCCCAGGCACTTCTCAGCACCTTCCCAGCCCTGACTGATTGAAGCTCTCTGTGCCTCTGTGCTGTGCCCCGGGTGGCTGCAGGCAGTGCCCCAGCCCTGCTGGGCTGGCAGAAGAGCTGCTCATCGAGAGAAATGTGCTTTTGAAGCTCTTCTTGGTTACCAGGAGTTGCCTCTGTGCCAGGAGCCCAGCCCAGCTCAGCAGCACAGACACAGCACAAGGACTTTAATGAACCTCTGGGGCATTGTGCTCAGGCCCTGAACATCGGTCCCTGAGAGGGAGCTGAAGAAACCTCTCCAGAACTCTAAGGCAGAATCCAACTCCAAAGTTTCTTGGACTTTTAATGGGTCCCACTGAGGAGTACAACTGAGAAAGTGTCCCCAGGCCCCAGGCAGAGCAGAGAACTGGAGGCAGTGATGACAGGTGGGGACAAAGAGAAGCCAAGTCTTGGTGCCCTGGGGCACAGCAGGGTCTGTGCCACCAAGGGCTGTGAGGAGACACCTTGTCCTGAGGCACTGGGGCCTCCTGGCACAGCCCCAGCCAGGCTGGGCACTGTCAGCCCCTTGTCCTGCCCTCAGCATCCCCCCCTAGCCCGCATCCCAGTGGCCTCAAGGATCTGCTGGAAGGAGTCCCTGGGGAGCCTTGCTCAGCAATGGCCCTGGGGAATCCTTAATGCTCCCTGTAGGGACTGCAGGTTTTTTAAAAACTTTGGGTTTGGCTTTTGCCTTGGAGTCTCTGAGAGGTTTGTGCAATCATGGCCTCCAATTATCTGCAGTAATTATTCCCTGGAGAGGCTTTCTCAGTAACAACACTCAGAGGGGCTCATTAATACTTCAGGGTACTTCAGTTATTTTAAGGTACTTGGTGTTTCCCTTTTGATACACACTGTGTGAGAGGTTTTACAATCATGGCCCCAATTATCTGCTTTAACGAGTCCCTTGAGAGCTTTGTACTGACACTCAGTGGGGCTCATTAATGCCTTGAGATACTCAAGGTTTTTAAGGTACTTTATGGATTTAAGTTTACTTTTAGGTACTTTTAAGGAATTTCCTTCCAAAATTGAGTGTCTGAGAGGTTTTTGTGCCATCCGGACCTCCAGTTCTCTCCTCCAAGGAGTCCAGGAGGAGCCTGTGTTGGGTATCTTCCCTCTTTCTGTTTTACAACAAAGATGGAACTGAAAGAATTTTGTAAGACTTTCTAAAAGCATCCAAACAAACATGAGACAATTAACAATACAACAATAACTAGGAAAATTAAATGTCCTGTTTTAGATAGACATCATCCAACCCTTTTATCCCTTGGATTGGAAGAGTTTATTGAACTAGTCTTTGTTTTCCACTTGAAGCTTCTTGAACTCTTCATTCAGTACTTGAATGCTCTTGTGGATTGACTCACTGTGGCTGGAGAGGTTCATGCAACACATGCCCTCAGAGTCTACACAGCCATGCCCATGTGCCCAGAATAAAAATTCTATCGCTGTTCTGCAAGGTGGCATGTCTGATGGTCTCTATGTCTGAGAGCAGGCCACTCAGTGTGAGGGAGTAGCATTGGTTTGCTTACTTAACAGGCACCCAAGATGGTCTGATTGTCCTAAAGCTTTAGCTGCAGCCACCCAAGGTAGTCCAAATTGGGGGTGCTACCATCCAATACCTGGATTAAAGCTTGCAAAGCCATCTCTTTGATATCATCCAATACTTCTCTGAGGATACCTGCTGCTTGATCATCTGGTAGGCTGTGTTGTCCTTCTCCAGCTAGATGGTTGATTGTCAATTCCGCCCTTGCCTCATTATTAGCATACTCATTGCTATTAGCATAATAAACACTTCCATCCCTCTTCCCACAGGGTGTATTCTGTAAATGACAACAACATAATATATTTTAAATCATAGGGGCCAGAATTTTGAAGCACCCGTGGGGTTCACATTGGTGACCTGAGCCATACGTGCTGCCGGAAGCCTGGAAAGCTGCAAGAGCGCTCACGAAAGAGGTATGAAAAGGCAAGCAGCATATAAGTTATCCGCCACGTATCTAGAATGGCGAGGGATAAAGGGGATAGATTTGTTATTAGCCTACGGATACGCCGAAGAAACTTTCCTTAACCCACATGAACTTTCAGAATGGAGAAAATCTGGGGATATACTGTGGGAAGCCGTGTTAGAAGATGATAAGTCAGCAAAGAAACCGAGCAAGCCTAGGCGGGGTATACACAATACACTTCAGCATGTCTCTGAGTGCACAGCAGCAGCCGTGGCTCAGGGCGGCTGCAGGGCTGTGCCGCTCCGAACTCGGCATGGGCGCAGCGGCGGCAGCGACGGCAGCCACAGGGGGTTCGCCCCCTCCGACACAAGCGCCGCGGGACCGGAGCACTTCTTCCAGCGGGAGCACTCTCCCTCCACCCCGCAGCTGGCAAAAGCTTCAGTGTGAGACCTAACAGCATAATAAATGTGACTCTTGTCAACAAAAGAAAGATTCCTACTGCAATTAAGAGACCAGTGAAAATAAACAAACGACACCAAGGACCGTTGCGGCAGCGTTTCTCACCCAAGTTAAAAAGACTTTTTGTTCTTCCTAGCAGAGACTGTAAAAGAGACTTTAACATCAGAAGCCCAAATAACTCAGTCAGTGAAACATCAGACTCTAAAATTATATTTTGAAAAATTTAAAATTGTCAAAGATGTGTTAAAGTGATTGTAGAAGTAAGAGGTAATGAGTGTGTTTTTTGTATTTTTTAAGCTTGGTTTAGATGTGATAGATGTAAAAGCAAGCACTGAATTCAAAAGAATTTTTTCACAGGTATACCTTGAACAAATTTCTTATGTTTAAATGCATTCAAGTATAAAAATGCTGCAGCAAACATGTGAAGAAAGTTGTTTTAGCTTGGTATTTTAGAATCAGGCCTGTAAGTAAGTTATAGTAAATGCTATATTCTATTTCTATAGTAAGTTTTATCTGTTGTTAAGTAGTTAAAGTTAAATTATCTATTAAGTGCTATTAAGTTTAAGTAAAGCTAGATTCTGTTTAAATTATATTAGGTTTAAGTTATTTAGAATTTAAAGTCAGTTAAGTTTTGTAAAAGCTTTGTTAGATTTAAGTGATTTTACATGTAAGTTCTGTTGATTTAAAAATCTGTTAAGTTTAAGTAAAGGTAAGTTTAAGTAATGTTAAGTACTATTAAGTTTAAGTATTTTAAGTTTAGGTGTTATTAAGTTTAAGTAACGTTAGATAGATTTATCTTTTTATGATAAGCGTTTATTTTATGACTTGTGTGCAAAGTGTTGTTGTGAACATCAGAGAAACTCTAGTTGAAAGAGACAATCAGAAACATATGTGAGTAAAGCTGTTCCTGTTTGAAGTATATCTGCTGTTTGAGAATAGAAAGCCAACGACGCAGATGAAATCTGTGCACATGTTACTCCTTTAGCTTACTTTTGTAGGTTGTATTAGCACACCTGAGTTTTGTTTGAGCCTTGTACCATATAGAATCCCTTGTGTATCTATCGTATAGTATATCCTATAAATAGTGACAGCCTTTTCGGTTTGTTTCCCTAGCTTAGATCCCTTATAAGAGAGAAACCTTGCTAGCTGAGAATACTGTTTAGCTGTTAGAATTGCTGATTTTTGTGTTGTAAAGAGTGTGACACAGTTAGCCCATAGAATTTTGCTTTTCATAAAAAATAAAAACAGGGGAGATGTTGGGAATTTAGCTGCTAGAGACTGGAAAAGTACAAAGCCGTGGCTAATTCCAAGTCCTGCACCTGTGAGATAGCGTGTCCTTGGGCCTAGCTGCAGTAGGATAACAAATAGTGAAAGAGACATGAGAAAAGAGAGATGTAACCCCTAAAGAATGAGGAAGAGTTCATGGTATAGTTTAACCAATAGATTGCTTGGCTTACAGAATATTCATAAGCTTATTATTTGCTGTATAAGTGTTTGATGCTGTGATAAATAGGTATGATTTGTGCTGATAAAAATTGAAACAGTAATCAATATTGATACAGTAATTAATATTTGAGAATAATAAAATAGTTAATAGCTAAAAATTGTTATGCCAAAGAAGAGAGGGAAAGGAGGGGCTCCACCCACCCCCCCCCTTCCCAGCAGATGTTCACAAGGACAGGAGGAAAGAAGCTGAAGATACAGTTGCTAAAAATGACCAAGAACCTGGTTGGGTCCAAGAAAATGCTAATTATAAGGGACTTATTGCCTTGATATGTAGATGCAGTGATACGTTAGTCTTGGCTTACATTGTACTGGCTTGGTGCGCATGTGTAACCCAAAGGTGAATTAAAGGACAACGAAGAAGACTACAGGGCCTTCATCATTGACAACCCTCAAAGACTTGTGCGACCACCAAACCGAGTGGTGGCGCATGCGTGATAAAGGTGGTAATGAAGGCGGAGACAGAAAAGTGACGAACCGAAAATAGGAGGAGATAGCATAACAGGGGTGACTTTCACTTGGCAAGCTTGTACGTGAAGTGGCAAGGGTCATTGAACCCTGCCCTCCGTACCCCGCGGTTGTTTTTGCTTATGCGCTATTATTTGAACCAAATTATCCCTTGTATATATATTTTCTAAACTATTTAATTAAAATTGTTACTACTTTTAATACTGTTTGGCCTTTTTATGATGGGATAATTGGGCAAACATAACAATGCTTTCTTTAATAAATTGGACCTGTGATGAACCACCTGGTGTCCTGGTCCCCTTCCTACGACATGGGCCCTGCCAAGCTGTCCCTGCCTCACGCTGGCCTCGCTTCCCCTGGCACAAGTGCCGGGCCTGAAGGAGCTGCCCTGTGCTCCAGCCTGCCGAGCAGCCCGGCTCCCTGCCCCGGTGCCCAGAGTGCTGCACACACTGCTGGCCTTTGCCAGGAGGTGCAGGGCAGCTGGCAGAAGAGGAGGAATCCTCAGCCAGCCCAGTGGCCCGCGGCTGCCCTTGGCCTTTCTCTGCTCCTGGGCACACTCTAGATGGCCAATGCCTCCAGGCCGGGCTGTGCCCAGCACGGCTGCGCTTCCCCTCGGCAGCAGCCAGCTGCCACCTGGGCTCTGAGAGCGGAGGATTCGCCCGCTCCCAGCAAGAGGCACCCAGGGCCCGGCTGCTGCCTCTTGCAGCTCCAAGGGCCTCCTTCCAGCCTGCCTCTGCCGGGGCTCAGGCTGCTCCGGCCTCTGCCGGGGCTCTGCTGGGGCTCCAGCCCGGGCAAGGCCGGGCCCGCTCTCACCTCACAGGCGCTGACAGCTCTGCCCCACAGGAGACCTTCCCGAGCACCCTCTCTGATCTTTCTGCTTTCTCACTTGAGCAAGGCTTTCCTCCAGCCAAAGAGATGATTGCATTTAGGGATCCAAATCCAAGTGGCAGGAGCCCAAATGCTCTCCAGTCACAGCTGAAGGCCTGCATCTGCACAGGGTGTTTGGGCTGCCTCATTCTTCTTTTGGTTTTGCCTTCAAATGCCATTGCCCTTTCTGCCTCAAACAGAAGTACTAAAGCTGGCCAAAAACAGACCAGTGGGCCATATTCCAAAGGCAGTGTGGTCTGGAGAGGATGAATGAAGAACATCCTTCCCCACTTTCACACCATGCCAAAGACACTGTGTCACCTTTAAGAAACAACAGACAATTCAGAAAGAATTTTTGAGCTTATTCGCAGAGTGAGAAGGAAGGGAATTGTCAAGGTGACGTGTGGTTTTAGAAACTTTATTCATTTCCAATCCTACTCTGCAGTCCTATTAGACAATCCTACTCTAACTCTAACTCTAACCCTAACCCTAACCCTAACCTGAACCCTAATCCTAATCCTAATCCTAATCCTAATCCTAATCCTAATCCTAACCTACAATCCTAGTCTAAACTGGTTGAGGAATAAATGGTCCTGATGTGATTGTCACGTTCTTGTCTCCCTCCTCTTCTTCACTGAAACAATCAGCGGCACCAGGCTGGACGCAGGCTCAGCAAATGTTACAAATGGATGCTGCCCAAAGGGAAAAAAAACAAATCAACAAAAAACAATGGACCATGACTTTCCAAGCTCAGTGCTTCCAAGGATTCCTCTGGCTCCTAGAAGGATACAGGAAGAGGACCAATGGGACCATCTACACCTCCAACTTTATGTGCAGGACTTTGCCTTCACAGGCAAACCTGGCCCAGAATCCCACTCATCCATTTTTTCAGGTGTCCTCAACTTGCTGAGATTTTTGCCCTGCCAGTGCTCTAGAAATGGTGCTTTCTTTGTCCTTGGAGTTTCAACTTTTCAGGAAACTCCAAAGCCTCACACTGGTCCCTCTCTTTGAAAGACAGGCACTGTGCTGATTCCCGCAGGGAGACAGAGCAGTGTCTACCATTCCATGCCCTGCCCCTCGTGTGCTGGATGGCACCTTCCTTCCCAGCAGGGCCAGCCCAGTGGCACTGGGCCCTGCAGTTCCCTCTCTGCCACACAGCCTGGCAGTAACACTGGTACAGTTCCCGTCTGCTTGAGCGTGCCAGGCAGCAGATGGGGCTGGGACAAGTCCCTCCCAGCTGTCCCTGTTTGCATGGCAGAAACCTCTGAGGGTGGGCTGGGGGGCACAAACCAGGGCCCCTCAGAGGCTCACAGTGAGCCCCCCACAGCCCCTCCTGCCCACAGCCAAATCTCTGACCCCTAGGCTGGGACTGGCTTCCTTGGGCTCCTCCACCACCATTTCATGTCTCGGTACCCTGCATTGCTCTACTTCAATTCTTTTGCCATTAGATAAAACTGAACACCACACCAAATTACAAAAGAGGGTGACAGAAACAGCCAGAGGACCTCTCTGACTCAGGAAATGCAGAGGGAGCTGGAGTTATTCAGTTTTGTGAAGAACAGGCCCCAGGGAGACTTTATTGCCACTTTCCAAGACTTCAGAGTGGCTTTGAAGAAAGTGGGGGACATCTTTTTTAACAGGGCCAGTTACAAAAGGATGGGGGTGAATATTTTTTAACACAAATAGGATCTAATCAGAACTTGTTTACTCCGAGCATGGTGCGACCCTGGCACAGCTTGCCCCAAGAGCTTGTAGGAGCCCCATCCCTGCAACCATTCCAGCTCCGGTGGCAAAGGGCTCTGAGCAACCTGATCTCTTTAAAGATGCCCCTGCTCATTGCAGGACACTTGCACCAGAGGACCTTTACAGGACCCTGCCAGCCCAGCCCAGTCTAGGATTCCTCACCATTTTCATTTGAAGAGCAGCAAGAGTGGAGGTGAGGAGGAAGTGGGCTCATCTGATGCCTTGGACTTGAGTGGAGGAGGAGCCCATCCCTCAGAGCCTGTTTCACCTGCAGCCCCTTCACATTTTACCTGCAGGAGCTCCTTGGCAGACCAGCGCCGCGCCTCATCTCTCTGCAGGCAGCAGCTCAGGAAGTCACGCAGGCAGGATGAAAATAGGTTGGGCTGCTTCAGCTTTTGTCTTCCTCCTGTGGCTATCAGGAGTTGGGGCTGGGGACAAAGGAGACACCAGGCTCCACCTGCTTCTTTCCCATCTGTCACTGCTCTCCCAGATCCCATTGATTAAGCTCCACTCTGCAGTGGCAGTTTCTGCCCTGGCAGAGACCCAGAGATGACTTTTCTTTACCAACCAAAACCACAAACCCCGATGCAACCACAGACTCTCCAGCATCCCACAGATCTTGCCTTGGTAGCTGATTTCATTGACTGACCTAGTTAGTGGGAACTACATCAGCACAAGCACTTTTCCTTCCCTGAGGATTCATACCAGCTTGAGAGGCTTTTTGGAAGAAGGACTTTGCTATACTAACTCTACTCTATCCAAGGGTTAGTATATGAAAAGTATCTCTGCAGTGCTTCTTGTCCCTTAAGCACAGCTGCCATAAAACAAAACGAATCAATCTTTTTGCTTTGTTCTTGAAAAGAATGGGAATTGGAAGGAAAGAAAGGAAATCCACCACGTATTCCTCAGGTAAGGAAACAAATCTTTGGAATCTCATCTTCAACACAGACACATTAAGATCCATGCACAAATGTACTGGCATGAAAACGCCTGCTTGGACACACAGGAGCCATCTGCAGCTCTGTCTCTCAGCAGTCTGAAAATTTCTGCTTTCCTTACATGGAAAAGAAAAACTTTTCATGGTCAAATCAGAAGGAGAGGTTCCATCCCTATGATCACCCTCTGCTCAGTTGGCTACTCAAGTCAATGCATGAATGGTAGGCCCATCCCAGAAAGTGCCAGGAAACAAATGGGGGGTTCTGACAGGCTCTCCACATCACCAGGCTCTGGCTTGGTGACGGGCAGAATGTGGCTTGGGCTAGGAGAGAAACACGGTCACTGAGTGTTTCAGCAGCACTGCCCAAGAAGCAGAAGAGACTCTGTGGCCTTTACACCCTCATGGCCAGGTTTCAGGCATGTTTCCCAGTGAGAAGAAACTGCACAGGGGTTTAAGTTCCTCTCTAAAAACCAATGCCTTAGCAATTTTCTCGTGTTTGGGCTTCTTTTCTTCATTTCTGGAAATGTAACACCACTTCTGAGAGGCTTGCCTTGTGTTTGAGGGGCATCTTCACAGACAGACAAGTGGGAACAACTTGAAACCCAAAGCAAATGTTGCCTGAGAAGAGCTGGGGAGTGTTTGCCTGTGGTGAGGCTTGAGCTGTCTGGCAGTCCCCTTCCATGATGTGCAGAAACATCCAGCTGCTCCCCAGAACTCAGTCCCTCTGGGCACGCAGGCCTCTGGAAACACCTGACGATTCCAGCCTTTCTCCTGCTCAAGAGCATCTAACCTAAGCTGAGCTCCAGTTTCTTCTGTAAGGCCAAGGATGCTCACTTCCATGCAGCTGACAGTGTCCATGGAGCTCAGCAGGTCTTTCTCATACTCCTCAGGCCAAGGAATTACAGTGTAGATTGGCAAGACATCAGCTGATCATTATCTAGTGTGGTTCATGTGGAACCAAGCTCTAACCCGCTAACAAGTCAGAGGGAGAGAGCTCATTCTGCTTTTGCAAGATGGTATTTAGAAACATAAGACACCGACTTGGAACTATTCAAACCTCAACTTGCAGAATCCATCTCAAATAGACAAAAATAACAATGGCAAGAGGCCTTGGAGTCTCCATAAAAATGCCCACCACTGTCATGATAACTCTGTGCTCGTGGCGCTGAAATAGATGGTGACCAAAGAGACTTTGCTATTATCCTCTTTAACCCAAAGGAGAATTTCAAAGCCAGAAATGGCAATCTACTCCCCTTGTGTACAAATAATTGATGCGGCTTTCTGTCCTTTTCCCACATCACCAGAGGTGACAAAGAGGGTTTTATCCTGACTCTCAGCTGAGCTCAGCCACTGGCCATGGTGGGGAGCTGGAGCCCTCCCTGTCATTAGAACTGTGCAGGCCAGGGATGGCCCTGCTCCTATGGTAAAGAAACACAGCACCGGTGTCAACTGCCCACAGTGGATCCCTGCCCAGGCACCTGCCTGCAAGCTCATCAACTTGTTAAAGTACCAAGAAACAGCCAAGGGTTTGGCAAACAATTCTAACTGCAGTCAGAGAAAAACACATCCTACACTTATCCAGGCCACCCACACACATGACTGAACAATGTACAGATGACGTGAAAGCCTGAAAGTTTCAACGACCACAGGATTTGGAAAAGATGCTACAGAATGTAAGAGAAGAGCTGCGTTTAAAAAATGAAAAAGCAAGCAGAACTGCTTGGGCATTGCTTTGGTAGTAGGTTTTTTTCTCTTTTCCTTTTTTGTTTAGTTTTCTTTTTCCTTTTTTCCTATGTTTTCTATGAAATTTACACTGGAAAGGTCTAACCTCTATTTCTCTGGATATTTATCATATGTCTACCCTGTCCACTGAAAAATTCTTGTCCTTCAGAAACAGACTTCCAACATTGTTCAAAAAACAAGTGGGAAATGTCAGGCATGGCTGCAGGCCAAAATGGCAGGTTTCTGAACTGGTTAGGTTTCTGAACTGCCACTTCCCTTTCTGATACAACCAAAGCTACAGTAGATGCTGATGTGTTGCAGGGGCATTTTTAGAAGGGGACCTTGGTGGATGTGGTGCCGGAAGATGGCAATGGGATTTTGTCCAATGGCACACAGAACATGGGACAGGTGAGAAAGACAGTGGGATCAGTGAGTATTTGCACCTTACCAAGACAGGAGTTGCATTCCAGGAAGGAACTTCTTGTTCCACCATTTCAATGCCCACGATTCCCAAAGACCATATGTCCACTTTGGGGCCACATGGTTGGCCTGTCACCACTTCAGGCGCCAGCCACCCAGCAGCGCCGGCCAAAGAGCTCCGTCTGCCCTGCTCAGGGCTGAGCTGAGCAAAGAGGCCAAAGTCAGCTGTGGAGAAAACAACAAACCATGAAAGCCAGCTCCAGTTAGGAAACCAAGCAAAAGAATTCCCCACTCTCAGGCTAACAATGTGCTGTTGGATCTCCTGGAGAACGGTCCATGCTTGATTTCCTTGGGGCTTTAGCCAAGGGAGTATGGAATTGGCCACTTCCAAAAAATCCCAGGTTTCTTAACGCTGGGATTAACGCTCCTCACAGCAGTGGACTTCATTCCCTTGAAGCTTTAGATTGTAGCTCCCTCTGTCTGGAAGGGACACACACAGAGCAAGGCCACTCTTGACTGCTTGTGGCTCCCTATACCTCTGTGCCCATTCCAACTGTGCCCTCAGCTTGCAGCAGGGGTCCCTGCACTGCCACCAGCACCATTTCTGGGGAGCTGGCAGTCACTCCAAGCAGCCCCACAACCACATCCCTGGAATGCTGCACCTGACCAAGAATATACTGACCCAGCTTGACAGAGCCGTCAGTTCTGAGAAGGATGTTGCTGCTCTTCACATCTTGGTGGATGACGTGGTTTGAATGAAGAAAATCCAGTCCTTGCAGGCACTGAGAGAGAAAACAGAAAGAGGAGGGCAAAAATGAGTGATGAGATTTCATCACACAAGTAAGGAAACAAAGAATCTAAAAGATTCCCTCTCCAGGGGAATGGGGAGTAAGGGCAGAACAGTAATGGCCACTGAGAGGAAGAGCTTGCTGCTCCAACACTTGCAGAGCAGGACCTTTCTGAGGAAAGGCACGTCAGCTTTTGAAAGAGCAACAGCACCTGCTGGTGTAGGCTGTCCCCTGCAAACCAGCCAGGATGACTCCTGCTGCAGTGGACATGCTTTTTCCATGCAGAGGACAAAGGAGGGGTTTTGAAAGGAAAAGTCCCTCCCTTTGGTGTTTAGTGGATCACTTTTGGGTGGGAGGCTGCATGGAAAAGATTTTCTTGCTGGCCTCAGCACAGGCGTGTAAGTATCACACCTGTCACTTTGTGGAAGCAAAGAGCATTTTGGCTGCACTACTATCCTTTTCAGCTGAGGACTGTGAGAAATGAGTCTTTTTTCTTTGCTGGTCATTTCATATCCTGCCACCAGCTCCTTTGCTTTTACTGGCAAGGAATGCAGTGAAGACAGACTCCAGGCAAATGTTTAGAGAGGCAAGGTAGAGAACAGCAAATAAAAATACAACTACAAATACAAGAGACAGAGTGAGAATACTACAGCAGGAGATAAGAGTACTGGCACAGAGTACAGGGAGTGAAGGGGCACTGGCAGGCCTTTCACTTGAGATGCTTTTACTTGCCCATAGAATAGCAGCAACACAGAAACAAAGCTTGGCACGGGAAATCACTCCAGCTCTGAGCCCCCGTTTCCCAGACAATCCTGCCCAAGCCCCTGGAAACACAGATGGGATTGCTGACCTCCCGACTGATGGCTGCCATCTCATCTTCCGACAGGTAGGTCTGGCTGATGACATTGCTCAGAGTGCCTCCATCCATGTACTCCATAACCAGGGACAGTTCCTCACCCACAAGGTAGCTGAAAGAAGGAAACAAGGGCATGGAGATGAATGTACATGGCTAGGTTGCTGTTTGGAAAAGAAGGGTTGATTCTTCTTTTCAGGTCCCTTTGAGACAAAGACAAAAAAAAGGAAGAGACATTCCCTCTTGGCTGTGCATTGTTTGCCATCTGTGCAGTCTCAAGGAGAAAGGCACAGCTGCAAAAAAGGAGATGTCTTAGATGGGCAGTAAGCAAAATGTGCAGTTTAGAAACAGCCCAGGTAAAAACCTGTCATGCATGGTGTTTCTAGAAAAAAGCACCTAATCTTCCTGGCATGCATAGCAATGAAAACCAGTGGCAACAATCCAAGGGAAATCCTTGTTAGTTTACCTGGACATAAGAAGACACTTGAAAAAAATCAAGCTCTAAAATGAAGTGGTGGCTGTGAATATAGAGATCATTGATTTAGTAAGACACAAATCATCCGGGTTTTTGAACAATTTTCAGATACCATGTGCCAGCAAAGACTCATGCAGACAAAATGCAATCTCTTCCCATCCACTGGAGATGAAAAGAGCAATAATAATTAGGCAATAATTGCAGCTCTATTTTCTGCCACTGACCAAAGTGGGATTTTACCTTGCATGTTTGCAATATGTAAACAAACATTCATGGGACAAAAGCACAACTCACCTGTCTAAACAGTTGACCAGGTTGGGATTTCTATTCACCTTCATGACCATGAGTTTGTTGACTTTTAGTTCCTCCTTCCTCAGTCCTTGAAGCTGTATTTTCTTGATGGCCACCTAAAATGACATTGAAAATCAGTAATTTGAGAGGTTGGTGGCACGAGACCACAAGGCACGTGGAGCGAGTGATTTTGCAATGACACAGCTGAGCTGTGCCAAACTGCCTTGTGATTAGGCAGTGCAGTAATCAGGAACTGACATTCCAACAGCCCATTTCTCTGCTCCCTTGGGAGCCAGTTACAGGACACATGGGGTCACTGACATTTTGCCTTGACCACTTGGTAACAGTGGTGTCTCAGTTATCACCCACAAACCTCTGACCACACTCTCTGCTGCTTGGCTTGGGATTCAGAAGAAGTAATCCATGCCTTAATACTCTGTGGATACATCTTGTGATATGGGCAGGGCTTAGGGCTTTCAGGGACGCCTTGCAGATCTCTCCCTATGTGCAGTTCCCAAGTGCAGCCCTGCAGGTGGCTAAGGATCTGCCAGTAACTTTCAGATGGATTTGCTGGCAGCCAGAAATGAGAATTCAGGACTCTGAAGCTGTAGCCCCAAAGAGCAGTGAGGTGCTCGAAGGCACCACCTTTGTTTTAGCAATGGAGAGCGAGTGAGCGCGGCCTTCTCTGAAAGGAACCGCTGCCCTCCGTGCCTTCCTTCTGGCAGCTGAGGAGGACAAAGTCCCAAATGTGTTTTGTGGGCTGGCACCAGTCTGTGCTTCTTGTGCCTTTTCAGCACAGCTCTGCCCAAAGCTCCAGCCACAGCTCACACCAGAGGGGAAAGCCCTCGAGTGCAGCAGAGTCTGCAGGGGCTGTTGACATTTACCTCTCCTCCTGTGGCAGTGTCGAGCGCTCTATAAACGTCTCCAAAACTCCTAGAAACAAAACAGAAGCAAAGAAAGGAGAAGCCATTTAGACTTTGCAGTGAAAGCCAGCCCACACAGGAGATCTCTGCTGTAAATGCCTGCAGGACACTGGAAGCATGAAGATGTCTTTGACAATGCCTTCTGAGCACACCTAGAAATTCTGATCAGCACTGACAATCTAAGCCCAGTTCCTGAACACATTTGCAGTTTGTCTGACTTCACACTTGATACCTATTCCACCAGCAAAACACCTGATGCATAGTTTTGTACCATTAACATTGCTTGGACTCACCCACTGCCAATATTTTCCAGTTCAATGTATTTTAGAATAGGACTTTCCATCTTCACCATTCTCCCTGAGGGAAACAAAATGCAAGATGTTCACTTTAAAGCAGAGATCCCACCTTCTAGGAGATACAAAAGGCAGCCCCACTGTCTGGAGCTCTGAGCCTCCCTTGGTGGACAGCTGGCTAACAACAACAGGAACAGCAACTGGAACACCAAGAAAAGAACAGCAGGCCCACAGCACAAGTGGCTGTCACAGAGACTGATTTCCAGCATCCTTTGAAGTGAGAGACCTCTTGACAGCAGACACACAGGGAAGCACAGGGAGATACATTCAGAGGAGACTGAGACCAGAAGAGAATACCTACCTAGGCAAGTAAGTTTGTCATCTAGAAACATTAAGGAGAGCTGGAACTAACAGTGCCTTTTTTTTCTTGGGAATAAACACTGTGAGATTTAGAAAAGGTTTCCTACTTGCTAAGATTAAATGCACCTGGACATGTAGAATCAATTCCTCTGAACAGATGTCAAGTCCAGAACAGGAGGAATATTGCCAAGTGTTCCCATCTTTTCCACCTTGCAGCAGTTTGCCAGAAGAATGACTCTGCGTTTGTAAACCAGAGCAGCTCATGCTAGAACCAATCCCCACGGGGCTTTCAGCATCAGGACCCTCACCCTTTATGAGCAGGCTGAGCTCAAAGACGCCCTTGCCCGTGCCCCACGTGAAGAACCACACCGCTTCTCTTCACCCTGACAGCGCGGATCAGTCGCTCCCATTGCACTCGCCCTCTCTGCACTGCACACGTCCCCATCTTCCCAACCCGGCACGGCGGGCACGGGCACAGAGGACAGCAGTGCTCCCCAGGCGTCCCTGTGACACAGAGAGCTGCCCAGAGGAGATGCTGACCCTCTGGTGAGTCCAAGCTGTGCGAGGCAGAAGCCGGACCAGAGAAGGGGCTGCGGCCTCAGGCAGCTCCGCGCTGCAGCAGCCGGGCAGCAGCGGGACCCTCCCAGCCAAGGAAGGCTCCAGCCTCTGCATTCCCACAGCCCTCAGGGGCAGGGCAGCAACCACGACAAGGCTGGCAAAGCCCAAGCATGAGCACTGACAGGCACTGATGGGAGGAAGCCAGAGTGAGCCTGAGCCCCAGACAAGCTGTTGCCCCCATTCAGGACACAACAGGATGGGCTTTGAGATCAGCCACACCCAGGCACAGATCAGTGCCCTTTTTGTCCCAACTGGTGATGGTAGACACAGAATCCACTGGGCTGTGTTCTCAACCCTACCAGATCTTATCTGAGAGCACAGCACTGGCAGCTGTTAAGGGCAAGAAGCAGATTCATTGGGTTGTGCTGCAGAATCACAAAGGGCTTGATGTGTTCTCCTAGAGACTGGTCTCAGCAGGGCTTCTGCCAGTGGCTAGGCCTCAAGCAGTCACAGCCTTCTGCTGATCCAGGAACAATCCCTGCTTCTGCCTTCGGGAGAGAGAAGGGAAGCCCAGGAAAACTCCAGCCAGTCTAAGCTGCCCTCAGAGGCAGCAGGAACACCCAGAGCTCTCTCTTGCTGCCTCGGAGCAATGCCAGCACTTCTGTGACACTAAACTGAGCCGAACCCTTTGGTACAGCTATGCTGACACGTGCACACAACTCACTGTCCCTCAGATAAGAAAGATACCAGACGTACTCTGTTGCTCCAGGGAGTCACCCGCCATCTCCTGTTGCTGAGCAGCAGCTGGGTCAGCACGGGAGGTGAACCAAGGGCTCAGGCTCCACTTCTTCAGCTGGAGAGCAAAGGCTCCTTGGGATGGCACTGCTGCTTCTGCAGCAGCTTCAGTGTCAGAGTCGGTGTAGATCTGAGACAAGAAATGAGTTGATGTCAGGAAGGTGTGGCAGAGATTTCCCTGAAATGCAAGAGAGATTGCCATTTGAAATGCAAGCCCTTAGGAAGCTGCTGTCAGCCACATGCAGAGCTCTTCAACTGGGTTGCTTTGGATGTCCACTTGTGAAACCAAATGGTCAAAACCAAAGGCTGGTTTTACTCGAGTTCATAGCCAGTTTCTTGTTCTAAAGGATGACTGCAGCAATGACCGCTCCACTTCTCCCAAAGACTCCTTTCCCCCTCCTAGGTCTGCAGATACATTTGCAGCTCCTCATTCTAATGTTCTACCTCCTGCCATGAAATTCTCTATTTCTGCACCTTCCTCGGGACGTGCTTATCCTGCAGCATCTCTGGATGGGTCAGTTCCTGGGCCTCATGCCAGCCTCGGGGCTCTTGGTTGCCCGTCATTTGCTGGAACTCTCTGCAGGCTGCCAGGTAGGATGGCAACACTTCCACCTCAAGTCAAACAGAACAAAGCAGTCAGAGACTACAGCTTGTTCCTGTCAGCCAGGAGCCATCGACTGGGAAGAAAGGAAAGGACAGGAGCAGATTTGCAAGGGATACAGACAGCTTGTAGCTCGTATTCCAAATCTATGTGAGTGACCATGTTCACCTGCAAAAACACCTCAAGAAACAAGGTCACCTGGAAGAAGCCAGCAGGAGTTCATTCGGATGACTGCTGGCTAAATGGCCAAAGGAGTAATGCCACTGCCCAGAGCATCAGCTGAGATCCAGCAGAGCAGGAAGTGTCCCTGAGAGCAGCTCTGACAGAGGCCTCATCAGGATGGCACTCAGAGGCATCACCCACCCCTGCTGCTCTGCACTGGAAAGGCAGGGCAGGCAGAAACCACCCCTTGGGTGACTGCAGTGCCTAGTGCTATTTCAGCCACTTGCTTTTCTAGAGCCTTTTGCTCCTGAAGGAGGTGATTCATTTTCTCTTTGATGATTTTAATTTTTTCATCTAGCCTCTTCTTCCTTGCCTTTATCCTAGTCTCAGTTTCTTGCAGCTGTGCCTCCATCTGTTCGTCAATTTTCTGCAAACAACAATGGAAAGGACTCTCTTCCATGAGTGGAGTGGCTGCCATTCCTTCATTCACCTGTTTTTGTTGATTGCCCCTCTGCATAGGGAGATTCTTCTCCTCTTGGATGTCTTCATTCCTCCTCTTCACTGCCATGATGGCACTCTGAGCTTCAGGCAGCTCTGCTTGTGGCTCTGCCTTGATGTTCTGTGCACACAAAAGCAGAGCAAGTGACTGAGAGCTGCCATCAAGCTCAGCTTTTCCCTCTTTTAGCCTCAAAATAACATTTATTCAGCCCCTTCTTTCTGCTTTTCCACTCAGCTCTGCTTCCACTGTAACCTTCCTGTCCTGGTGCTGATCTCTGCAGATTCCAAGGCTCTGTGCTTCCAGTGCCTGTTGGACTCCTGGCCTCCTCAGTCCAAAGAGCTCTGGTTTGTGCCCCTCTTCCTGCCCTTCCCTCTGTCACCTGGCCAGTCAGGCTTACCTGGCCATTCTCCTGTGGCTCTTCCACCTGTGGCCTGAGCTGCTCTTCCTGCTCTCGGGCTGGGAACAGCTCTCCCTGAGTCTGGCATGGCAGCTCAGATGAGGCAGTGTGCTCCTGCTCTTTCTCTAGAAGCACCTGCACAGAAAGAAAGAGAAGATGGGTTTCAGCTTCCCATACGCCCTTTGTGGGCCAAGACTCACAGACTGCTGGGCTCACACGTTCCCAAAGCACTGTGCTGCTGCTCTCCTGGGTCGTTCTCTGCCCGAAGGGAGGCACAGATTCCAAAGTGACCCTGGCCCTACAATCAGGGGCCATCTGGGACTGAAGCTCCAGCAGCCTCTCAGGCAGCTGACAGGGAAGGGGTGGCATTTCTCAAGGGTCTGGTGAGGGCCTCCCTCTGCTTCTGCTGTGTCCTGTTTGTCTTTCAGTAGTGACTGACTCCCCGCCCTGTCCCACAGCTCCATCCTGGCTCTGCAGGGGCTTCCTGGGTGAGCTCACTCCTTGTGAAAGACACTTCTGGAGTTCATGTTCTCTTCAGGCCTGCACCACCTTTGCGACTTCCTGACATCCACACTCTTGTTAGAAAACCGGGTCATTCAGGAGATAAGGATGCATGCAAAGATCTCTGATGGAAGTCAGAGAACCCCTATGGCCACCTCAGTATATGGAGGAGGACCAAGGTGTTTCTTTTCCCTCTTTTGTCAGCGGAGAATTCTGACCAGCACTAACAGAGTTTCTCATAAGGCCCCATTAACGAATGCACTTACACAGCCCTGGGGATGCCAGCGTAGGAAACCATGTGTCATGTAATGCAAACCATGTGTCACGTATGAGCAAAGTCACCAGACCCCAGCTACAGCATGGGATAGTTCTACTTCCTCAGGACATGCAAAAATTTAAAGAATAAAAAGAAGGCTTCAGGGCACAAGAGGCTGGAGGAGGAAAACATGAGGGGAAAAAACAACCATCTCTGGAGGGGGAAACATCTCTGCCTGCTCAGGATCAGTCAATGGAACTTGTCTCTACTTCTCTCCTGAAGGGATGCCTTTAGGTGAGCTTTGCATCTTCCACTGGTTTGGTGCTGAGCCAGGAAGATTCAATAGACAGATAGATAGACAGATCTCACTTTTTTAATCTCTCTTTACTGTGCTGGGGCATTTACATTCTTTGAATACAGAGAGATATAGTTCCTCTCTCTCTCCTAGGTTTTTTTTAAAGGAACGTAGTGAGAAACTTAGAGAAGAAAAGATAACAATTATCTCTACTGGATGTTCTTGTTGTTTAGTACATGTAGAATGTGTTATAGTGATTGCTTACTGAAAGTGATTTGTTAAGTGGATTTTAGTGATAGTTGTTTAGCTTGATTAGCTAATTAGATAAAATCTGTGTTGTGACTGTCTGGAGACAGTCACGAGTTTTTCTTTAGTAGCTTTTTAGTATAGTATCTCTATAGTATAGTTTTATTATAGTACTAGTGTAATATAACATAGCTTAAGAAAGCATTTGTTTAACCTTCTAAATCATAGAGTCAAAGCACATTATTCCCCACGTGGGAGTCACCCTGAATCAATACTGTCCTTTCTGTCACTACACACATCAGCACTCGGTAGCAGTGCCCCGATCAGCAGCCATCCTGAACTTGCTCTCCTGTTGCTTCAGTAACCCACACTCTTGGGGAATCTGGAGCGTGTGGGTCCTTACGGAATGCAACCAGACCCAGAGCATTGCACTGGGAACTGCACTCTGTGCATCTGTGCTCGGGCAATTCTTCTCTTGGACTCGACCACACTGATGGTGCTAAAGGGGCTGGAATCAGAAATGCAGCCCAGCCCCTCCCAGCTCCTCTAATCTCTGAGCACCAGCTGGAATGCAAGGGCATTGATTTCCTGCTCAGTTCCCAAACACAACACACACTGATTCCCTGGGCTGCCAAAAGAGACGGGAGCTGTTAACCTGAAAGTGATGTGTTTCTTCCAGTGCTGGAAAAGGGCAGGAAAGACTGAGAAAAAGCTCCCTGGAGAAGGAGAAATTACACAAAGCTTCTCCTTCTAGCAAACAAACAAACAAATGAACAAACAAAACATGAAAGTGTTACCCATTCCAGTGTCTAAAGCACTTGGATGCAGTGAAGGGATGTTTGGCAGGGAAACAGCCCTTGTGCTGAGCACTGGCTCTATGGATCTAAGGCAGGGATCAATGGAAGTCTGCCTGAAGGTCCCTCATGAGCCCCCATTGTCCAGGCTAAAGCTCCCTCAGCCCCTCCTCCCTGGCCTTGTGCTGCACCCCCTTGCCCAGCTCCCCTGTCCCTCTGTGCCCACGCTGCAGCCCCTCCATGACTTTCTGCTTCCCAGGGCCCACAGCTGCACACAGCACTCCAGCTGTGGCCGCAGCGCTGCCCAGCACAGGCCACGCTCCCTGCCCTGCTCCTGCTGCCCCACTGCTGCTGGCACAGCCACCGTGCCCTTGGCCTTCTGGGCCCCCTGGCCCCACGCTGCCTCATCCTCAGCTGCTCACGGCCGCCAGCCCTGCGTCCTTTGGGCCCACGCAGCTCCCCAGCCACAAAGGTTCCCATTGCACTTCAGATACTGCAGGCACCATTGCAAGATGGCCTTCCTGTTCTACAACGACATCTTCTAAGTAGATATCATAAAGTTTGATAGGAATAGAATTCTAAGGGACTCTGACTAAATTAAAATGGTCTAATTCAACTGTACAGGAAATTGCTCCTATGTAAATATTCCACCCTATCTGTCGTCAGCAAGCAAGGTTCTCTCTGCAACACTAGGTTTGTAGTTCTTCAAAGCTCTGATACAGAAGTTTAAAATATCTATTTCGCACTTTGTTATTTTTCTTCAGGCATGAAAATGGATTTTCTTTTGGCCTTCCTAGCTGGCCCTCTACACTCTACTGCTACTGGCCCAGCTCACATCATGTTCTACAATTCTTAAACACCAGGAACTTGAAATGTTCCTTTCTCACTCACCTCAGGATCTTCAGTACTGCTGAATACACGCTTCAGGTGTCCTGTAGTGGGAAGGGAAAATGAACCAGATGCTGTCAGAAAACTGCCTGGGCTGCTGAATCCCACAGAACAAGTCAACCCAAACAGAGATGATTTCCCGTTTCACAACATCCTTCCAGCAGACACATTTCATTCACACAGCCAGCAACGGATCAGGACAATATTCTTGATTGTGCGTACAATTTGGCCTGTTTTGCCACTAAATGAATACAAATATGACCAAGAAAATGCAAACTGTTCTTTAACACTCAGTGCTCCTGTTCTACCAAAGACATAAAACAGCTTCTGAAATCCTCTCCTTGAGGTTCATTTTTTTTTTTTTTAATCAGTTGCATGCACCAGTTCTCATTAACTTGCTTGAAACAGTTGCTCAGAAAAGCTTCCCTAAAATCCCTCTGAGCTGTGGCAGACACTCAGTGCTTTGGAGTTTGCATTTCCTTGCAAAGGGAATCGCTATTTTAGCACTTTGAAAAAGGTCAAGTTAGACAGTCAAATCCTTTCATGACAAAAGTTAAAAAGAAATAAGCTTTCTCTGAATTCTGGGAACAACTGCAGAGTTTTTAGAAGGCCTTCCAAGAAGCTCTGCCAGTCTACAATTTCAAAGGTGTCTTGCTTGTCCCAGCAAACTGAGGAAATGACAGACACTGCTGCCACAGACTCTCCCCTGGAGGGAACGGAAGCCCTGCAGGTTCCCCTGCAAATGCTGCCCCTGTGGCTACAGACACCCCCTTTTTAGCTGAACGTCATGACAGGAGCTTTACCACACCAGTGGCATCCTAATGCTCTTTCTCTTTCAAAATCAGAAACTCAGCCACCAGCAGGAAGACATACAAAAGCCAGGTTAGGATACACCCTAACCTAAGTAGAATGGAAAACTCTACTTACGTGCAAAGTGTGTAACGTAATAGGCGGAAAAACAAACACCATAAGCAGCAAAAGCTGCTGTGGCCAGATGGTGGATCATATTCCCAGAGCTGTGCCAGTCTTCTCCAACACTAGAAAAACAAATGGCCTCTCAGAGTGCAACTACCCACTGACCAATGCTCCAACCAGGAGGGTTCTCCTAATGTGAGCAAGGCTGCTCTGACCTCAGGCCTTCTGTGCACCAAGGCAACCTTCTGATGTCACCACAACAATGTGGCAACCATGCCGTGACATCACAAAGCAAAGTATGACAAAGAAAAGCATCACAAAGCATGTTGATCTGTGAATTTATGCAAAGCAATAATCAACCTTCCCTGCAGCAAACACAAAAGAGCCTGGGAAGTTCTTCTCTGTCACAAAGCAGCACAAATTCCCCTCATGGGTAAAACCCTGTTGTTCAGGGGATCCAAGAGGAACTCCAAGAGTGCCTCAAGCACCTACAGCCTGTACCCCAGTTGAGCACTCAGATGGGACCCAAGCAAAGGAAACCAGACCAAGACAATGGCCCACAGCATTGCACATGTGAGAAATGACTCTCACTTTTAACATTTTAAAGGTTTAGTAAACCTTAACAAAGGACTGAATAAGGAAAAATTGCAGCATTGGGAGTCTCTGTGACTAGCAGCCACGTTCTCATCTACAAAAAGGATGTTCTGCCTTTTATACCCTTAGCCCCTCCAAAAGTTTTGTCAGTCAACTCTTTCTCTGCTGTCCATTGGTGGAGATTACTTTCCTGCATCCCGACTGGAGGTCAGGCGTTGTTACACCCTGCCTGCTGGTCACAAGCCAGCCCTCCCCAAATGCCCTGACTACCAAGGCTATTACAAGGGGGACGGGAAAGAGGACTATGGGAGGATATATTACAATACCATCACTACACATTTGAACATCCACATAACATCTGCTTCTTAATTGTCAGAGCCAACCATTGCATTACTCGTCCAGAACACACAGAACCAGGAGAGAAGCCACTGTTGGCATCACAGCTGAAATGTTTCCGAACAAATCTCCCCACATATTTGCTCCTTTGTTGGACATGCCCAGGGCTCCGGTGCGGGTACATCTCTGCCTTTCTTCCCCTTTGGCAGCAGTTGAAATGGCAGCATCTGCCCGCCAGCAGCAGCTGCTCCAAGCTGGGAACGCCACTGGCAGTGCTGATTTCCGGAGGCTTCTGGGAAGCCAAGGCAGGAGCGGGTTGAACGGTGCTGGCGCTGCTGCTGCTCTGTGCCAGAGAGCCCCGGCTGGGCAGGGCACGGTGCCCACTGCGCTGCGGGCTCCTTCTCCTGCCACAGCTGGGCACACCTGGCAACAAGGCATGACAACCTGTGGGCAAGCCAAGGGGTGTCTGGGGCTGCCCTGCTCTGCACACACCCAGCACACCTGCAGCACAGAATTTTAACCCTCAAACAGGTAAACCAAAGGGAAACAGCTGGAAAAGATTTCATTTCAACCATTCCTTATGCTTCAATAGAAATGACCAAAATGAACGTTACCGAGCAGGGCCCGATCCACACTGCCAGCTCAGTGTGAGAAAAGAGGCATTACTTTATTTCAGTGCTGGGTGCGTGAGGAATCACTTCCCTGAAACATGCACACCCACGGGTTAGTATCCACGGAACTAAGACATTTCTTTCATTACTTTTATTCATTCCTTTGCTCCAACTCACAGGCTAAACATTCTCACACAGTGTTTGACATGTTTAAATCACTTCCCCAAAATTACTGACATTTAGAGTAGGGGTCTCTTGAGGGTCTCTGGTGGTCATGTGGTGAACATCCCATTCCTCAAATTCTCCTTCCATGGTTAAGAGCCTTCTTCTGCTTGAATGCATTGCAGCTTCCTCCTCAGCAGGCCCACTGTCTTTATTCTCAAGGCTAAGACATCCACTTGAATACATTAACCACTGCTGTGAGGGAAGGTACGACTAAAAGCTTAACAAATTCACAATTTGCCTGTTAAAGCTTAACAAATTCACAATTTGTTGCAGGTCAACACTTCCCCAATGTCTCTCGTTCCTTCTCTGGGAATCAAACACAAGCATTTTGTGATCCCTGAGCCCAAGGCCGCCTCCAACCCTCCTGTCACCCAGCAGCCCTTCTCTCCTCACAAACAGCAGGCCCAGCAGTGCCTTCCCTCACTGGCCCAGTCCCCAGCTGTGTCAGGAGTTCTCTGTCACACACTCCAGGACCATCCTGGACTGTTTGCTCTCCGCTGCACTCTGTTGCCAGCAGACATCCCCACCCTGCTCCATGCCCCTTGCAGAACCCTGCACCTGCTGTCCATGGGCACCTGGCAAGGGGAGGCACTCACGGCAGAGATGCACCAGCTGCACTGGGCAGGAACCAAATCCTCTGGGGCACAGCTGCTGGCCTGGGTCTGGCACAGCTCTGCATGCCCCACTCCTCACGGGCTCTGGGCTGGAAATGCAATTGCACTTTCTGCCCCATGGAGAAAGAGCAGGGCTGCACAAACAACGGCCAGCAGGTCACATCCCAAAGGCACTGCAGCATGGAGCTGAGAAGGAAGAAGACCCTTCCCCAGTTCCTAACCACACCAAAACCACCATCATTGGGACTTTTAATCTGCTGAATGTAGAATTGATTCACAGGGTGACAAGGGAATCTTCCAATGGAGTTGAAGTTTGGTAGAGTTTTTATTCTGAGTCCTACTCAGACTGTTGATTTGAAAATTTATTTTAAAATATTTTTTAAAAGGCTGTGCAGTCATATGGTTTTGTTCTAATACAAAATGGCTGGATGAAATGTACTGGCATTTTAATGACATCCAAACTGATTAGTCTGTAAAAGCTTTCCTGCAGAATAGCCACTAAACAAGAAATGAAAATCTGTGGACTGTTGACTTTGCAAATTTCTACTAAACTTATCAGACAATGAGGCATTTTTAGGTATATCATAGAGCAAATTAATTCCTATGGATAACTTGATTTGTATAAACCTGTTGATTTCAAATTAAAACTGCCAGCACGTACTAAGTAGAAATCTGAATACTCACTTCTATGAGCTCTGAATTATTAGATAGTCATTGTCTGCCATATTAACAAAAATTATCATTCTGGCTATTTTTTTACTTACAGTCAGCTCTTCAACACTCCTTGTAACACCAGAAAGAGAGTTTGTAGCAATGTGAACCATGGGTTGGTAGAGCATTGCAGAAGGCTCCTATGTCAGCACTAGATGTTCACATTTACCATGGCATCCCTTCTTGCCTTTAATTCCAAGCTACAGCTCAGTTCCTGCAGTATAGATTCACACTTGTAGTCTGTATTTGCAGCTCGTTCTTACTTCCCTGTCCAGAAATAAATCATGCTTGGATCTCAAATCAAAATAAAATGAGGAGAGAGTCAGGTTCTGGATAGGTATAGCAAGAACTAAGAGATTTTTTTGCAAATATGTTGAAAAGTTGTTTATACATGCTGCAAAAACAGCAGATTAAAGACTTGCACTCTAACTTGCAAGCTGAGGTTTGCCTGTTCTTTCTGGACTGATTTCTTGAGGCCAGACACTGAACCTAATCAGTAAGAAAATCAAAACCACAGGAGTAGTTTGGAGAATATTGTAAATTATTCTGTCATGATGCTTTTTGCCTAAAAGTTCTGGCCATCATCCGATTGGAGTAATTAGAGGAGATCGAAGCCATCATACTGTGCCTGTGCACACAATTCCTTCCCAGGAGCAATCCATGAAGCAACGCTGACAAATCCACACCAGCAGCTGCTGCCACACAGCCATGAAGCAGAGAATATGTATTTCTGCTACACTTGGACAGCTGAAGATGCCTCTGCTGAGCTAATTTTAGTGACTGCCCACCACAGATGAGACCTTGTGGTCAGTCTCCAGCAAGTGAGGGCAGTTAATATTCTGCCTAGATGAAGTAAGTCTAGCAATACATAGACCATGGAGCCTGAGGAAAGCCAGCAGCTGTGAGAGATTAAATTTGTTTCCGTATCTTTCTTTTTACTCTTTAATTACAATCAATTATTTAAAGAATGGAAACTTTTGGCATACCATTGGCTGGAAGGTTGGTCAGTCTTCCATTCATGACTCCTCTGAAAGCATCACCGCTGTGTTTTTATCAGTAGCTCTTCCATCATCATGGCTCACACAGCATTTCCTGCAGCTCTTGCGGGAGTCAGGGAAAGGCACCAGGAGAAGGGGGAGGAAGCTGTGTGCAGAGACTGTGTCAGCTGAAGAGACATTTGTTTCCTCTGATTTGGCTGAATGGCTGCAGGAACCTTGCTGGCACTGCTGGCGGGGTGGCCTTTGGCAGGGCTGGGCAGAGTTTGGGGCCCAGGATTCCTCCTCTCGGTGGGACACCAGGGTGAGCAGCCCCTGTCCCAGGCAGGAGCAGAGGTTCTGTGGCTCTGCCCCGGGCACAGGGACCTGCCACTGCCATGAGCTCCTGCCGCGGCTCCTCTGGGGCAGCTCCTGCTCTGCAGTGATGATGGGCGCAGCTGGGGGTGGCTGCAATGGAGGGGGGCTTCCAGTGGGCTCTGCTGGTCTGCCACACTGGAGCCAGCAGAGCTTCTGGAAGGAGTCTCCTCTTGTGAGCTGCTGGAGCTGGAGCTGGCACTGGCCACAGAGCCGCTGTGTTCATCCCTGACAGGCCCAGAGCACAGCAGCCTCTGGGCCTCCTTGCTGCACGATGGCAGTGAGGAGGCCATGGAGCAGAGGTTCAGTATGTGTGACTCAGTTTCCTGATAAACTGTGCTAAGAAAACCCTGCATCCCTCCTGCCAGATCTAAGACAGTCCAAGAAATCTGTTGGCACATTGGGAACTCAGAATTGTTTGAATTTTGAACAGTTGTCCTGTGAGCGCTTTTGATGGTTTTTGTCATTTTGTGTTGATTCAGTTGATCCTTCAGAGAAGCTTTCTTAATAATATAAAACAGGAGGAATTGTGGAGACCCTGGGGGGGCATTCCCTCGTCTAGGGAGACACAAGAAGCTTCCCTCAAACGCTGTTAGACCCCATTGGCTCCTTCCCCTGTTCCTGTCTGTTCCTGTGTTCCCGAGCCACACCTTCCCTATTCCCTGATCGGCCCCCTTATCTTTGTACTGCCCCAAAATCAGGGTCAGCCCCTGGGCCCCTGTGGAGACAAAGTGAGACCCTCTGTGTGTGGGTGCTGGGAGCTGAACATCTCCCTGCACAGCTGAATAAAACATCTGTGGAGATTATGCAAAGGTCCTTTTTGCTTCTTTACCCTGGACTGTGCTAGCAGCAATTCAGACTGCTACAGAGGAGAAGCTGCAGTACTGGCACCAAGAGTTTGGCAACTTGACCATAGGCACAGAGGGCGTGCAGGATGCTGCTCTATGAATTCCTTAACCAGCCATCTCTGGTGCTGGCATATTCCCTGCAGCTTCTGGTGCAGCCAGGGCCACATTTGGTCCAGTAGATGACATTGTTATTTGAAAAATTAGGCCACTCCTTGGGCAGGAGGCCATCCACAGGCTCTGATCCTGCAGCCCCTGCTCAGCTGGGGACAGTGTTCCCTGTGGGGAAGATGGAGCAGCCATCACAGGGTCTTGGGGGCTGCTTTCAGCAAGGTGGCCAGGCTCTCTCCCTGCTGGGCTCTAGCAATTGTTTGGGGGAGCTGATGGCAAATTGTATGTAGTCCTGTTCATCCTACTCAGAACACCTGACAGCTTCTATCACTCTTCTGCAGAGTGGGCTGGATTTCTCTTTGCCCACTGCAGGATGCAGCCCAGGCAGAACTGGTGGTGACAGTCGTTCTTAGTGCCCTGGCAGATGGGGCAGCTCCATTCTGTCCCAATGGCCATGTCTGTCTGTCCCAGCAGCACAGAAGAGCTGAGGACCATGAGGTGCTCTCATCAGCAATCTTGCTTGGCCAGAGCCCAAGCTCCAGCCAGAGTGGTCCAGGCTCTGTCAGTGCCCAAACATAAGCAGAAAGGGATGTTGTATCACAATCCATTCCTTGGTGAAGGAGGTCCATAGCAGCCTCAAGAGGCACCTCAGACACTCAACAGCCAAGGCAGTAACATATGGACAGGACACAGATGGCAGTTCCCGGCTGGGAGAGCATTCGTAGGCATATCCAAGGACAAATTTCACAGGAACTCTCCACAGCTCTGGGATCTGCCCATCAGCTCTGTCAGAAGCTTCAGCAGAACAACCAAAGTCCTAAAAAGCAGCTCCCAGATACTTTTCCTACCATCCTGCCTGAGTAGCCCAGTTGCTTGCTGCAAAACACTCTTTTTCTCCTCTTCCCCAATGCCCTGTGGACACTTGCAGCCAAAATAAAAAGCTCCTGGCCCTCTGTGTGATGTGATAATACAGTTTTTATATTTCCATGCTGGGATGAAAGAAAGCTGTGCTGTGGGTCAGGAGAGGCCAGGACCCACTTGGCCTTCCTGCAGGCTGAGGTGGTCCCAGCAGACATCCCGCTGCTTTTTGGGGAATGTGTGAGGGGGAGTGGAGGGGGTGACAGAGAGGCTGAGATCACAGAGTGGAAACTCAGCTCCAGAGTGGCAGTGCAGACTCTCCCTGCTGAATGCCTGCTGGGGCTGGCAAAGAAGGAAAATGCCCCAATAACAGCCCGGTGGCACTGTGTCTCAGGGACAGGTACAGGGAGGTGACAACAAACAGCAGCATGGCCCGGTCTCACAGCTCCTAGGAAGCAGTGACAGAGGGGCCTCATGTGCCAGAGATTTCAGAAAGGCTGTCTTCTCAAATGGCCACTCTAAAACCCCTCTCTTTGCCTCTTGGGTTTGTGAATGCTTTTGACAGCCACAGCATCCTGGGGCAACGCGTTCCATGATTTCATTAAGCACTCCTTGAAAAGCACCTCCCATTGTTCAACTGAGCTGCCAGCCTGGTCATTTCAGAGGGTGCTGCCTTGGTGGAGAGAAAAATCAATCTTCTGCCTTTCAGGGAGCTGAAGGAGGAGGGACTCTTCACCATCAGACACCTGGCTGGGTCCCATTCAGAGGTCCTGCTTTGTAGACTTGGTGAGGTTTGCTTGGCAGTTGCCAGCGAGGTGAGAACATTGTTCTGAATTGTCCCCCATACTTCATACACAGTGTGTAGAGGAGGTATGTGCTTGTTCATCTCCATGTGTGCTCAGGGTCTGCCTTCATTTCTGGTTTAGACCTGATATTTCTAATGTCTGTCAGCTGTCTGTAGGATCTGTGGGCACGTGCAGCTGTATTTACTGGCAGGTTGGGTATCTGACACTCATCTTTGAGTGTGGTGCCTTCATAATGCAATGTGCAAATGCAGAAACTGAGACACTAATGATGTTATCTGCCAGAGTCCCAGTCTCTGCCCAAGCTATAATTCAACGCTGCAAATTATTCTGTAGACCTGAGCCTTTGTTTTCTGTTTCCTGGCATAGTGCTTCAGCTGCTGGTGTTGCTTTTTTGAACAGGAGCACCTGACTCTTTTAACTTTATGACTTTTTCCTTCATGATTTGAAAGCAGCTCTTTATTTATTTTCTAGTAAAAGGGCCTAAAATCAAAGCTCTGGACATTTAAGAAGGGTTAAGTAGAACACTTAATGGAATTTTTATTTACGCCTGCAGTGAGCAGGTCTGAAGCCAGAAATTGGTGCCAGAGTGAGTGCCTTTCTGTGCTTGTGCTCTCCTGCTCTTCCTGTCCTTGTATGCTCCTCTGGACACAGTGGGATGTGTTGTGATTTCCTGGGACTTCTGTTGAAGGCAACTGGTTTTCTTTCCAAGGTGATTCTTATGTTACCCCTCATGGCTTCCCCAGGTGACCAACTTCGGTTCCAAAGTGTCCTGCTCTGCCATTGTCACTCTGGGAGAGCTCTCCGTGACCTTGAAGAAGGACATGGACTCTGAGGTTGCTCGGGTCCTTCTCCAGACGGTGTCCAGCTCCCCAGAATTTGTTCAGAAAGCAGCCAGTCAGAGCCTGGGGATCATGGTGGAGAATGTGACTCCTGCACGAGCAATGACTGCTCTCATGGACATGGGAGCCAAGTAGGTTCTTCTTCTTTTAGTGATGTTCTTCACCTTTGTGTGTGTGGGAGGGAGAAGGGATGAGACAGAGAATGGGAATGGTGGGAGGGAAGGGTCCTGTATCCTGCATCTTCTGTGGACTCAGAGACTTGATTCTCCAACCAACCTCACTTCTCCCCTCTTGTCACCTATTTCTGCCCTCCTGCAGCCCATTACTTCTCAGAATCACAGAAGTGTAGAATATGGGGAGTCGGAAGGGGCTGTGAGGACCATCGAGTCCAGCTCCTGGCCTTGCCCAGAACAGCCCAAGGGTCACACCAAGTGCCTGAGATTGTTGTCCAAATGCTCCTTCAGCCCTGTCAGGCTTGGTGCTGTGACCACTGCCCTGGGGAGCCTGTTCCAGTGCCCAGCCACCCTCTGGGTGAAAAACCCTTTTTCCTGATATCCAAACTAAAGCTCCTCTAACGCAGCTTCCTGCTGCTCCCTGGAGTTCTCCCAGTCTATCAGATTTTCCTAGATGTGGTGACTGATGGGGAAGGGAAAGTGCCTGCGAAGGCCAAGGATAGAGCCTTGTGCTTTTGTGGGCAGAGGGACAATTGCAATTGCAGCTGTGAGCAGTGTTTGGTATTTCACAGTGCTAACCACAGAGGCCCTGGGAAAACCACGTCTCCTCATGATGCCATTAACTTGAGAAATGAGGAGGGTCCTTGCCCCCATGGGGCACATGGGGGACAATCTGCTGGGTGTGGCACAGCCTGCACAGCAGGTGCAGCTCCTGCCAAAGGAGTCTTGTATGAGTGTCTTGGCCTTAGAGCTCTACTTTCTATTCAAAGTGATGTTTCATGTTAGCCTTGACATGATGAATCACTTTACAGGCACCTCCACAGGCTGACTGCCATGGGACAGTTGAAGCAAATGCTGCCTTAAATGTTGGTGCTGGGCCTGATAGTTCCCAAGAGACACTCTCTAGAACAGGACAGCCTGGCTAAACTGCCTGCCACCCTTTCCTCAGCTTTGCAATAGGGTAAAACATTCAGATGGATCCATTGCCAAGCCCCACAGGAGAAACAGGCTGCATTGCTGGATATTCTGCAACTTCATAGCCCACAACCTGTTCTCCCTGCATTTGTTGTTTTCCAAAGTTCTGTAGATTTGGGGATACATGGGTGAAAAGAGCCTCAGTCCTGCTGCAGGTCTCTGTGGTGTGCATCTGCCCCTGCTCTCTCCATTGCCCTTCCTACTCATGGCATGGGGGGCCTGAAGCAGCTCCAGATTGAGGACAAGGTGAAGGCAATCGTGGCTCAGCCTCACACAGAGGTGAGGGGGGAGCTGGGCCAATCTCTGCTGGCAGGAAGGGTCTTGTGGCAGCCCAGAGAGGCTGTGCACATTGCCAGGGAACAGCTGTGTCCTGCATGTGCCCCTGCAATGAGCTGTGCTGTGCCAGTGCCCCTGGAGCTGTGGGGCTGCTGAGCTGTGGGGCAGGCAGAGGAGCAGGAGGGTGCATGTGCAGCTGAGCCATTCCTGGGGAGCACAGGGCTCTGGGCTCCCTGCTGTCCCAGGGCAGCCCAGAGGCCAGGCTGGGCCTGTGCCAGCTCTGGGCAAGTGGCTCAGGGTTTGCCCTGGCCTGCCTCAGTGTCTGCCAGCAGGAGCATGTTTCCCTGTGCAGCTGTTTGGACATTTCCAGGAAATGTGTCCCATGAAATACGGAGCTTCAGATGCTTTAGGTTTGCATGGTGGCCTCTGTTAAACTTTGTGTCTCCGCTTTGCAGATCTGACTGGTTACAGTCTTACTGAGCAGTTTCCTTGGGACACTTCTGATGTTCCCTCACCCACAAAGTCCTCGCCTCCCGTCCAGAAAAGCTCTCTGTCCTCCAAGCTCAGGAAGAAGCTGCCACCTGTATGGAGAGTGTTTGAAGAATAGGATTGATGCGTTAGACTTGATAGTTACAGATGTACATATGTTCTGATCTTTAGATGTAGTTTTGAACTAATGTGTTTTGATTCTGTCTTTAAGTTTTGATGACATATTTTAATACTATATATTTCATTTTGATGATGAAAAAAAGTAAATAAATAAACAAAATTGAAAAAACCAAGAGGAGAATGTGAGACCAGGACCTGCCAGCCTAGAGATTATGGGAGTGCAGCTCACTCAATGTGCCAGTGTCTCACCACATCCTTTCCTCATTGGGCCACTCCTCTTCCTCTTTGGCCATCTTTTCTTTGTGTCATTTGTGCTGCTCTTTGTTACTTGGCATTACAACAGGGCCACCATTGACCTGTCTGGGGGACAATGGATCCAAAAGATCCTGTCTAGTCAAAGGTTTTCTACCGTGGTGTGTTCTGTGCTCACCAAAGGCCCGAGCAAAGAAACCAAGAGAAGTGTGTCCAAATCCCAAAGCTTTGCTCCTTTGCAATCTCCCACAGATCTGGCTCACAGGTGTCTTCAATCACAATTGCATAGGTAAGAAGAGGTCGTGTATTTCACCGGGTAAAGATGCACTGTTTTCGCAAAATCACCTGTATGTATATTTACCCAGGACAGCACTCCAGCTGTGTTGTTTGCCCCTTGTTTGCAGCAGGATGAGTGCCCTGGGAGGCCAATAACAAGTGACAAGGGTTCCTCAAATCTGTACTGCAGCCTGGGCGCCATTCAGCCCAGAGCTAGGGGATCCTTTGTTCCCATGGACCAGTGCTTGCCAGTGGAATGAATTCCTGCACAGCTGGAAGAAGCAATTCTGGATTCAGCTCCAGCTCTTGGTGGGCTGCATGATTGTTGACAATGCTGCCCTTCCAGAAATTATTCTGCAGTTTCCTTTCATAGTCATTGGAAGCTTTGAAACTTCACATTTCAATTTGCTTTGCCTTAGGGAAAAACACTTCTGGGCCCAGTGCAAACTGTAACCTTTTGGCAGCAAAGTCCTCATGGTTGCCAACTTCTGATGTTACACAATATCACCTAGCTGCCTGTGTTTGCTTAGCTCTGGATCTAGTCCCGGCCTAGTAAAGCCCAGGCAGGGTGGCACGTTGCAGGGAAAACTGGTCCATGAGCTTATGGGATTGCCATCAGCAGCAGAGTGAATGTGCCCTGTGGGGATTCCTCTGGAGACAAAATTAGGGACCTACCCCATGCCACAATATTCTCTTAGATCTTTCTAAAATATCCTAGAAAAGGCTGTGAAACTTCACATCTCCTTGCACACCCACTGTTTGAAGAGGGGCATTATTGTCCCTCCTCAAAGTCATTGCTCTTGCACATGAGAAACATGAACATCCACCAACAGGAATGATGCATGGTCCTGCTGCTGCTGCAGAGCACTGGGCAGGGCAGACCTGGGTGTTACCAATATGAGCACTTAGTTAGCATTTCATGCTCCTTCAAGCTGTCCAGATCTCAGGGCTCTTTGTTTCAAAGCAGCCACTGCACCATCTCTAGGGAAGAACAGGAAATGGGAAACAGCCACTGCCAGCCTTGCAAGGGTGTGGGGGAAAACCTGAAGTGTCTGCATCAAAAGATGAATGGGAAGAGTGTAATTGCCAAAGCAAATGCTCTGTTAGGACAGCAGGAGCAGTTCTTTACTGCATGCTTGCATGAAGATCATTTGGGATCTCCTTTTTGTATCTCATGCAGAAAAGGAGCTCTTAATAATACCACGCCACTTAAACCAGATTGGGATGCAGCTCTGTAGTGGTTCACAATGAAGCAGACTGCCTGCTGTGTCACTGCCAGCCCTGGTGAGCCTGCGAGGGACCAGAGTGTATCCCATGCCTGTTTTACCTCCACGCAAAGCTTGGTTTTCCTTATTAGTGTGGAGTAAATACAAGAGTAATAAAATGGACAATTAGACTAGCCACTTTGGAGGATATGCTCATGCTTTCACACATCAGTCCTGCGCCTCATGCTCCCAAGCCTTGTTACTCATCATGAAGTATTTGAACAAAAAAACCTCTGCTCTCATGTTACATCTGAATAAAATTGCACAAGATCATCAAGAATTCTGTTGTCAGGAACAAGACAAGAGCCTTCCGATACTCACTTGCAGCTGTCCTGGATTGCTGCAGCCCTTTGTGAAAAGCTGCTGCAGACAGAGTGTTTGGAGTTGGTTTGGGCCTGTATGAAAGATCTGTGGAGCAGTGTGCAGGGCTCTCCTGGCAGGAAACTGTTTGTCCAAGCCCAGGGACACGGTGCCGGCAGGAGCGGAGCGGCCCCGCTCCCACCCCGAGAGTCTGCGGGCTGAGCCACGCCGGGGAGAAAAGGCAGCGAGGGGCTCCAGCCCAGCTGCTTCACTGCCCTGCCCGCTCCATGGAGCTCTGCCGTGGGAGAAAGCCGACGCCGGACGAGTCCCCGAGCTTCCATCAGCTGCTGGAACTGCTCCGTGACAGCTCCTGTTCTTCCGAGAGAGACCCCAGCGCCTTCTTGTAACGCGTGTCATGGGGGGATTCTGTTTGTTATTAAACTGTTGGGGGTTTTCCACTTTCATCATCAGTAATAATTTCCTATTGCTGGAAAGGGGTTGTTGGAACACTTTAGAGGAGACGACTTATTGCACAATATCCTGTTTGAAGTTGTCTCAAACTGTGTGAGACAGATGGCTTCACACAGGAGCATCCCCAAGGCTGCTGAGGGGAAGGCACAGAGGAGGACAAACCCAGTATTTCTGAGGGAAACTCCTTGACACCAAACCAACCTGAGCTGTCAAACAGCAGACCTGATGTTTCGAGACATGGGCCAAAGGGGAAACCTTTCAGTGTGTTTGGTCCAGGCTGGGTTATGCTCGAGGCAAAGGTGTGTCAGTGTGTTGGATAATACTCTTTTCTTGACCTAGAGATGGGGACAGTGAGAGGTGTTTTAAAAACTTTTATTCCATTTTCAGTCTTATGAGAAGGGTGAGACAATACAGATGTTATAATTCACGCCGTCACAATCAGAAGCCAACTATTTCCTAATTATAATACATTATAATTAGGTTTTTTGGTCTATCGGCCTTTTGCCATGCCACGTTGTGAATGCCTTAAAGCCAGTTATTAAAACTGCCCCTCGTGGGTCCCACTACAATGCATCTTTCATAGCTCTGTTTTTCCAAAATCTTATTTGCAAGGCCATCTTTTGCAACTTTTTTCCAGCTCCATTTTTCTCTCAACAATATCTGTCCTATTCCATGGCATTTTTAAGTTAGCATTTCTTGTCTCAAGGTTTATATACAGATTCATACTCTGTGGGCATTCTACTAGGCCCTAAAAGCTTTCTAGATATCCATTTCCCACATCAGTGCACTTGGCTCCTTCTCTCCTCATTGCGCCTGCCAAGCACAGGAGCCCAGAGCTCCTGCAGAACCCATCCCAGCACTCAGTGGGAGCAAACTTGTGTCCAGTCCTCACCTGGAGCTGTGGTGCCCAGCATTCCACCACACTGGAATAAGGAACTGTTCCTGCTCTTTCAGAAGGAGCTAAGGAACTTTGGCCTTCAGATCAATTGTCTGCAGGCTCCTGCAGTGCCTGGTACTGCTCCCTTGCCAGAGGCACCCCAGGCCAGGGGGGCACATCTGGGCTGCTGTGTCTGGCTCTGGGGCTCCCTGTTCTGGGCAGTGAGGAGGAGCTGCAGAGGCTCTGCAGGACTGACAGGATGGGCTTTGGGGCTGTCAGGAGAAGCTGAGGCACCTGGGCTGCTGGAGCTTCTGAAGAGGAGGCCCAGGGCTCCTCCTGCAATTGCTCCAAGGGTTGTTCCAGAGAATCCCAGAATCAGCAAGGGTGGAACAGGCCATGGAGATCATCAAGTCCAACCTGTGTCCTGACAACGCCTTGCCTCCCCTGAGCCTCCTTGCCTCCAGGATAAACAATCCCAGCTCTCTCAGCCACTCCCCACAGCTCTTGTGCTCCAGACCCTTCCCCAGCCTTGTTGCCCTTCTCTGGACACACTCCAGCCCCTCCTTGTCCTTCCTGAATTGGGGGCACCAGAACTGCAAAGAGCACTCGAGGTGCTGCCCAAGCAGTGCTGAGCACAGGAGAAGAATCCCTGCCCTGCTCCTGCTGGCCACACCATTCCTGAGCCAGGCCAGGAGCCATTGGCCTTCTTGGCCACCTGGGCACTCTGCTGGCTCCTGTCCAGCCTGCTGTCCATCAGTCCCTGCAGGTCCCTTTCTGCCTGGCTGCTCTCCAGCCCCTCTGGCACCTTGTTGAGGGAGGCGGGCAGGGAGGGAACGGGTCCAGATCCATTCCTTCCTGAAATGTGGTGTTTGCTGGCACTGCCAGTTCCCAGATTTTGATATTTCCCTATTCTGGCACAGCCCAAGTGCAGCAACTTGCTGGCAAAGAAAGTCAAAACCAAGCAAGGACCTGGTACCTACAGCAACCCGATCTCGGATTTGCTGACACTGCCAGTACCCAGATCGGGAATGTTTCAGATGCCTGCACAGCCTAATTCCAGCAATTTGCTGGCACAGAAAATAAGCATCTGGCAATTTCTCAGTGCCGGCACATTCCACACCAAGATCTGGCAGTGCCCACATCTGGCAATTTCCCTCTTCTGGCACCACCCATGTCCAGCAATTTGCTGGCAAAGAAAGCTAAAACCTGGCAATTTCCCCTTGCCAGCACCGCCCAATCTGGAGTTTGTTGGCAGCAGGATCCCAAGAAAGATGGAAGGAAAGAAGGAAAGAAAAGAGGAAGGCAACCAGACCCAGTCCTTCCTGGAGCCTGGAGCCTGAAATGGGCTGTTTGCTGGCACTGCCAGTGCCCAGATCTGGAAATGTCCCTATTCTGACACAGCCCATGTGCAGCAATTTGCTGGCACAGAAACCCAAAACCTGTGGCAGCTTCCTGCTACTGGGTCGGGCACCACCCCCACATCTTGTGTTTCATGTAACCAGAACCCAGATTTGGAAATTTCTCAGTGCCAGCAGAGCCCAAATCTGGCAGATTTCTGTCGTTGGCAATGACACCACCCAGATCTGGTGTTGGCTGGCAGTGCCAGCGCCCAGATCTGAAAACTTCCTGGTGCCGGCACAGCCCAAGTCCGGGGATTTGCTGGCACAGAAAGCCAAAATTTGGAAATCTGCAGGTTCTGGCACCAGCATCATCCAGCTCTGGTGTTTGCTGGGACCGCCAGGGCCCAGATTTGGAAATTTCCCGATGCCTTCACAGCCCAGGTCTAGCAATTTGGTTTTAGCTAGCTTAGGAAGAGAAGTTCCTTGGACTGTGGCTTTCCTTTTTCTTGGAACTGTTTAAACCTGTTCTGGACTGAAAACCCAGACAAACACCGGCAGCAGCTCACACCTGTGGCCCACCAAGCTCTGGGACGCTGCATTCCAGCGCCAGAGGGACTTAGAAGAGACTGAGTGAGCCAACTATAACCCACAAAAAGGACTTTCTGAATTTGCCATCTCTTCACCACTGTCAGAGGTTTGATTTAATATTATTCATTTTTCATGTTTGTGAATACTTTACTTGTTAAATAAACTGGGGTTTTTTTCACTTTTCTTGAGGGAAGTCTTTTCCTGAACTAGTAGGGGGAGGGGCCGCTTGAACTTTCTTTCTAGACGGACCCCTTTTGGAGATTTCCTCCCAAAATTTGCCCTAAGCCAGCACAAACAGTTACAATGAAAATTTCACCAGTGGCATCATTTCCTGGTGGCAAATCTTGTGACAGAAAATTGACCCTATTCTCCATGACAGATTCTTGGGAAGAGCAGACAGGAGACGATTCCTGGAAAATTGAAACAGCTTTCCAGAAGTGAAATGAAAATGAAAGAAACAATCCAAGACGCTTTCCTCTATTTATTTCTATGCTTCGCTTTTCTATGTTGCACTACTTCTCCATCCCAGTAATTCCAGATGCACTGCACCTCTAAGATCGGTGACTTAGTGATTTTTAGACACTAAAATACCATGAGCCACACACAGTTTTCCTTCCCCTGTTTTCACAGGAAAGCAACACTGGAGGTGTCAGTGCAGTGCTGGGCTCAGGTAGGAATCCTACCCCAAGGGAAGGTGTCCCGACAGTGTTTGACGCTCAGCAAGGACAATGCACAGCAGCAAGCGAGGGGATCGCTGTGCCAGTGTGCAGGAGTCAGGGCTCTGCATCTGGGCTCAAGGCTGCAAAGTTCCCGTGTTTGGACAGACGGAGGGGCTGTCCCCGGGGCGCGCGGGGCTCGAACGTGGGGCTCGTGGGGCGAGCGGGGAACGGACACGGGGACGAACGGCCCCGGTGCTTCAGTTGCAGCGGCGGCAGCGGCGGCAGCAGCAGCAGCAGCAGCGGCGACAGCAGCAAAAGCAGATAGACTAGAAAAATCGTTCTTTCTCTTTCTCTCGCTCTTTCTCTTTCTCTCGTTTTCCCGCTGTCGGGCACCCGGCTCTCGGCGTCCCTGGCCCGGCGTCCCTCTCCTCTCCCCGCCTCCCTCTCCCCTGCAGGGCCTGGCCATGCCCCCGGCCCGCCCCCGGCCCCGGGCGGGGCTGTCCCGTGCCCGGCCCCGGCCGTCCCGCCGCGGTCTCGCCTCCGCCCGGCTCTGGCCGTGCTGGCGGTGGCGCTGCTGGGCGGGCATCAGTGCCTGGGGCGGGGACGGCATCGCCGCCTTTTGCCTCCGCCTGGCCCGAGCCCGGCCCCAGACCCGACGCAGGGTCCGGTCCCGACCCCGGCCCCATCCCCGGCCCCGGCCCCGGCCCCGGCCACGGCTCCTCCCGGGGCCCGCGGAGCACACACGCGGCGCGGCCGCTCCCGCCGCCTCCGCTGCGGCTTCCCCGGCCCGAGCTCCGCCGCTCGGCAGCGCGGCCGCCGGCCCCGAGCCTCCCGTGCCGCGTTCCCGGGAGCGAACGCCCGGGCATGGCCGGCCCGGGGCGGGTGAGCGGCGCTCGGGGGTCGTTGCTGGCCCCGGGCCGAGCGCTGACAGCCGCGTCCCGCCCGCAGGGACGGCGCAGGAGGCCCTGCAGGAGCGGTACCGGCTGGGATCGCTGCTGGGGCGCGGTGGCTTCGGCAGAGTCTTCGCGGCCACGAGGATCTCGGACGGTGCCCCGGTGAGCGGCGGGGCCGGCGGCGGGCGCAGGAGGAGGGGATGGAGGAGGAGGAGGGCGGAGGGCGGAAGATGGGGCTCGCAGTGCGGGCGGCGAGCTCACCCCGCTGCTGCCCTTGGCTTGCAGGTGGCCATCAAAAGGGTGCCACGGAACCGCGTCCGGCACTGGGGCGAGCTGGTGAGTGAGCGGGACCAGCAGCCGGGGCTGCCGGCCGGGGATGAGCCGGGGCCCGGCACGGTGGGAGCCGCCAGGACGCCCCGAGGGAGAGCGGGCGTGGGGCCAGCGCAGGGCGCAGAGCATCCCGGGCTGGCTGAGGGCTTCCCCAGGCCTGGCACGGCATCGGCCCCACTGACGGCATCGTGCTCCTCCCGCAGCCCGACGGCACCAGCGCACCCCTGGAGATCGTGCTGCTGGCCAAGGTGTCCACTGGCTTCCCCGGTGTGGTCCAGCTGCTGGAGTGGCTCGAGCTCCCCAACTGCATCGTGATGGTGCTGGAGCGGCCAGAGCAGTGTCAGGACCTGCATCGTTTCATTCAGGCACGGCGGTTCCTGCCCGAGGAGGAGGCGCGGGAGCTGTTCCGCCAGGTGCTGGAGGCCGTGCGGCACTGCACCAGCTGCGGGGTCCTGCGCAGGGACATCAAGCCAGAGAACATCCTGGTTGACCTGGACACCGGGCAGGCCAAACTGATTGACTTTGGCTGTGGCACCTACCTGCAGGACACAGTCTACACTCACTTTGCAGGTGAGCCTACACAGGGCTGTGATCCCGCTGCTGACATCTCATGGCCCAACATCTCCCAGCCCAAGCTGGCTGTGGCAGCAGGGATTCTCCCTTTTGCTGCCAGTCAGGGCACTAAATCTTCAGCTGAGTTGCTTTAGAGCGGGGCTGGGTGGGCAGCCATCTTCCAGCCCTGCTGGCAGCCTTTGCCAGCCACTCTGCCCAGGACTAGGGCTGGGCTGGGGTAGCCAGCCGGACCAAAACCCCCGTGGGTGGGGGTAGCAGAGAGGGGGGCTGGAACCTGTGCCCCAGCCAGTTTGGTGTGCAGATGAGAGGAAGGGCTTGGACTGCTCCACTCGCCCTGTTTGCCTTGGCTTCATAATATTTTGGGGGCAATGCAGGCAGGGAGGATAAGGGCAGGTTTTTTCCCCAGCATGGAGTGGGTTTTTCCTTTGCATGTCATGGTCGGGCCTAGCCAGGGCTTCCCTCTTCCAGCACCAGAGGCTTCTTTTCCAACCCTAACTTTGTGCACAAGTCCCAGGTGCTGGCAAGAGGGCAGTGGTCACCCTGTGTGCAGGTGCAGGGATGCTGGGGCCAGGCTCTGGGAGCAGCAGCATCCCCTTGCTAAACTCCATCTGTATTCCATAGGAACACTGTCGTACAGCCCCCCAGAATGGAATGACTTTGGCTGGTACCACGGTGAGCCAGCTACCATCTGGTCCCTGGGCATCCTGCTGCACCAGATGGTCTGCGGGGAGCACCCTTTCAGGAGGGGCCAGAACCTCAGCTGGGGCCAGCTCCCGCTGCCGCAACGGCTCTCTCAAGGTGGATCCTCTTCTCTGGGCACGGGGGGAATGCCAGTGCTGGGAGACAGCAGCGGGGTCGTGGGCATCCCACTCTGGCAGCTGCTAAGGAGGTGGCACATGTCCTGCTCTCCTCCAAAACAGGGAATTGATGGGAAAGTTTAGGCCCAGCTCTGAGCACATCCAGCATGGCCTGGGCACAGGAATAGTGGGACAAAGCAGACAGGAGCCTTCTCTGGCTGACCGTCACTTTCTGCTTTCTCTCCCCAGAGTGCAAAGACCTGATCAGGTGGTGTTTATCCATGAACTCCTTGGACAGACCCGCACTGGAAGACCTGTTCTGTCATCCTTGGATGTGGGATATTCCTCTGCCATAGAAGAAGGGAGAGAGCCACAGGCACACTTTGATCCAGAGCCGTGGTAAGTTCCTGCTCCACATATGCCTTGGCAGTCAGAAGCAAAGGAACCCAGAGCTTTTTGTGCTGCCAGTGTCACTGCCCCGGAGTCGTGGGATGGGAACACACAGCCCTTGTGCTGGAGCTGAGCTGCTCTGCCCAGCACTGGTGGGTGCCATCCCAGCTGGTTTTGCGTGTCCTGGTTCCCTGACAGCTGGGGCCCTGGGCAGAGCCCTGAGAGCCTGGTCTGCCCCCAGGGAAGGAGCCCCTGGAGAAGCTGTACCGGGTGGGGATGCTGCTGCTGCTGCTGCTGCTGCTGCTGGAGACAGCGAGGGTGATATCAGGGATGACAAGCTCTTCCTCAGCCTGGCCACGGGAGGCTGAAGGTGATGCACTTTGATTCTGGCACCTTCTTCAAAGCCAAACTCCACAGGGAATTTGCAGATGAGTCCCCATCTGGGGAAATTCTGCCAGATTTGGGCATTGCCCAGCATCGCGGGGAACCAAAGGCTCCCCCTTTGCTGGGGCAGATGCAGCTCATTCTTCAGTTGCTGCCCAGCTGCTTTTGGCAGGGCTGGGAGGATGGGCTGGTGTGGGTACGAAATGGGAGTGGGCTCCTGGCTCTGCCAACAGCCCCCAGCACCCACCGTGCCCCGGGCTGGGGCTGGGGCAGCCAGCCCGACACAAACAAACCCCATGGTGGGAGCAGAGGTGGGGCTCCAGAACCTGTGCACAGCTGCTTTGCTGTGCAGGCAAGGAAGGGCTGGGCTGCTCCACTGCCCTTGTATGCTTCGGGGCCACTGTGATTTTGGGGGGCAGTGCAGGGGGGAAGAGAGAAAGTGTGGGTTTCTCACAGACATGGCTGGGTTTTTCCCTACCATGTAGGGGTTGGGCCTTCCTCAAGGCCCTGACAGACATAAGAGATTTACCGTTTTTCTTGTTTTCCCTTTTTGTCTCGAAACTCTTTTCAATAATGTGTTGTTTGTTTTTCCAGAGGAAGCATTCGAGGTGGTCCAGTGTGGATGGGGAAGTGCTTGGGAGCAGCTGTGGCGTGGATGGGCCGTGCCCTTGGAGAAGGCTGAGGCCATGGTTTGGGAGCAGCTTTTCTTCCAGCCGTGGGTGGCGTGAGGTGGGTCCCTGTGTGCTTGGCAGGGTGGGATCAGAGCTTTTGGGAGCTGGCAGCGAGCAAAGTAGCATCCTGCTCTGGGCAGCTGCTGAGGGCTGGATGTGCCATGGCTGGCTGCAGGCTGGGCACATGTGCTGCCCTCCTGCTCTGTGCCAAAGGCAGCAGGGATGGGCAGCTCTGGGCACAGCTCTGGGCACAGCCAGCATGGCCTGGGCACCGCAGGCCTTGGCACAAGGGCACAGGAGCCCTCAGCTGACGGGCGGTTTCTGCTTTCTCTCCTTGCAGCCGGGCTCTGCGGGTGCTGTGGCTGCTCTGGGCTCTGCCAGGGCTCTGCTGGGCTCAGCCCTGGGCCCAGCTGGGCTGGCTCTGCCCTCACATTGCTCTGACAGCTCTGCATCAGATGAGCCCGTTGTGAGCACAGCGCCTGAGCTTTCTGCTTTGGCAGGTGAGTGGGACTCTGCTGCAGGCCCAGAGATTGCAGCTGGGGACACGCATCCAACTGGCAAGGACCCAAACTCTCCACAGTCCCAGCTGAATGCCTGGATCTGTACAGGGTGTTTTGTCTGTCTCATTCTTCCTTCTTGATTGGCTGGAATTGTGCAGTTGCACTTTGTTCCTCCTCTAGCAGTGCCAGGAGTGGGCCAAAGGCTGGCGAGTGGGCCGTGTTCCTGAGGCAGTGCAGTCTGGAGGTGGTGGATGGAGAATTGACCTTCTGCACTTCCAAACCTGAGCAAAAAGCCGTAAGTGGGACTTTGTGACTCTAAGAAACTCTTGGCAGTTTCAAAGGGAATGTGCAGCTCATTTGCAGGGTGAGAAGGAAGGTCATCTTCTAAAGGATTTGGGCTTTGACAGAGTTTCCATTCCCAGTCCTGCTTGGAGCTGGAAGGGCACAAAGCAATTTCCTCTTGCTTCGACCACAGTTTCAAATACCAGTGTTGGGAACAAAGCCCCAAATCTTTTAAGAGGCTGCTGAGGTCAGTAAGATGGATCCATGCCATCAGCACATTTACGATGTAAAGAACTGAGTTCTCTTTTGAAAAAGATCATTTACCTCTTAATGCAAAGAATGTATCTTTGCATTTATGTTTTGGTTTTTTCACTAACATTGTGTTATGTTTTTTCACTAACACTTGGATTTTATTCTTATCTTTTACAATTTACCTATTTTTTTCCTTTTTCCTTTTTTTCCCTCTAAATAGAAAACATGTCCTACAAAAGGGATGTCCTTTGCTCCTGGTTTCCGTGTGGAGCAGCTCCCTTCCTGCTGGCTGAGCTGCTCAGGCACAGCTCGGCAGCTCCTGGCCCTGAAGGGCTGAGGCTTTTCCCCGTTGCTGGGCACAGACTGATGGAGCAGCACTGCTGAACACGGGCACACACAGAGGGACCATCAGCAGCTGCCTTTGGCCACCTGAGGCTCCAAGGCCCAAACTCTGAGCAGCCAGGGCTGGAAGAGACTGGCAGGATCTGATCCCTGACTCTGGGCAGACAGGGCTGCGCAAATGACCCCACAGCAGCAGCAGCAGCAGCACATGGAGCTGACTTTGAGCACAGCCCCTGCCCCTCTTCCCTCCCATGTGCAGCGGTGTCACAGCAGCCTGAGGCACCTGGGAGCCCCCGGTGCCAGCAGGGACTGGAGATGGCAGCCCTGGGCTCCTGGAGGCTGTGCAAGGAACGGAGCTGGGCACTCCCTGTCCATGGGGAGCTTCCAGATGGAAAAGGCTGCTGTGCCCAGGCAGTTGCAAGGGCACAGAAAGGAGGCTCTGGAGCGCTGGATCTGTGCCAGTGCCACAGTCCTGGGCAGCAGCCAGCGAGCCCTGGGGGAACAGAGGACACAGCAAGAGGGACAGAAGCAGGCAAGGGCAGAGACTGGGAAGAGCCAGGCCTGGGAGCAGGAACAGCTGCTGCATTGCACTCTTGGAGAAAGCTCTTGGCTGGTTCAAAGCAGTGAATGGCGTGAAGGGCAGAGAGGAGGCCACAGCAAACAATGCTCCTGTTTGCACAGTTTCCCCCATCCGTGTCCCAGAAGGGATTGCATGGACTGTGTTCTTCTCTCCAAGTCATTTCGTTCAGCATGAGCAGCTCAGCACCCGGAGCTGAAGGAGCTGAAGCCTCAGGCCACAGGAGCTGGGCAAGAGGGAACTTTTGGAGCAAAGGATTGCTGTTAAAATAGCCCCAGCTGAATGCAGTGGATATAATGATGGAATCACAGAATCCTTTCTGTTGGAAAAGCCCTCTGAGCTCACCCAGTGCAGCCGGTCACCCAGCAGTGCCAAGCCCAGCACTAAACCACGTCCCTGAAGTGCCAAGGCCTGGACACCAGCCCTGAGTGAGGCCTGGACAGCAGGCCCTGAGCCAAAGGTGGCCTCTGGATCAACCTTCCAAGCAAAGGTTATCTTTGTATCTGCTCCCTAATGAAATCTGCATGGTCTTTAGCACTGAGATTGATGTAGCCACTCATTAGTGAAACATGTCTTGACCTTTGTGTATTTAGAAGCCAGACAAGGCCATGAAATCTGACATCTGGCCTTGTTCGGGGCTGAAGGAGCAAAGTCAGCTCCCTTGGTTCCTCCTTGAGCCCTGGCCAGGCTTTGGGAGGACCCAAGAGGAGGATGAATGCAGATGTTGCCACCCTAGCAGTGCTCTCAGTTTGTTCATTCAGCACTGTCAGAGCTGGGCCCTCTCCCAGCGGGGTTGGAGCCTCACCTGAGGCTGGAAGCACCTGCAGGAATTCCCAGTGCCCAGGAGTGGCTCTGCAGCCCTTGGCTGTGACAGCTTCCCCAGCTGCTGTGTGGGTCTGGGGGATGGTAAAGGCTGAGGGTAAATGCTGCTGGATCTTTCTTAATCACGGCAGGCAATCTTTGGTGGGGATGGTTGGGTACATTGCTGAGCTGCTCCTTTTGTGATTCTTTGCTGCTCTGAGCTGCAGGAAATGACACTGATTCCTTCAGTTGGAGTCTGTGTCTTTGGTGCTGACCCTGCCCTCTGGTAAAAAAAACCTGGCCCAGTCTGGCCAGATCCCAACAAAATGTCACTTGTTCAGTGTCAATGTGAGGAATCAGTCCCATCAGAAATTCCCAGCTGGGAAGCCGTTCCCTGGAGTTCCCTGGCTCTGGAGTGGGCTGAGGTTGGATCCCTGTGTGGGCAGAGGGGCAGTCGGGTAAAAGAAGCTGCACCCCTGGATGGCTTCAAATGCATCCAAAAATTGCACATGGAAAAGGGAAAGACTTTGTGGGTTTGGGCAGACAAAGATGAATTTGTTAAGAGTACGTAGGAAACAGCACCTTCAGAAGAAACAATTATGGTTGGAATTCTCCCACATGGAGCAAGAGAAGAAGGTTTTAATCTTGAGCTCAGATGCATTTGTGCAAGTGAAATATCTATATACATAATAATTATATATGTATTTATAGTATAAGACTTCAGTATATCTATTTATATATATTTATTTATGTCTGTATCTATCTATATTTCTATATCACTATCTATGTATAAAATTATATAATAATGTGAAATAGTGCTGACAATACTAATTTGGTAGCTTTGGCTGCTCAGGGATGTAACACTAAATACTCTACAGAACAGGATTGGCCAGGACCCTAATGTCAGTGGTCAACTTTTTGAGATTGTATACAATGAAAACGGGAGAAAGGGAGGAAATTGGCTATTTTTGCAGGGTTTGCTGATACTGTGATGCAGAGTGCTTTGTCTGTTCCTGTGAAAAATACAGTGATTTTGCCTGCAGGGTTTTTCATGTACCAGATTATGACCAAGCTGCAGAATTGTTTGAAAGGGTGAAGGGGTTGTTAAAAGAGCAGTTGGAAAAATGAGGAGATGGGAACCTTTGCCCATGGAGAACCCATCTCCCAGATGTGCTCCATGCCCTTCACAATGGCCCACTGGGGAAATGGAACCCCCTGGCTGTGCACGGCTGCCCCCAGTTTGCAAATCCAGCCATGGGCAGTGAGACTTGGGCTGCCTGGGAAATTGTTCTGGCTGTGATGGCCCCTGGCAGGGCCAGCCCAGAGGCTGCAGGGCTGGGCCTTCATGCATTGGAATTCATTAGGAGAAATTCAAGGTAAATGAGAGCTATCAATACTGAAACAGGAATTCAGATTCCTCCAGGACACTTTGCTTTGGTAACTGCTCCCTTGGAGCTTGGCCTTGCAAAGTGTTCCTGTCATGGCAGTAGGAAATGATGCAGAATATCAAGGAGAAATTACAGTAATTCTGTAAACAATAACAAACAAGATTGGATTGTTCAACCCCATGACAGGGTAGCACAATTATTGATTTTGCAATTTTAAGAACGATTGTGAAAACAGGAGATCCACCTCCAGTCACCACCATTTGTGGAGATAAAGGGTTTGGATGCAGCAGCCCTAATAATGGAGCCAGAGTGTGGGTCCCAAGGCCAAATGGCCCTCCCGAGGCAGCTGAAGGAGCAGCTCCTAAGAAAGACAACTCTGAGTCCTGAACCCTGGGCAGGAACAATGGGAATGCGTCCCTGCAGCCAAGGATTCTGTGTGAGAACAAGTAGATCTGCCAGGATATTGTTTTACACATCCTGCCAGACCAGATCTCCCTGTTTGCCCCAAGGGCCCCTTTGGAACATGCTCTGATCCACAGGGCTCCATGGGAAGGCTGCTGTGACACTGAGGGACTTGCACAGGAATTCCATCCAGGAGCCTGGGTGCCCCTCAGGGACTGGGACCCGGCCCCTTCCAGCCAGAGGGGAAAGGGCCCCCCAGGCCTTGTTAGCCACAGACAGCATGGTAAAGCTGAACAGCAAAGGGCCTGGGGGCATTATTCTGGAATTAAAACGGTGCCAGCTCCATGGCCAACAGAATTCTTGTTCCTAATTGGAATGAGATTGAGAAAAAAGAATGAAGAACAGTGTCACTAAAGTACTGCTGATGTCTGTAAGGTGTACCTTGATAGTCAGCCAGAATCTTTGTCTGCCACAAACACCTCTGGTGTTTCACCAAGGAATTGGTCATCAAAATGTAATGATAGGTTATGATGGATTGCTGAGCTTCTTTTGTAATTCTTTGCTAATGATGATGTGCTTTGCTGAGCTTATCCTTTTGTAAATCTCTGCAGCTGTGCATGATATAAATGACACAATTCCTTGAGTTGGTGTCTGTGTCTTTGGTAGTGACTCTGCCCACTGGTGAAACAGGGCCCCCTCTTGCCTAAGTGTTCCCTGGGAAGGCAAAAGCCCTCCCTCCAAAATTCCCCCCTTCCTCCCTGTTCCCCCCTTCATACCCTGAGCATGATGTGCTCTGGTCTGGGGTATGCCCGGGCTCAGTTGGGGTCCCCTGTCCTGGCTGTGTCCCCTGCCCAGCTCCCCCGCAGCCCCAGCCCCTCCCCAGCATGGCTGGACGAGGGGCAGGACAGGCCTTGGCTGTGCTGCAGCTCAGCAAGAACAAAACCATCTCTGCGTGCTCAGCCCTGTGCTCAGCACCCGGCCCAGCAGTGTCTCAGTGCCAGGGGCTGTGCCCTCAGTGCCTGCCAGGGGTTTCCATGGCAACTGCCAGGCCAGGTGACCCAGGTGTCCCCCCAGTGCCGGTTGCCATGGAAACACTGCCCAGCCCTGTCCCTTTCTGTCTGGCTGACCTGGCCTTTGGCCCTGGCAGTGCCGGTGGCTGCTGGTTCCTGGTGCCTGAGCGGCCAGCGCGGCATGGGGCAGGTGGCCATGGCACAGCCCCCAGCAAGGGATCCCCTCTGGCTCTAGGCACTGACACCAGCCCTGAGCAAGGGACCTGGGCAGCTTTCCATGGCCACCAACCATCACAATGGGGCCGGGCATTGGTTGCCATGGCACCAAACCAAGGAACGGGTCCCCATGGCCGTTGCCATGGCACCTGGTGGCACCAACGAGTGTCACTGGAATTGTACCTGGAGCAGCCCTAGCACCGCTTTGTCCTGAGGGTTGCCGTAGCAGCTGAGGACAGACACAGCTGGTGCTCTGCAAGGGCCCTGGGGCAGATAGGAAGGAGCAGCAGAGCAGGGGCTGATCCATCCCCAGTGCACTGCACAGCCCAGGGCAGCGTCCCAGAGCGTCCTGATGCAGCTGCCAACAACATTCCCCCTCTGCAGCCCTGGCCTCTCCTCCAGCTCACGCAGGTGCCCCATCCTTGCAGGCACTCACACGGCAGCACTGGCTCAGCAGCCCCTGTTTGCATTGCACACAGCAGGGGGAGCACCCCCATGCTGTTGCTGTGGGGACATGAACCTGAGGGAGCACAAATGCCATCAGCCCATGGGGCCAGCAAGGGCTTGGGGACACCAGGGAAACCACTCAGGTTTGTCATGGCTTCTGCAGTCAGCCAGTTAGTTTGTTCCCGTCAGCTGGGAGTTTCCTGTGCCACAGCAGATGCTGTTGCTCAGAGCCAGGGCTGCCTGGCAGCCACTCCCAAAATGCCCTGAGCATTTCCCTTGCTTCACCTTGGCTTTCTTTACTCTTCCTGATACAAATTTCTTCTAATTCCCCACCCCAGGGGACCCAGAACTAGACGCAGCACTCGAGGTGCTGCCCAACCAGGGCCCAGCCCAGGGAAAAAATCCCTGCCCTGCTCCTGCTGGCTACACCATGCCTGATCCAGGCCAGGAGCCATTGGCCTTCTTGCCCACCTGGGCACACTGCTGCCTCATGCCCAGACTGCTGTCCATCAGTCCCTGCAGGTCCCTTTCTGCCTGGCTGCTCTCCAGCCACTCTGTCCCCAGCCTGTACTGCTGCAGGGGTTGTTGTGGTCCAATTGCAGGACCCGGCACTTGGACTTGTTAAACCTCACCTTGTTGGATTTGGGTCCTGGATCCAGCCTGTCCAGGGCCCTGTGCAGAGCCCTCCTACCTCCATCCTCCAGCAGATCCAAACTCACACCCGGTTTGGTGTCATCTGCAGATTTGCTGATGTTGGACACAATCCCCTCATCCAGACCATTCCATGCAGACATTGGAATCCACGCTGGCTGGCTCTGACCCCTCGGCCATCCTGTGGGTGCCCTGTGATGGCACTCAGGGTGATCTGCTCCATAACCTTGCTGGGCACCCAGGGCAGGCTGACAGGCCTGGAGTTCCCCAGCTCCTCCTTCCAGCCCTTCTTAGCAATGGGCTCACACTGGCACCTCCAGTCCTCTGGGCCCCCCCTGCTGAGCCAGCACTGATGGTAAATGATGGAGAGCAGCTTGGGGAGCTCATCCACCAGCTCCCTCATCCCCCTAGGATGGATCCCATCTGATCCCACACACCTGTGAGCATCTGAGTGGCTCAGCAGGTCACCAACGCCTTCCTCCTGGATTACAGGGGACTGTTCTGCTCCCTGTGCCCATCCACCAGCTCAGCAGAGCACTTGTCCTGAGGACAGCCTGCCCTAATATCGAAAATTGAGAGAAACAAGATGTTAAGTAGCTCTGCCTTCTCCTTATCTTTAGTTACTATATTCCCCACTGCATCCAATAAAGAGTAGAGGTTTTCCTTACCCTATGTTTTACTATTAATTTAATTATGGAATCATTGTCTATTTTTTTTTTCACGGAAATGATCAGGTTAAACTCTAATTGAGGTTTCACCTCTTGACTTTTTTTCTGCACGACTTCACAACATCCTTAAACATTTCCTAAGCTGCTTGACCTTCTGTCCAAAGTTGATGCACCTCTTGTTACCCTTGAGTTCCCACAAAATCTCCATGGCCAGCCAGGCCAGTCATTTTCTGCACTAGCTCATCTTTTGCCACATTGGGACAGGCTGCTCCTTCCCCCTTAAGATTACTATCTTGAAATGTGTCCATCCTTCCTGGACCCCTCTGTTTTTAAGGGATGTTTTCCTTTAAAAAATCAGGACCTAATCTGGTACTCCCAAAATCAGCATCCTAAATAGGCCAAAGTCTGCCCTTCCTAATTCCAGTGTAGAAGTTTTGTTGATGCCCCTCCTTCTTTCACAGAACATTGAACACTTGATTATTTCATGGTCACTGTGCCCCAGGCAGCCTCCGAGCCCCACATCTGCCACCAGCACTTCTCTGTTTGTGAACAGCAGCAGACAGAGCTTTCCTTGGCAGTGGGAGTGTTACCAAAAATTCAGTAAAACAGAAAACTCCTTAACACCAATGTAGCATTAAGACGCTGCATTCTTTATTCAGCTGGATGCATAGGGGATACCTCCACCCAAAGCTGTGCATGCTGAGTGCAGGAAAGTTTCTGTTTATATTCTGTATATTGCACACATATTCACTGATTTTCCCAGACTAAACATAAATATGATAATGGTTTCCCCAAAATAATTAACATATTTCCCATCTCCATTACCCATGAGTTCTTCTGTCCTGGGGTCTCTCTGGTGGTCCCTGGTGGTCGTGGATCCCAATGTTCCAGTGGGCCTGGCTGAGCTGGCAGGACACTGAGGCTGCTGAACTTCCAGTTCCCCTTCTCACACAATGGGCATTGTGTGGTTTCCAAAGGCCTGGGGTTTTGGAGAACAAGGTCCAGGTGTCAGCTCACCTGGTGGAGACAATTTATCATCTGGTAACATGAGGTCACAGACTGGGCTATGACATCACAGAGCGGGTTATGTGTGGTCATGGAAAAGCTATGGCATCATAGACTGCCTCTGTGACATCACAGAGCCAACTGTGACATCACAGGGCAGAGATCTGACATCACAGAGCAGAATATGACATCACAGAGTTGGCCCTGACATCAGAGACCAGCTGTGTGACATTAGAAAATGGGCTGTGACATCACAGGGCAGAGGTCTGACATCACAGAGTTGGCTGTGACATCCCAGAGGGGCTGTGTGACATCCCAGCAGGGCTGTGTCAGGTCACTGGGTTGATCACTCTGCCCCAGTTTCCCCTCACAGTTTCTCCCAACAAGTCCAATGCTGTTCATGCCCAGCAGGGTCCCTGTCCCCTGGGATGTCCCCGGCCCACCTGGAGCCACAGGCTCCACCAAATGATGTTCCACAGGATCCACCCCAAAGCCTGACAGGGGACAAGGGGCCAGGGCTGTGTGACCAGGACATCAAGGACGTGGGTTATCCAGGTCACTGTGGCCTGGGTTGGGTTCCCCAGGGCAGGAGAGATGTCTGGCAGCTGGAGCAGGGTCTGGGAAGGGCCTCCAGGGTGGGGCTGGAGCCCTTGGCCTTGTGAGCAGAGGCTGAGGGAGCTGGGCTGGTCCAGCCTGGAGCAGGGAAGGCTGAGGGGCTCCTCATGCCAGCCTGGCAGTGCCAGCGAGGAGGGGATGGAGAACACAGAGCCAGGCTCTTAACCAGGGGGCCTGGTGGGAGACAAAAGCCAGTGGGTGGAAGGGGAAAGAGGGGAGATCAGCCAGGACGGGAGGAGATGAAATGAGTCAGGCTGATTTCAGCATTTCCTCAACACCAAAAGCAGCCTGACTTCCCTTCTCCATCCACCACTGACAGCTTTGCAAATCAGGAATTGTTGGAGCTGTTTTGCCCCCACTCCAGGACAAGCATCCTGATACAAGAATTTAATTGTGTTTATATCTACCACAGAACCATGTTTGTCTGAAATTAATTTTATTATGGAAATCACTTGTGGATGGTGGACTCACCAGATGCTGCTGGGACATTGCACATACCTCAGGGAAGAGCGTGATTGTTATTAAATTGTATCCTGTTCAGCTGTGGTCTGTTTGGCCAAGAAGAGAAACTTTCTGTGCCTCTGAGTCTCATCAGTTCCTGACCCACAAAGGACAGAAACCCTGATGAGCTGTGTTTCCCACTCCAGTGGTGGCACTTCCACCTTCCTCCAGAGCCAGAGCAGAGCTCCCTTGTCCCACAAAGTCCCTGGCAAAGGAGGAATGAAGGAAACAGGAGAGGCTGTGGGGATCAGGTGCGGGGTAGATCCAGGGACAAGACTGACTTCTGCATTTGATGGAGCTGTGCCTTCCCTTGGCTTTGTTGGCGGACAACAAATGAACATCTCTCTGTGTCTCAGGCAGCTCCTTCTCCAAGGAAAGCAGGTGGGAGTTGGAGCCAAGGAGCTGAAAGCTGCAGGTGCAGCCTGGGCTGGAGGGAGCTCAGATTTGCACAAGGCTGCTCTGAGTGCCAGGGCTTGGATGGGGGAAATGGTGGGGTGGGGGTAGGGACAGAGTCTGATTGATTGTCAGCCATGAAGGGTCTTGATTTTCATATCTATTCAAACTGCATGAGGAGGTACTTGGTTTCAATGTCAAGTGGAGATTGCTATTAACAGGGAAAAAAAAAAAAAGACCTAAACAGGTCCTAAAAAATGTTTTCTCACAGTATTTTTAAATAGAACATATTCAGTTGAACACACTTCTGAAATCTCTCTTTTTAACCACACAAGATTTGGAAACTGAAATCAAATTATTCCCAGAGGCTTGGCTTGTTCAGCTGTTCTGAATGTTAATGAGCCCTGGGACACTGAATTCCTGCACTCAAGAGCTGAAGGCTGAGCAAGCCTCTGGAGCAGGAAAATTCAGCAGCAGCCTCCAAGGTGCTGAGGATGTCAGCAGCCCCCACTGAGGCCATCCCTGCCCAGAGACCGTGGGGGAATGGGCAGACAAGGAGAGCGTCCCTGGCGCTGGGGCAGCACAACTCAGAGGCAGCAGCGGCTCCAGCTGGGAAATGGAGTGTGGAATGTGGCTGGGAAAGCCCTGCCTGGGCTGTGCCAAGCAGGACACACAAGCCCTGACTCCCATCCACTAAACAACTCTCTCAAGGAGCAATTTAAAATTAATTACGATTCTTTGTGTACTCTGAGTTGGACTCACTGGAGAAATATCAACAAAAGATTCTTAGGAGCTCAAAACAACAAAACAGCTTTTACTGGAAACTTAGAAAATCAGAGAAACTTTGTCAAAAGGTTTAATATGGCATTCAATCAACACAAAACACTTCTCAAAGCATTAACTTGGCCCCTTCACCTTCAGAAACTGTAAGCGTGTTCAATTTTAAATTACTCCAAATTGGCAAGAAGAGGGAATTAGAAGAAGGAAAAGAAAACACAGAAAGATAGAAAGTAATAAAAGAAAATAGAGAGGAGCACACACACAGCTACCAACTCCTGGATTCCAGCAGTGTTCAGATGGAAATTCCAAGAGGAGATAGGGTCAAGATGTGTGCGTGACTTGTGATCAGCCTCAAATTCCCCTTGCTCTTCCTGGGCCCTTCCCCCAGCTGGGACTTGGGCTCATTTGGTCCCTCAGGAGCTGGGCTGGGGCTGCAGAGGTGGCTGTGGAGCATTGCCTGTGCTGTGCCAGGGACTGGCAGACACTGCTGGGCTGGGACAGAGGCGCAGTTTTGCTCAGCACCAGAGACACCTTTCCCTTGCTTGTCCCCATCTGTCATCCCTGCCACCAGTGTTCTGCTGTACCTGGAACCTGGGGACACTTTCCCAGGCCTGTCCCTCAGATGGATCTATTTAAAGTAGGAGAAACTTAAGTTTCACTCCCTATTGAGTCCCTGAGAATTTTTTGGCGCACTATGTGGGACTGAGTCTGATGCAAAGAGCACCAAAGCCCCAGAGGGTCATTAAAGTCCCTGTGCTGTGTCTGTGCTGCTGAGCTGGGCCGGGCTCCTGGCCCAGAGGCAGCTCCTGGCAAGGGCAGCATTGCAGAAAGACATCTCTGGCCAGGAGCAGCTCCTGTGCACAGCCCAGCAGGGCTGGGGCACTGCCAGGGCCCCTCAGGGACACCAGCAGGGCACAGACAGAGCTCACATGTGCTCAGCACTGGCAGGGGCTGTGGGATGGCCTCGAGGGGGCTGTGTCACAGCAGCACCTCCGTGGCTGTGTCATAGAGGCACAGAGCATCTGTGATGTCAGCAAGGGGCTGTGTGACAGCGCAGAGTGGGCTGTGTGAGGTCACAGATTGGGCTATGACATCACAGAGGTTGTTGTGTGAGGTCATTGAGCAGCTATGACATCATAGAGGGAACTGTGTTACAGCACAGAGGAGGCTGTGAGGTCATAGTGTGTGCTGTGACATTACTGAGTGGCAATATCACATCACAGACAGGGTTTGTGACATCACTGAGGGGATTGTGACAGCACAGAGCTGCCTGTGATGTCATAGAGTAGGGTATGAGGCCATAGAGCAAATTCTGCCATCATAGAGTGTGGAACTGGGGCATCAGAGAGTGGGTTGTGACATCCCTGGGTGACTGAGTAACATCATAGAGCAGGCGGTGAAATCACAGTACAGATTGTGAAATCATAAGGTGAATAGGTGACATCACAGAGACTTCTGTGACATCACAGAGCAGCTGTATCACATCAGAGGGTGGCATCTCAGAGTTGGCTCTGTGATATCACAGGGACTGTGTGACATCACAGGGGCTGTGTGAGGTCCCTGGGGAGGTCACTCTGCCCCAGCCCCCCTCACAGCTCCCCCCAGAGCAGTCCAGCCCTGCTCGTGCACAGCGGGGTCCCCTGTCCGCCCGGGTCCCCCCGCCCCCGGCCACGCAGCCTCCCCCAGAGGATGTTCCATGAGATCGACCCCAGAGCCTGACACGGGGACGGGGGGGCTGGGGCCCTGGGGGTGGCACAGGGGGACAGGGACCCCCCAGCAGCGTCCCCGTGTCCCCAGGGCCAGACCCTGGGCCAGGGCTCCTTCACCCTGTTACAAACAACGCCTTGAGAGCACTGAAAAATCCCCAGCAAGGGAGCAGCAAAAACCAGATTGAATATTAAGGGACAGCAGCACAAAGTTCCTTGGCAAGAGTCACACTGCTCCTGCCTGGACACTTCAGGCACACTAAGGAAACAAAGCAACAACAAAACCAAACCAAATCCAGGCAATCAAACCAGAAATCAGGCAAGAACTCTTCCTGGGTATGTGTGAGACACAAGGACAGTGAGGGCAAAGATAAAAGGAATATGGGCCAAAAGCTTAACAGAGGTCAAACCTAACAGGACTGTACTTAAACCTTAACTTTAACTGGTACCATCAACTCCCCAATTTAGCAAAAGAACAGCACTTAACACTATTTAATCTAACTTAAAACCTATGAGTTAGAAATTTAACAGAGGAATTATACTTAACAATCCTTAACTTAGCTAATAAATTAAATGTAACAACTTAGAAAAAGAGCAACTCTTAGCCTCATTTAACTTCGTTTAGACCTCGTGACTTATACTTACTTACTGATATTCTGGATATCTGACTGACTCAGCTATCCAAGGCACTCAAGCCCCTCAGAGAGCAGCATTTCTGCCACTTTCCCCAGCACAGGCACTCCTGTGTGCACACAGACACAAAGAGTCAGTGCAAGGCACCTGTGAGCAATTCCCCTGAGGGCAGGCAATGCTCCCTGAGGATACTTTGCCATCTCCCCAGTGGGTGAAGGGTTGAGCCTGGAGGAGTGGGGGGATCGGCCCAGGCTCCATCGTTGTTCAGGATCCCCGAGTGCAGCAAACGGGAGAGTTCCTGGCTGGGAGAGGCCCCACTCAGAGGGAGTCGCTGGCCCAGGAGAGCTCCAAGGGCTCCTTTTGGAGCGCTGTTTGTAGGGCCCCAAGAGAGGGGCTGCAGTCCCAGCAATGGCTCATCCTGGCTGCACTTGGCACCAATAGCTTTCTTTAGCAGGGTGAGAACAGAGATGTTGTGTCACTGAGGGAACACAAACAGTTCCCAGGGCTGCTCCTACAGAAACCAGGAGCTGGTTGGGCAGCTGCCGTGCCTGGAGCAGACAGTGTTTGTGATGAGCTGCAGAGGAGCTGAGCCCAGGGGCTGCTGGCCAAGGCTGAGGCCCAAGGAGCATTTCTCAGCTGGCAGGGCGGCCTGAGAAGGGGAGGGGGGAATGCAGCAGCACAGGGCCATGGAACCAAGGGACCATTGTGACACTGCGGGGCCCTGTGAGACCAAGGGATCATTGTGACACTGTGGGGCCTCATGGAATCATAGAGAGCACTGTGATATTGCTGGGCCTCATGGAACCAAGGGGACTGTCCTGACACTGTGTGGCTCCATGGAATGTAGGGTTCATTGTGACACTGAGAGACGCTATCAAACCAAGGGTCCATTGTGGCACTGCGGGGAGTCCTCAAACTGTGGAGACCGTTATGACACTTTGGGGTGTCATGGAACCAAGGGACCATTGTGACACTGCAAGACTCCATGGAGCCAAGGGTCCAAACTGTGACATTGCAGGGCCTCATGGAACCGTGGAGATACCATTAGGACACTTCACAGCCTCATGGAATGAAGGAGACCATTGTGACACTGAGGGGCCCCATGGAATCATGGAGACCATTGTGACACTTTGAGGCCCCATGGACTAACCAAAGCATTGTGTCACTGTGAGGCCTCATGGAACCAGTGAGACCACTGGGACCCTGGAGGTCACCAGAGAACCAAGAGGACCATTGTGGTACTGTGGGGCCTCGTGAAAACAAGAGGCCTTTGTGACATTGCAGGGCTGCCTGGAACCAAAGGTCCAGTGTGACATTGCAGGGCCTCCTGTCATCAATGGTCCATTGTGACACTGTGGAGCCAAAGGAGACAGGGTACAAAGGGCCATTGTGACATTGCAGGCTTCGTGGAACAGAGGAGTCACGTGACATTGTGGGGCCTGGGGAACCATGGAGACCACTGTGACACTGCAAGGCCTCATGGAATCAGTGGGACCATTGTGAGACTTCAGGGCCTTGTGGAGCCGAGGGGACATTGTGACACTGCTGGACCCCATGGAAACAAGACACCAATATGTCACTGACATTTTTTTATAAAAATCCTTTCTTTGGGATTTTTCCTATTCTGGGAAGCTGAGGCCCCAGAAGAAGAATGTAAACAATTGTTATCTGCTGCTGTGGCATGTAGCAGGTGCACCTATGATTGGCCCATGCTCCATGTTTACAATTAAGGGCCAATCAGGACCAAGCTCTCTGGGACAGATTCACAGACAGCTCTCTTGTTTATTGCTATTCCTATTCTTTTCTCAGCTTAGCAGCTTCTCAACTTTTCTCTCTATTCCTTTTAGTATAGTCATAATGTACTATATATCATGAATTAATTAATCCAGCCTTCTGATCATGAAGCCAAGATTCTCGTCTATCTCTTCACCCCTGAGGAAGCCTTGCAAAGCCATGTAACAGCATTATGGCACTGTGGGGCCTCATGGATCCCAGGCACCATTGTGACCCTATGGGGCCCCACAAAACCAAGGGAAGATGGAACAGGTCTTGCTGGTTTGGCCTCCCAGGGGCCGCCTGGCTGGTCCAGCTGACCTTGGAACATTAAGACTCTCTTGTCATCTGCTTCTGAAACACTGGTACTCCGTGCTTCCCTTCCCAATGGAAAAGAACTGTTCTTATCTGCCAGGCACCCATGGCCAGAATTGGGATTTCACCTCCAAATTTCCCTATATCCAGAGATTGTTCCAATAAGGAATATTGCCAGGACAAGTCTAGCTGCCAGTGGTTTCATGAGGGTCACTTCCCATCTGTCCCCAAAATACTGGGGAAGGCTCCATGCTTTCCTTCCTGTGGAAAGAACTGTCCTGCTTCTCCAGGTGCCCATGGCCAAGACTGGTCTTCCACCTCCAAAATTCCTTCAGTTCAAAGACTGCTCCCAGACAAAATCTGCCCTTATTGACAAGTCTGCTGGGCCTTGGCCTTGTGAGGCTCTCAGCTGCCTTCCAAACACTGGAGCCCTGTGTTTTCCTTCCTATGGAATAGAACTGTCCTTCTCCTCCAGGCACCCAAGGACAGAATTGGGATTTCACCTCCAACATTCCCTGTTGTGAGAGACTGGAGGAGACTGTTGGCTCAAAACATTTTTGCACGGGGAGGAAGGGGCAGGTCCAGCCTTGCCCTGCCCTGGAACTCCAATGCTGCTTTCCCCTGGAACCCCAATCCCCCCAGAGCCTCTCTCCCAGCCCAGCAGTGGCTGCCAGTCCCTGGCACAGCACAGGCAATGCTCCACAGCCACCTCTGCAGCCCCCAGCCCAGCTCCTGAGGGACCAAATGAGCCCAAGTCCCAGCTGGGGGAAGGGCCCAGGGAAACCAAGCTGACCACAAGGCAAGCACACATCTTGACCCTACCTCCACTTGGAATTTCCATCTGAACACTCGTGGAATCCAGGACTTGGTAGCTGTGTGGGTGCTTCTGTATGTTTTTTGTTTTTCTCTTTCTGTGTATATTTCTTCTATTTCTATTCTCTTGCAAATCTTGAGTAACTTAAAACTGCACAGGCTTAGAGTTTGTGAAGGTGAATGGTCCAATTTAAAGCTCTGATAAGTGGGGGTTTTTTTTCATTGAATGTCATATTAAAACATTTGCCAAGTTTCCATAATTTTCTAATATAACTAGTAAAAGCCATCTTGTTCTTTTGAGCTCCTGATGATCTCTTGTCAGAATTTCTGCACTGCGTCCAACTCAGAGGAAACAAACAATTGCAATTCCTTCTAAATCTCTCATTGAGAAAGTTTTTTACTGGATGGGAGTCAGGGCTTGTGTGTCCTGCTTGGCCCAGCCCAGGCAGGGCTTTCCCAGCCACATTCCACACTCCATTTCCCAGCTGGAGCCGCTGCTGCCTCTGAGTTGCGCTGCCCCAGCACCAGGGACGCTCTCCTTGTCTGCCCATTCCCCCACGGTCTCTGGGCAGGGATGGCCTCAGTGGGGGCTGCTGACATCCTCAGCACCTTGGAGGCTGCTGCTGAATTTTCCTGCTTCAGAGGCTTGTTCAGCCTTCAGCTCTTGAGTGCAGGAATTCAGTGTCCCAGGGCTCATTAACATTCAGAACACCTTAACAAGCCAAGCCTCTGGGGATAATTTGTTTTAAGTTTTCAAACCATCTGTGGTTAATTTGACCGATTTCAGTAATGATTTCAAACGGAATATATTTTATTTACAAAGATAGTGATGAAGAATTTTTAGGTCTTTCAGGTTTTTTCCTGTTCATAAATTGATATGTGTAGTCTCCAATTGATATTGAATCCAAGTACCTCCTCATGCAATTTGAATAGATATGAAAATCAAGACCCTTCATGGCTGACATCCAATCAGACTGTCCCTACCCCCACCCCACCATTTCCCCCATCCAAGCCCTGGCACTCAGAGCAGCCTTGTGCAAATCTCAGCTCCCTCCAGCCCAGGCTGCACCTGCAGCTTTCAGCTCCTTGGTTCCAACTCCCACCTGCTTTCCTTGGAGAAGGAGCTGCCTGAGACACAGACGGATGTTCATTCATTGTCAGCCAACAAAGCCAAGGGAAGGCACAGCTCCATCAAATGCAAAAGTCATTTCTCTGCTGGATATTAAATCCACTTTCCACAGCAGGCAGTCTCAGAGGAATGGAAAACACTTTCTGTGCCCAGCACAGATCCCAAGTTCCCCCCAAACCCTCCCTGCCCCAATTCTGCCCAGATTTGCTCTTTGCACACACAAGTCACAGGCTAAAGTCAGGAGCTCCCTCCATGCCAAGAGGGAGGAAAAGAGAGAGAGGGGATGAAGAGCTCTCCTGTGCAGAGCCAAGGTCCAAGTGCCCCTGCAGTGGGAACCACAACTCATCAGGTTTGTGTCCTTTGGGCTCAGGGCCTGGTGACACTCAGAGGCACAGGAAGGTTTCTTGCCAACAAACACAAGTTGAACATTTGAACAGTTTATTAACCATCACAGCTCTTACCTCAGCTCTTTGTGATGTCCCAGCATCATTTGACATGTCCACCATCCCCAGGGGATCTCTGTTCTGGAACAGTTTTAGACAGAGACATAAGAAAATGCAATTCTGTGATAGATATAATGACAATTAGGTTGTTGTCTAATGTGATATATATTTGAACATCAGAATGTCTGGACAACTCCCTGAAGTTCAAAGCATGAAGCCATTCAATTGAGAGGCGCTTGAATGACCAGAGAGCATCTGAAGAAGGAAATCTGGGATCAATGGGAAGGTCATAGATCAGGCTGGTCGAGTGAAGAGATATCCTTAGACATGGCCATTTAAACATGAGAGCTGGAAACACTGGAAGGAAGAGGATCATGAAATATTAGACTAAGTGTTGGTGACTAACATAGAGAAGAAGACTGACATTTTTTCCTGGAATCAGTACAAGAATCCAGTAGATCCAGAAAATTCCTGTTCCTTGTGGAAAAATATGCCATCTCCTAAAAGTACTCAAGTGAGTCGGGTAATAAAGATTTGCTTGTATATTAGGAAAGGAACAGGTATTAAAACCTGTGCGCCTTTCCAGGCAGACATCAGCTGTGTGTCCAAGAGCAGGCAGTGCCACTTGTGCCCTGAGGTGCCCAGCTGGGATTAGATCTCTCAGAGAGCACCTGAAGGAGAGCAGTGCGCCTTGCAAGCTGCAGGTCCCTGGCAGACCTGAAGGGCTCCTGTCCCATCAACATCTGCTCTGCTCCAGTCTGAAACAGGGCCCAGCATGGTGCCGGGATCATCAGAGAGCTGAGGTGTGTGCTGGAATTCAATGTCCTCCCCATCCCGCAGCAGCCCTGCATTTCCCTGCTCCAGCCTTGGTCTCCAGCAGAGCCATGGAGGCTCTTTGGGATCTGGACTGCTCCTGCAGCCCCCAGGGGCAGCTGAGCTCTGCCTCTGGCACAGTCAGGCCTGGCCAGCGCAGGCCATGCTCAGCAATTTCTTGTGTGTGCCTGGCCTTGCTGTCAGCCCCGGCAGCGGCTGCGTGGCCCCTTTGCGGCCCTGTGCTGGCCCAGCCATGGTGGCCCATCCCCTGTGCAGGCCCAGCCCAGGCCAGGACCATTGTGGCTGGGAACGGCCCCTGTGCCGTGGTGCCCACAGCAGCCTTGGGGCTCTGTGCCCCATTGCCTCCCTGCTGGGCAGCCTCTGCCAGCTCCTGCAGAGCCCGTGGCACCTGTGGGGCTGCACAGACAGCCCTGCCCCGGGCTCTGCCACCCTCTGGGCCAGCAGAGAGGCAGCCAGAGCCGGCCATGGCCAGGAACAGGCCCTGAGCCCTGCAGGAGGATGGAGCTGGGCCACAGCCAAACTCAGCCCAGGCCAAAGCTGGGCTCAGCAGCCAGTGCTGCCAATGCATGGGCACAGAGGCTGGTGCTGACAAATGTCCTGGGGCCCCTCCCTGCTCTGTCCATGCCACCAAGGGCACAGAGCAGCCTCCTCTCTGGGCCACTTGCCTGTTTGCAATGCCTTGCACAGGCGCTGGCCCTGCCCCACAAGGCCTGGCCTGAGTCCTGCCCCTGCACGCTCAGCCAGGCTCAGATGGACACTGCTGGTTTCTGGGCCAGGCTCTCTGAGCCCAGCCCAGCTCCCTGCAAGCTTTGCCAGCTGCCCTGAGCTCTGGGCAACACCAAGGGCCTCTCCCCAACCCAGCCAGCTCTGGCCTTACAGGTCTGCTCAGGCCAGGCTGCTCTGGGCACTGCCCCACAGCCTCAGCCCCTGGCAAGGGCACAGCAGCAGCTGCAGCTGCCACAGGACTCAGCCCCAGCCATGGGGGAAGGTGCTTGCCCAAGGCCAAAGGAGGCTCCCTGGCTGCCCTGCTCCCCTCTGCCTGAGGTGCTGAGAGCTCTGCAGCCCCTGCTGCCATCCCATCTGCCCAGGGCAGCACAACTGGCCCGGCCTTGGGGCCCTCCAGAGCTGCTGCTGCCACAGGCCCAGGGCCCATGCCAAAGCTGGGGCAGCCACAAAGCTGTACCCATTTCTGTTCATTGCTGTTCTGTTGGGGATTGGTTCTCAGCCACTCGGAGTTTGTTGATGAATTTTCCTCCTGCAGAGGCCTCTTCTTTCTTGAGCTCTTCAGTTCAGGAATTCACGGGAAAAGACTCATAAACATTTGTTCAAAACACCTGAACAAGAAAAGCCACAGGGAATACTCCAGCTTTTCAATTCTTTCGTGGTTAATTAGACACATTTCTGAAGTGTATTCAAACTGAATATACTGTATTGAAAACAATGAAGAGAGAACTGATTTATCCTGTTAAATTTTCTTTTCCTGTTTATAGAGTGATTTCAGCAATATCCAATTGTTATTGACCCCAGCACCTTCTAATGCAGTCTGAATTAATATTAAAATCAAGAACTTTAAAGCTGATGATCAGTAATGCTTTGTCCCCACCACTTACCCACAATTTCCCTCATCCAAACCCTGAGAATCCTATGGATCAGGAACAGGTAAGATACCATCCCTGGAAGTGTTTAAGGAAAGACTGGATGTGGCACTCAGTGCCATGGTCTGGGTGACAAGATGATGTTGGGTTCCAGGTTGGACTTGATGCTCTCCAAGGTCTTTTGCAGCCTGGTTGATTCTCTGATGATTGTGACACTAAGCAAGGCCCTGGGGAAGCAAGGGGCCATTGTGACACTAAGCAAGGGGCCTGGTAGCACTAAGGGGACAATGGTGACACTGTGTGTGACATGGCAGCACAGAGCCAAGGGGCTACTGTGACACTGTGGGGCTGAATGGAAGCAAGGAGTCCATGGTGACAGACAGTCTGGGTCCTGCTGGAACCACAGAGGCCACTGTGATCCTGCAGGGCCTTGTGGAACCAAGGGGCCATTGTGCCACTGTGGAACCAAGGAGACCCTTGGGAGAGCGTGGGGACAATGGAATCAAGTAGACATTGCAGCATTGCAAGGACTCTGGGATCTGAGGGAACAATTGTGACACTGTGTTGCCCCATGGAACCAAGGATCCCTGGTGACACGGCAGGATCTTGTGTCGCCAGGGCTCCATTGTGACACTAAAGCACCAAGGAATTCGTTGTGGCAATCTGAGGCCTCATGGAACCAAGAGGCCACTGTGACCCTGCAGGGCCTTGTGGAACCATGCAGAGCATTGTGACAGAGCAGGACCTGGTGTCATGATGGGGCCATTGTGACACTGCAGGGCCCCATGGAAGCAAGGGGCCAGTGCAGCTCCTCAGGGACTCCTGGAATGAAAGAAACATGTTTGACACAGTGGTGGCCCTTGGGACCAAGAGGCCATTGTGACACTATGGAACCAAGGAGAGGACTGCTGCACTGCCAGACCTCGTGGAACCAAAGATCCACTGTGACACTGCGGGACCTTGGGGGACCACGGCACCATTGTGACACTGCAGGGCCCAAGGATCCAAGGGACTTTGTGACACCAAGGGGTCCCATGGAACCAAAGGGACATTGTGACACTGGGAGGCCTCATGGAATCGTGGAGACAATTGGGACATTCTGGGGCCCAATGGAACTGTGGTGAAACCAAGATGTCTGGGAGTGTGAATCTGCTGGAGGGTAGGATGGCTCTGTAAAGGGCCCTGGACAGGCTGGATCCAGGGCCCAAATCCAACAAGGTGAGGTTTAACAAATCCAAGTGTCAGGTCCTGCACTTTGGCCACAACAACCCCTGCAGCACTACAGGCTGGGGACAGAGTGGCTGGACAGCAGCCAGGCAGAAAGGGACCTGCAGGGACTGATGGACAGCAGACTGGACATGAGCCAGCAGTGTGCCCAGGTGGGCAAGAAGGCCAATGGCTCCTTGCCTGGATCAGGAATGGTGTGGCCATCAGGAGCAGGGCAGTGATTCTTCACCTGTGCTGGGCACTGGTTGGGCAGCACCTCGAGTGCTGTGTCCAGTTCTGGGTCCCCCAAATTAGGAAGGGCATGGAGGGGCTGGAGCATGTCCAGAGAAGGACAACAAGGCTGGGGAGGAGTCTGGAACACAAGTCCTGTGAGGAGTGGCTGAGGGAGCAGCTGGGGTTGTTGATCCTGCAGAAGAGGAGGCCCAGGGCAGACAAGGTGGAGTCAGGGCATAGGCTGGACTTGATGATTTCCAAAGACTTTTCCACCCTTGCTGATTCTGGGATTCTCTGAAACCACCCTTGCAGCAGTTGCAGGATGAGTCCTGGGCCACCTCTTCAGGAGCTCCAGCAGCCCAGGTCCCTCAGCTTCTCCTGCCAACCCCAAAGCCCATCCTGTCAGTCCTGCAGAGCCTCTGCAGCTCCTCCTCACCGACCAGAACAGGGAGCCCCAGAGCCAGACACAGCAGCCCAGATGTGCCCCCCTGGCCTGGGGTGCCTCTGGCAAGGGAGCAGCACCAGGCACTGCAGGAGCCTGCAGACAATTCCTGCAGCACTTGTAGGATGATCCTGCTCCCCAAGGGACGTTCCCATGGTGCCAAGTAAGGAACTGCAATGGGGAGTGGGGCCAGAGAGGGAAAGGCAAACAGGGATTGGCTGTTTGCAGGGCAGGGAACAAGGCGGTGTTATAGGAAGAGATTTGTAGTAGGAAGAGTAAAGAAAGCAAAGGTGAAGCCAAGGAAATGCTCAGGGCAGTTTGGGAGTGGCTGCCAGGCTGCCCTGGCTCTGACCAACAGCGTCTGCAGTGGGACAGGAAACTCCCAGCTGATGGGAACAAACTAACTGGCTGACTGCAGAGGCCAGGACAAAGCTGAGTGGTTTCCCTGGTGTCCCCCAGCCCTTGCTGGCCCCAGGGGCTGATGGCATTTGTGCTCCTTCAGGTTCATGTCCCCACACCAACAGCATGGGGGTGCTCCCCCTGCTGTGTGCAATGCAAACAGGGGCTGCTGAGCCAGTGCTGCCGTGTCTGTGCCTGCAAGGATGGGGCACCTGTGTGAGCTGGGGGAGAGGCCAGGGCTGAAGAGGGGGGATGTTGTTGGCAGCTCCATGAGGACGCTCTGGGACGCTGCCCTGGGCTGTCCAGCACACTGGGGATGGATCAGCCCCTGCTCTGCTGCTCCTTCCCATCTCCCCAGGGCCCTTGCAGAGCCCCAGCCATGCTGTTTGCCCCCAGCCTGCCCACGGCCAGCCTGGGGCTGCTCACGGGGCTTTTCTGTGCTGAGCATTGGCCTGGGCATGTTCTTGAGAGAGCCTGGGCAAGGAGCCTGGAGCCCCCAGGCCCTAGGCTAAGGCGTCAGCGCTGCCCCAGCAGTGCCCATGGCCTGTCCTGCTGCAGCCCCAGCACTGCCACTCCCAGGGATGTGCCCAGCCCCGAGAGCACTCAGGCCCTACAGCAACACCAGGGCCACCAGGGCAGTGGGGCAGGGCCACGGCAGCAGCACTGGCAACACCAAGTGCTGCTGCTGCTGGGCACAGCTGCTGTGCCAGCACTGATCTGCCCCCAGCTCTGCACACAGACATTGGTGCTGCAGCTCCAGAGGAGACAACAAAAGGGCATCTCTGCAGAAAACTCTGCTGGGAGATCCTTTAGTTTCTTTAAAGCAACAAAGAGTGCAGTCCCTTATTGGACAGTCTGGGGCCACAGTGAAGGTGGGGAGAAACAAATTGAAAAATGGCACAAATATTTATATTTATTAGTGGACAAGATTTAAAAAGTAAAACAAATAGATAAAGAACCACCAAAATGAAACCATCAAGATGTATCAAAGATGACTTTTATTGCATGTGATTTGCAGAAACTGGCCAGCAGTTTAATGCTTCTGAAACCATCCAGTCCTCAGTCTCCACACTGCAGCCTTGAGCTCCTGGTTCCTCAGGCTGTAGATGAGGGGGTTCAGGGCTGGAGGCACCACCGAGTACAGAACTGACAGGGCCAGATCCAGGGATGGAGAGGACATGGAGGGGGGCTTAAGATAATAAAATGTACTAGTGCCGAGGAATAGGGAGACCACAGCCAGGTGAGGGAGGCAGGTGGAAAAGGCTTTGTACCGTCCCTGCTCAGAGGGGATCCTCAGCACAGCCCTGAAGATCTGCACATAGGAGAAAACAATGAACACAAAACAACCAAATACCAAACAGACACTAACTGCAATGAGCCCAAGTTCCCGGAGGTAGGATTTGGAGCAGGAGAGCTTGAGGATCTGTGGGATTTCACAGAAGAACTGGCCCAAGGCATTACCATGGCACAGGGGCAGGGAAAATGTATTGGCTGTGTGCAGCAGAGCATTGAGAAAGGCACTGGCCCAGGCAGTTGTGTCGACGGAAGGGAACCAGGACATCAATTTGATCATCACAGGCTCAATTTTATTGATCAGTACGGCGGGTTAAATACAGTTAATAATGAGCTTCATACATATTGCAAAAGTTGAGCTCAGGATTGGTCAGCTTACATATCAGCACCTACGCCTACTTCTACATTCCTATGGTTCTACTTTTGATACTTTCTACATATTCTTAGGATATATTCAGGACTAATCTCAACTCCCTATCCTCATGTTGCAGCAAGGTCACTGCTGACTCTTCCTTTCAGCTTGCTAACTGCTGACTTTTCTCCTTCAGCTTAACCAGTGGCATTATGTCAGCGTGGCCTTTCTCAGTTAACCAATTATTAATAATACTCTCCACATTTCCCCCGTTTTCTTCTTGTGCAAGGAGATTAGTTTGCCATGTTTTTGCTTTTGTACGGCTGACCATGTTTTGAATACAGTTAAAGATACAAGGCAAAATAAGCAAAAACAGTAAAATTACACCCAGCAGTCGTATAGCATAGATCACAAGGTTCCTCAGCCACGGTCCGAGTCCCAAGCCTTTAAGCCATTCGTCAATTCCTAAACCGTCTTCTTCCTTAAGTTTGTGAAGTCCCTGTTGTAATTCTTTTATCTTAGTGTGAATGGACACCGAATGATCAGACAGATTCATGCAACACATTCCCTCAAACTCTTCACATCCATGCCCTTGTGCTAAGAGCAAAAAATCTACAGCAGCTCTATTTTGCAAAACAGCATGGTTAACACTTTGCACATCTGCAGTTAACATGTCTAGAATTTGTGATGTCTTGTTCAGCTCATCCCTTGCCCAGCATCCCAATTGTTTTGCTAAATTCATGGCTTTATTGGCAGATCCTCCTGGTAAGACAGTTGAAACCACCACCTGTTTGAATGTGCCCCAAAACCGTGGATCTCCTATATTGCTGCAGTCTAAGTCATGTATGCTACGTTTTCTCCTGTTTGTATTTTGACTCAGCTGCATTAGCAAGGACACATTAGAGTGAAATAATGACAATTTTCCCAAAAAACAGGGTCCACCCTGTGGTTTAGCTGGTATACCATTCCATGCCCTGTCTCCACAAATCAAAAATATTCCTGTGGGTAATTTCATTGGTGCTGTGATATTTGTCGTTACATTGACTGTAATGCTGTGGAGAGAATTCACTCACATTCAGGGATGAATCTAGGGTGGCCCATGTTTCTTTAGGTTGGTTTAAATTCTGAGCACCCAAAAGTTTGAAGCTAAACCATCCACCAGCTGTAGTGTTAGATATGCTGGCATTTGTACTTCCAAAAAGATCCAATTCTTCAGGAGGAGAATGCAAAGAGGTGTTAAGTGATTGGATTAGTAAGCATTGACGATAGCCATCACTCTGACCTGCAGTATATCCTTGTTGCACCGGCAGTGTGATGTTTGACATGTTAGACATACATAAGGTTTGATTGTTTATCAAACTACAAAATTCTCCAGGAGACCACACCGGAAGTCCCACCAGGCATGTTCGAAATGGGTTAGTGACTCCTCCAAGACTAAGACAAAGTGATGATTGGTTAGTTTGATTAGCAAGTGTCACCCATAAATTTTCCCTTGGTTGACTGAAGTGTGTTACTCCTACTGCCTCACTTGCTACAGCATTGAGCAGTATAACAAAAACAAACCTCATTTTTCTTTCTGCTTGCTTTGCTTCTCCTTTTCTTCCTTCTGCTTACGTTGTTTTTCCTTTCTTCGTTGTCTTTTCCCTGGTTTGCTAAATTGTCTATTGTAAGGCTGAGTTAATTTTTGAATATACTGATCTAATTCTAAATCAGCATCCTTGCTCACAGGTATAGCATGAGGTAAGTTTGAAGGCAAATCAGCTTTACAGCGAGCTGCTATGATGCGTGAGGCTTTATTAATTTCAAATATTCTAAGTTCTTCCTGCAACTTCCACCTAAGATATGCTATAATCACTTGTTCTGCACTCTCAAAGAGCTGTAATCCTGTCCATCCTGGCAGGCCAGTACTTTGTTCAAGAGGTCTAACCCAGAAATAATTTCGAATCCACCTTCCAGAACAAGGGGCACACCATAAATAATCTACTGACTTCTGTGAATACCAATAAACCTGATTACAATCTGCACAATGCAAAGCTACCCATGCATAGCATTTATCTTTATCCTTTTTGCAAACATAACAAGGAAGCGAATGTAAGTAAGGACCAGTATAAAATTCTGGTTCTTCAACCCAAAGCAACCAATTCAATGGTGGTGATCGCAAAGCCTCTTCAGCCTTTTTACTATATGAGGCTAACAGCTCAAGGTCTTTCTTTAACACAAGGCGTATCTTATTTCGTAATCGTAGTTCTTGTTCGTTATCCTCCTCAACAACTATATCCTCCTGAGGGTCCCACAACTGTAAAAGTGTTCTAATCATAGAAAATTAATTAGCAATCACTGATACCCCTATTCAAATGAGACCGTTCCCTTTTTTGCCTTCTTTTTCTTATCTGTCTTCAATCTTGCTGCTCCTAATTTCACTGGTCCTGCCACTTACAAACTTAATTTTTGCAACTTATCAATGCAGCAAACTAATGCTCTATCAGGATCCCCTTGGAAGGGTCCTACAACTGAATGCTGTGTTAAAGGCACTAATTTCCTACACCTTATAGAAACTATACATGATTTACTTTGAACCTTAATTCTATTCACAATACATTGTATTTCCCATCGATAATAAGCAAGAACCTTCTGTTCAGGAGACTCATAAAGATATAAAGCTATATATGCGTTTTGCCCCGTTTGTCTCCTTAATTCATCTTGCCAGCTTTTTCCCCACGTATGCTCGTGTTCACAAGTATGACACCACAAATCCCGTAATAATGATTGTTCTATCCAAAAAGTTCTTTTACAACCCCCACAACGTAGAGCTATCCAGGCAGCACAATGTGGATTGTAACAGTCAAGGCAATGTAGTTTCGCTGGATCTGTTAGCTGAAAAGTTGATAATGAGTCAATGAAACGAATCAACTCCTGGGCCGTCCGGTAGTGACGTGTCAGTGCTCTGTCCACCGCTTCCGAGTACCCCTTCAATTGAAACAGTAGTGGTTGTAGGACTAGAAGCAGTTTCTTCCCCAGTCGCTCCTTGTCCTCCTCCGTAAGGCGATCCACCAGAGGCTGCATCAAAAACAGGTTTAGTCCACTTAGCAGGCACCCACAAAGGCCCTGTAGGTGAGGAAACACAAAGATACCCCCGACCCCAATATAATACTTTTGCAGGTTTTTCCCATAATCCTGTACTTGGGTTCTTATACTTAACCCAGACCTCTGTTTCCTTAGTATTTTCCTGACCTGACCTCGGATGATGTTTCATTGCAGGGGGGGTATCATCTTCCCCAAAAATGCATAAATGGTTAATCACATACAAAACCTTAGCCAAACATGCTTGTGGATCTGTCAAATCTTGATGTTTTTCAATATACTGCTTAAGGGTACCGTTTGCTCTTTCCACTATTGCCTGTCCAGTAGAAGAGTGTGGAATACCTGTCACATGCTTGACTGACCACTGATTCAAAAATTTCCGGACCCTAGCTCTTACATAAGCTGGACCATTATCGGTTTTGATACTCTTTGGAACTCCCATAACAGCGAAACAACTTAACAGATGTCTGATAACCTGTATAGCTTTCTGTCCTGCCTGAGCCGTAGCCCATATGTAATGACTATATGTATCTATGGTGACGTGCACATGCTTGACTTTACCGAATCCATCTATGTGTGTAACATCCATTTGCCATATCTCATTTATTTTTAAACCTCGAGGATTAACCCCGATGCCTAGACCTATCCCACCATTATGATAACTACATGTTGGACATGCTCTGACAATGGCCTTGGCTTCTGACAAACTCAGCTCAAAGTGTTTTGCTAAACCTCTTGCATTTTGATGATATCTACTATGTGCTTCTCTGGCCAATGTGTGCTTGTCAATAGGACAAGAATTATCAATGGGTAGGGTAACCAATTTATCTGCACGTTCATTCCCTTCTCCTAAACCTTCAGACCACTTATGGCTCCTAATATGAATCACAGAATATGCTGCCTTTCTTTCTCGTAAAGCCTTCCTTAACTGTATCAGTAACTCATACAACCGTTTATTATTCACTTCCTTAATTGCTGCTTCCTCTATTCGTTTGACTACTCCTGCAACATACATAGAGTCTGTGACCACATTTAAAGGCTCCTGTAAGTTGGACACCGCCCATACTACTGCTAACAATTCCAAAGTTTGTAAGCTATCTGCAGGGTCTGCTGTGAGGAGTTGATGCTTCCATTGTCCTTTTTCTTGCCAGGTAACAGCAGCACGCCTTGATTTCTTTCCTGCATCTGTAAAAACTGTAATAGCTCCTTCTATGGGGTTTTCTTCTCTCAAAGGTCGAGTGATCCAGTTCCATTCTGTCATCCATTGCAAAACTCTAGGCACTAATTTACTAGTCTCTACTTTAGCAGGTGACATCAATAATGCTTCTTGTAAATTCTTTGAATTTATCAAGTACCAGTCCAAGGTTTCTTTTTCCATAGGTAATCTAATAGTAGCAGGTTCTCTACCATCCACTTCAAGAATTCTGAGATGCCCCTTTTTGATTAATGCAGCCAATTGTTCAATTTTTGAAGATATTGTTTTCTTGTGCTGTAGTGGTGGTGACAACCATTCCAACACCCGTATCTCCCCCGTTTTCTTTTGCAACTGAGAGAGAGCACCAAGCAAGTGGCAAGGGCTATTCCAGATAGTAAGGTCAATGGGGTGGTCGAGTTGTCGACGAGACACATACCCTTGCTGTACACAGTTACTAATTTGCTGCAAGGCAAGATGATGCTCCTTTGTCAGGTGTACAGGAGTAGTAGGGTCCAGGCCTCTTAACAAAGGCCGTAGGGCTTCTAATAAGTGATTTGGTATTCCCACAATAGGCTTCTGTAAGTCTCCCAGCAACTTCTGTGCATCATGTAGAGTTTTAATGTCCAATTGTAATTCCAATTTTTGTGGTATCACTATTTGATCCGTCAAAGTCCATCCCAAATATTTCCAGGGCTTTGTAGTCTGAATTTTCTCTGCAGCAATAACAAGTGGATATGCAGCAAGAGTATTTTTAATGGTGTTAATCTGTAAAGAGGAGAATGGCTGTTGCTGGGCAAACAAAATATCGGCCATGTAATGTTATATTATAGTTGCTGGCCATTTACGACGTAGTGGCTGTAATGCAGCATCAACATAAATCTGACTTAAAGTGGAGGAGTTGCGCATGCCCTGCGGAAGAGATGTCCATTCAAATCTTTTATCTGGTTCCCCACGATTTATTGCTGGTAAAGTAAAAGCAAATCTCTTCATGTCATCAGGATGCAGGCCAATAGTGAAAAAACAATCCTTCAGGTCAATAATTAAAAGTGGCCAGTGTTCTGGAATCATAGCTGGATTTGGAAGACCAGGCTGTAAAGCCCCCATTGGTTCCATTTGGTCATTTACAGCCCTCAAATCATGTATCAAACGATATTTCCCTGATTTCTTTTTGATTACAAAAATAGGTGTATTGCAAGGGCTTGTGGACAGTCGCAGGTGTCCCTTTGTATATTGTTCCTGTACCAATTCATGGGCATGCATAAGACTCTCCCCTTTTAATGGCCATTGCTTAACCATCACCGGTGTATCCGTTTTCCAGGTGAGTGGAATGGGGAAAGTCCAAGCAATGGCAATTACCCCAAAGGGTGCTGATTAGTTAACACCACTCCCAATTGTGTTAGAATGTCCCTTCCAATTAAGCAGGAAACTGTAGGAGGCAGTTGAACAATTGAAAACACAGCAGATATTTGTTGATTCGCAATGCACACAGACAAAGACGGCAATCTACTTGCCAATGTAAATCCTCCCACTCCTGTGAGCATGTTTGATGAGGGAAATAGAGGCCAATGTTGTGGCCATGCTTCTGGAGAAATGATGCTAGTATCTGCTCCTGTATCCAATAATCCATAAAGGGTTATGCTTTGATGCCCATAGGTAATTTCAACCTTTTGTTTTGGTCTATTTTGTAAATCCACAGTTAAAAGTGTAACACCAGTAGAGCCAAAACCTTTTTCATCCCGTGCTTGCCCAGTAAATGATTGTATTCCTGATGTCATTTGTGACAGTGGTACCAATTGTGCAATGCGTTGTCCTTTTGTAATTTTAATCGGAGGATAAAGGGTGTAAGCCATAATTTGTATTTCCCCTGTAAAGTCCGCATCGATAACACCAGGCAAAACAAATAATCCCAACATAGTTATAGAGGAACATCCCAGCAATAATGCTCCACATGTCTGTCCATTTAATGTAAGAGGACCCTTTACTCCAGTGGGTATCCTCTCAGGCCGGTTTGTCATTAGTGTGACGTCTACTGCTGCTGATAAATCCAAGCCGAGGCTCCCTGTTGTTGCGGGTTGCAGACAGGAGATAGCAACAATGTCACGGCAGCTGCTGGTGTCTCCAATGTCACGGCGGCAACTTGTGTGATGAATGGTCTCGAGCCTCCTTGCGTGAATGCCAGTGAGCCGTTTCGGAGAGAAGCAAGAGCAGCTAGCACCTGATTTTGAGTAGACTCTGCTTGCTTTTGTAGTCCTAATCCTAATTCCTCTAAGGCTTCTGCTATAAATGCCTGTGAAGCTGTATGCATTAATGCCATTTGCTCTAACGCTTCCTCAATAGTCCAATTTGCCCCTAAAGTAGCTAACACTCTTTGGGTTGCTGGATTGCTATTTTGCAAAGCACACTGCTTCAATAGCGCCCTGCAACACCAGCCCGATCTATAGCAGTAGCTGCTTTATCGATAAAATTTCCAAATGATTCTTCTCTTCCTTGCTTAATGCCCATATAAGCCGGTAACCCTCCTGGCTCTTTAACCATGTCTATTGCAGCAAGCACTAACCTCATAGACTCTCTAAGTTTATCAGCTCCCGATATTATCTGTGCCTCTGTACGTAAAAATGCCTCTAAGCCCATCAGCTCCTCTACTATTGTTGGAAAAGAAATGAAATTTAGCAAAATATTTAATTATAGTGAGTTGTGTGTGAACTGGTTTGTTAAAAGTAGTTTTGTAGCCGTTGAAAAGTGTGTTGAGTTTTGTGTGTAACCTAGCAGGTAGTCTTAGGGATTTAATAATAATTAAACTAGTGCAAGAAAGTAAGAATGCTAACCTGTCTAGAGGCAGCATACAATGCTCTTAGAATAAGATAAGCAGAGGATTAATGATCTTGTTTGTGAACCAAGGAATGTATCACAAGGGGTCTGTGACCAGGCAAGGGGAACGGGAAACTGTTCCTTGGAGACTTTGTTGTGAATCGCATGTATAAGAGGGAAGCACCCATACGTGAATTTGGGGGCTCGGACTTTGGGACGTGAGTCCCCCAGTTCCCCGGGCCCTTAATAAAGCACCCACAAAACTTATCCGAGTTTTGTGTCATTTATCAATCGGGCAACAGTTTTCTGGCGACCGCGGCAGGACTCCGAGGGCTGCTGGGGCGGTTCGCGTCCCGATCCACTCCAAGCCGGCACCGAGCACTTCTCGGGGAGTCATCGGTCGTGCCCGACCCCCAGCGCCTGTCGGACAAACTGCATTAAGGTAAGCCCGAAGGTGCTTTATATTGAAAAAAGGTGATAATTGGATTTGGATTTGGTGGTTGGTAAAAAAGCCTAGGCTCCGGCCATAAGACGTCTAAGGACGCAGGACCGGAACTCGCCTCCGGTTTTGTTTTAGGGAAGGACGGCAAGAAGGTATATTGGTTTAAGGTATATTGGTTTATTGGGATTAATAGTGGAATTAAAGGTTGTAATATGATGTCTTTTAAAACTTTTAAAACCTTAGTGCAAGCCAATGGTAAAATACCTGGAAATACACCATTAGGTTGTATATTGAAACGGTGGAAAAGTGAGGGGTATTATCAAGAATTGGATAAAAGCAAAATGATAGATTATTGTAATCATTGGTGGCCTGAATATGAGACTGGGGAAGCGGGATGGCCGGTGAATGGTACACTGGAATTGAGGATAATGGAATCTTTGATGCAATTTTTAAGGAGGAATGAGAAATGGGATGAAATACCATATTTGGATTTGTTTTTCGTTTTATATCGGAAAGAGGAATGGCAAAAGGAATGTGGTATTTTGGTTTTAGAAGTGAATGATGAAAGGGAGTGTGTGGGATGTAAAGAAAGAAAGGAGCGTAATTTGTATCCTTCAATCGAGGAAGATTTGTCTTATTGTATAGCACCTCCAAGGGTTCCGGTTGCTCCTAATGTGCCCCCTGCTCCCCCTGCGGATATAGCTATAAAAACGGGATCTAGTGAGAGTGATAGTGATGGTGGTGATGGTGAAAAGAATGAGAGTGTTAAAAGAACTTCGTTATCAGGGTGGACTCGCAAGGGAAGGAAGGGGCAGAAGGGGCCACAGTTAATTGCGCCGTTGAGGGAAACTGTGGGACCACAGGGAGAAAGGATACTTATAAAGGTGCCTTTCTCCCCAGGGGATTTGGTAATATGGAAGCAATCAGCGGGGAGTTATCGGGAGGATCCTGAAAGGGTGGCAAGGGTGGTGAAAATGGTAATAAAGACTCAGAATCCGGACTGGAATGATTTACAGGTATTATTAGATACTATAATGGATTCCACGGAAAAGGAAATGGTTATTAGAGCCACTAGAGAAAAGGCTCGTGAGGAAATTGGGTTGAGACAACTAAATGAGACAGTTGATGAATTGGTACCAAGTGAGGAACCTAAGTGGGACCCAAACTCTACGGGAGGAATAAGAGCTGTAAAACGATATCAGGAATTGTTGGTGGAAGGAATTAGGACAGGAATACCTAAGACTATGAACTGGTCTAAGTTGTATTCGGTCAAGCAGGACAAGACTGAGTCTCCGTCTGCCTTTTTAGAACGATTAAAAGACATGGCTCGGAAGTTTACTAATTTAGATGTAGAGGATCAATCAGGAAAACTTCAATTGGCATTGTTGTTTATGGGGCAATCACAAGAGGATATTAGGAAAAAGTTACAAAAGCAGGAAGGAGAGGATACTAGAAGTTTGGATAAAATGCTGGAGGCAGCGTGGAAAGTATACAACAACAGGGAAAAAGAAACTGCAAAAAGACAACAAGCTAGTATTCTGGCTGTAATGCAACAGGCAGGGGCAGGAGGAAGACCCATTAGGGGTCGAGGTTGGGGAGGAGCTAATCACGGACAGAGGGGGTTGCCAAGAGGTCGGGGAGGATTTGGGTTTGCACCTAACATGGGGAGGTTGGATCCAAACCAGTGTGCCTTTTGCCGACAATTGGGACACTGGAAAAATGAATGCCCGGTTAGAGGAGGTATGGGCATGGGAAACATGGGATTAAGGACAGGTCCAATGGGGAATGCCCCTGTGGGAGGATTCACGGGAGGACCAGCAGAAGTCGCTCAAGCACTAGTTTTGGAAAACTATCAGAATCAAAGCTGACTAGAAAAGGATTTAAGGGTAGTCTTAGAAATAGATGGAAAGGATCAAGAATTTATGGTAGACACTGGAGCTACTTATTCTGTACTCAATAGACGATTGGGACCTTTGAGTGACACAATGTTACAGGTGGTGGGGGCAACAGGGAAGCTAGAGGAACAACCTTTTTTACAACCTTTAAATCTTAGGTTTGGGGGGAAGGAATTAGATCACCAATTTTTGTATATGCCAAACTGCCCCACACCCCTTCTTGGCAGAGATCTGTTGTCCCGACTTAATGTGAAAATAATATTTGAAGGGGGAAGGGTGAAATTGGAAATACCTGAGGAACAAATAGCAGGCATTTTTGTGATCAAGGAAGTGGATGCCTCTCCTATTCCAGAAGAAATTGAGCAGGCTGTAGTACCCTGGGTATGGGAGTCAGGGGTCCCCGGAAAATCTAAAGCTGCGCAGCCAGTAACAGTGGAACTAAAAGAAGGGGCCCGACCAGTGAGGATAAAGCAATACCCCTTGAAGCTTGAGGCAAGGAGGGGAGTAGCCCCGTTAATTAAACAATTTTTGGCTCAAGGAATATTACAGGAATGTGAATCGGAGTATAATACTCCAATTTTTCCAGTAAAGAAACCTAATGGTAAGTACCATTTGGTACAGGACTTAAGGGCTATTAATGAAATAGTGAAAGACATACATCCAGTTGTTGCTAATCCTTATACCTTGTTAACATCTGTATCGGAGGAATTTAAATGGTTCTCAGTGATTGACCTTAAAGATGCCTTCTTCTGCATCCCACTGGCAGTAGAGAGTAGGAAATATTTTGCCTTCGAGTGGGAGAGTCCTGATTTTGGGAGAAAGAAGCAGCTTATGTGGACGAGACTCCCACAGGGATTTAAATGCTCCTCTACTATTTTTGGAAACCAACTGGCCAAGGAGCTAGAGGAATGGAAGATAACCCAGGTAACAATATCCCCATCCTTGTATGTAGTCCTGCAGTACATGGACGACATTTTTCTGGCTACTAAGGAAAGGGAAATGTGTGTGGAATTAACAATTAAATTACTCAACATGCTTGGCCAAGCAGGGTATCGGGTTTCTAAGGAAAAAGCTCAATTGGTCAAAAATAGCGTTATTTACCTCGGTTGTGAGATCACACAAGGGCAGAGACGTTTGGGAGTAAACCAAATAGAGGCAATATGTGCTATTCCTTTGCCTCGTAACCATCAGGAATTGAGATCTTTTCTAGGAATGGTGGGATGGTGTCGACTGTGGATCATGAATTTCAGTCTCCTAGCCAAGCCACTATATGAGGCCTTGAAGCAGCATCAGTTGGAGTGGACGACACAGCAAAAGAAGGCCTTCCAGGAATTGAAGCAGGCACTAAAGGAGGCCCCAGCCCTAGGACTCCCTGACCTGACCAAGGAATTCCAGTTGTATGTGAATGAGAGGCAAAAACTGGCATTGGGGGTCCTCACCCAGAAGGTGGGATCCTGGAAGAGGCCAGTGGGATACTTCTCTAAACAACTGGATTCGGTAAGTTCCGGGTGGTCCTCGTGTTTACGAGCCGTGGCGGCAACAATAATTCTTATTCAAGAGCCCCGGAAATTGACTATGGGGGCAAAAATGAAAGTGTTTGTTCCACATATGGTCATGGCCGTTTTGGAGCAAAAGGGGGGTCACTGGCTATCATCCAGTCGAATGTTGCAATTCCAGGCCATCCTGAGAGAACAGGATGATATTGAAATAAGGACTACTAATCATGTTAATCCAGCAGAGTTTTTACGCAGTGACCAGGAAGCTGGGGGACTGGTGCATGATTGCGTAGAGGTAATTGAACAAGTATATGCCAGCAGACCCGACCTAAAGGATGAACCATTGGAAGAACCTGAATGGGAACTATACACTGATGGATCCAGTTTTGTCGAGAATGGGACTCGCTATGCCGGGTATGCAGTGGTAACATTGGATCAGGTAATAGAGGCAAAGGCTTTGTTACCTGGAACTTCGTCCCAGAAGGCAGAGGTGATTGGACTCACCAGAGCCCTGTATTTGAGCAAGGACAAAAGGGTTAATATCTGGACGGATTCTAAATATGCCTTTGGTGTGGTTCATGTACATGGGGCGTTATGGAAGGAAAGGGGGCTTTTGAATTCACAGGGAACCAACATCAAGCACCGGGAAGAAGTGCTACAGCTACTGGATGCGATACACAGTCCCAAAGCAGTTGCAGTAATGCATGTTAGAGGACATCAGACTGCGGAAGGAGACGTTTACAGAGGAAATCGATTTGCTGATGTTACAGCACGGCAAGTGGCACGGGAAGTATGGACTCAAATGGCATTGGTACCGGTAAGAACAAATCCGGCTACCCCATACCTGAATCAGGAGCCCAAATATTCAATAGAAGATGGAAAACTAATAAACTTGCTAGGGGCACAGAAGAATCAACTTGGGTGGTACGTTACACCAATGGGACAAATAGTGGTACCTACCCGCATAATGAAATTTATTTTGGAATCAGAACATAATAAATGTCATTGGGGGGCAGAAGTATTGGTAAAATTTTTGAAGAATGAGATAATCTCTAATCAGATGTTAACAATGGCAAAAAGAGTTAATGCAATGTGCCCAGTATGTTTGAAAAATAATCCAGTAGTTAGGAGACAAATACAAATGGGAAAGTTGCAAATCGGGCCACAACCAGGAGATTACTGGCAAGTTGATTTTTCTGAATTGCCTAGGGCACAGGGATACAGATACTTGTTAGTGTACGTATGTACATTCTCAGGGTGGCCGGAAGCTTTTCCATTCAGAACTAATCAGGCTAAGGAGGTGGTAAAAACCTTGTTAAAAGAAATAATACCAAGATTTGGAGTACCTTTAGGATTGTCATCAGATAGGGGTCCGCATTTTATAGCCGGGGTAGTGCAGGAATTAGCACGAATGTTAGATATAACCTGGAATTTGCATACCCCCTGGAGACCTCAGTCTAGTGGGCAGGTGGAAAGGATGAATCAAACCCTGAAAGGACAAATCAAAAAGATTTGCCAGGAAGCTAAACTGCACTGGCCTCAAGCTTTGCCTTTGACCCTACTCAGGATTCGAATTAAACTAAGGGAAAAGGTAGGTGTAAGTCCATATGAGATATTATATGGCAAACCATATCATGCAACTGTATTAAAAGGGGAGGTACATGTGAGTGGGGACCAGGCGATTGCAGAGTATGTTATGTCACTTAATAAGATCTTGAATTCTTTAAGAAATACGTTACAGTGGAATGGACCGCTCACGCTGGAGAATTCTGTCCACGACATCCAGCCTGGGGACCAGGTGTACTTCAAGAAGTAGATCACGGATCCGCTGCGGGAATCATGGAGCGGACCCCACCAGGTGATGATGACGACCTACACGGTGGTGAAGGTCCAGGGGATGGATGCTTGGATCCATTACACCAGGGTAAAGAAGGCACCATTCCAGTGGGAAACCCAGATAGTGTCTCCAACCCGGATGATCTTCCGCGCAAAGCCGCCTTCTTAATTATATTACTGCTAGTGATCATGAGACTAATACCCGTTCAAGTGTCTACTCTAGTACAGGTTGAAGAAACAAAGGTTACAGTCGTGGAAGGGATGGATGTTCAATTAACTTGTGTTATCTTTGACAGCCAGAAAGTTGAGGCCGGTGAAGTTATTGCAATATGGCAACGGGGGGCTGAAAGAAGCCATGGCAAGATAGGAGTCGGTTGGGATCAGGATAAACAACAAGGAAACAAGGTACTGAATCTTACCAAGGTAACCACAAACGATACAGGAGAATATACATGTTTGGTCAAAATACGGGATAGTTTTGATTACAAAAGAGTGAGTATGAGGGTTTTGCCATGGACAGGGGATCGTGCTGAAAACATAAAGGTTAATCCAGTATCAATGGCAGTGGACATGTGGGAAGGGCCACCACTCAGAATAAATTGTTCCTTCCTAGTAAGATCAAGATATCAAAGGAACCTTTGGGTCAAATGGTGGAAGCAAAATAGGGAACTGACCTGGGACAGAACAGAGGACGGGACCAGTTGGTGGGAGAAGGAAGGCAAAGGTTGTGGGTGGTCGAGTGTCACTAATCCTAGAATAGGAAATGCATGGTGGAGGCATGACAGAATGATGTTATCCTTACAGAGACATGGTAGAAGGAGTAGACGGGAGGTTAATGATACAATAGAACGAAATACTGAGCAGGAAAACTTAGTGGTAGGATTAATCAGAGATTTTGGGATCATGCAGAATGTGACTAAAATAACAGCTTGCCTGCCATTACCACAGGCTGCAGGTGAACCAATTCCCTGGGGAATAATACCAGTAACCAAAATGCCTGAAACATTCAAGAATGTTTCATGGTCCTGCCAGTCAGTTCCCAAACCAGTAGATGTATGGAGGGATTTGTGTATGACCATTCGGGCTATGACTAGAGAGGAATGTGAAAAGAAATCCAATCATTACGGTTGGATTCAAAATACCAGGAGGTGTTTAATTGCAACCCCAATAGATGAGCCATGCAATACAGTACAAATAAGAAAAAAATCCCAATGAAATGAGATGAGTTGCCAGAATGTCACACAGAATTTTGACACCTGGAATAGTTGGAAGACATTATGGGGACCTAGTGTTTTGGAACACTATAATTACCTTGGGGAAGTACAATGGTGCATCCAATGGTCAGGAGTAAAGAATCAGTCACATTATAGGGCCCTTATCACGTCTACATCTTCCCGAGAGTTCAGACTGCAGAAAGAGGATTGGAATTGTACTGAGGTTTTTTACATGTGATACACTGGAAGACCGAATTGGGCTGGTACCGGTGAAAATGGCATTAAAGTGGGGATGCGAGTGTAGGGGGTATGATCACACGGTTAGCAGAGAGTCCATGGATGGACCTATAGATTGCAGATATACTACTGTGCATAGCCCTGGAAATTTAGTCTGGGTGTTGGGACACGGACAGTGGACCACACATTTACCTCTAGATGGATCAGTAACACAAATCACCCTAGGGGTTCCCACATTGTGTCCATACTGGAAACAGAATAGATTGATCCAAAGGAAAGGACTCAGAAAGAGGGAAGAATCCCTAGAGGAGCAGTGGCATGAACCTGGCTCAGGAGTGCAATTTGGATGGATATTAGAGTCATTATTCCCTCCGGTAGCGACATATCGAAACAGGGAAATGCTCAACAATTTGTTAGGACAGAGAGAAAGGTTGGCAGCAGCTACTAAGAAGGGATTTAAAGATCTAAATTTGCAATTGCAAGCTACATCAAGAATGACCCTACAAAACAGAATGGCATTGGATTTGCTACTGTTAAAGGAACATGGAGTTTGTGGTTACCTGAGTAGGAGAATAGATCATTGCTGTGTACACATTCCAAATGTTACACTTGAAGTTGAGAAAGATATTTCTCAACTGGCAGAAGTGGAAACCAAAACCAAGGAAATTGAAAGGGAAGCACAGCATAATTGGATAGGAGCAGTATTTGATTCTTTGGGGCTTCACCTGTCTGGCTGGATTGCGTCTGCTATACAGTATGTACTAATGTTTTTAGTATTTTTAGTGACTATATGGATTGTATATAGATGCCTCTTAGGTGTGATCGAAAAGGAAAAGAGGCAATCTCTCCGGCTGCTGAAGGCGATGACCCGTGGGCGGCAGAATGAAGAACATTCCCCACCTCGTTATGAAGATGTTACTGTCAATACTGTTGATTGAGCATCCTTGCAGCAGGACTGAAGGATGCTCAAAAGGGGGGAAATGTTGGAAAAGAAATGAAATTTAGCAAAATATTTAATTATAATGAGTTGTGTGTGAACTGGTTTGTTAAAAAGTAGTTTTGTAGCCGTTGAAAGTGTGTGTTGGGTTTTGTGTGTTACCTAGCAGGTAGTCTTAGAGATTTAATAATAATTAAACTAGTGCAAGAAAGTAAGAAAGCTAACCTGTCTAGAGGCAGCATACAATGCTCTTAGAATAAGATAAGCAGAGGATTAATGATCTTGTTTGTGAACCAAGGAATGTATCACAAGGGGTCTGTGACCAGGCAAGGGGAACGGGAAACTGTTCCTTGGAGACTTTGTTGTGAATCGCATGTATAAGAGGGAAGCACCCATACGTGAATTTGGGGGCTCGGACTTTGGGACGTGAGTCCCCCAGTTCCCTGGGCCCTTAATAAAGCACCCACAAAACTTATCCGAGTTTTGTGTCATTTATCAATCGGGCAACACTGAGTGGCAGCACTCATCTATTTTCCAAACACTGGAAAAGGCTCTGTGCTTTTCTTTGTATGGAAAAAAAAAATCCCTCTTTTCCAGGCACAAATGTTCTAAATTAGGACTCCGCATTTGAAATTTCAAATATCCAAGCGTTGCTCCAAGCAAACCTGCCAGGACAGACAGGTCAGGCTTGCCTTGGCTGCTGATGGCTGCCGTTCATCAGCTCCTGAAACATTGGGGCTCTGTGGTTTCCTTCCTATGGAGACCAATGTGACATTTGAGAGCCTTGTGAAATGAAGGGGCCATTGTGACACTGCAGAGCCTTGTGGAACCAAGGACAGCATTGCGGCTCTGTTTGGCCGCATGGTCCCAAGGGGCCAGTGCATAGCAGCGGTGTGGGAGTTAGCCCAGCTGTAACTCAGAGTCAGACAGATTTTACCCTGGAAGAACTGGGTGTGAGTTTCAAGTTCTGGGAATCATTCAATTTACTTAGGGTGAGCTTGAGACTTTTCCCATAAGCCTTTAGTGTTGTTATGCTAAGTTGTCCAAGTTCTACTCCCCTATTGGTTTATTGCTTTCTTATTTCTTCTATATGATTATTGTTCTAGTTTTCTAGCCCCAAGTTGTTGCTGCTTCCCCTTTGTCTCAGGTTTTAGGATCCTGCCCCTTGTACTGTGCTGGATTTCTCCATGTTTATTATTTTTCACCCTGTTATTAAAGTTCCTTTTAAACAACTCCATTGATCCTGCTCCTTTTCATTTTCGCCACACTGACCCTGAACTCAGGGAGCCAGAGATGTTTGTCACAGCCACCCTCATTGGGACATTTGGTGCCCAAACAGGGACCATGACATTCAGGGATCCCTGTGTCAGTCACGTCAGCTGGGGTTAGCTGATGGATCGGCCAGCAAAGAAAGAAAAATGGCCAGGCATATGTCCACAGTAGAAAGGAGTGTATATGGATGCTTTAATTCTCACTGGTCATGATGAAATATTTTCAAAGAACGAATAAAAATCAATCACGAGGTGGATCATTAAAAAATTTCCAGACACCTCTGGTGTCGAAATCCATACCACTGAATTTTGAGACTAAGTGGAAGTTAAATTGTACAACCTTTTGATCAAAAGGGACTCCCATAGCATCCCACATACTCCCCATCATCCACACCACCCTTGAGACCCTTCACCAGCCAGCAGTGTGTTGAAAACTCAATCCATTGGTCACTCCTAACTCGGGACCTCGCCCCAAACCTGCCTTTATCAGACTTTCCACGATGGTCCAAGATGGCCATGGCCATGCTCTCTTGGAGTATCATGCCCTGGAGAGTTAAGATGGAAGGAGCCTGAACGTGGCTCGAGAGCCCAATCATCCTCCCTCCATCTTGGCTCCTCCATTTCCTGCTACCACAACCTTCTCTTCCGCCTGAACGAACCTCCAGACTCCACCCCCACAACTGTGGGTCACACCCCCACTGTCAATCATTCCACCTCCACCCTGGGCCATGCCTCCAGAATGCCAGCCCAGTTGTTTGCTATCCTAAATCAAGGCTCTTCCTCCCCAAACCCTGACAAAATGGCAGTGCCCTTTGCCTCACCCTCCAGCAACAATATGACCCCATGGTCAAAGATTCTAAGGCCAACTGTCACACTATTTCTAATCCAAATGTTTCTCCTCCAAGTTATTCTTCCTCCTTAGAAATTAGTTTGGATTCCCCAGAGCCACCTCACCCCTTTAACCCCAGAAGATCCCTGGGAAATGATCTGGAAATAAGCAGTTAAGGAAGGAGACTGGCAAACAGTCTCAAAACCCCTCATTGCCCCCCGTATGTTATGAAAGAAGGGGTCAGAATCCCAGCTATCAGCCATTGGTTTGAGGGGAAATCAAGGATCTGTGTAGGGCAGCTAAAGACCATAGGAGGGACTTCCCTTGTTTTAATGGCCTAATGAGGCCCATGTTTACAGCACATGTCTTAACTCCCTATGATTTAAAATATATTATGACCATGTTGTTTTCACCTACAGAATACGCCCTGTGAAAAGGGGGATGGAAGTGTTTACTAAATTGATTAATAGCGACTATGCTAATAATGAGGCAAGAGCGGAATCAACCATCTAGCTGGAGAAGGACAACACAGCCTACCAGATGACCAAGAGGCAGGTCTCCCTAGAGAATGATTGGATGATATCAAAGAGATGGCTTCGCAAGCTTTAATCCAGGTATTGGATGGTAGCATCCCCAATGTGGACTACCTTGGGTGGCTGCAGCTAAAGCTTTAGGACAATCAGACCATCTTGGGTGCCTTTTAAGTAAGCAAACCAATGCTACCTCCCTCACACTGAGTGGCTTGCTCTCAGACATAGAGATCATCAGACATGCCACCTTGCAGAACAGTGATAGAGTTTTTACGCTGGGCACATGGGCATGGCTGTGTAGACTCTGAGGGCATGTGTTGCATGAACCTCTCCATCCACAGCGAGTCAATCCACAAGAGCATTCAGGTACTGAAGGAAGGGTTCAAGAAGCTTCAAGTGGAAAAAAAAGACTGGTTCAATAAACTCTTCCAGTCCAAGGCACTAAAGGGTTGGATGATGTCTAGCTAAAACAGGACTACTAATTCTCTTAGTGGTTGTTGTTGTATTGTTAATTTTCCCATGATTGTTTGAATGCTTTTAGAAAGTCTTTCAAAATTTTTTCAGTTCCATCTTTGTTGTAAAACAGAAAGGGGAAAGATACCCAACACAGGCTCCTCATGGACTCCTTGGAGGAGAGAATTGGAGGCCAGGATGGCACAGAAACCTCTCAGAGACTCAGTGAGGAAAGGAAAATCCTTAAAAGTACCTAAAAGTATTCTTAAATCCATAAAGTACCTTAAAAACCTTGAGTATCTCAAAGCATTAATGAGCCCTGCTAAGTTTCAGTACAAAGCTCTCAAGGGACTCGTTAAAGCAGATAATTGGGGCCATGATTGCACAAACCTCTCACAGAGTCTGTATCAAAAGGGAAACATCAAGTACTTTGAAAAAACTGAAGTACCCTGAAGCATTAATGAGCCCACTGAGTGTTGTTACTGACAAAGCCTCTTCAGGGACTAATTACAGCAGTAATTGGAGGCCATGATTGCACAAACCTTTCAGAGACTCCAAGGCAAAAGCCAAACCGAAAGTCCTTTCAAAAACCTGCAGAGAGGCTCCCGGCACAAAGGCAGCTCCTGGCAAGGGCAGTGCTGCAGAGAGACAGCACTGCCCAGGAGCAGCTCCTGTGCACAGCCCAGCAGGGCTGGGGCACTGCTGTCAGCCCCTCTGGGCACAGCACAGGGGTACACAGGGGTTAAACTCCGCCTGGGCTGGGAGCGCAGAGCAGAGCTCACTCGGGGCTCACCAGAGCAGAAATCATCGGAGGTTTGAAACAGCCATTCCCTGGCTGTGGGAAGAGAAGCTGCCGTTCCTGCAGGGACCTCCTGGAGCTGGCACATTTCACAGCTTTTAGGACCTTTCAGGAGAACTCTCAGAGCTGCTCCAGGGCAGGGCTGTGGCCCTAAGGCAGGGCTGGCTTTCCCTGCTGCCCCAGCCCAGGCACAGCCCAAGGCAGCTCCTGTTGCCAGGCTCTGCTGCAGGGCTGAGCAGCCGGGGCTGCAGCCAGGGGTGCCCAGGGCTGTCCTGCAGAGCAGGGTCCTGCAGCCCAGGGCGCTGTGCTGGGGCAGGGACTCTGCTGCCTGCCAGGGACAGCTCTCAGCCGGCCCGGGGAGCTGCTCCCAGCGCTGGAGAGAAGCTGTGGGGGGAAGGAGCCACCCTGAGCTGGGCAGGGGCTGCTGCTGAGAGGGGCTGGGTGGGGCAGGGCTGCTCCCAGCTCCAGACCTGCCTGGGCACAGCTCCGGAGGACACTTCCCAAAGAAGGTAAGCCTGGGATTGCTGTAAAGTTCAGGAGCTTTCCTGAGAGTGTTTTCAATTTCCTACTTAGAGAAAGATGGGAATGTTGGGGTGGTGACAAGAAGTTTTTTGTAGTTTTTACATTTTTATATATTCATAGCTCTCTAAATTACTATTATATAGTTACAATACTATAATCCTTACTTAACTCTATTAAACTCTTAACTGTATTAAACCACTATTATATTCCTATATAGCTTTAATCCTGAATTAAATCTAGTATGTTTCCTTATCTTTCTCATGATAACCTGACTGTCTAAATATATTCCTAAAATGCTGTATAGTCCTATTCTTTTATATAGTCCTGAAATGCTATGTAGTCTTCCAGGAACTGGACATATAGGAGCATTTTGGGTTTTGAGAATTAGCAGAATATGAGCAGTCATTATAAAAAGTGAAGGCAAAGAAGCCTTTGGACCTACTCCAATGGGTTGACCCAGGGGTGTGTAACTAGGGAAACTGAATCTCCTTTTGGATGCTCCTGTTAAATATCCTATTTATCAACCTTAATAAATTGTTGAAATTGGGAGGTGGGTGTGCCTTTTCCCACTGGGACACCTGGAAGCTTCCAATATGTGTCTGGCTTTTACTTTACTTTACTGTTCTAACACTGCTGCAAGGGTTTGTTTTTTTTTTTTTCTCTTTGGATTATAGACAACAGGGGGATGAGAGAAGCAGAACAGGAATTGTAATCCCAGAATCACAGAACATTCTGAGTTGAAAGGGACACACAGGATCATCAAAGGAATGTTTGAACATTTACACAGACTCCAGAACTGTGACTTAAGCTGGTCAGTATCTCTGCTGGGAGCCTCCCAAAGGCCCTCAGCCACTCCTCAGCCCTGGACAGCAGCAGCATCACCTCTGCAGGGCTCAGCAGGGCTCTCCTGAGCTGCCCTTGCCCAGCTGCACACAGAGCCTGCCCCAGCCAGGGCCCTGCACACAGGCAGGTTTCTGTAGGGCCCCGGCCAGGGCACACAGGCTGGGATGGGCTCTGTGAGCGCTGGCAGGGACAAGGCTCCTCTCAGAAGGGAATGTCCAGGCCCAGGGACATGCTCAGGGAAGGAGAGGGGGCTGAAGAGAGCAGTGCTAGGGTCAGGAGGGCACTGTTGGTGTGTGGGAGGTGCTGGCACAGCTGGGCACAGGAACACTGTCCTGAGTGCCCGACTGTCTCTGCCCTGCCCTCTCAGGCACAGCACCACAACATCTTCTCTTGGTTCTGGCCTGCCCTGATATTGTCACTATTATCTGCTGCTCTCAGGGAGGCTCTGGCATTTGCAGCAGCTGAGTCAGGCACTGCCCTTGGCATTCCTGCCAGGCAGGGCTGTCCACGGGAATGGGGTGTCCAAGCTTCCCTGGCACCTGTGGGGCTGTGGGCAAAGCAGTCCATGGGAAAGGGGAATGAGCTGAGCCCCCTCCCTGAGATCCCATCATGGGCACAGCCAGGGATCTCCTTGCTGTGCCCTTCCAAGCTCTGAGCTGCCCTCCTGGGTGCAAATCTGTGCCAGAGCCTCTGGGAGTTCCCTGAATGTCCCATGGGGAACTGCAGAGGTGCCACAGCTGAGGAAATGCTGCTGGGTTTGCCAAGGGAGCTGTGAGTTTCCTTGGCACAAGGGGGTGGTGGGACCTTGCCCAGAGACCTTTAGGGAGGGTGAGACATTCAGGGATCCCTCTGCTCTGGGCAGGGTCTGGTTTATCCCAAGGTGACCCAGGAGTGTGATTGTGCTCTGATTGCAGCCAATGGTGCAAAGCCAGGGCAGCTGGGAACAAGCCCATCCAGCCCCTCACCTTCCCTGAGCCACAGGGAATCCTTTGCCTCTCTCATCTCTCAGTGCCGAACTCTGAGTGCAGCAGGAATGCTGGGGATTTCTGACCTGAGAGAGCCAGGAATGATCTGTGGGCGGAAAAAATTCCTTATACCAGCTCCTGCCACCCATGTCCTAAAAACTAGGAGTGCAGATGCTACCAAGCCTATCTCCATTCTGAGTGATTCCTCTGAAAAATCCTGACTATCCAGGCTTGTCCCTCTGCCACACGGCCACAAACCCAGGGCAGTAGGGCAGGGATGGCTCCTTGAGGGCCCCCATGCACACGCCTGGCTGCTCCTGGCACACTCAGCCAGCACAACTGGAGCCCAGGCAGGGACCTGGGTGAAGGATTTCCCAGAGCAGGAACAAGGGTGGGTGAGTCCCAGCGGGACAGGATACAGGGAATGGCCCAGGTTTGGCTCCAAGCAGCCTCTCCTGACTTGTCACTGTTCTTTCTCCATGAACAGGTCTCCATGTTCAGCCCCAGCAAATGTCCAATAGCAGCTCCAACAGGCACTTCCTCCTGCTGGCATTGGCAGACACGCAGCAGCTGCAGCTCCTGCACTTCTGCCTCTTGCTGGGCATCTCCCTGGCTGCCCTCCTGGGCAACGGCCTCATCATCAGCGCCGTAGCCTGCGGCCACCACCTGCACACGCCCATGTTCTTCTTCCTGCTCAACCTGGCCCTCAGCGACCTGGGCTTCATCTGCACCACTGTCCCCAAAGTCATGCACAATTCCCTCTGGGACACCAGGGACATCCCCTACTCTGGATGTGCTGCTCAGCTCTTTTTTTTTATGTTCTTCATGTCAGCAGAGTATTTCCTCCTGACCATCATGTGCTATGACCGCTACATGTCCATCTGCAAACCCCTGCACTACGGGACCCTCCTGGGCAGCAGAGCTTGTGCCCACATGGCAGCAGCTGCCTGGGCCAGTGGCTTTCTCAATGCTCTCATGCACACAGCCAATACATTTTCCCTGCCCCTGTGCCATGGAAATGCCCTGGGCCAGTTCTTCTGTGAAATCCCACAGATCCTCAAGCTCTCTTGCTCACACTCTAATCTCAGGAAACTTGGTCTTCTTGCTGTTACTGTCTTTTTAGGATTTGGTTGTTTTGTGTTCATTGTTTTCTCCTATGTGCAGATCTTCAGGGCCGTGCTGAGGATCCCCTCTGAGCAGGGATGGCACAAAGCCTTTTCCACCTGCCTCCCTCACCTGGCCGTGGTCTCCCTCTTTGTCAGCACTGGCATTTTTGCCTACCTGAAGGCCCCCTCCATGTCCTCCCCATCCCTGGATGTGGCAGTGACAGTTCTGTACTCAGTGGTGCCTCCAGCCCTGAACCCTCTCATCTACAGCCTGAGGAACCAGGAGCTGAAAGCTGCAGTCTGGAGACTGATGACTAGACAATGTAAGAAACATTAGACTACTGGAAAGTTTCTGAAAATAATTTGTTATAAAAGTTGTCTTTGATACTTCTTGTTGGTTTCATTATGGAGCTACTTTTTCGTTGTTTACCTTTTTTAATGTTGTCCCTAAATGAAAGCAATCAATTTTGCCAAATCTCATTTTGTTTCTCCACACGTCCACTGTGACCTGTACACTGTGTCAGTGAGTAGCTGTGCTCTGGATACCTTTAAATGAAATAAAGGATTTATTTCATATTAAGCTATCAAGAACATAGCTCCTCACTGCCACAGTCCAGCAAAGTTTTCCCTGGAGATCCCCCTTTTGTTGCCTTCTGTGCACAGTTCAGCAATGTCTGTGTGCAGAGCTGGGGGAAGATCAGGGCTGGCACAGCAGCTGTGCCCAGCAGCAGCAGCACTTGGTGTTGCCAGTGCTGCTGCCGTGGCCCTGCCACGCTGCCCTGGTGGCCCTGGTGTTGCTGCAGGGCCTGAGTGCTCTCGGGGCCGGGCACAGCTCTGGGGGTGGCAGTGCTGGGGCTGCAGCAGGAACAGGCCATGGGCACTGCTGGGGCAGCGCTGACGCCTCAGCCCAGGGCCTGGGGGCTCCAGGCTCCTTGCCCAGGCTCTCTCAAGAACACGCCCAGGCCAATGCTCAGCACAGAAAAGCCCGTGAGCAGCCCCAGGCTGGCCGTGGGCAGGCTGGGGGCAAACAGCATGGCTGGGGCTCTGCAAGGGCCCTGGGGCAGACGGGAAGGAGCAGCAGAGCAGGGGCTGATCCATCCCCAGTGTGCTGGACAGCCCAGGGCAGCGTCCCAGAGCGTCCTCATGGAGCTGCCAACAACATCCCCCCTCTGCAGCCCTGGCCTCTCCCCCAGCTCACACAAGTGCCCCATCCTTGCAGGCACTCACACAGCAGCACTGGCTCAGCAGCCCCTGATTGCATTGCACAGAGCAGGGGGAGCACCCCCATGCTGTTGGTGTGGGGACATGAACCTGAGGGAGCACAAATGCCATCAGCCCCTGGGGCCAGCAAGGGCTGGGGGACACCAGGGAAACCACTCAGCTTTGTCCTGGCCTCTGCAGTCAGCCAGAAATTCTGTTCCCATCAGCTGGGAGTTTCCTGTCCCACTGCAGACGCTGTTGGTCAGAGCCAGGGCTGCCTGGCAGCCACCCCCAAACTGACCTGAGCATTTCCTTGGCTTCACCTTTGCTTTCTTTACTCTTCCTACTACAAATCTCTTCCTATAACACCGCCTTGTTCCCTGCCCTGCAAACAGCCAATCCCTGTTTGCCTTTCCCTCTCTGGCCCCACTCCCCATTGCAGTTCCTTACTTGGCACCATGGGAACGTCCCTTGGGGAGCAGGATCATCCTACAAGTGCTGCAGGAATTGTCTGCAGGCTCCTGCAGTGCCTGGTGCTGCTCCCTTGCCAGAGGCACCCCAGGCCAGGGGGGCACATCTGGGCTGCTGTGTCTGGCTCTGGGGCTCCCTGTTCTGGGCAGTGAGGAGGAGCTGCAGAGGCTCTGCAGGACTGACAGGATGGGCTTTGGTGCTGGCAGGAGAAGCTGAGGGACCTGGGCTGCTGGAGCTCCTGAAGAGGAGGCCCAGGGCAAATCCTGCAACTGCTCCAAGGGTGGCTTCAGAGAATCACAGAATCAGCAAGGTTGGAAAAGTCTTTGGAAATCATCAAGTCCAGCCTATGCCCTGACTCCACCTTGTCTGCCCTGGGCCTCCTCTTCTCCAGGATCAACAACCCCAGCTGCTCCCTCAGCCACTCCTCACAGGACTTGTGTTCCAGACTCCTCCCCAGCCTTGTTGTCCATCTCTGGACATGCTCCAGCCCCTCCATGCCCTTCCTAATTTGGGGGACCCAGAACTGGACACAGCACTCGAGGTGCTGCCCAACCAGTGCCCAGCACAGGTGAAGAATCACTGCCCTGCTCCTGATGGCCACACCATTCCTGATCCAGGCCGGGAGCCATTGGCCTTCTTGCCCACCTGGGCACACTGCTGGCTCATGTCCAGTCTGCTGTCCATCAGTCCCTGCAGGTCCCTTTCTGCCTGGCTGCTGTCCAGCCACTCTGTCCCCAGCCTGTAGTGCTGCAGGGGTTGTTGTGGCCAAAGTGCAGGACCCGGCACTTGGACTTGTTAAACCTCACCTTGTTGGATTTGGGCCCTGGATCCAGCCTGTCCAGGGCCCTTTACAGAGCCATCCTACCCTCCAGCTGATCCACACTCCCAGACATCTTGGTGTCACCACAGTTCCATTGGGCCCCAGAATGTCCCAATTGTCTCCACGATTCCATGAGGCCTCCCAGTGTCACAAAGTCCCTTTGGTTCCATGGGACCCCTTGGTGTCACAAAGTCCCTTGGATCCTTGAGCCCTGCAGTGTCACAATGGTGCCGTGGTCCCCCAAGGTCCCGCAGTGTCACAGTGGATCTTTGGTTCCACGAGGTCTGGCAGTGCAGCAATCCTCTCCTTGGTTCCATAGTGTCACAATGGCCTCTTGGTCCCAAGGGCCACCACTGTGTCAAACATGTTTCTTTCATTCCAGGAGTCCCTGAGGAGCTGCACTGGCCTCTTGCTTCCATGGGGCCCTGCAGTGTCACAATGGCCCCATCATGACACCAGGTCCTGCTCTGTCACAATGCTCTGCATGGTTCCACAAGGCCCTGCAGGGTCACAGTGGCCTCTTGGTTCCATGAGGCCTCAGATTGCCACAACGAATTCCTTGGTGCTTTAGTGTCACAATGGAGCCCTGGCGACACAAGATCCTGCCGTGTCACCAGGGATCCTTGGTTCCATGGGGCAACACAGTGTCACAATTGTTCCCTCAGATCCCAGAGTCCTTGCAATGCTGCAATGTCTACTTGATTCCATTGTCCCCACGCTCTCCCAAGGGTCTCCTTGGTTCCACAGTGGCACAATGGCCCCTTGGTTCCACAAGGCCCTGCAGGATCACAGTGGCCTCTGTGGTTCCAGCAGGACCCAGACTGTCTGTCACCATGGACTCCTTGCTTCCATTCAGCCCCACAGTGTCACAGTAGCCCCTTGGCTCTGTGCTGCCATGTCACACACAGTGTCACCATTGTCCCCTTAGTGCTACCAGGCCCCTTGCTGAGTATCAGAATGGCCCCTTGCTTCCCCAGGGCCTTGCTTAGTGTCACAATCATCAGAGAATCAACCAGGCTGCAAAAGACCTTGGAGAGCATCAAGTCCAACCTGGAACCCAACATCATCTTGTCACCCAGACCATGGCACTGAGTGCCACATCCAGTCTTTCCTTAAACACTTCCAGGGATGGTATCTTACCTGTTCCTGATCCATAGGATTCTCAGGGTTTGGATGAGGGAAATTGTGGGTAAGTGGTGGGGACAAAGCATTACTGATCATCAGCTTTAAAGTTCTTGATTTTAATATTAATTCAGACTGCATTAGAAGGTGCTGGGGTCAATAACAATTGGATATTGCTGAAATCACTCTATAAACAGGAAAAGAAAATTTAACAGGATAAATCAGTTCTCTCTTCATTGTTTTCAATACAGTATATTCAGTTTGAATACACTTCAGAAATGTGTCTAATTAACCACGAAAGAATTGAAAAGCTGGAGTATTCCCTGTGGCTTTTCTTGTTCAGGTGTTTTGAACAAATGTTTATGAGTCTTTTCCCGTGAATTCCTGAACTGAAGAGCTCAAGAAAGAAGAGGCCTCTGCAGGAGGAAAATTCATCAACAAACTCCGAGTGGCTGAGAACCAATCCCCAACAGAGCAGCAATGAACAGAAATGGGCACAGCTTTGTGGCTGCCCCAGCTTTGGCATGGGCCCTGGGCCTGTGCCAGCAGCAGCTCTGGAGGGCCCCAAGGCCGGGCCAGTTATGCTGCCCTGGGCAGATGGGATGGCAGCAGGGGCTGCAGAGCTCTCAGCACCTCAGGCAGAGGGGAGCAGGGCAGCCAGGGAGCCTCCTTTGGCCTTGGGCAAGCACCTTCCCCCATGGCTGGGGCTGAGTCCTGTGGCAGCTGCAGCTGCTGCTGTGCCCTTGCCAGGGGCTGAGGCTGTGGGGCAGTGCCCAGAGCAGCCTGGCCTGAGCAGACCTGTAAGGCCAGAGCTGGCTGGGTTGGGGAGAGGCCCTTGGTGCTGCCCAGAGCTCAGGGCAGCTGGCAGAGCTTGCAGGGAGCTGGGCTGGGCTCAGAGAGCCTGGCCCAGAAACCATCAGTGTCCATCTGAGCCTGGCTGAGCGTGCAGGGGCAGGACTCAGGCCAGGCCTTGTGGGGCAGGGCCAGCGCCTGTGCAAGGCATTGCAAACAGGCAAGTGGCCCAGAGAGGAGGCTGCTCTGTGCCCTTGGTGGCATGGACAGAGCAGGGAGGGGGCCCAGGACATTTGTCAGTGCCAGCCTCTGTGCCCATGCATTGGCAGCCCTGGTTGCTGAGCCCAGCTTTGGCCTGGGCTGAGTTTGGCTGTGGCCCAGCTCCATCCTCCTGCAGGGCTCAGGGCCTGTTCCTGGCCATGGCTGGCTCTGGCTGCCTCTGTGCTGGCCCAGAGGGTGGCAGAGCCCGGGGCAGGGCTGTCTGTGCAGCCCCACAGGTGCCACGGGCTCTGCAGGAGCTGGCAGAGGCTGCCCAGCAGGGAGGCAATGGGGCACAGAGCCCCAAGGCTGCTGTGGGCACCACGGCACAGGGGCCGTTCCCAGCCACAATGGTCCTGGCCTGGGCTGGGCCTGCACAGGGGATGGGCCACCATGGCTGGGCCAGCACAGGGCCACAAAGGGGCCACGCAGCTGCTGCCGGGGCTGACAGCAAGGCCAGGCACACACAAGAAATTGCTGAGCATGGCCTGCGCTGGCCAGGCCTGACTGTGCCAGAGGCAGAGCTCAGCTGCCCCTGGGGGCTGCAGGAGCAGTCCAGATCCCAAAGAGCCTCCATGGCTCTGCTGGAGACCAAGGCTGGAGCAGGGAAATGCAGGGCTGCTGCGGGATGGGGAGGACATTGAATTCCAGCACACACCTCAGCTCTCTGATGATCCCGGCACCATGCTGGGCCCTGTTTCAGACTGGAGCAGAGCAGATGTTGATGGGACAGGAGCCCTGCGGGGCTGTCAGGGACCTGCAGCTTGCAAGGCGCTCTGCTCTCCTTCAGGTGCTCTCGGAGAGATCTAATCCCAGCTTGGCACCTCAGGGCACAAGTGGCACTGCCTGCTCTTGGACACACAGCTGATGTCTGCCTGGAAAGGCGCACAGGTTTTAATACCTGTTCCTTTCCTAATATACAAGCAAATCTTTATTACCCGACTCACTTGAGTACTTTTAGGAGATGGCATATTTTTCCACAAGGAACAGGAATTTTCTGGATCTACTGGATTCTTGTACTGATTCCAGGAAAAAATGTCAGTCTTCTTCTCTATGTTAGTCACCAACACTTAGTCTAATATTTCATGATCCTCTTCCTTCCAGTGTTTCCAGCTCTCATGTTTAAATGGCCATGTCTAAGGATATCTCTTCACTCGACCAGCCTGATCTATGACCTTCCCATTGATCCCAGATTTCCTTCTTCAGATGCTCTCTGGTCATTCAAGCGCCTCTCAATTGAATGGCTTCATGCTTTGAACTTCAGGGAGTTGTCCAGACATTCTGATGTTCAAATATATATCACATTAGACAACAACCTAATTGTCATTATATCTATCACAGAATTGCATTTTCTTATGTCTCTGTCTAAAACTGTTCCAGAACAGAGATCCCCTGGGGATGGTGGACATGTCAAATGATGCTGGGACATCACAAAGAGCTGAGGTAAGAGCTGTGATGGTTAATAAACTGTTCAAATGTTCAACTTGTGTTTGTTGGCAAGAAACCTTCCTGTGCCTCTGAGTGTCACCAGGCCCTGAGCCCAAAGGACACAAACCTGATGAGTTGTGGTTCCCACTGCAGGGGCACTTGGACCTTGGCTCTGCACAGGAGAGCTCTTCATCCCCTCTCTCTCTTTTCCTCCCTCTTGGCATGGAGGGAGCTCCTGACTTTAGCCTGTGACTTGTGTGTGCAAAGAGCAAATCTGGGCAGAATTGGGGCAGGGAGGGTTTGGGGGGAACTTGGGATCTGTGCTGGGCACAGAAAGTGTTTTCCATTCCTCTGAGACTGCCTGCTGTGGAAAGTGGATTTAATATCCAGCAGAGAAATGACTTTTGCATTTGATGGAGCTGTGCCTTCCCTTGGCTTTGTTGGCTGACAATGAATGAACATCCGTCTGTGTCTCAGGCAGCTCCTTCTCCAAGGAAAGCAGGTGGGAGTTGGAACCAAGGAGCTGAAAGCTGCAGGTGCAGCCTGGGCTGGAGGGAGCTCAGATTTGCACAAGGCTGCTCTGAGTGCCAGGGCTTGGATGGGGGAAATGGTGGGGTGGGGGTAGGGACAGTCTGAATTATTGTCAGCCATGAAGGGTCTTGATTTTCATATCTATTCAAATTGCATGTGGAGGTACTTGGATTCAATATCAATTGGAGACTACACATATCAATTTATGAACAGGAAAAACCTGAAAGACCTAAAAATTCTTCATCACTATCTTTGTAAATAAAATATATTCCATTTGAAATCATTACTGAAATCGGTCAAATTAACCACAGATGGTTTGAAAACTTAAAACAAATTATCCCCAGAGGCTTGGCTTGTTAAGGTGTTCTGAATGTTAATGAGCCCTGGGACACTGAATTCCTGCACTCAAGAGCTGAAGGCTGAACAAGCCTCTGAAGGAGGAAAATTCAGCAGCAGCCTCCAAGGTGCTGAGGATGTCAGCAGCCCCCACTGAGGCCATCCCTGCCCAGAGACCGTGGGGGAATGGGCAGACAAGGAGAGCGTCCCTGGGGCTGGGGCAGCAAAATTCAGAGGCAGCAGCGGCTCCAGCTGGGAAATGGAGTGTGGAATGTGGCTGGGAAAGCCCTGCCTGGGCTGGGCCAAGCAGGACAGACAAGCCCTGACTCCCATCCAGTAAAAAACTTTCTCAATGAGAGATTTAGAAGGAATTGCAATTGTTTGCGTTCCCTCCGTGGCACAACATCCCTGTTCTCACCCTGCCAAAGAAAGCTGTTGGTGCCAAGTGCAGCCAGGATGAGCCATTGCTGGGACTGCAGCCCCTCTCTTGGGGCCCTACAAACAGCACTCCAAAAGGAGCCCTTGGAGCTCTCCTGGGCCAGCGACTCCCTCTGAGTGGGGCCTCTCCCAGCCGGGAACTCTCCCGTTTGCTGCACTCGGGGATCCCAAACAACGACAGAGCCTGGGCCCATCCCCCCACTCCTCCAGGCTCAACCCTTCACCCACTGGGGAGATGGCAAAGTATCCACAGTGAGCATTCCCTGCCCTCAGGGGAATTGCTCACAGGTGCCTTGCACTGACTCTTTGTGTCTGTGTGCACACAGGAGTGCCTGTGCTCGGGAAAGTGGCAGAAATGCTGCTCTCTGAGGGGCTTGAGTGCCTTGGATAGCTGAGTCAGTCAGATATCCAGAATATCAGTAAGTAAGTATAAGTCACGAGGTCTAAACGAAGTTAAATGCGGCTAAGAGTTGCTCTTTTTCTAAGTTGTTACATTTAATTTATTAGCTAAGTTAAGGATTGTTAAGTGTAATTCCTCTGTTAAATTTCTAACTCATAGGTTTAAAGTTAGATTAAATAGTGTTAAGTGCTGTTCTTTTGCTAAATTGGGGAGTTGATGGTACCAGTTAAAGTTAAGTACAGTCCTGTTAGGTTTGACCTCTGTTAAGCTTTTGGCCCATATTCCTTTTATCTTTGCCCTCACTGTCCTTGTGTCTCACACATACCCAGGAAGAGTTCTTGCCTGATTTCTGGTTTGATTGCCTGGATTTGGTTTGGTTTTGTTGTTGCTTTGTTTCCTTAGTGTGCCTGAAGTGTCCAGGCAGGAGCAGTGTGACTCTTGCCAAGGAACTTTGTGCTGCTGTCCCTTAATATTCAATCTGGTTTTTGCTGCTCCCTTGCTGGGGATTTTTCAGTGCTCTCAAGGCGTTGTTTGTAACAGGGTGAAGGAGCCCTGGCCCAGGGTCTGGCCCTGGGGACACGGGGACGCTGCTGGGGGGTCCCTGTCCCCCTGTGCCACCCCCAGGGCCCCAGCCCCCCCGTCCCCGTGTCAGGCTCTGGGGTCGATCTCATGGAACATCCTCTGGGGGAGGCTGCGTGGCCGGGGGCGGGGGGACCCGGGCGGACAGGGGACCCCGCTGTGCACGAGCAGGGCTGGACTGCTCTGGGGGGAGCTGTGAGGGGGGCTGGGGCAGAGTGACCTCCCCAGGGACCTCACACAGCCCCTGTGATGTCACACAGTCCCTGTGATATCACAGAGCCAACTCTGAGATGCCACCCTCTGATGTGATACAGCTGCTCTGTGATGTCACAGAAGTCTCTGTGATGTCACCTATTCACCTTATGATTTCACAATCTGTACTGTGATTTCACCGCCTGCTCTATGATGTTACTCAGTCACCCAGGGATGTCACAACCCACTCTCTGATGCCCCAGTTCCACACTCTATGATGGCAGAATTTGCTCAATGGCCTCATACCCTACTCTATGACATCACAGGCAGCTCTGTGCTGTCACAATCCCCTCAGTGATGTCACAAACCCTGTGATGTGATACTGCCACTCTGTAATGTCACGGCACACACTCTGACCTCACAGCCTCCTCTGTGCTGTCACACAGTTCCCTCTATGATGTCATAGCTGCTCAATGACCTCACACAACAAACTCTGTGATGTCACAGCCCAATCTGTGACCTCACACAGCCCACTCTGCGCTGTCACACAGCCCCTTGCTGACATCACAGATGCTCTGTGCCTCTATGACACAGCCACGGAGGTGCTGCTGTGACACAGCCCCCTCGAGGCCATCCCACAGCCCCTGCCAGTGCTGAGCCCCTGTGAGCTCTGTCTGTGCCCTGCTGGTGTCCCTGAGGGGCCCTGGCAGTGCCCCAGCCCTGCTGGGCTGTGCACAGGAGCTGCTCCTGGCCAGAGATGTCTTTCTGCTGTGCTGCCCTTGCCAGGAGCTGCCTCTGGGCCAGGAGCCCGGCCCAGCTCAGCAGCACAGACACAGCACAGGGACTTCAATGACTCTCTGGGGCTTTGGTGCTCTTTGCATCAGACTCAGTCCCACAGAGTGTGCCAAAAAATTCTCAGGGACTCAAAAGGGAGTGAAACTTAAGTTTCTCCTACTTTAAATAGATCCATCTGAGGGACAGGCCTGGGAAAGTGTCCCCAGGTTCCAGGTACAGCAGAACACTGGTGGCAGGGATGACAGATGGGGACAAGCAAGGGAAAGGTTTCTCTGGTGCTGAGCAAAATTGCGCCTCTGTCCCAGCCCAGCAGTGGCTGCCAGTCCCTGGCACAGCACAGGCAATGCTCCACAGCCACCTCTGCAGCCCCAGCCCAGCTCCCGAGGGACCAAATGACCCCAAGTCACACCTGGGGGAAGGGCACAGGAAGACCAGGGGGAATTTGAGGCTGACCACAAGGCAAGCACACATCTTGGCCCTACCTCCTCTTGGAATTTCCATCTGAACACTGCTGGAATCCAGGAGTTGGTAGCTGTGTGTGTGCTCCTCTGTATTTTCTTTTATTACTTTCTCTCTTTCTGTGTTTTCTTTTCCTTCTTCTAATTCCCTCTTCTTGCCAAATTGGAGTAACTTAAAATTGAACACGCTTACAGTTTCTGAAGGTGAAGGGGCCAAGTTAATGCTTTGAGAAGTGTTTTGTGTTGATTGAATGCCATATTAAACCTTTTGCCATAGTTTCTCTGATTTTCTAAAGTTTCCAGTAAAAGCTGTTTTGTTGTTTTGAGCTCCTAAGAATCTTTTGTTGATATTTCTCCAGTGAGTCCAACTCAGAGTACGCAAAGAATTGTAATTAATTTTAAATTGCTCCTTGAGAGAGTTGTTTGGGGGATGGGAGTCAGGGCTTGTGTGTCCTGCTTGGCACAGCCCAGGCAGGGCTTTCCCAGCCACATTCCACACTCCATTTCCCAGCTGGAGCCGCTGCTGCCTCTGAGTTGTGCTGCCCCAGCCCCAGGGATGCTCTCTTTGTCTGCCCATTCCCCCACGGTCTCTGGGCAGGGATGGCCTCAGTGGGGGCTGCTGACATCCTCAGCACCTTGGAGGCTGCTGCTGAATTTTCCTGCTCCAGAGGCTTGCTCAGCCTTCAGCTCTTGAGTGCAGGAATTCAGTGTCCCAGGGCTCATTAACATTCAGAACAGCTGAACAAGCCAAGCCTCTGGGAATAATTTGATTTCAGTTTCCAAATCTTGTGTGGTTAAAAAGAGAGATTTCAGAAGTGCGTTCAACTGAATATGTTCTATTTAAAAATACTGTGAGAAAACATTTTTTTGGACCTGTTTAGTTTTTTTATTTTTTTCCCTGTTAATAGCAATCTCCACTTGACATTGAAACCAAGTACCTCCTCATGCAGTTTGAAGATATAAAAATCAAGACCTTTCATGGCTGACAATCAATCAGACTCTGTCCCTATCCCCACCCCACCATTTCCCCCATCCAAGCCCTGGCACTCAGAGCAGCCTTGTGCAAATCTGAGCTCCCTCCAGCCCAGGCTGCACCTGCAGCTTTCAGCTCCTTGGTTCCAACTCCCACCTGCTTTCCTTGGAGAAGGAGCTGCCTGAGACACAGAGGGATGTTCATTTATTGTCAGCAAACAAAGCCAAGGGAAAGCACAGCTCCATCAAATGCAAAAGTGATTTTTCTCCCTGGCTCTACCCTGCCCCTGATCCCCACAGCCTGTCCTGTTTCCTTCATCCCTGCTTTGCCAGGGAATTTCTGGGACAAGGGAGCTCTGCTCTGGGAATGGAGGGATGTCCAAGTGCCACCACTGGGGTGGGAGCCACAAGTCATCAGGTTTGTGTCCTTTGGGAGTCAGGAACTGCTGAAACTCAGAGGCACAGAAAGTTTCTCTTCATGGCCAACAAACCACAGTTGAACAGGACACAATTTAATAACAATCACGCTCTTCCCTGAGCTACGTGCAACGTCCCAGCAGTGTCTGGTGAGTGCACCATCCACAGGTGATTTCCATACTAAAAAGTAATTTTAGACAAATGGGGCCCTGTGATATATATAAACACAATTAAAATCTTGTATCAGAATGCTCGCCCTGGAATCGGGGAAAAACAGCTCCAACAATCCCTGATTTGCAAAGCTGTCAGTGGTGGATGGAGAACGGAGGTCAGGCTGCTCTTGGTGTTGAGGAAATGCTGAAACCAGCCTGACTCATTTCATCTCCTCATGCCCTGGCTGATCTCCCCTCTTTCCCCTTCCACCCATTGGCTTTTGTCTCTCCCCAACCCCCCGCTGAAGAGCCTGGCTCTGTGTTCTCCATCCCCTCCTCGCTGGCACTGCCAGGCTGGCATGAGGAGCCCCTCAGCCTTCCCTGCTCCAGGCTGGACCAGCCCAGCTCCCTCAGCCTCTGCTCACAGCCCAAGGGCTCCAGCCCCACCTTGGAGGCCCTTCCCAGACCCTGCTCCAGCTGCCAGACATCTTTCCTGCCCTGGCCAACCTAACCCAGGCCACAGTGACCTGGATAATCCCCGTCCTTGATGTCCTGGTCACACAGTCCTGGCCCCTTGTCCCCTGTCAAGCTTTGGGGTGGATCCTGTGGAACATCCTTTGGTGGAGGCTGTGGCTCCAGGTGGGCCGGGGGGATCCCGGGGGACAGGGACCCTGCTGGGCATGGACAGCATTGGACTTGTTGGGAGAAATAGTGAGGGGGAGCTGGGGTGGAGTGACCAACCCAGTGACCTGACACAGCCCTGCTGGGATGTCACACAGCCCCTCAGGGATGTCACAGCTTGCACTGTGATGTCATAGTCTGCTCTCTAATGTCACACAGCTGGTCTCTGATGTTACAGCCAAATCTGTGATGTCCTACTTGCTCTGTGATATCAGACTGCTGCCCTGTGCTGTCACAGCTTGCTCTGTGATCTCATAAATGCAATCTGTGATGCTGTAGCTTCTCCATGACCTCCCATTCTGCACTCTGTGATATCATAGCCCACTCTATGACATGTTACCAGATGATAAATTGTCTCCACCAGGTGAGCTGACACCTGGAGCTTGTTCTCCACAACCCCAGGCCTCTGGAAACCACACAATGCCCATTGTGTGAGAAGGGGAACTGGAAGTTCAGCAGCCTCAGTGTCCTCCCAGCTCAGCCAGACCCACTGGAACATTGGGGTCCACGACCACCAGAGAGACCCCCAGAAGAGAAGAACACTTGGGTATAGGGGATGGTAAATATGTTAATGATTCGGGGGAAATGATTATCATATGTAAGTTTAGTCCAGGAAAATCAATGAATATGTGTGCAAAATAGAGAAAATAAAGGGAAACTTTCCTGCACTCAGCCTGCATGGCTTTGGGAGGAGCCATCCCCCGTGCATCCAGCTGAATAAAGAATGCTGATTCTTAATGCTACACTGGTGTTAAGGAGTTTTCTGTTTTACTGAATTTTTGGTAACACTCCCACTGCCAAGGGAAGCTCTGTCTGCTGCTGTTCACAAACAGAGAAGGGCTGGTGGCAGATGTGGGGCTCAGAGGTTGCCTGGGGCACAGTTACCATGAAATAATCAAGTTTTCAATGTCCTGGGAAAGAACAAAACTTCTACACTGGAATTAGGAAGGGCAGACTTTGGCCTATTTAGGATGCAGATTTGGGGAGTACTGAATCAGGCGTTGATTCTTTTTAAGGAAAACATCCCGTACAAACAAAGGGGTGCAGGAAGGATGGACACATTTCAAGGAAGTAATCTTAAGGGGGAAGGAGCAGCCTGTCCCAGTGTGGCAAAAGATGAGCTAGTGAGGAAAATGACTGGCCTGGCTGGCCGTGGAGATTTTGTGGGAACTCAAGGGTAACAAGAGGTGCATCAACTTTGAACAGAAGGTCAAGCAGCTTAGGAAATGTTTAAGGATGTTGTGAAGTCGTGCAGAAAAAAAGTCAAGAGGTGAAAGCTCAATTAGAGCATTACCCAGACCACTTCCGTGAAAAAAAAAATAGACAATGTTGCCACAATTAAATTAATAGCAAATAATGGGATAAGGAAAACCTCTACTCTTTATTGGATGCAGTGGGGAATATAGTAACTAAAGATAAGGAGAAGGCAGAGCTACTTAACATCTTGTTTCTCTCAATTTTCGATATTAGGACAGGTTGTCCTCAGGACAAGTGCTCTGCTGAGCTGGTAGATGAGCACAGGGATCAGAACAGCCCCCCCTGTAATCCAGGAGGAAACAGTTGGTGACCTGCTGAGCCCCTCAGATGCTCACAGGTGTGTGGGATCAGATGGGATCCATCCCAGGGAGATGAGGGAGCTGTGGATGAGCTCCCCAAGCTGCTCTCCATCATTTACCATCAGTGCTGGCTCAGCAGGGAGGGCCCAGAGGACAGGAGGTGCCAGTGTGAGCCCATTGCTAAGAAGGGCTGGAAGGAGGAGCTGGGGAACTCCAGGCCTGTCAGCCTGACCTGGGTGCCCGGCAAGGTTAAGGAACAGATCACCCTGAGTGCCATCACAGGGCACCCACAGGATGGCCGAGGGATCAGAGCCAACCAGCGTGGATTCCAATGTCTGCATGGAATGGTCTGGATGAGGGGATTGTGTCCAACATCAGCAAATCTACAGATGACACCAAACTGGGGGTGAGTTTGGATCTGATAGAGGATGGAAGTAGGAGGGCTCTGCACAGGGCCCTGGACAGCCTGGATCCAGGGCCCAAATCCAATAAGGTGAGGTTTAACAAGCCCAAGTGTCAGGTCCTGCAATTTGGCCACAACAACCCCTGCAGCACTACAGGCTGGGGACAGAGTGGCTGGAGAGCAGCCAGGCAGAAAAGGGACCTGCAGGGACTGATGGACAGCAGGCTGGGCATGAGCCAGCAGTGAGCCCAGGTGAGCAAGAAGGCCAATGGCTCCTGGGCTGGATCAGGAATGGTGTGGCCAGCAGGAGCAGGGCAGGGATTCTTTCCCTGTGCTGGGCACTGGTTGGGCAGCATCTCGAGTGCTGTGTCTAGTTCTGGGTCCCCTGGGGTGGGGAATTAGAAGAAATTTGTTTCAGGAAGAGTAAAGAAAGCCAAGGTGAAGCAAGGGAAATGCTCAGGGCATTTTGGGAGTGGCTGCCAGGCAGCCCTGGCTCTGAGCAACAGCATCTGCTGTGGCTCAGGAAACTCCCAGCTGACGGGAACAAACTAACTGGCTGACTGCAGATGCCAGGACAAAGCTGAGTGGTTTCCCTGGTGTCCCCCAGCCCTTGCTGGCCCCAGGGGCTGATGGCATTTGTGCTCCCTCAGGTTCATGTCCCCACAGCAACAGCATGGGGGTGCTCCCCCTGCTCTGTGTAATGCAATCAGGGGCTCCTGAGCCAGTGCTGCCGTGTCTGTGCCTGCAAGGATGGGGCACCTGTGTAAGCTGGGAGAGAGGCCAGGGCTGCAGAGGGGGGATGTTGTTGGCAGCTCCATGAGGACGCTCTGGGACACTGCCCTGGGCTGTGCAGCGCACTGGGGATGGATCAGCCCCTGCTCTGCTGCTCCTTCCCCTCTGCCCCAGCGCCCTTGCAGAGCACCAGCTGTTGCTGTCCTCAGCTGCCATGGCAACCCTCAGGACAAAGCGGTGCCAGGGCTGCTCCAGGTACAATTCCAGTGACACTCGTTGGTGCCACCAGGTGCCATGTTAACGTCCACGGGGACCCATTCCTTGGTTTGGTGCCATGGCAACCAATGCCCGGCCCCATTGTGATGGTTGGTGGCCATGGAAAGCTGCCCTGGCCCCTTGCTCAGGGCTGGTGTCAGTGCCCAGAGCCAGGGGGGATCCCTTGCTGGGGGCTGTGCCATGGCCACCTGCCCTGTGCCGCGCTGGCCGCTCAGGCACCAGGAACCAGCAGCCACCGGCACTGCCAGGGCCAAAGGCCAGGTCAGCCAGACAGAAAGGGGCGGGGCTGGGCACTGTTTCCATGGCAACCGGCACTGGGGGGACACCTGGGTCACCTGGCCTGGCAGTTGCCATGGAAACCCCTGGCAGGGACTGAGGGCACAGCCCTGGCACTGAGACACTGCTGGGCTGGGTGCTGAGCACAGGGCTGGGCACGCAGAGATGGTTTTGTTCTTGCTGAGCTGCAGCACAGCCAAGGCCTGTCCTGCCCCTCGTCCAGCCATGCTGGGGAGGGGCTGGGGCTGTGGGGGAGCTGGGCAGGGGACACAGCCAGGACAGGGGACCCCAACTGACCCCGGGCATACACCAGACCAGAGCACATCATGCTCAGGGTGTGAAGGGGGGGAACAGGGAGGAAGGGGGCAATTTTGGAGAGAGGGCTTTTGCCTTCCCAGGGAACACTTAGGCAAGAAGGGGCCGTTTCACCAGTGGGCAGGGTCACGACCAAAGACACAGACACCAACTGAAGGAATTGTGTCATTTATATCGTGCACAGCTGCAGAGATTTACAAAAGGATAAGCTCAGCAAAGCACATCATCATTAGCAAAGAATTACAAAAGAAGCTCAGCAATCCATCATAATCCATCATTACATTTTCATGACCAATTCCTTGGTGAAACACTAGAGGTGTTTGTGGCAGACAAAGATTCTGGCTGACTATCACGGTACACCTTACAGACATCAATAGTACTTCATCCCTTTTTCTCAATCTCATTCCAATTAGGAACAAGAATTCTGTTGGCCATGGAGCTGGCACCGTTTTAATTCCAGAATAATGCCCCCAGGCCCTTTGCTGTTCAGCTTTACCATGCTGTCTGTGGCTAACAAGGCTTGGGGGGCCCTTTCCCCTCTGGCTGGAAGGGGCCGGGTCCCAGTCCCTGAGGGGCACCCAGGCTCCTGGATGGAATTCCTGTGCAAGTCCCTCAGTGTCACAGCAGCCTTCACATGGAGCCCTGTGAATCAGAGCATGTTCCAAAGGGGCCCTTGGGGCAAACAGGGAGATCTGGTCTGGCAGGATGTGTAAAACAATCTCCTGTCAGATCTACTGGTTCTCACACAGAATCCTTGGCTGCAGGGACACATTCCCATTGTTCCTGCACAGGGTTCAGGACTCAGAGTTGTCTTTCCCAGGAGCTGCTCCTTCAGCTGCCTTGAAAGGGCCTTTTGGCCTTGGGACCCACATTCTGGCTCCATTATTAGGGCTGCTGCATCCAAACCCTTTATCTCCACAAACGGTGGTGACTGGAGGTGGATCTCTTTTTTGCACAATCGTTCTTAAAATTGCAAGATCGATAATTGTGCTACCCTGTCATGGGGTTGAATAATCCAATCCTGGTCACTATTGTTTAACAGAATTACTGTAATTTCTCCTTGATATTCAGCATCATTTCCTCCTGCCATGACATGAACACTTTGCAAGGCCAAGCTCCAAGGGAGCAGTTACCAAATCAAAGTGTCCTGGAGGAATCTGAATTCCTGTTTCAGTACTGATAGCTCTCATTTGCTTTAAATTTATCCTAATTAATTCCAAATCATGAAGGCCCAGCCCTGCAGCCTCTGGGCTGGCCCTGCCAGGGGCCATCACAGCCAGAACAATTTCCCAGGCAGCCCAAGTCTCACTGCCCATGGCTGGATTTGCAAACTGGGGGCAGCCGTGCACAGCCAGGGGGTTCCATTTCCCCCGTGGGCCATTGTGAAGGGCATGGAGCACATCTGGGAGATGGGTTCTCCATGGGCAAAGGTTCCCATCTCCTCATTTTTCCAACTGCTCTTTTAACAACCCCTTCACCCTTTCAAACAATCCTGCAGCTTGTGCATAATCTGGTACATGAAAAACCCTGCAGGCAAAATCACTGTATTTTTCACAGGAACAGACAAAGCACTCTGCATCACAGTATCAGCAACCCCTGCAAAAGTAGCCAATTTCCTCCCTTTCTCCCGTTTTCATTGTATACAATCTCAAAAAGTTGACCACTGACATTAGGGTCCTGGCCAGTCCTGTTCTGTAGGGTATTTAGTGTTACATCCCTGAGCAGCCAAAGCTACCAAATTAGTATTGTCAGCACTATTTCACATTATTTTTATTTTAAATATAGATACACATATTGATATACATATAGACAGACACAAACATATATATATAAACATATATATAAAGACATATATATTAATGCCTTCTTATTCTATAAATACATATATTGTTATTTATTATATTGATATTTCACTTGTACAAATGCATCTGAGCTCAAGATTAAAACCTTTTTCTGTTGCTCCATGTGGGAGCATTCCAACAATAATTGCTCCTTCTGAAGGTGCTGTTTCCTATGTACTCACAACAAATTCATCTTTGTCTGCCCAAACCCACAAGGTTGTTTCCTTTTCCATGTGCAATTTTTGGATGCATTTGAAGCCATCCAGGGGTGCAGCTTCTTTTACCCGACTGCCTCACTGCCCACACAGGGATCCAACCTCAGCCCACTCCAGAGCCAGGGAACTCCAGGGAAGGGCTTCCCAGCTGGGAATTTCTGATGGGACTGATTCCTCACACTGACACTGAACAAGTGACATTTTGTTGGGATCTGGCCAGACTGGGCCAGTTTTGTTTTACCAGTGGGCAGGATCAGCACCAAAGACACAGACTCCAACTGAAGGAATCAGTGTCATTTCCTGCAGTTCAGAGCAGCAAAGAATCACAAAAGGAGCAGCTCAGCAATGCACCCAACCATCCCCACCAAAGATTGCAGCAGTGATTAAGAAAGATCCAGCAGCATTTACCCTCAGCCTTTACCATCCCCCAGACCCATACAGCAGCTGGGGAAGCTGTCACAGCCAAGGGCTGTAGAGCCACTCCTGGGCACTGGGAATTCCTGCAGGTGCTTCCAGCCTCAGGTGAGGCTCCAACCCCGCTGGGAAAGGGCCCAGCTCTGACAGTGCTGAATGAACAAACTGACAGCACTGCTAGGGTGGCAACATCTGCTTTCATCCTCCTCTTGGGTCCTCCCAAAGCCTGGCCAGGGCTCAAGGAGGAACCAAGGGAGCTGACTTTGACCATACAGCCCCAAACAAGGCCAGATGTCAGATTTCATGGCCTTGTCTGGCTTCTAAATACACAAAGGTCAATCCATGTTTCACTAATGAGTGGCTACATCTATCTCAGTGCTAAAAACCATGCACATTTCATTAGGGAGCAGATACAAAGATAACCTTTGGTTGGAAGGTTGATCCAGAGGCCACCTTTGGCTCAGGGCCTGCTGTCCAGGCCTCACTCAGGGCTGGTGTCCAGGCCTTGGCACTTCAGGGACGTGGTTTAGTGCTGGGCTTGACACTGCTGGGTGACCGGCTGCACTGGGTGAGCTCAGAGGGCTTTTCCAACAGAAAGGATTCTGTGATTCCATGATTATATCCACTGCATTCAGCTGGGGCTATTTTAGCAGCATTCCTTTGCTCCAAAAGTCTCCTCTTGCCCAGCTCCCGTGGCCGGAGGCTTCAGCTCCTGGTGCTGAGCTGCTCATGCTGAACGAGACGACTCAGAGAGAAGAACACAGTCCATGCAATTCCTTCTGGGACACGGAGAGGGGAGGCTGTGCAAACAGGAGCATTGTTTGCTGTGGCCTCCTCTCTGCCCTTCACGCCATTCACTGCTTTGAACCAGCCAAGAGCTTTCTTCAAGAGTGCAATGGAGAAGCTGTTCCTGCTCCCAGGCCTGGCTCTCTCCAGTCTCTGCCCTTGCCTGGTTCTGTCCCTCTTGCTGTGCTCTCTGTTCCCCCAGGGCTCGCTGGCTGCTGCCCAGGACTGTGGCACTGGCACAGATCCAGTTCTCCAGAGCCTCCTTTCTGTGCCCTTGCAGCTGCCTGGGCACAGCAGCCTTTTCCATCTGGAAGCTCCCCAGGCACAGGGAATGCCCAGCTCCGTTCCCTGCGCAGCCTCCAGGAGCCCAGGGCTGCCATCTCCAGTCCCTGCTGGCACTGGGGGCTCCCAGGTGCCTCAGGCTGCTGTGACACCGCTGCACACGGGAGGCAAGAGGGGCAGGGGCTGTGCTCAAAGTCAGCTCCATGTGCTGCTGCTGCTGCTGCTGCTGTGGGGTCATTTGTACAGCCCTGGCCCAGTGTCAGGGATCAGATCCTGCCAGTCTCTTCCAGCCCTGGCTGCTCAGAGTTTGGGCCTTGGAGCCTCAGGTGGCCAAAGGCAGCTGCTGCTGGTCCCTCTGTGTGTGCCCGTGTTCAGCAGTGCTGCTCCATCAGTCTGTGCCCAGCAACGGGGAAAAGCCTCAGCCCTGCAGGGCCAGGAGCTGCCGGGCTGTGCCTGAGCAGCTCAGCCAGCAGGAAGGGAGCTGCTCCACACAGGAATGAGGAGCAAAGGACATTCCTTTTGTAGGACATGTTTTCTATTTAGAGGGAAAAAAAGGAAAAAGGAAAAAAATAGGTAAATTGTAAAAGATAAGAATAAAATCCAAGTGTTAGTGAAAAAACATAACACAACGTTAGTGAAAAAACCAAAACATAAATGCAAAGATACATTCTTTGCATTAAGAGGTAAATGATCGTTTTCAAAAGAGAACTCAGTTCTTTACATTGTAAATGTGCTGATGGTATGGATCCATCTTACTGACCTCAGCAGCCTCTTAAAAGATTTTGGGCTTTGTTCCCAACATTGGTATTTGAAATTGTGCTCAAAGCAAGAGGAAATTGCTTTGTGCCCTTCCAGCTCCAAGCAGGACTGGGAATGGAAACTCTGTCAAAGCCCAAATCCTTTAGAAGATGACCTTCCTTCTCACCCTGCGAATGAGCTGCACATTCCCTTTGAAACTGCCAAGAGTTTCTTAGAGTCACAAAGTCCCACTTACAGCTTTTTGCTCAGGTTTGGAAGTGCAGAAGGCCAGTTCTCCATCCATCAGCTCCAGACTGCACTGCCTCAGGAACACGGCCCACTCGCCAGCTTTGGCCCACTCGTGGCACTGCTAGAGGAGGAACAAAGTGCAATTGCACAATTCCAGCCAATCAAGAAGGAAGAATGGGACAGACAAAACACCCTGTCCAGATCCAGGCGTTCAGCCCGGACTGTGGAGAGTTTGGGTCCTTGCCAATTGGATGTGTGTCCCCAGCTGCAATCTCTGGGCCTGCAGCAGAGTCACACTAACCTGCTAAAGCAGAAAGCTCAGGCGCTGTGCTCACAATGGGCTCGTCTGATGCAGAGCTGTCAGAGCAATGTGAGGGCAGAGCCAGCCCAGCTGGGCCCAGGGCTGAGCCCAGCAGAGCCCTGGCAGAGCCCAGAGCAGCCTCAGCAACCGCAGAGCCCGGCTGCAAGGAGAGAAAGCAGAAACCGCCCGTCAGCTGAGGGCTCCTGTGCCCTTGTGACAAGGCCTGCGGTGCCCAGGCCGTGCTGGCTGTTCCCAGAGCTGTGCCCAGAGCTGCCCATCCCTGCTGCCTTTGGCAGCAGAGCAGGAGGGCAGCACATGTGCCCAGCCTGCAGCCAGCCATGGCACATCCAGCCCTCAGCAGCTGCCCAGAGCAGGATGCTCCTGTGCTCGCTGCCAGCTCCCAAAAGCTCTGATCCCACCCTGCCAAGCACACAGGGACCCACCTCACGCCACCCACGGCTGGAAGAAAAGCTGCTCCCAAACCATGGCCTCAGCCTTCTCCAAGGCACGGCCCATCCACGCCACAGCTGCTCCCAAGCACTTCCCCATCCACACTGGACCACCTTGAATGCTTCCTCTGGAATAACAAACAACACATTATTGAAAAGAGTTTAGAGACAAAAAGGGAAACCAAGAAAAACGGTAAAAACTCTTATGTTTTTCAGGGCCTTGAGGAAGGCCCAACCCCTACATGGTAGGGAAAAACCCAGCCATGGCTGTGAGAAACCCACACTTTCTCTCTTCCCCCCTGCACTGCCCCCCAAAATCACGGTGACCCCGAAGCAAACAAGGGCAGTGGAGCAGCCCAGCCCTTCCTTGCCTGCACAGCAAAGCAGCTGCGCACAGGTTCTGCAGCCCCACCTCTGCTCCCACCATGGGGCTTTGATTGTGTCGGGCTGGCTGCCCCAGCCCCAGCCCGGGGCACGGTGGGTGCTGGGGGCTGTTGGCAGAGCCAGGAGCCCACTCCCATTTCGTACCCACCCCAGCCCCTCCTCCCAGCCCTGCCAAAAGCAGCTGGGCAGCCACTGAAGAATGAGCTGCATCTGCCCCAGCAAAGGGGGAGCCTTTGGTTCCCCGCCACGCTGGGTCATGCCCAAATCTGGCAGAATTTCCCCAGATGGGGACTCATCTGCAAATTCCCTGTGGAGTTTGGCTTTGAAGAAGGTGCCAGAATCAAAGTGCATCACCTTCAGCCTCCCGTTGCCAGGCTGAGGAAGAGCTTGTCATCCCTGATATCACCCTCGCTGTCTTCAGCAGCAGCAGCAGCAGCATCCCCACCCAGTACAGCTTCTCCAGGGGCTCCTTCTCCTTCCCTGGGTGCAGACCAGGCTCTCAGGGCTCTGCCCAGGGCCCCAGCTATCAGGGAACCAGGACAAGCAAAACCAGCTGGGATGGCAGCCACCAGTGCTGGGCAGAGCAGCTCAGCTCCAGCACAAGGGCTGTGTGTTCCCATCCCATGACCCCGGTGCAGTGACACAGGCAGCACAAAAAGCTCTGGGTTCCTTTGCTTCTCATTGCCAAGGCATATGTGGAGCTGGAACTTACCAGGGCTCTGGATCAAAGTGTGCCTGTGGCTCTCTCCCTTCTTCTATAGCAGAGGAATATCCCACATCCAAGGATCACAGAACAGGTCTTCCAGTGCGGGTCTGTCCAAGGAGTTCACGGATAAACACCACCTGATCAGGTCTTTGCACTCTGGGGAGAGAAAGCAGAAAGTGACGGTCAGCCAGAGAAGGCTCCTGTCTGCTTTACCCCACTATTCCCGTGCCCAGGCCATGCTGGATGTGTTCAGAGCTGGGCCTAAACTTTCCCATCAATTCCCTGTTTTGGAGGAGAGCAGGACATGTGCCACCTCCTCAGCAGCTGCCAGAGCGGGATGCCCACGACCCCGCTGCTGGCTCCCAGCACTGGCACTCCCCCCGTGCCCAGAGAAGAGGATCCACCTTGAGAGAGCCTTTGTGGCAGCGGGAGCTGGCCCCAGCTGAGGTTCTGGCCCCACCTGAAAGGATGCTCCCCGCAGACCATCTGGTGCAGCAGGATGCCCAGGGACCAGACCGTTGCTGCCTCGCCATGGTACCAGCCAAAGTCGTTCCATTCCGGGGGGCTGTACGACAGTGTTCCTATGGAATACAGATGGAGTTCATCAGGGGGATGCTGCTGCTCCCAGAGCCTGGCCCCAGCATCCCTGGGTGTGCGGGGGCTGCATCAGGGGCACACAGGGTGACCACTGCCCTCTCGCCAGCATCTGGGACTTGTGCACAAAGTTAGGGTTGGAAAAGAAGCCTCTGGTGCTGGAAGTGGGCAGCCCTGGCTAGGCCCGACCATGACATGCAAAGGAAAAACCCACTCCATGCTGGGGAAAAAACCTGCCCATATCCTTCCTGCCTGCATTGCCCCAAAAATATTATGAAGCCAAGGTAAACAAGGCGAGTGGAGCAGTCCAAGCCCTTCCTCTCCTCTGCACACCAAAGTGGCTGGGGCACAGCTTCCGCCCTCCCTCTCTGCTACCCCCACCCACGGGGGTTTTGGTCGGGCTGGCTGCCCCAGCACAGCCCCAGTCCTGGGAAGAATGGCTGGCAAAGGCTGCCAGCAGGGCTGGAAGATGGCTGCCCACCCAGCCCTGCTCTAAGGCAACTCAGCTGAAGATTCAGTGCCCTGACTGGCAGCAAAAGGGAGAATCCCCACTGCCACAGCCAGCTTGGACTGGGAGATGTTGGGCCATGAGATGCCAGCACCGGGATCACAGCCCTGTGTAGGCTCACCTGCAAAGTGAGTGTAGACTGTGTCCTGCAGGTAGGCGCCACAGCCAAAGTCAATCAGTTTGGCCTGCCCGGTGTCCAGGTCAACCAGGATGTTCTCTGGCTTGATGTCCCTGTGCAGGACCCCGCAGCTGGTGCAGTGCCGCACGGCCTCCAGCACCTGGCGGAACAGCTCCCGCGCCTCCTCCTCGGGCAGGAACCGCCGTGCCCGAATGAAACGCTGCAGGTCCTGACACTGCTCTGGCCGCTCCAGCACCATCACGATGCAGTTGGGGAGCTTGAGCCACTCCAGCAGCTGGACCACACCGGGGAAGCCAGTGGACACCTTGGCCAGCAGCACGACCTCCAGGGGTGCGCTGGTGCCGTCGGGCTGCGGGAGGAGCACGATGCCGTCAGTGGGGCCGATGCCGTGCCAGGCCTGGGGAAGCCCTCAGCCAGCCCGGGATGCTCTGCGCCCTGCGCTGGCCCCACGCCCGCTCTCCCTCGGGGCGTCCTGGCGGCTCCCACCGTGCCGGGCCCCGGCTCATCCCCGGCCGGCAGCCCCTGCTGCTGGTCCCGCTCACTCACCAGCTCGCCCCAGTGCCGGACGCGGTTCCGTGGCACCCTTTTGATGGCCACCTGCAAGCCAAGGGCAGCAGCGGGGTGAGCTCGCCGCCCGCCCTGCCCAGCCCCCTCCTTCGCCCTGCCCAGCCCCATCCTCCGCCCTCCGCCCTCCTCCTCCTTCATCCCCTCCTCCTGCGCCCGCCGTCGGCCCCGCCGCTCACCGGGGCGCCGTCCGAGATCCTCGTGGCCGCGAAGACTCTGCCGAAGCCGCCGCGCCCCAGCAGCGATCCCAGCCGGTACCGCTCCTGCAGGGCCTCCTGCGCCGTCCCTGCGGGCGGGACGCGGCTGTCAGCGCTCGGCCCGGGGCCAGCAACGGCCCCCGAGCGCCGCTCACCCGCCCCGGGCCGGCCATGCCCAGGCGTTCGCTCCCGGGAACGCGGCACGGGAGGCTCGGGGCCGGCGGCCGCGCTGCCGAGCGGCGGAGCTCGGGCCGGGGAAGCCGCAGCGGAGGCGGCGGGAGCGGCCGCGCCGCGTGTGTCCTCCGCGGGCCCCGGGAGAAGCCGGGGTGTGGGCCGGGGCCGGGGCTGGGGCCGGGGCCGGGGCCAGGGCCGGGGTCGGTACTGGACCCTGCGTCGGGTCTGGGGCCGGGCTCGCGCCAGGCGGAGGCAAAAGGCGGCGATGCCGCCCCCGCCCCAGGCACTGATGCCCGCCCAGCAGCGCCACCGCCAGTACAGCCAGAGCCGGGCGGAGGCGAGACCGCGGCGGGACGGCCGGGGCCGGGCACAGGACAGCCCCGCCCGGGGCCGGGGGCGGGCCGGGGCCATGGCCCAGTCCTGCAGGGGAGAGGGAGGCGGGGAGAGGAGAGGGACGCCGGGCCAGGGACGCCGAGAGAAGGGTGCCCGACAGCGGGAAAGGGAGAGAGAGAGAAAGAAAGAGAGAAGAGAAAGAAAGAGAGTAATCAAAATATTTCTTTGCTGCCGCCGCTTCTGCTGCCGCCGCTGCTGCTGCTGCTGCCGCTGCCGCCGCTGCAACTGAAGCACCGGGGCCGTTCGTCCCCGTGTCCGTTCCCCGCTCACCCCACGAGCCCCACGTTCGAGCCCCGCGCGCCCCGGGGACAGCCCCTCCGTCTGCCCAAACACGGGAACTTTGCAGCGCTGAGCCCAGGTGCAGAGCCCCGACTCCTGCACACTGGCACAGCAATCCCCTTGCTTGTTGCTGTGCATTGTCCTTGCTGAGCGCCAAACACTGTCGGGCCACCTTCCCTTGGGGTAGGATTCCTACCTGAGCCCAGCACTGCACTGACACCTCCAGTGTTGCTTTCCTGTAAAAACAGGGGAAGGAAAACTGTGTGTGGCTCATGGTATTTTAGTGTCTAAAAATCACTAAGTCACCGATCTTAGAGGTGCAGTGCATCTGGAATTACTGGGATGCAACATAGAAAAGGGGAGCATAGAAATAAATAGAGGAAAGCATCTTGGATTGTTTCTTTCATTTTCATTTCACTTCTGGAAAGCTGTTTCAGTTTTCCAGGAATCTTCTCCTGTCTGCTCTTCCCAATAATCTCTCATGGAGAATAGGGTCAATTTTCTGTCACAAGATTTGCCACCAGGAAATGATGCCACTGGTGAAATTTTCATTGTAACTGTTTGTTCTGGCTTAAGGCAAATTTGGGAAGGAAATCTCCATAAAGGGGTCTGTCTAGAAAGCAAGTTCAAGCGGCCCCTCCCCCTACTAGTTCAGGAAAAGATTTCCCTCAAGAAAAGTGAAAAAAGCTCCAGTTTATTTAACAAGTAAAGTATTCACAAGCATGAAAAATGAATAATATTAAATCAAACCTCTGACAGTGGTGAAGAGATGGCAAATTCAGAAAGTCCTTTTTGTGGGTTGTAGTTGGCTCACTCAGTCTCTTCTAAGTCCCTCTGGCACTGGAATGCAGCGTCCCAGAGCTTGGTGGGCCACAGGTGTGAGCTGCTGCCGGTGTTTTTCTGGGTTTTCAGTCCAGAGCAGGTTTAAACAGTTCCAAGAAAAAGGAAAGGCACAGTCCGAGGAACTTCTCTTCCTAAGCTAGCTAAAACCAAATTGCTAGACCTGGGCTGTGAAGGCATCAGGAAATTTCCAAATCTGGGCACTGGCGGTCCCAGCAAACACCAGATCTGGATGGTGCTGGAGCCAGAACCTGCAGATTTCCAAATTTTGGCTTTCTGTGCCAGCAAATCGCTGGACTTGGGCTGTGCCAGCACCAGGAAGTTTTCAGATCTGGGCGCTGGCACTGCCAGCCAACACCAGATCTGGGTGGTGTCATTGCCAACGACAGAAATCTGCCAGATTTGGGCTCTGCTGGCACTGAGAAATCTCCAAATCTGGGTTCTGGTGCAGGAAACACAAGATGTGGGGGCGGTGCCAGACCCAGTAGCAGGAAGCTGCCGCAGGTTTTGGATTTCTGTGCCAGCAAATTGCTGCACTTGGGCTGTGCCAGAATAGGGAAATTTCCAGATCTGGGCACTGGCAGTGCCAGCAAACAGCCCATTTCAGGCTCCAGGCTCCAGGAAGGACTGGGTCTGGATGCCTTCCTCTTTTCTTTCCTTCTTTCCTTCCATCTTTCTTGGGATCCTGCTGCCAACAAACTCCAGATTGGGTGGTGCTGGCAAGGGGAAATTGCCAGGTTTTAGCTTTCTTTGCCTGCAAATTCTGGATATGGGTGGTGCCAGAAGAGGGAAATTGCCAGATGTGGGCACTGCCAGATCTTGGTGTGGAATGTGCCGGCACTGAGAAATTGCCAGATGCTTATTTTCTGTGCCAGCAAATTGCTGGAATTAGGCTGTGCAGGCATCTGAAACATTCCCGATCTGGGTACTGGCAGTGTCAGCAAATCCGATATCGGGTTGCTGTAGGTACCAGGTCCTTGCTTTGTTTTGACTTTCTTTGCCAGCAAGTTGCTGCACTTGGGCTGTGCCAGAATAGGGAAATATCAAAATCTGGGAACTGGCAGTGCCAGCAAACACCACATTTCTGGAAGGATTGGATCTGGACCCGTTCCCTCCCTGCCCACCTCCCTCAACAAGGTGCCAGAGGGGCTGGAGAGCAGCCAGGCAGAAAGGGACCTGCAGGGACTGATGGACAGCAGGCTGGACATGAGCCAGCAGTGTGCCCGGGTGGCCAAAAAGGCCAATGGCTCCTGGCCATGATAAGGAATGGTGTGGCCAGCAGGAGCAGGGCAGGGATTCTTCTCCTGTGCTCAGCATTGCTTGGGCAGCACCTCAAGTGCTGTTTGCAGTTCTGGTACCCCAAATTTAGGAAGGACATGGAGGGGCTGGAGCGTGTCCAGAGAAGGGCAACAAGTCTGGGGAGGGGTCTGGAGCATAAGAGCTGTGGGGAGTGGCTGAGAGAGCTGGGGTTGTTTATCCTGGAGGAGAGGAGGCTCAGGGGAGACAAGGTGGTGTCAGGGCACAGGGTGCTTTTGATATTCTCCATGGCCTGTTCCACCTTTGCTGATTCTGGGATTCTCTGAAACCACCCTTGGAGCAGTTGCGTGATGAGTCCTGGGCCTCCTCTTCAGAAGCTCCAGCAGCCCAGGTCCCTCAGCTTCTCGTGCCAGCCCCAAAGCCCATCCTGTCAGTCCTGCAGAGCCTCTGCAGCTCCTCCTCACTGCCCAGAACAGGGAGCCCCAGAGGCAGACACAGCAGCCCAGATGTGCCCCCCTGGCCTGGGGTGCCTCTGGCAAGGGAGCAGCACCCGGCACTGCAGGAGACTGCAGACAATTGATCTGAAGGCCAAAGCTCCTCAGCTCCTTCTGAAAGAGCAGGAACAGTTCCTCATTCCAGTGTGGTGGAAAGCTGGGCACCACAGCTCCAGGTGAGGACTGGACACAAGTTTGCTCCCACTGAGTGCTGTGATGGGTTCTGCAGGAGCTCTGGGCTCCTGTGCTTGCCAGGCACAATGAGGAGAGAAGGAGCCAAGTGCACTGATGTGGGAAATGGTTTTGTAGAAAGTTTTTAGAGCCTAATAGAAGGCCCATACAGCATGAATATGTATATAAATCTTGAGACAAGAAATGGTAACTTTAAAATTTCCATGGAATAGGACAGATATTGTTGAGAGAGAAATGGAGCTAGATAAAAGTTTCAAAAGATGGCCTTGCAAATAAGACTTTGGAAAAACAGAGCTATGAAAGATGCATTGTAGTGGGACCCACGAGGAGTAGTTTCAAATAATTGGCTTTAAGGCATCTACAACATGGCATGGCAAAAAGGCTGATGGACCAAAACCACTTATAATTTATTATAATTAGGAAGTAGTTGGCTTCTGATTGTGATGGCGTGAATTATAACATCTGTATTGTCTCACCCTTCTCATGAGACTGAAAATGGAATAAAAGTTTTTAAAACACCTCTTAGTGTCCACTTCTCTAGGTCAAGAAAAGACTATTATCCAACACACTGACACACCTTTGCCTCGAGCATAACCCAGCCTGGACCAAACACACTGAAAGGTTTCCCCTTTGGCCCATGTCTCGAAACATCAGGTCTGCTGTTTGACAGCTCAGGTTGGTTTGGTGTCAAGGAGTTTCCCTCAGAAATACTGGGTTTGTCTTCCTCTGTGCCTTCCCCTCAGCAGCCTTGGGGATGCTCCTGTGTGAAACCATCTGTCTCACACAGTTTGAGACAACTTCAAACAGGATATTGTGCAATAAGTCGTCTCCTCTAAAGGGTTCCAACAATCCCTTTCCAGCAATAGGAAATTATTCCTGATAGATGAAAGTGGAAAACGCCCAACAGTTTATTAACAAACAGAATCCCCCCATGACACGCGTCACAAGAAGGCGCTGGGGTCTCTCTCGGAAGAACGGGAGCTGTCACGGAGCAGTTCCAGCAGCTGATGGAAGCTCGGGGGCTCGTCCGGCGTCGGCTTTCTCCCATGGCAGAGCTCCATGGGGCGGGCAGGGCAGTGAAGCAGCTGGGCTGGAGCCCCTCGCTGCCTTGTCTCCCCGGCGTGGCTCAGCCCACAGACTCTCGGGCTGGGAGCGGGGCCGCTCCGCTCCTGCCGGCACCGTGTCCCTGGGCTTGGACAAACAGTTTCCTGCCAGGAGAGCCCTGCCCACCGCTCCACAGATCTTTCATACAGGCCCAAACCAACTCCAAACACTCTGTCTGCAGCAGCTTTTCACAAAGGGCTGCAGCAATCCAGGACAGCTGCAAGTGAGTATCGGAAGGCTCTTGTCTTGTTCCTGACAGCAGAATTCTTGATGATCTTGTGCAATTTTCTTCAGATGTAACATGAGAGCTGAGGTTTTTTTGTTCAAATACTTTATGATGAGTAACAAGCCGTGGGAGCATGAGGTGCAGGACTGACATGGACATGTGAAAGCATAAGCATATCCTCCAAAGTGGCCAGTTCATTTGTCCATTTTACTACACTTTTATTTACTCCACACTAATGAGGAAAACCAAGCTCTGCTTGGAGGCAAAACAGGCATGGGATACACTCTGGTCCCTCGCAGGCTCAGCAGGCTGGCAGTGACAAAGCAGGCAGTCTGCTTCATTGTGAACCACTACAGAGCTGCATCCCAATCTGGTTTAAGTAGCGTGGTGTTATTAAGAGCTCTTTTTCTGCATGAGATACAAAAAGGAGACCCCAAATGATCTTCATGCAAGCATGCAGTAAAGAACTGCTCCTGCTATCCTAATGAAGCGTTTGCTTTGGCAATTACACTCTTCCCATTCATCTTTTGATGCAGACACCTCAGGTTTTCCCCTACACCCTTGCAAGGCTGGCAGTGGCTGTTTCCCATTTCCTGTTCTTCCCTAGAGATGGTGCAGTGGCTGCTTTGAAACAAAAAGCCCTGGGATCTGGATAGTTTGAAGGAGCATGAAATGCTAATTAAGTGCTCATATTGGTAATACCCAGGTTTGACCTTCCCAGAGCTCTGCAGCAGCAGCAGCAGGACCAGGCATCATTCCTGTTGGTGGATGTTCATGTTTCTGATGTGCAAGAGCAATGACTTTGAGGAGGGACAAAAATGCCCCTCTCCAAACAGTGGGTGTGCAAGGAGATGTGAAGTTTCGCAGCCTTTTCTAGGATATTTTAGAAAGATCTAAGAGAATATTGTGGCATGGGGTAGGTCCCTAATTTTGTCTCCAGAGGAATCCCCACAGGGCACATTCACTCTGCTGCTGATGGCATCCCCATAAGCTCATGGACCAGTTTTCCCTGCAATGTGCCAGCCTGCCTGGGCTTTACTAGGCTGGGACTAGACCCAGAGCTAAGCAAACACATGCAGCCAGGTGACATTGTGTAACATCAGAAGCTGGCAACCCTGAGGACTTTACTGTCAAAAGGTTACAGTTTGCACTGGGCCCAGAAGTCTTTTTCCCTAAGGCAAAGCAAATTGAAATGTGAAGTTTAAAAGCTTCACATGACTATGAAAGGAAACTGCAGAATAATTTCTGAAAGGGCAGCATTGTCAACGATCATGCAGCCCACCAACAGCTGGAGCTGAATCCAGAATTGCTTCTTCCAGCTGTGCAGAAATTCATTCCACTGGCAAGCACTGGTCCATGGGAACAAATGATCCCCTAGCTCTGGGCTGAATGGCAGCCAGGCTGCAGTGCAAATTTGAGGAACCCTTGTCACTTGTTATTGGCCTCCCAGTGCACTCATCCTTCTGCAAACAAGGTGCAAACAACCCAGCTGCACTGCTGTCCCCGGTAAATATACATACAGGTGATTTTGCCAAAGCAGTGCATCTTTTCCCAGTGAAATACACGACCTCTTCTTACCTATGCAATTGTGATTGAAGACACCTGTGAGCCAGATCTGTGGGAGATTGCAAAGGAGCAAAGCTTTGAGATTTGGGCACACTTCTCTTGCTTTCTTTGCTCAGGCCTTTGGTGAGCACAGAACACACCTAGGTAGAAAACCTTTGACTAGACAGGATCTTTTGGATCCATTGTCCTCCAAACATGTCAATGTGTGGCCCTGTTACAATGACAAGTTGAAAACAGCAGCACAAATGACACAAAGAAAAGATGGCCAAAGAGGAAGAGGAGAGGCCCTATGAGGAAAAGATGTGGTGAGACACTGGCACACTGAATGAGCAGCACTCCCATAATCTCTAGGCCAGCAGGTCCTGGTCTCACATTCTCCTCTTGGTTTATTTTTTTTTTTTCATCATCAAAATAAAACATATACAATTAAAAATATGTCATCAAAACTTAAAGACAGAATCAAAACACATTAATTCAAAACTACATCTAAAGATCAGAACATATGTACATCTGTAACTATCAAGCCTAACGCATCAATCCTATTCTTCAAACACTCTCCATACAGGTGGCAGCTTCTTCCTGAGCTTGGAGGACAGAGAGCTCTTCTGGATGGGAGACAAGGACTTTGTGGGTGAGAGAACATCGGAAGTGTCCAGAGAAAACTTCTCAGTAAGACTGTAACCAGTCAGATCTGCAAAATGGAGACACAAAGTTAAACAGAGGCCACCATGCAAACCTAAAGCATCTGAAGCTCCATATTTCATGGGACACATTTCCTGGAAATGTCCAAACAGTTGCACAGGGAAACATGCTCCTGCTGGCAGACACTGAGGCAGGCCAGGGCAAACCCTGAGCCACTTGCCCAGAGCTGGCACAGGCACAGCCTGGCCTCTGGGCTGCCCTGGGACAGCAGGGAGCCCAGAGCCCTGTGCTCCCCAGGAATGGCTCAGCTGCACACGCACCCTCCTGCTCCTCTGCCTGCCCCACAGCTCAGCAGCCCCACAGCTCCAGGGGCACTGGCAGCAGCACAGCTCATTGCAGGGGCACATGCAGGGCACAGCTGTTCCCTGGCAATGTGCACAGCCTCTCTGGGCTGCCACAAGACCCTTCCTGCCAGCAGAGATTGGTCCAGCTGCCCCCTCACCTCTGTGTGAGGCTGAGCCATGATTGCCTTCACCTTGTCCTCAATCTGGAGCTGCTTCAGGCCCCCCATGCCATGAGCAGGAAGGGCAATGGAGAGAGCAGGGGCAGATGCACCACCACAGAGACCTGCAGGATTGAGGCTCTTTTCACCCATGTATCCCCAAATCTGCACAACTTCAGAAAACAACAAATGCAGGGAGAACAGGTTGTGGGCTATGAAGTTGCAGAATATCCAGCAATGCAGCCTGTTTCCTCTGTGTGGCTTGGCAATGGATACATCTGAATGTTTTAGCCTATTGCAGAGCTGAGGAAAGGGTGGCAGGCAGTTTAGCCAGGCTGTCCTGTTCTAGAGAGTGTCTCTTGGGAACTATCAGGCCCAGCACCAACATTTAAGGCAGCATTTGCTTCAACTGTCCCATGGCTGTCAGCCTGTGAAGGTGCCTGTAAAGTGATTCATCATGTCAAGGCTAACATGAAACATCATTTTGAATAGAAAGTAGAGCTCTAAGCCAGGACAGTCATACAAGACTCCTTTGGCAGGAGCTGCACCTGCTGTGCAGGCTGTGCCACACCCAGCAGATTGTCCCCCATGTGCTCCATGGGGGCAAGGACCCTCCTTATTTCTCAAGTTAATGGCATCATGAGGTGACGTGGTTTTCCCAGGGCCTCTGTGGTTAGCACTGTGAAATACCAAACACTGCTCACAGCTGCAATTGCAATTGTCCCTCTGCCCACAAAAGCACAAGGCTCTATCCTTGGCCTTCGCAGGCACTTTCCCTTCCCCATCAGTCACCACATCTAAGAAAATCTGACAGACTGGGAGAACTCCAGGGAGCAGCAGGAAGCTGCGTTAGAGGAGCTTTAGTTTGGATATCAGGAAAAAGGGTTTTTCACCCAGAGGGTGGCTGGGCACTGGAACAGGCTCCCCAGGGCAGTGGTCACAGCACCAAGCCTGACAGGGCTGAAGGAGCATTTGGACAGCAATCTCAGGCACTTGGTGCGACCCTTGGGCTGTTCTGGGCAAGGCCAGGAGCTGGACTCCGTGGTCCTGATGGGCCCCTTCCAACTCCCCACATTCTATACTTCTGTGATTCTGAGAACTAATGGGCTGCAGAGGGCAGAAATAGGTGACAAGAGGAAAGAAGTGAGGTTGGTTGGAGAATCAAGTCACTGAGTCCACAGAAGATGCAAGATACAGGACCCTTCTCTCCCAGCATTCCCATTCTCTGTCTCATCCCTTCTCCCTCCCACACACACGAAGGTGAAGAACATCACTAAAAGAAGAAGAACCTACTTGACTCCCATGTCCATGAGAGCAGTCATTGCTCCTGCAGGAGTCTCATTCTCCACCATGATCCCCAGGCTCTGACTGGCTGTTTTCTGAACAAATTCTGGGGAGTTGGACACCATCTGGAGAAGGACCCGAGCAACCTCATCCACCTCAGAGTCCATGTCCTTCTTCAAGGTCACAAAGAGCTCTCCCAGAGTGACAAAGGCAGAGCAGGACACTTTGGAACCGAGGTTGGTCACCTGGGGAAGCCATGAGGGGTAACATAAGAATCACCTTGAAAAGAAAACCAGTTGCCTTCAACAGAAGTCCCAGGAAATGACAACACATCCCATTGTGTCCAGAGGAGCATACAAGGACAGGAAGAGCAGGAGAGCACAAGCACAGAAAGGCACTTACTCTGGCACCAATTTCTGGCTTCAGACCTGCTTACTGCAGGCGTAAATAAAAATTTTATTAAGTGTTCTATTTAATCCTTCTTAAATGTCCACATCTTTTTTTTTTAGGCCCTTTTACTAGAAAATAAATAAAGAGCTGCTTTCAAATCATGAAGGAAAAAGTCATAAAGGTAAAAGAGTCAGGTGCTCCTATTCAAAAAATCAATACCAGCAGCTGAAGTACTATGCCAGGAAACAGAAAATGCAGGCTCAGGTCTACAGAATAATTTGCAGTGTTGAAATATAGCTTGGGCAGAGACTAGGACTCTGGCAAATAACGTCATTAGTGTCTCAGTTTCTGCATTTGCACATTGCATTATGAAGGCTCCACACTCAAAGATGAGTGTCAGATACCCAACCTGCCAGTAAATACAGCTGCGTGTACCCACAGATCCTACAGACAGCTGACAGACATTAGAAATATCAGGTCTAAAACCAGAAATGAAGGCAGACCCTGAGCACACATGGAGATGAACAAGCACATACCTACTCTACACACTGTGTATGAAGTATAGGGGACAATTCAGAACAATGTTCTCACCTCGCTGGCAACTGCCAAGCAAACCTCACCAAGTCTACAAAGCAGGACCTCTGAATGGGACCCAGCCAGGTGTCTGATGGTGAAGAGTCCCTCCTCCTTCAGCTCCCTGAAAGGCAGAAGATTGATTTTTCTCTCCACCAAGGCAGCACCCTCTGAAATGACCAGGCTGGCAGCTCAGTTGAACAATGGGAGGTGCTTTTCAAGGGGTGCTTAATGAAATCATGGAACGCGTTGCCCCAGGATGCTGTGGCTGTCAAAAGCATTCACAAACCCAAGAGGCAAAGAGAGGGGTTTTAGAGTGGCCATTTGAGAAGACAGCCTTTCTGAAATCTCTGGCACATGAGGCCCCTCTGTCACTGCTTCCTAGGAGCTGTGAGACCGGGCCATGCTGCTGTTTGTTGTCGCCTCCCTGTACCTGTCCCTGAGACACAGTGCCACCGGGCTGTTATTGGGGCATTTTCCTTCTTTGCCAGCCCCAGCAGGCATTCAGCAGGGAGAGTCTGCTCTGCCACTCTGGAGCTGAGTTTCCACTCTGTGATCTCAGCCTCTCTGTCACCCCCTCCACTCCCCCTCACACATTCCCCAAAAAAGCAGCAGGATGTCTGCTGGGACCACCTCAGCCTGCGGGAAGGCCAAGTGGGTCCTGGCCTTTCCTGACCCACAGCACAGCTTTCTTTCATCCCAGCATGGAAATATAAAAACTGTATTATCACATCACACAGAGGGCCAGGAGCTTTTTATTTTGGCTGCAAGTGTCCACAGGGCATTGGGGAAGAGGAGAAAAAGAGTGTTTTGCAACAAGCAACCCGGCTACTTAGGCAGGATGGTAGGAAAAGTGTCTGGGAGCTGCTTTTTAGGACTTTGGTTGTTCTGCTGAAGCTTCTGACAGAGCTGGTGGGCAGATTCCAGAGCTGTGGAGAGTTCCTGGGAAATTTGTCCTTGGATATGCCTACGAATGCTCTCCCAGCCATGAACTGCCATCCGTGTCCTGTCCATATGTTACTGCCTTGACTGTTGAGTGTCTGAGGTGCCTCTTGAGCCTGCTGTGGACCTCTTTCACCAAGGAATGGATTGTGATACAACATCCCTTTCTGCTTTTGTTTGGGCACTGACAGAGCCTGGACCACTCTGGCTCGAGCTTGGGCTCTGGCCAAGCAAGATTGCTGACAGTGTTTATATCTATCACAGAACCACATTTGTCTAAAATTACTTTTTAGTATGGAAGTCACTTATGGATGTTGGACTCATCAGGTACTGCTGGGACATTATGCATAGCTCAGGGAAGAGTGTGATTGTTAGTAAATTCTGTCCTGTTCAAGTGTGGTCTGTTGGCCATGAAGAGAAAGTTTCTGTGACTCTGAGTCTCAGCAGTTCCTGATCCCTCAAAAGACAAAAACCTGATGAGTTTTGGCTCCGTCTCCAGTGGTGGCACTTGGACATCACTCCACATCCAGAACAGAGCTCCCTTGTCCCAGAAAGTCCCTGGCAATGCAGGGATGAAGGAAACAGGACAGGCTGTGGGGATCAGGGGCAGGGCAGAGCCAGGGAAAAGAATGACTTTTGCATTTGATGGAGCTGTGACTTGCCTTGGCTTTGTTGGCTGACAAAAAATGAACATCCCTCTGTGTCTCGGGCAGCTCCTTCTCCAAGGAAAGCAGGTGGGAGCTGGAGCCAAGGAGCTGAAAGCTGCAGGTGCAGCCTGGGCTGGAGGGAGCTCAGATTTGCACAAGGCTGCTCTGAGTGCCAGGGCTTGGATGGGGGAAATGGTGGCGTGGGGGTAGGGACAGAGTCTGATTGATTGTCAGCCAGGAAGGGTCTTGATTTCATATTTATTCAAACTGCATGAGGAGGTCCTTGGATTCAGTGTCAGCTGGAGATAGGATGTATCAATAAATTAACAGGGAGAAGAAACCTAAATTGGACCTAGGAAATCTTTGCTGGGGTTCCAGGGGAGGCAAGGCTGGAGACCTGCCCCCTCCTCCCCCACATGAAATTTTTTGCAGCCAACAATCTCCTCCAGTCTCTCACAACAGGCAATGCTGGAGGTGAAATTCCTATTCTGGCCATGGCATCTGGATGAGAAGGAAAATTATTTTCCATAGGAAGGAAAGCAGAGCGTCCCTCTGTTTGGAAGGCCGGTGAAAGCCTCACTAGGCCAAGGCCAGACAGACTTGTCAGGAATGGCATATTTTGTCTGGGAGCAGTCTTTGCATTTAGGGAATTTTGGAGGTGAAAGCCCAATCTCAGCCATGGCCACCTGGAGAAGCAGGACAGTTCTTTTTCATAGGAGGGAAAGCACAGAGCCTTCCCCAATGTTTTAGGGACAGATGAGAGGTGACCCTTGTAAAACCATTACCTGCCAGACTTGTCCTGGAAATATTCCTTTTGGAACAATTCCTGGATATAAGGAAATTTGGAGGTGAAATCCCAGTTTTGGGCATGGATGCTTGGAGGAGAAGGAGAGTTCTTTTTCTATAGGAAGGAAAGCACAGAGCCCCAGTGTTTCATTAGCAGAAGAGACAACTGAGTTCTTGATGGTCTTGGCACCAAGGGGTATCGCATTCCATGGGGTCCAGCAGTGTCACAATGGTCCCAATGATTCCATGAGGCCTTGCAGTGTCACAATGGTCTCCATGGTTCCACAGGCCCCACAATGTCACTTGACTCCTCTATTCCATGAGCCCTGCAATGTCACAATGGACCTTTGGCTCCATGGGGTGTCACAGTGTCCCACTGGCCCCTTGGTTCCATGATACCCCAAAGTGTCACAATGGTCTCCACAGTTCCAAGAGGCCCCGCGGTGTCACAATGGACCTTGGTTTGTTGGGGCCTCTCAGTGTCACACTCCATGGAGCCACACAGCTGGCAAGCCACACATGGAATAGATGTGTGTGGTTCCATGGAATGTAGGGATCATTGTGACACTGGTGGTGGGACCTGGGGGCACAGGGGACCCCACTGTGCATGAGCACGGTTGGACTGCTCTGGGGGGAGCTGTGAGGGGGGCCAGGGCAGAGTGACCTCCCCAGTGACCTCACACAGCCCCTGTGATGTCACACAGCATCGTGTGATGTCACACAACTGCTCTGTGATGTCACAGAAGACTCTGATATAAAAAAAAAAATCACACAGTGATGTCACTGTCTGTTCTGTGATGTCACAGCCTGCTCCATGATATTACACAGCCACCCAGTGTTGTCACAACCCACTCTCTGATATCACAGAGACACCCTCTATAATGGCAGGATCTGCTCTATGGCCTCACACCCTACTCTACAATGTCACAGCCAACTCTGTGATGCCACAAAGCCCTCTCTGTGATGTCATACTGCCGCTCTATAATATCACAGCACACACTTTCACATCAAAGCCTGCACTATTACATCATACAGCCATACAATGGGGTCACAGCCTACTCTGTGATGTCACAGAATCCCCTCTATGATGCTGTAGCTGTTCAATGACCTCACGCAACAACCTCTGTGATGTCACAGCCCAATCTGTGATCTCACACAGCCCACTCTGGCCTGTCACACAGCCCCTTGCTGACATCACAACTGCTCTGTGCCTCTATGACACAGCCACAGAGGTGCTGCTGTGACACAGCCCCCTCGGGGCCATCCCACAGCCCCTGCCAGTGCTGAGCCCCTGTGAGCTCTGTCTGTGCCCTGCTGGTGTCCCTGAGGGGCCCTGGCAGTGCCCCAGCCCTGCTGGGCGGTGCACAGGAGCTGCTCCTGGCCAGAGCTGTCTCTCTGCAGCGCTGCCCTTGCCAGGAGCTGCCTCTGGGCCAGGAGCCCAGCCCAGCTCAGCAGCACAGACACAGCACAGGGACTTCAATGACCCTCTGGGTCCTCGGTGGTCTTTGCATCAGACCCAGTCCCTCAGAGTGTGCTCAAAGAACTTCTCAAGAACTCAAAGTCAGGTAGAAACAGTGAAGTTTCTTATACTTTAAAGAGATCCCTGTGAGGGATATGACTGAGAAAATGTCCCCAGGTTCCAGTCAGAGCAGAACCCTGGAAGCACTGGTGACAGGCAGGGACAAGTAAGGCAAAGGTGTCTCTGGTGCTGAGCACACCTGGATGTGTTTCAGGAATGCAAAGGGCCAAGGCCTGAGCCCCAGCCCCTGGCCAGGCAGATCCTGTCCCTCCCTCCTTGCTCAGGGCTCTTCCTGGGATGGGCACTGGCATGTGGGGCTGGGCAATGGCAAGGGCAGGAGCATGGGGCGGCCCCTGGCAGGCTGCTGAGCAGGGACAAGGAGGCAACGAGGCCCCAGGCCTGCAAGGGTCATATGTCCCCACGTGGCCTCAGGCCCAGGCCCAGCAGCCATGGCCAAAGTGCTGCCCAAGTTGGCTCTGGCAGGGCTGTCTTGCAGCTGCTGCCCATCCCTGTGCCCTGTGCAGCCCAGGCTGTCCCACGCTGTCCCTGCTCTGCGCCTCTGTCCCTGCAGGCTGTCGGCATCCCCCGGCTGCCCCACCTGGCTGGGCCCTTCCTTTGCACTCAGCTCTGCCTCCTGCCTGCCTCTGCCTCGTCACACAAAGCCTTGGCCTTGATATCAAAAGGATTAATTCAATTTTTACTGTGCCTGTGAACTTTTAGCAAAGGAACAAGGCATGCAGGGGCTGCTTTCACAGCAAGGATGGTTGGAAGAAAAGACATCTGGCTCAAAATGTAGCGACAGAAAATCGAAGGACTGAATCTGGGAACTTGGGGTGGGTTTTATGGAAATGAGTAAATTGTAATACACACTAACTGATGCTGGTAGAATAACATGTCCACATAAGGTTAGAAGTTATCCCTCACTAGACCTCAGGCCTGAATAAATGATCCCCTCTTAAAAAGCAAATTAGTGTTAACCGGTCTTATTCGGATATTTTGGAGATTTGGTGATGGCGAGGCCTCACAGAACAAGGAGTCAACTGTTACACTGAGTACACTCATGGAACAAAGGGTCCATTGTGACACAGCAGAACCCCATGGAACCAAAATCCATTTTGGCACCTTGGGGCCACATGGAAGCAATGGTGAATTGCGATACGGCGGATCCAAGGAGACCATTGTGACCCTGAGAAACCTCTTGCAACCAAGGGGCCATTGTGACACAGCAAGGCCTGGTGGAACCATGGGTCCGTTGTTAAACTGCAGAACCTCACGGAACCATGGTTGCCGTGTTCTACTGCGGAACCTCATGGAACCAAGGGTCCATGGTGACACTGCAGAACCAAGGAGACTGCTGCTGGCAGTGTGAGAGCTCATGGAACCAGAAGTCCATTATGACACAGCAAGGCATCATGGAGCCAAGGGTCCCTTGTTAAACTGTGTGCCCTCATGGAACCATAAGCCATTGTGACACAGCGTGGCCACACGGAGCCAAGGGGCCACTGTGACACTGCGGATCCAATGAGACCATTGGGACTGAGGAACTTCATGGAACCAAGAATCCATTGTTCCACTGTGGGGCCCTGTGGAACCAAGGGGAGCACAGGGACATTGTGGGGCCTTATGGAATAATGGAGACTGTTCTGACACTTTGGGACCCACTGGAACCAAGGGGCCTGTAGAGCATGGCAGGGCCTGGTGGAATCAAGGGGACTGCAGGGAACACTGTGCGTGTCCATGGGATGAAGGGTCCATTCTGACACAGTGGGACCAAGGATACCATTGGGACACTCTGGGGCATCATGGAACCAAAGGTCCATTGTGACACAGCTGGGCCTCATGGAACCATGGAGGCCATTTTAACACTCGGAGGCCTTGTGGAACCAAAGGGCCATTGTGGCACTTCAGAGCCTTGTGAAGCCAAGAGGACTATAGTGACACTGTGGGGCTCCATGAAACCAGTGGTCTGTGGTGACACTGCAAGGCCTTATGGGGTCATGGAGACCATTCTGACACTACAAGGCCTCATGGAAGCAAGGAACCATTGTGACACTGTGGGGTCTTGGCAGGCCAAGGGGCAGTTGTCACACTGTGTGGCACCATGGAACCAAGGAGTCCAATGTGACACTCCAGGGCCCCATGGAAAGAAGGATTCATGGAACAGTGCAGGACCCCATGGAACCAAAGTCCTTTGGGACACTGCGGAGCCTCATGGAATCCTGGAGGCCATGATGACACTTGGAGGCCTCGTTGAATCAAGGGGCTCTGCAGAGCCTCATGGAACCAAGGAGACCCTTCTGACATTGTGAGTCCCCATGGAACCAAGGGTCCATTGTGAGTCCCCATGGAACCAAGGGTCCATTGTGATAGTGCAGCACGAAGGAGACCCCTGTGACACTGCCAGCCCTCATGGAAGCCAGGGACCATTGTGATACAGGGGACCTCATAGAACCAAAGGAGCATTGTGACACAGCAAAGCCTCATGGAACCAAGGGCACAATAGTGACACTGTGGGGCTCCAAGGGACCAAGGGGGAATTCTTAAAGTGCAGAATCAATGAGACCATTGTGACACTATGAGGCATCATGGAACCAAAGGCCTTTTTCACACAGGAGGACTTCATGGAACCATGGAGGCCATTTTCATACTTTGAGGCCTTGAGAAACCAAAGGGCCATTGTGGCACTTTGTGCCTCCATGGAACCATGGAGTCCATTGTGACACTCTGAGGCCCTGTTGGGCCAAAGGGCAATTGTCACACTGTGTGGCACCATGGAACCAAGGGACCATTGTGACACTACAGGGCCCCATGGACTTAAGGATTCTTGGAACAATGTGGGACTCATGGAATCAAAGGTCCATTGTGACTTTGCGGGGCCTCATGGAATTAAGGGAGGACAATTGTGATACTGTGGTGCTCCAGACAAAGGGGCAATTGTGATACAGCTGGGCCTCATGGAACCATGGGAGACCGATATGACACATGGGGCCTCATGGAAACAAAGGAGCACTGTGACACAGCAAGGCCTCAATGAACCAAGTGGAGCCAATTGTGACACTGTGGGGCTCTATGGGACAAAGGGGCTATTCTGACACCGGCTCAGGGAGTCATGGGTCCATAGTGACACAGCAAGGCCTTGTGGAACCAAGGAGACCATTGTGACATCATGGAAACTCATGGAACCAAGGGTCCATTGTTAGAGCCCACAACCAAGGAGACCATTGTGACAGTACAGAACCTCAAGGGACCAAGATTCCATTGTATGCAGTGGAACCAAGGAACCACTGTGACACAGCAGGGCCACATGGAACCAATGGTCCATGGAGATACTAAGGATCCAAGGCGACCATGGTGATGCAGTGGAACCTCGTGGAACCAAGGGGCCATTGTGAAACTGTGGGGGGCCCGTGGAACCAAATATCCATGGTGACACAGTGAGGCTGCTTGTGACCAATTGTCCATTGTGACACTGCAGATCCAAGACACCAGGGTGACACTCTGGCAGTTGATGGAACCAAGGGGCTGTTGTGACACAGCAAGGCCTGGTGGAACCAAGGAGAGCATTGTGGCAGTGCAGAACCAAGGAGGCCATTTTGACAGTACGGAACCCAGTGGAACCAAGGGGCCATTGTGAAACTGTGGGGTACAATGGAGTCAAGGACACCACTGATACTGAAATCTACTGGATAGAAACTTTTGAACACAGTTTGGAGTATTTGAAAGCAGGTATTCTTTATTACAGCATGGTGGTCACTTGGGCCATCCTTCATCCATTGGAGTGCACTGAGCATCAAATAAACAGAGTTTTTATCACACACACTGATTATGTATTCATTTGCTATCTCCACTTCCTCTGAGTTTATTTGACATAGTTGCACCCCTTATCACAAATCCTTTCATGGTTCTTTGGGTTTGTCTTCAACATCCATTGTCCTTTTTAGGTGGCTGTTCTTTGACCCCTCCTTTTGAGTAAGGGCAATATTATTGTTTTGCATAACTTCTGTTTTGTCAGCCTTGCAGAGCTGAGCTGGCATCCTGCTTGCATTTCTTGGGACTTCTGTTTGCCAAAGGTACATCCTCAATTAGTTTCTCCAAGGCTGGGCTGTTCTGTTCTACTGTTCTTGACAAGAGTAAATGTTGTTCTGTTCTCCTGTCCTTGTCTCAGTGCTCACCCCGCATGAGGCATCTGCAACCCCCCAACCTATGGGCCTGGGGTGGGCAAGTGTTCCTGGGGAACAGGGATGGGACAGCTGGGCTGGACTGACCCAAGGGATGTTCCATTCCATGTCACACCATGATCAGCAATCAACTGAGAGAAGCAGAGGTGCAAGTAGGGTACGGGATTAATTTCTTATTTAAGATGTTTTTCTTTCAAAACAGCACCTACACATACAGGATCCTCTCCTGCCACAAGGTGGTTAAATATTTTCTGCTGATAGGAGACTTCTTGTGAATTTGCTTTTCTTCTTTTTTTGACCTTTTCTTTTTGTGGTTAGTTTGTTTGTGTGGTTTTTGTGTTGTTGTGGGTGGGTCATGCTTTGGTTTTTTTGACTGGGTTTGGGGTTTGTATTTTTTGTTTGGGTTTGGGTTTTTCCCTATTGAACTGCCTTTCTTCTGTTGTATAAGTTTTTTCTGCCCTTTCTTGTAGCTTGCTTGCCACCTGATGGCAAGACAAATTTACCCAACTCAATCATCTTGCCCAATTACATTTTGCAGTCACCATTTACTAGATGACTTCAGTCACAGACTCCCTGAAATTTGGCAGCATCCACAAAGGAATTGAAAGTACATTTCATGCCATTTTAGAGACAATAGAAATATTCCACAGTGGTGGCCAAGGGCTGGTCACTGAGGGATGTCACCAGCGCATGGCTGCCAAGAAGACTCTATACCATAGATGACATTTGACCCTCAATGTTCAGCCAAATTCCTACCCAGCCCATATTCCACTCCTTCAGCCCAGCTCTCTCCAGTCTGGCTCTGAGGAGACCACAGCAGACCCTGTCCCAGGCCTGGCTGAACTCTGGGCACACAACATCCCCTCCTTTTGCCTCCCGTGTGGGTTCTGCAGTCCCTGCCCTGTCCTGCCAGTGCCTGGAATGGCTGCAGGAGGAGTTGCCACATCCCCTTCCCTGATGAGCCTGACCAGGCTGTGACTCTTCCAGTCCCCCTCCCTGCCCTGTGTGCAGACTGGTTCCATGTCTGTCCTTCCCAAGTGCCCAGGACTCTCTGGGATGGCTCTGGCCTTTCCAAGGGCTTTGAGAGAGGTCCCACAGTGACACTTCCCAGCCTTCTCAACAGCCCTGATACCAAAAAGCTGTTCCAGTGGAGTGCCCAGGACACAGCCCTGTTCAGTTGTCCCTGTCATGAGGGTCAGTTTTTATGGGTGACTCCGGTGTGTTATTCCCCCACTCAGAGCTGCCCTGAGCACTTTTCTCAGTGCCTCTCTAAGCCCATCCTTTCTGCTCCACAGACTGTAGATGAGAGGATTCAGCAGGGGGGAGGACTGTGTTTAAAAAATGCTCTGTCAGAATGTCTCAGGAGACACAACTGATCTGGGCACTGGTGACACTGAAAATCATGAGGATGCCCCAGAAAACTGAGGCACTGCAAAGTAAAAGGAGGAGATAGAGAAAACCTTCCCCAGCCATCGGCCCTGGCACAAGCTGCAGATCCCCAGGAAGGTTCAGCACAGACCATTCACCATCAGATGGGCACTGGCCACCCACAAGGAAAGCCTGACCCAGACCTGAGTCCCTTGTAGGTGAAACTGGGACCCTGATCTGATCCCACTGAGACCTGGGAGAACAATAAGCCTCTTTAGAATCCATCCCTTGGCATGTTCTTGAGACAGACTGTGGCAGAAGCCCTCAGGCACTGGGCTTCTGGAGATCCCTTTGCTGATGGCAGTGCTGGAATGGAGGTCAGCTCTCTCACAAAAGCTGTCATTGCGGTCCCTGCTTCCAGAGCTCTCAGACCTCAGAGCACAACAAGGGCTCCAAAGGGGAGTGTGGAGGAGCTGAGAGGAGCTCTGAAAAGATCATATGCTGGTGCTCCCTGTCTGTGCTGCTGTGCTGCAAAGCATCACAGTCTCGGTGGAAAGGGTAGTAGAGAAAGCATTTGAAGCAGGGTCCTTTATTTTGTTTAAAAAACCAAAGCACAATTCCCAATTTTAAAAAATCTCTGAGTCAAATTCAAGAGGAAAACACTTAAATAGAAGAGGGATGAATAATAAGATTATGTTGTGATCAAGATAATCACAAGAAAAACAAAACTATCCACCCACCACACTACCAATACCTGAAAAGGTAGACTGAGCCTGTAATGAGTTACACTCTAAATCTTATGCTACACAAAAGGAGTATTTTATTCCTTCTGAAAAGCATCCAGTCATCATTTTTCTTATGCCATGCTTGAGCTCCTGGTTCCTCAGGCTGTAGATGAGGGGGTTCAGGGCTGGAGGCACAACTGAGTACAGAACTGACAGGGCCAGATTGAGGTGTGGGGAGGAGATGGAGGGGGGCTTCAAGTGTGCAAATATATCAGTGCTGAGGAACAGAGAGACCACGGCCAGATGAGGGAGGCAGGTGGAAAAGGCTTTGTGCCGTCCCTGCTCAGAGGGGATCCTCAGCACAGCCCTGAAGATCTGCACATAGGAGAAAACCATGAACACAAAACAACCAAATAACAGAAAAGCACTAACTACAATGAGCCCAAGTTCCCTGAGGTAGGATTTGGAGCAGGAGAGCTTGAGGATCTTGAGGATTTCACAGAAGAACTGGCCCAGGGCATTGCCATGGCACAGGGGCAGGGAAAATGTATTGGCTGTGTGCAGCAGAGCATTGAAAAAGGCACTGGCCCAGGCAGCTGCTGCCATGTGGGCACAAGCTCTGCTGCCCAGGAGGGTCCCGTAGTGCAGGGGTTTGCAGATGGACACGTAGCGGTCGTAGCACATGATGGTCAGGAGGGAAAATTCTGCAGAAATGAAAAATACAAACAGAAAGAACTGTGCAGCACATCCTGTGTAGGAGATGTTCCTGGTGTCCCAGAGGGAATTGTGCATGGCTTTGGGGACAGTGGTGCAGATCATGCCCAGGTCGCTGAGGGCCAGGTTGAGCAGGAAGAAGAACATGGGCGTGTGCAGGTGGTGGCCACAGGCTACAGCGCTGATGATGAGGCCGTTGCCCAGGAGGGCAGCCAGGGTGATGCCCAGCAAGAGGCAGAAGTGCAGGAGCTGCAGCTGCCGCGTGTCTGCCAATGCCAGCAGGAGGAAGTGGCTGATGGAGCTGCTGTTGCACATTTGTTCATTTTGGCATCGTGGGCTGTTGAAAGAAGATGCTGATAAGCTGGGAAAGAATTAATTGTTTATACTTATCCTTTTTTATTACAAATCCCCTCAAATATACTTCCTTTTTTTGGGAATTTGCCGAACCTTTTTATCTCTGAGCTGAGGTTTGTGCTGCTGCCTTGTCTTCCGCATTGCTCTGTGCCAGAGCACTGGGGAGCCCAGAGGGAAAACAGGGCTCCCTGTGCCCCTGCACAATCAGACCCACTCGTCCCACACAGGTGCGCTTTGCTCATTTTACCTCTCACTATTTCACGCTGATTGCACTTATAACTTGATTGAACAAAAAAGTGGAACTTTTGAATGCTCCAGTTTAAAAATAATTTTCTCCAAATCCTTCTCTCTTTCCCTGTCCACCTCAATGGAAGGGATACCAAGCGTTGGTCTGGCTCTCTGCTTCCTGAAGTTGTGCCTACTGGGAGCAGTTTCTCCATATCCAAGCCTTGTCCCTGCCAGTGCTGCCAGAGCCCAGCACAGCCCCGGGGGCTCAGCTCTACCCTGCAGACCCCTCCCAGCACAGGGCACTGCCCAGGGGCATCTCCCTGGCAGCAGGGCCTTAAGTGCAGGCCAGAAAGAGATGCTGCAAGCCAAGGGGCTGCTGCTGCTGTCTGTAGGGAGAGGAGGCTGAGAAGGCACTTTCTGAGGGTGATCTGAGGCACGTCTTCTGATGCCCAGGGTGACAGTGCAGGAGTCTCAGTGACACGGGCAAAGCTGACAGCCCCTTTCCCTTCCCTTTAGGAGAAAGCTGAGAGCAGCCCTGGCCATGCAGCACCATCTCCAGAGCAGGAGGAATCTGCCCTGATGGGAATGACACCTTCCACCTCCAACTTCTCCCTTGCAGCGTCCATGGGGAGCTGCCAGGCCGGCTGAGAGCTGCCCCTGGACGGTGGCACATGCCCTGGGCTGGCCAAGAGCCCTGAGGGCTGCAGGAGCTGCTCTGCAGGACAGCCCTGGGCAGCCCTGGCTGCAGCCCCAGCTTCACCCCCTGCAGCCATCCCTGGCAGCAGGAGCCGACCTGCCCTGTCCCTCCGACGGTGCCCAGGGCAGCCCTGCTCTGCAGCACATCCTCCTCCTCCTGCTCCTGTGGCACAGAGAAACTGGGAGAGTCCTCCTGACACATCCCCCAGGCTGTGGGGTGTGCTGGCTTCAGAAGATCCCTCCAGGAGCACAGGGGACATTGCCCTGCCCCCACACACTCACCATGCACAGGGCTGTGAAGATCTTTCCCCAAGTGAAGTCTTAGCTCAATGTCTTCCCAATCCTGATTGCTTTCTGCCTGGCTCCTGTCCCCTCAGTGCCTGCAGGCAGAGCCCTCAGCCCTGCTGGACTGGGAGAGGAGCTGGCCCTGGCAAAAGCTGTTCCTTTAAAGCTCAACAGCACAGACACAGCACAAGGACCTTAATGAGCCTCTTGGGGATTTGGTGTTGTTTACATCAGACTCAGTCCCTGAGAGAGTGCTCAAAAACTTCTCAAGAACTCAAAATTAAATTGAAACTCTGAAGCTTCTTGAAGTTTTAATGAGTCCCACTGAGGAACACGACTGAGAAAGTGTCGCCAAGTTCCGGTTAGTGCAGAACACTGGAGGCAGTGATGACAGCTGGGCACAAAAAAGTCAATGGTGTCTCTGGTGCTGAGCACACCTGGATGTGTTTGAGGAATGCAAAGGGCCAAGGCCTGAGCCCCAGCCCCTGGCCAGGCAGATCCTGTCCCTCCCTCCTTGCTCAGGGCTCTTCTTGGGATGGGCACTGGCATGTGGGGATGTGCAATGGCAAGGGCAGGAGCATGGGGCGGCCCCTGGCAGGCTGCTGAGCAGGGACAAGGAGGCAACGAGGCCCCAGGCCTGCAAGGGTCACTTGTCTCCTGCTCCTGCCTCAGGCCCAGGCCCAGCAGCCATGGCCAAAGTGCTGCCCAAGTTGGCTCTGGCAGGGCTGTCTTGCAGCTGCTGCCCATCCCTGTGCCCTGTGCAGCCCAGGCTGTCCCACGCTGTCCCTGCCCTGCGTTTCTGTCCCTGCAGGCTGTCGGCATCCCCCGGCTGCCCCACCTGGCTGGGCCCTTCCTCTGCTGACAGCTCTGCCTCCTGCCTGCCTTCTGCCTGCCCACACAGAGCCTGGGGCTGACCCAGGCTCCTTCTGGGGGATGTGCTCTTCCTGTTCCACAGCCCTGCCCTGGGAAGGAAATTCCTTTCCATAGCAAGGCCTGGTGGAACCATGGGTCCATTGTGACACTGCAGAACATCACGGAACCAAGGGGATCGTGTTCTACTGCAGAACCTCATGGAACCAAGGGTCCATGGTGACACTGCAGAACCAAGGAGACTGCTGCTGGCAGTGTGAGAGCTCATGGAACCAGAAGTCCATTGTGACACAGCAAGGCCTGATGGAACCAAGGGTCCCTTGTTAAACTTTGTGGCCTCATGGAACCATGAGCCATCGTGACCCAGCAGGGCCTCATGGAACCATGGAGGCCATTTTTACACTTGGAGGCCTTGAGAAACCAAAAGGCCATTGTAGCACTTCAGAACCTTGTGGAGCCAAGGGGACCACAGTGACATTGTGGGGCTCCATGTAACCAATGGTCTGTTGTGACACTGCAAGGCCTTATGGGATCATGCAGACCATTGTGACACTAGAAGGCCTCATGGAAGCAAGGAACCATTGTGACATTGTGTGGGCTTGGCAGGCCAAGGGGCAGTTGTCACACTGTGTGGCACCATGGAACCAAGGAGGCCATTGTGACACTCCAGGGCCCCATGGAACTAAGGATCCATGGAACAGTGGAGGACCCCATGGAATTAAAGGTCCATTGGGACATTGCAGGCCTCATGGAATCCTGGAGGCCATGATGACACTTGGAGGCCTCGTTGAATCAAGGGGCTCTGCAGGGCCTCATGGAACCAAGGAGACCCTTCTGACATTGTGAGTCCCTATGGAACCAAGGGTTCATTGTGACACTGCAGCACCAAGGAGACCCCTGTGACACTGCCAGGCCTCATGGAAGCAAGGGACCATTGTGACACTGTGAAGACCCATGGAAACAAGAGGCCAGTGGGTCACATCTGGGCCTGATGGAACCAAGGATCCAATATGACACCACCACTGTGACACGCAGGGCCCCATGGAAACAAGGGAACAGGGAACAGGTCTGTTTGGCTTGGCCTGACTGGTCCAACTGCCCTTGGCATGTCGAGGGTCTCTTCTCATGTACCCCTGAAACCCTGGGGCTCTGGGCTTTCCTTCAAATGGAAAAGAACTGCCTTTCTCATTCAAGCATCAATGGCCAAAATGGGATTCCCCCTCCAAAATTCTCAACATCCAGGGATTGCTTCCAGACAAAAGCTGCCATTACAGACAGGTCTGGCTGCCCTTGTCTTCTTTAGAGCTGACTCTCACCTGCCTTCAAACACTGGGGCTCAGTGCTTTCCTTCCTATGGAAAAGAACCGTCTCTCCTGCCCAGGTGGCCATATCTGAATTTGGTATTTTTCCTCCAAAATTCCTATGTTCAAGGGGTTTTCCTCCCAGACAAAAGCTCCCAGGACAGACAGCTCTGGCTGGCCTTGGCCTCTGGTGGTTGCCTGAATTCTGCCCTGAAACACTGGGGCTCTGCCCTTTCCATCCTAAGGGAAAAGATGGCACCTTCTACTCCAGGTGCCCTTGGCTGAAACTGGGATTCCACCTTCAAAAGTCCGATATCCAATTATTGCTCCTACACAAAAGCTGACATTACAGACAGGTCTGGCTGGCCTTGGTCTCTGGTGCCTGCAGTTCATCAGCCCCTGAAGCACTGGGGTTCTGTGCTTTCCTTCCTATGGAAAAGATTCTTCTTATTTCTCAATGGCCAAAATTGCTACTCCTCCTAAAATATTAATTACATGAAAGGTTTCTCCCAGACAAAACCTGCCAGCTCTCCCTGGTGTACTGGGCTCTGATGGCCACCTGTCATCTACCCCTGAAACACTGGGGCTCTCTGCCTTCCTTCCCATGGAAATAGAACAGTCTCCTTGTCCAGGGGCCGCGGCCAAATTTGAGATCTGGCCCCTACATTTCATATATCCAAGGATAGCTCCCAATCAAAAGCTGCCAGGAGAGATGAGTCTGGCTGGCTTGGCCTCCCAGGGGCTGCTTCTCATCTACCATCAAACCCTGGGGCTCTCTGCTTTCCTTCAGATGCAAAAGAAAGGGCCTTTTCATCAAGGGACCAGCGGCCAAAACTTGTATTCTACCTCCCAAATTCTGTGTATCCAAGGATTTCTCTCAGGCACAAGCTGCAATTCCAGCAAGGTCTGGCTCGCCTTGGCCCTTGGTGGCTGCTGCTCATCTGCCCCTGAAACACTGGGCCTCTGCTTTCTTACCAATGGAAGAGAATCGTTGTTCACATTAAAGTGCCCATGGGCAAAACTGAAATTCGGCCTAAAAAATTCCATCTATACAAGGATTGCTCCAAGGAAAAAGTAGCCAGGACACAAAGGTCTGACTGGTCTTGTCCTGAGGTGATTTTCTTAGACTATGAGCAGAATGTTTTCATTTGCCAATACCTTGGAGAGGGCTGAGAGATCTCCCAAGGTGGGGTTTGGAGGCCTCAAGCACATGAGCACAATATAGGGACAAAGCATCACTGTGCTCAGTGGGGTGGAGACTGAGGACAGCAGAGGAGAGCCCTGGGAGGGACTGGACAGTGGTTTCAGAGATGGTGGCTCCTTTTGACATAGTAGAGAACAGACAAAGAAAGAATTAATGCAAAGGGCAAATAGGGAGGGCCAGACAGGACCCAAAGAGAAAGGAACTTCCCTGCCAGGGCAGGGCTGTGGCACAGCACATCCCCCAGAAGGAGCCTGGGTCAGCCCCAGGCTCTGTGTGGGCGGGCAGAGGCAGGCAGGAGGCAGAGCTGTCAGCACAGGAAGGGCCCAGCCAGGTGGGGCAGCCGGGGGATGCCGACAGCCTGCAGGGACAGAGGCGCAGGGCAGGGACACCGTGGGACAGCCTGGGCTGCACAGGGCACAGGGAAAGGCAGCAGCTGCAAGACAGCCCTGCCAGAGCCAACTTGGGCAGCACTTTGGCCATGGCTGCTGGGCCTGGGCCTGAGGCAGGAGCAGGAGACAAGTGACCCTTGCAGGCCTGGGGCCTCGTTGCCTCCTTGTCCCTGCTCAGCAGCCTGCCAGGGGCCGCCCCATGCTCCTGCCCTTGCCATTGCCCATCCCCACATGCCAGTGCCCATCCCGGGAAGAGCCCTGAGCAAGGAGGGAGGGACAGGATCTGCCTGGCCAGGGGCTGGGGCTCAGGCTTTGCCCTTTGAATTCCTGAAACACATCCAGGTATGCTCAGCACCAGAGACACATTTTCCTTGCTTGTCCCCAGCTGTCATCACTGCCTCCAGTGTTCTGCTCTAACTGGAACCTGGGGACACTTTGTGACTTGTGTTCCTCAGTGGGACCCATAAGAACTTCAAGAAACTTTGGAGTTTAAATTAAACTTTGATTTATTGAGAAGTTTTCTGAACACTCTCTCAGGGACTGAGTCTGATGTAAACAACACCAAAGCCCTGAGAGGGTCATTAAAATCCTTGTGCTGTGTCTGTGCTGCTGAGCTGGGCTGGGCTTCTGGCCCAGAGGCAGCTCCTTGAAAACCAAGAAGAGCTTCAAAAAGACATTTCTGCTGAGGAGCAGCTCCTCTCCTAACCCAGCAGGGCTGGGGCACTGCCTGCAGCCACCCCAGGCACAGCACAGAGGCACAGAGAGCTTCAATCAGGCAGGGCTGGGAAGGGGCTGAGAAGTGCCTGGGGCAGAATCACTGCCAGCCATTGGCAAAGGAACCTCTGGCTGAAGGACAATGCAGCTGCAGCTCCTCCAGTGATCTCCGAAAGCTGGAACATCCTAATGCCTACAGACTCTGTGAGTAAAACTCTGAATATTCCTGGTGCAGGGGAGGTGAAATGTCCATGAAGCTTTGACATGCTGAGGAATGCTGGTCGTCATAAAATATTTCCAATACAAAGATTTCATTAAAATTAGGACATTTCCAAAAACTTTGTATTCCGTTTCCTAATATTGGAGAACAGCAGGGACCGGGGGGATTAATAATAAAGATTGATTATGAATTATTAATTATGAAATTTTAAAAGTTCACAAGACATTGGAACTGTTATTTTTTGTGTTCTGTAGATTCACAGGAGATCCCCAATGTACTTTCAGCCATTCTGCCCATGGGCAGCACCAGAATCCCCTCCGTTGGACCCATCAGGCTCAGTCTGAGCTGTCCTTTGTCCCACGTGCAAACAGAACCTGCCCCCAGCCAGTGCCCTGCAAACAGGCAGGGTTCTGTCAGGCCAAGGAGAGGGCACAGAGATTTGGGGTCTGTGAGTGTTGGCATGGAGAGATCAGGCACAGGGAAACACCTGCAGGAGGAAAACCTCCAGGAAGCAGAGAGAAGATCAGGCAAGGAGACAAAACAATACCCAGCAATGTTGTGGCAGGGAGAGTTTAGAGATGCCCACAGGATCCCCTCCAGTGCGGCCCCTCCCTCTGAACAAGCCCCCTCCCTCCTGTGCTCCAGCCCAGCCTCTGCCCTCAGGGCCGGGGCTCCAAGGCGTGCAGCCCCTCCTGTGCAGGCAGAGCTGTAGCAGAGCCGTGGGGCAGCTCTGCAGCCCCGGGCCCAGTTCCCTCTGCAGAGCACAGGACTGGGAGCAGCTGCCTGGCACTGGGGGCTCTGGCCGGGGGCACAGCTGGCTCAGGGTGATGCTGTCCCCAGGGCCCGGCTCTGGGCAATGCTGTCAGTGCAGCCAGGGAAGGAGCTGCACCTCCCTCAATCCAATGCCATCATAAGGACACCTGGAATCTCCCTGAGATTTCAGTCCAAGCTTTGAGCTTCAATCCAGGATACAAACCTGTCCTGTAGCATCTCTGCGTTATCTAAAAGCCCCACGGTGCGACACAGAAGGTCTATGATGAGAAAATGCTGTTGGGTTGGTGAAATGAGCCCCGTCCTGGGTACAAATGTGGGGCTGAGACCTTGAGAAGGGGATGGACATTTGGTGGACTGTGGGGATCCATCTGCTCTCAGCTTTGTCAGGATGGTTTTTAAAGGAAACATGGGAGGGTGATCATCCTCTGTCTGGGAAAGGTGATAGCCTAGAGAATCCTGGAACAGGACAGGGCAACAGACCTCCTTCCCTCCCTGTCCACTCACCACCTTGCCTCAGAGAACTCACTGTTCTCCCTGAGGGCAGCAGAAATGCAGAGAGTTTCTGACATCCAAAAATAATCAGCAGGGGAGAAGAAGAAAAGCTGTAAATAACACTAGTACATTTAAACAGACTTTACCATTCCTGTTCTCTGGCAGTGGGAGGGCAGATGCTGACAGGGCTGTCTGTGTTAACAGAGATTCAAAGTGGAACACGAGGACAGATCCCTGTGCCCCTGCTATGTCTGCACATCAAGGCTGAACTATAAAAACCTCTGTGTGTACCTGCCCCGAACCTGAAGTCCCAGTCAGGCAGCACCAGCCAGGGCTCCACACTTGGAGCTGAAGGAAAATCTGCTGGAAATTGAAAAGGGTGTGAGAGTGTTACAGGAGAAGGGCCTATGGAAATAGGCTTTGATTTTGCTGGAAGAAGTTTCTCCCAACCGGTCACTGACTTTTCTCCATGAACAGCTCCCAATGGCCAGAGAAATCAAATGTCCAACAGCAGCTCCATCAGCCACTTCCTCCTGCTGGCATTGGCAGACACGCGGCAGCTGCAGCTCCTGCACTTCTGCCTCTTGCTGGGCATCTCCCTGGCTGCCCTCCTGGGCAACGGCCTCATCATCAGCACCGTAGCCTGCGGCCACCACCTGTACACGCCCATGTTCTTCTTCCTGCTCAACCTGGCCCTCAGCGACCTGGGCATGATCTGCACCACTGTCCCCAAAGCCATGCACAATTCCCTCTGGGACACCAGGAACATCTCCCACACAGGATGTGCTGCACAGCTCTTTTTTTTTGTGTTTTTCATGTCATTAGAGCTTTCCCTCCTGACCATCATGTGCTACGACCGCTACGTGTCCATCTGCAAACCCCTGCACTACGGGACCCTCCTGGGCAGCAGAGCTTGTGCCCACATGGCAGCAGCTGCCTGGACCAGTTGCTTTCTTTATTCACTGCTGCACACAGCCAATACATTTTCCCTGCCCCTGTGCCATGGCAATGTGCTGGGCCAGTTCTTCTGTGAAATCCTCAAGATCCTCAAGCTCTCCTGCTCCAAATCCTACCTCAGGGAGCTTGGGCTTCTGGCTGTAAGTGTCTGTGTAGCCTCAAGCTGTTTTTTGTTCATTGTTTTCTCCTATGTGCAGATCTTCAGGGCTGTGCTGAGGATCCCCTCTGAGCAGGGACGGCACAAAGCCTTTTCCACCTGCCTCCCTCACCTGGCTGTGGTCTCCCTGTTTCTCAGCACTACCTTTTTTGCCTACCTGAAGCCCCCCTCCATCTCCTCCCCGTCCCTTGATCTAGCCCTGTCAGTTCTGTACTCAGTGGTGCCTCCAGCCCTGAACCCCCTCATCTACAGCCTGAGGAACCAGGAGCTCAAGGCTTCCATGTGGACACTGATGACTGGATGCTTTCAGAAACATTAAACTACTGGCCCGTTTCTGCCAATCACTTGTAATAAAAGTAATCTTCAATACTTCTTGTTAGTTCCACTTTAGAGCTTCTTTGTTGAAGTGAGGGGAGAATGACCATCCTTTGATATTTTGAACTCAAGTTTATTGATCGATCAGACAGTTTAAATAATAGTGTTAACGAACTTCATGCATATTCCAAAATCCAGGTTCATGATAGGCTAACAGAGAAAACTCTAACCACTCCTTTTGTTTTACAATACCGTTGATTGTTTACACAAAATAAAACCAGTGTTCCCACTGTGATATGAAAGGTTCCCAAAACTTCCATATCTGTTCCCAGGGTGCCATCTTTTCCCAGAGAGGGTGTTTCACTTGTTATGGGAAGACTGCCTGAGAACCTTATTGTTTATAAAGTGATGCCTGAAAGAGTCTAATTGTTTATAGAAATCAGGCTGGGAACTGCTTTTGGAACTGCTTCACAACTACCTTTTACTTTTCCCTCAATTGCATGGCTTCATGGCCTTTTTCTTTAAGCCATGCCTGAACTAAACTCTCCACACTTCATCTTTGTTTTAATTTTAAAATATTGTCTACAAAGTGATGTCATTGTTTGTGCCATTTCTCATTATGTTTCCCTTCTCCTTTACTGTGACCCACAGCCTGTTTCTATGAGGAGCTGTGCTCTCAGTGGCTGTAAATGAACAAAAGGATCTCCCAGCAAAGTTTTCACCAGAGATCCTCATTTTGTTCCTTCTATGGAGCTGCAGCAGCAATGTCTGTGTGCAGAGCTGGGGGCAGATCAGTGCTGGCCCAGCAGCTGTGCCCAGCAGCAGCAGCACTTGGTGTTGCCAGTGCTGCTGCCGTGGCCCTGCCCCGCTGCCCTGGTGGCCCTGGTGTTGCTGCAGGGCCTGAGTGCTCTCGGGGCCGGGCACAGCCCTAGGGGTGGCAGTGCCGGGGCTGCAGCAGGGACAGGCCATGGGCACTGCTGGGGCAGCGCTGACGCCTCAGGCCAGAGCCTGGGGACTCCAGGCTCCTTGCCCAGGCTCTCTCAAGAACATGCCCAGGCCAATGCTCAGCACAGAAAAGCCCCGTGAGCAGCCCCAGGCTGGCCGTGGGCAGGCTGGGGGCAAACAGCATGGCTGGTGTTCTGCAAGGGCCCTGAGGCAGACGGGAAGGAGCAGCAGAGCAGGGGCTGATCCATCCCCAGTGCGCTGCACAGGCCAGGGCAGCGTCCCAGAGCGTCCTGATGGAGCTGCCAACAACATTCCCCCTCTGCAGCCCTGGCCTCTCCCCTAGCTCACACAGGTGCCCCATCCTTGCAGGCACACACACGGCAGCACTGGCTCAGCAGCCCCCGTTTGCATTGCACACAGCAGGCGGGAGCACCCCCATGCGATTGGTGTGGGGACATGAACCTGAGGCAGCCCAAATGCCATCAGCCCCTGGGGCCAGCAAGGGCTGGGGGGTGGCAGGCAAACCACTCAGGTTTATTGGGACAAACTTCTGAGTTCACCACATTGTCTGCCCTGAGCCTCGCTATTATACAATCGCAGCTCCCTCTTGTTCTTTCAACCAGACTTCTGTTCCAGACTCCTCACCAGCCTTGCTGCCCTTCCCTGGACACGCTCCAACCCCTCCATGGCCTTCCTAAATTGATGGCCCAGAACTGGACACAGCACTCGAGGTGTGGCCTCATCAGTGCTGCGCGCAGGGGAAGAATCCCTGCCCTGCTTCTGCTGGCCACTACATTCCTGATCCAGGCCAGGAGCCATTGGCTTCTTGCCAACCTGGCCACACTGCTGGCTCATGTCCAGCCTTCTGTCTATCAGTGCCCCCAGGTCCCTTTCTGCCTGGGTGCTGTCCAGCCACTCTGTCCCCAGCCTGTAGCACTGCAGGGGTTGTTGTGGCCAAAGTGCAGGACCCGGCACTTGGTCTTGTTCAACCTCACCTTGTTGGATTTGGGCCCTGGATCCAGCCTGTCCAGGGCCCTCTGCAGAGCCCTCCTTCCCTCCAGCAGATCCACACTCACACCCAGCTTGGTGTCATCTGCAAATTTGCTGATGCTGGACTCAGTCCCCTCATGCAGATCATCAATGCAGATATTGAAACCCAGGCTGGCTGGCTCTGATCCCTGGGCCATCCTGTGGGCGCCCTGTGATGGCACTCAAGGTGATCTGTTCCATAACCTTGCTGGGCACCCAGGTCAGGCTGACAGGCCTGGAGTTCCCCAGATCCTCCTTCCAGCCCTTCTTGGGGATGGGCTCACACTGGCACCTCCAGTCCCCTGGGACCTCCCTGCTGAGCCAGCACTGATGGTAAATGATGGAGAGCAGCTTGGGGAGCTCATCCACAGCTCCCTCATCCCCCTGGGATGGATCCCATCTGCTCCCAGAGACACCTGTGAGCATCTGAGTGGCTCAGCTGGTTCCTCCTGAAATACAGGGGGCTGTTCTGCTCCCTGTGCCCATCCACCAGCTCAGGAGAACACTTCTCCTAAGTGCAACCTGTCTTGTTCTTGAAAACTGAGGCAAAGAAGGGGTTAAGTACTTCAGCCTTTCCCTCATTTTTGGTAACCATATCTCCCCCAATAATGGATGGAGATTGTCCTTGTACCTCCTTTTGCCATTAATCTATTTATAGAAACATTTTTATTATTCTTCACAGAAGTGGCCTGGTTAAGCCTTAAGCTTTCACCTCTCTGATTTTCTTTCTGCATGACCTAACAACATCCTTAAACATTTTCTGAGTTACTTGCCTCTCTGTCCAAAGGTGATACACCTTCTGTTTTGCCCCAAGTTCCTGCTAAAGGCCCATCACATACAGAACGTCACCTGTTGGCTAAAGAACACCTCAGAGGAGGAAAATACAAGAGTCTATAAATTAAAAGAGGGAAAGCAAGCTAGGAAAGTAAAAGAAGAAGAAGAGGTTGGGAAGGCTAACAAAAACTGGGACCTCTTTGATCACTTACCTCCCTCCTACCCTTGCAGTACCTCAAATCCTTCCTCCAATTCCTCTTGCTGTGGACTCAATTCCTCCTCCTCTCCCAGCTGTCATTCCTTTACCACCTCCTAACCCAGTTATACCTCCACCACCTTCCCCTCAACCCTCTCCTTACTCTCTTTACCCTTCACTACTGTTCCCTTACCTCTGCCATCTCATGCACCCCTAATTCACCAGCAAGTTCCTGCTCTGCCTCCCCCAGCACAAATGAGAAGCCAAACAACATCTCAGAATCTCATGCCCAAGAGTGAAGTTACCCAGTCAGCCTCCACAGCTGATGTTGTAACACCCAGTCCAAAGTGGGTAAAATGGAAAAATTGTTCCCCCTCAGAGAAGTTCCCATGTGCAGGGTGGCCAGTGAGATTGGCTTTGTAAATACTCCCTTGACTGCATCCGAATTTAGAAATTTTAAGAAAGAATTTAGTGAAAATTTAGTGGAAGACCCAGTAGGAATAGCAAATCAAATTAATCCATTTTTAGCCCTAATATTTATACATGGGGAGAATTGAACTCCACCTTTAACATCCTATTTTCCCCAGAAAAGACTCGATTAATAAGAACTGCAGGAATGAAAATTTGGGAGCAAGAAAACCAACCCAGGCCCCCAGGTGACAAAAAAAATGCCTGTAGTGGAGCCTAGCTGGGATTCTAATCAAGAAGAGGGGAGAAGGAACATGAGAGATCACAGGTCCCTGATGACCAGAGGGATAAAAGAATCAGTCCCTAGAGGGAGTAATACCAGGTTAGCATTGGATGGCACCCAGGAAAAAGATGAGACCCCATCACCATGGCTTAATAGGCTAAAGCAAAACTTCCAGATTTACTCTGATGTTGACCCAGACAGCCCAGAAGGCCAATCTTGGGTTCCCTGCAGTCGGGGATGACCCCAAGAATCCTTTTTTCTCAGCCTGATGTTTCCAAGAAGGAGTCTGAATTCTTCGGCTCTGGTTTCCAAGGTTGTTTATTGTTTCTTATCTATAACATTTTTTCTCAGGCCTGCCGGGATGTTTTCAGTAGGTCAGACAGAGGCACACTCCCCATCCCAGGGCTGGTGTCTACATTTTATACTATGAACTATGTGTACTTTATTTATCATTATTTCCCAATACCTATCACCTATGTTAGACAATCTACTTCTACTCTAAACCAATCCTAAAATGCCACCATCACCAAGAACATGGAGACTAAGAAGAAGAAGGAAGAAGAATAGGACAACATCCAAGTCCCTCCATCTTGCCTCCTAGACCTCTATATAAAAATCCCCAAAATACCATTTTATACCCTGTGACAGATTCATTATCATTCTACTTAAATTTTGTGACTTGTAATTCTTCTTACAAGGGTGGTAATTTGCTCCATGGGTTAAGATCAAAATCTCAGGCGTCTTTGGCTTCCTGCCAGGACTCCCCAGCCCGCTGCCAGGGATCCCCAGCCCCCTGCCGGGGGCACATGTCCTCCAGGGCACCCAGAGGTGTGTCCTGGGTTCCAACAGGCCAAGTCCTTCTCAATGTACAATTTGTCACTACATCCTGGCAAGATATCAGATGAAAGTTAGAAAGAATAGAGGACTGGCAGGAAAAAAGTATTAATGAACTGCTGTGAGAAGCCATAAGAGTATATATAGGAAGAGAAGAAGAAAAGACAAAAAATAAAAATTAAAATTATGGCAGCCATAGCCAGAGAAAGTGTGGGAGCCAGTAGAAATACACGCCAGTAGAACCACTTAGAAGAGACACAGGTTTTATTGGACCAAAAGGGGCGAGGGCTCTACTCAGTGACAAATATTGTTATTACTGTGGAGAGAAAGGACACCTAAAGAGAAATTGTAAGAAACTCCAATTAGATGAAGTCATAGCCTGGGAGCAAGAAACTCTAGAGAAAAACTTAAGAAGAGATGAGAGGTATGCGGAATAAGTTCTATGCCCTGGAGAATTTAATGAATCATCTAGAAGAGCCCTTTGTAAATTTCGAGATTGGTCCCCAGAATGATGAATTTGAATTTTTAGTTGATACCAGAGCAGACAAGTCATGTGTGACTAAAATACCAATAGGAATCACAGTTGGTAAAAAGGTCTGCAAAGTACAATGGGCCAAAGGAGAACCATTTGAGGCCCAGATTATAGAAGATGTAGAAATTAGATGAAATTCAAGAGAGTGTCAAGCTAAGTTCATTTACATCCCCAAGTTAGGTTGTAATTTATTAGGACATGATTTACAAATCAAATTGAGAACTGGAGTAATCCCAAAAGAAGGAAAAATGGTAGTACAAATAATGGTCTTAACAAAGGGAGACATAGATGAAATCAACCCAAATGTGTGGGCAGAGGAGGGAAAATTGGTTGTTTGAATAGTTCACCAGTAGAAGTAGAGCTCCAGAAAGACATCTCCCCCATTTGGGTAAGGCAGTATCCAATTTCCCCAGAGGGAAAGAAAGGACTAGCCCCAGTAATTGACCAGCTATTAAAGGAAGGATTTTAGAACCATGCATGTCTCCACATAATACTCCCATACTAGCAGTGAGAAAAGCTGATGGAAGGTATCTATTACTACAAGATTCAAGAGAAGTTAATAAAAGAACGGTTGCGAGGCACCCGGTAGTACAAAACTCGTACACATCGTTTGAAGCCAAGTACCTAAGGAGCATGCATGGGTCTCTGTCATGGATTTAAAGGATGACTTCTGGGCATGTCCCCTGGCTGAAGAGTGCTGGAACGGTTTGCCTTTGAATGGGAGGACATTGAAAAGAAAAGAAAACAGCAACGAAGGTGGACACATCTTCCCTAGGGGTTTAAAGAACCCCCAACCTCTTTGGCAAGCTTTAGAAGAAGTCTTAGAACACTTTAAACCTGAGAATGGGGTGCCTATTTTACAATATATTGATGATTTACTTGTATCTGGGTGAGAACAAGACAAAGTTAGAAGTTCTAACATACTAGCATCTAAATTTCTTAGGGGAAAAAGGCCTAAAAGTATCACAAAAGAAACTGCAATTTGTGGAACAAGAAGTAACATATCTAGGACATATAATGGGCCAAGGGTATAAAAGGTCAAGCCCCAAGAGAATTTTGGGAATTCCGTCCATCCCTGCCCCAAAGACCAAAATAGACGTTAGAAAATTACTAGGTTTATTTGGGTATTGCAGATTATGGCTTGATCATTATACTAAAAGTGTTAAATTTCCATATGACAAATTGATAGACTCTGAGCCTGTAACCTGGACCTCAAATGACGAGGAACAACTTCGGAATCTGAAAACTAAATTGTCTTCTGCCCCTGTACTGAGCCTACCAGACCTTATAAAGAACTTTGACCTATTGGTAAACGTGGAAGAGGGGATAGCTTGCGGAGTCCTTACACGGGATTGGGGAGGATGCAGGAAGCCGGTCGCATCTCTCTCCAAGTTACCAGATCCAGTAGCGAGAGGGTGGCCAGCCTGTGTGCAAGTGATAGAGGTAACAGCCACCTCAGTAGATGACACACAGAAACTAACCTGAAAGGGGAAGATCCAGGTTCATACCCCACACAATGTGAAAGATGTTTTAAGTCACAAGGCCCCTCAGTGGCTAACCGATGCCCAAATACTAAACCATGAAGTCATCCTAATAAGTATCAAGGGCCTCGAATTAGTCACTTCAAAATGTTTAAATCCAGCCCAGTTCCTCATGGGAGAGCGGTAAACAGACCTGGATCATGATTGTTTAGAAATTATTGAAATGCAGACTAAAGTGAGAGAAGATTTAGAAGATGAGCCCTTCCCATATGGGAGAATTTTATTTACAGGTGGATCATCACAAATGGTAGCCAGTAAACAGGTCTCAGGGTGTTCAATCATAAATGGGCAGAACATGCAAGTTGAGGAAATGGGAAAGCTACCCTCAAATTGATCTGCCCAGTTCTGTGAAATCTATGCCCTGAAGAGACAGCTAGATTTACTAGAAAAAGATAAAGGAACAATCTATACTGACTCCCAGTATGCATTCGGAATTGTCCATACATTTGGAAAAATATGGGAAGAATGGGGGTACATAAATTCTAAAGGCAAAAATTTAATACATTAAGAGATGAGAAAATCAGTACTAGAGTTCCTAAGGAAACCAATAGAGATAGCCAAAGGTCACATAGAAGGTCATCAAAAAGTAGACACCCTTGAAATAAAGGGAAATCATTTAGCTGATCAAGTAGCAAAAGAAGTAGCCTTGGACCAAGGTAGACCAATTAAAATTCTTAAGACAGAGGGAACACCTAGTAGAGAAAGAAAAGAGGAAAGACCCATCTTTGACGAGAACGAATTAAGAGAGTTAGAAAAGATGAGAGGACAGCAAAAAGAAAATGGAGAATGGTGGACCCCTGATGGATGGCAAATTTTAAATAAAGCTCTAGCCCAAAAGGTGATGACAGAGTTATATGAGTTGACCCATTGGGGAATACAAGGATTATGTGACCCCTTTCCAAGGGATCAGATGTGCATAGGAGTACCTAACATAGCAAAGGCAGTTACCAAGGGATGTTTAACTTGCCAAAAAATCAATCAGAAATTAATGAGAAGAGTACTGTCTGATCTGGGGGAAGAGAGTTGTCCTTGCGGCCGTTCCAAAGCGTGCAGGTAGACATCACAGAAATGTCCCCTGTCCAGGGACACAGACACTTATTAGTGACCGTGGATCACCTCACCCATTGGGTAGAGGCGTTCCTGACCAAAACAGAGACAGCCCAAGCAGCCACAAAAGCAATCCTAGAAAACATCATTCCCCAATATGGGTTGATAAATAATGTTTATTCTGACCGAGGTCCACATTTTGCTGCCAAAGTCTTACAACAAGTTGTTGAAGCCCTGGGAATGAAATGGAGGTTGCAGAACCCATTGGCATCCCCAGAGCTCCAGAAGAGCAGAAAGAATGAATAAAACCATCAAAAACACGTTAACTAAATTAGTTACAGAAACCCAGATGAATTGGCTTAAATGTCTACCCTTAGCACTGTTACAAATTAGAACAAGGCCTCGAACAGGCATAAGAGTCTCACCTTATGAAATGATGTTTGGACTCCCCTTATTGAGAACCCTGTATAGCACGGGAATTTTTCCAGAAGGAGAGACAGCCACCCAAAAATATCTAAAGGCCATAGGAAGGAGATTCAAAGATCTTAGGAAAAAGGTCCTTCAAACCTCTCCCTTAGACACTAAGGGACATAACATCAATCCAGGAGACAGGGTGTTAGTTAAATCATGGAACTCTGCACCTTTAACCTCTAAGTTTGAAGGCCCTTTTCAGGTCCTACTCACCACCAATACAGCCATATGACCCAAGAGAAGGGGTGGACACATATAACCCAGACTAAAGGACCTGCACCACCTCCCACTGAAGAGTCAAAACCAACCACATCCCCTATTAAGTCTTCTAATGAATGGATTGTGACTAATCACTCAGACAATCTAAAGCTAACCCTCCAGAGGAGACCTAAAGACTATCAGAGAGTGTTTATAGTCAAAAACTTGTTAAGAACTGTTTAAATAATCAAAACTTGTTAAGAACTGTTAAAAATTGCAGTTAATGTTATTTATATTTTACTTTTGAGTTTGAAAAGTAGATACTTTCCTGTTGCATTTATTATTAGTTAGTGTTTGTTAATGTACAGTTTTTAGTTTGTTTGGAGCCTTTGTTTGTTTTGGTGTCTATTGTGATTTTGTAGGATTAGAGATAAGAGTAAATACCTCGTTATTTGTTTGGAGTATTTTTTCTATCATTTTGGATACCGATAATTCTTAAAGTCATCTGGCCATTGAGTTCAAGGTTTTTAGATGAATGTTTTTGTGTGAAAAAGTTTAAATGCCCCAGTTAACTCCAATCTTAGTGTACAAAGCAATCTCCTATAAAACATCCCTCAGGGCAAAAATAAATTAGTAAAGCAAAGTCAAATGTGTTGACACTGAGAGAATAAAAAACTCTCTGCTAAAACCAACGAGCTCTTCTGTAGGAGAAAAGCATTACCAGGAGGCAAGGCTGGGTGAGTCTACATTCCGCCTAAAAACAGCCACTCCAATCACTGGGTGCAGCTCAGTAGTTGTAGAGTTTAGGGGAATGCCTCATACCAGACTCCTGGGAATGCTCTTACTGATCTTACTGGTTAACATCACGCTGGGAAGTCAGAAGAGCCCATGTGCTAAATGTTACTACCTCCTTTACAGAGGGGAAGAAACCGGATCTTTAATACGAGTACATACAAATTTAAACTTAAACTGTGCCAACCTCTCTCTGTTAGCAACCTGTCTAGGGGAAGGCAAGACTTACTGGATTTCACAAAATACAGCCACTTAGCAGCAAGGACTGCCTGGGGAGTGTCCTATAGGAGATGCTTGGCTTTGCTTTGAACATAAGTCCAGTCAAAAAGGCACAGCAGACTTAATAGAAGAGAAAAAGTTACAACATCAATAAATGAGAAAGAAGACTTAGAAACATCTCGTGGGAAAAACTTGTTCATAGATTTAGTGGAAAAGATCAGTAAAGAGTTAAATGTTACTAATTGCTGGATCTGTGGAAATACACAAATGGCCAAAGTCTGGCCTTGGGAAGGGATCAGCTTAAGACCAATAGAAATCTTAAAATGGACAAAAACAAGACAAAAAGTACCAGCTATTGGACAAAAAGGAACAGAATGCTGGGAATAAAAGTCTAAAATAATTGGAGAAGAGCAGTGTATATAAAAGAAAGGAAAAATGTATAAATTTATAAAACCCCAGTAGGAGAAATGTCCTGTAAGAGATATTTAAAAATAAAACATCCAGTAGCTGGGCAGGTCCCTAGACAACCCAATAAATACTGGAAATATTATTAATTATTTATATACTGGAAGTATTATTTATTATTTATATACTGAAAGTAGTATTTACTAAATTAGAAATAATAAAATTATTCGTTTATTAGAATATTATTTATTAAATAATAATAAGTAATATTACCATATTAAAACAATAATTATTTTACAATAAAAAACAATGATATATTATTAATAATTAATATATTATATAATTTATAGTATATATATTACTTAATATTATATTACCGTACATTATTATAATATTATAATATATATTATTATAATATTGAAATAATAATTAATAGTATAAAATTAAAATATATAATTATTAATAATGAATATAATATATATTATATGCTATATAATATTACATAGTGTAATATATATAATAAATATATAATAAATAATAGATAATATATTATATATAATAAATAGAAAAAATATATAATATATAACATATAACATATAACATATAACATATAACATATAATATATAATATATAATATATAATATATAATATATAATATATATTATACATAATGTATTATATATTATGTATTATATATGTTATATATTATTTATTATAAATTATTTATTATGTTAATATTATATATTATATATTATATAATATATAGTAATATAATAGTATATATTATATTGTAATTTATTATATATATTTTTTTTTAATTTTTTTTTTTTAATAATAATAGATACTGAAAATCCATTGGGAAGAAATAAACGGTGTGTCCCTACCAAGAAGGAAAAGGAATAAATCAAGGAACAAATCAAGGAATAAATCAAGGAATAAACCCATTCTGGGAAGTGAGAGAAATATCCAAATACTGGGAATTTCCAATGACTCTCAGTGATGCTTCTTGGAAAGCTCCAGAAAACCTGGTATGGATATGTGGGAATGTGGCTTACACTGAATTACCCGGGGAGTGGAGCAGCACTTGCACTATTGGAATTATTAAACTGTCATTTTTCTTACTCCCAAAAGAGTCTGGATCGAACCCAGGGATCCCAGTAGATGATGATTTGAACAAATCTAGCTGACCAAAAAGAAACTTACTTGAAATTGGAGGAACACAGACACAGAAAAACACACTATGGACACCCCAGGAAATAATTTGCACTTATGGACCGGCAACTCGGGCTCAAGATGGGTCCTGGGGACACTGGACCCCAATTTATACGGGGTTAAATCGGATTCTGAGATTACAGGCAGTACTCGAGATGGTATCCAACCGAGCCTCTCTAGCTTTAGACCACATAAATGACCAACTATCACATACTAGAACTGTGGTGTATCAAATCAGACTACCAGTAGATTCTTTATTATTTGTGGAAAATTTAACTCCCCCAGTGCTGCTTAGAAATGGATGACTGCAGTGAAGTCATTAGAAATATCTCAAAGGAAATCCGGAATTACGTTGGAACACAAGATTGGACCCCTACATTCGATACCAGCTGGTGGGACAATTTCTGGTCATTAAAAGGAAACTGGTGGGAAAAACCAGCCTTTTTCATCTTATGTGAAATTGCTGGTTTGATCCTCCTACCTTGCATGCTCCCCTGTATAATCCGAGTTGTAACATCTGCTGTACAAGCAAGTGTAATGATACCAAAAGAGCTTAATAAAAAAAAGTAAAAGTAATCATGATAATGAATGATCAAGAACATCAAGATGCCAAGCAAATTCAGAACCAATTTTAAAAATTTTACTTTCCAGGAGTATTTGCTAATTGATGCATGCTTGAGCCCAATTGAACAATTAGAGGGGGAAACCATAGAGAATACATTGTTAAGGGAGTTGATATAAAGTTCATTGTTAAAGAAGTTAATATAAAGTTCCAATGGTAATTATAGATTGTTTGTTGAATGTTTAATAGTTATGTCAAGTTCCAATGTCAGTTAAAGGATTTATAATTATGTAAATCCCCTCACTGTCAGGTGTTACCCCCACTGCTCCTGTCAGTGTTCAGAAGCGCATAATCACGACAATGATTCTATGCAGGTGCTTTTATTGAAGAGCTCTGGGTGTCAGGGGTACAAACACAAATCTGTCTCCGACATGCATTCAGGATGAACATGTTTTTATATTCTATCATTATATAACTTTCATGTTCATTATTAAACTTATATTGTTCTATTGTATACATAGATTTCATCCAAGCATGGGCTCCTCGTGCCTCCCCTTTAAATTTCTGAAATAGTTTCTCATGATGCTTTGTATGATTATACAATAATTATATTTAATTACTAAACAATCATCACATCTAACAATTACATCATTTATCATATACTGCTTACGCAGGTGCAATTTCACATGATCTGGCAAACACAAATTCTAACATTTTCAGAGTCTATTTTAAACATTTTCCAGGGCCCCACTAAGTCTAGCTTCTTTCTAATTCCCCAAATTTCATGATTTTAAAACCTTTTACTGTCACTCCCACTCATCTAAGATGGCGAACCACCCAACACCATAAAGAAGTGGATTATGTCATAATAACCAAATATGAAAATGCCATAAGACCTAGCAGAAAAGAATGACCTAATGAAAACCCCTAGAACAACAAGCCGCCATGCAAATGAAGAATTAACATAACACCTCTAACCAAAGAAAACATAACCACGGTCAGAGCTTTTTGCCTTCATCACCTGTGGTACATAGGGTCAGGCACTTGGAAAATCTCGCGATGTCACGGAAAGCAGCAGGATTCCTCTCCCCCTAACGCCTAGTGATAAGGGATCACCCAAGAATGTAGTCCCCCCTAACATTAGTAACTTTCTGCTCCTTACTAACCAATTACAGTAAGGTAAGACCCCCTGACGTAGAGAAAAACTTTCCCGAGTATAAAACCCAACGAGAAGGGACAATAAACGCCTTTGGACAGTCCACCATACTGGTTCCTGGTGTGTTCTTGGCCCGAGTGACCCTGGAGAGTTTGGGTCGCTGTGCCGTTTCCTCAGAACCAGGTCGCCTTGCCTTGCATCAGAAGGCAACAGTCACCCTAACCAGAACAGGCCAAGAGCAGTACAGGGACCATGGACCTGAAACCAGCAGCGCCTACCCAGAGACTCTTGAAAGGAGAGAAAACCCAGCCAAGCCAGGCCTTGCTCAGCATTGCAGTTCCCTGCTCAGAGCCTTGGGCTCCCTGCAATCCTGCCCTCAAGGATCTGCTCTCACCAGGCCCTGGGCAGCCTTTGGCACTCCCTGCCCTCCCTGGGGCCCAGCCATGCTCCAAGGCACTTAGAGTTTTGCTGCTGACTCCTTGAGCAGCTTCTCCATCCTTCTCTGTGTGCCTGAGGCTCCTGGAGCCAGCCCCAAATCCAGTGTGGGGCTGATTAAAATACAGAAAGCCCTCAGGAGCTCTTTGTCTCCCTTCCATTGTCATCCAGTCTCCAGGGCTTGTGCAGGGATTGGAGTCAGTTTGGAGTTCTCTTCAGGAGGGAGATTCCAAAGTGCACATGAGGATTTTTGGTTTTAGTCAAGGAAATATGTTTTTATTTTTATTTCAGAGAAGAGGGGACAGAAGCATTCCTCAGGTGATCTTGATGCTGAATGTCTCATTAGGAGGTCTGGGCAGGGAGAAGAATGAGCCCCTTGCAGGCTGAGCCTGTTTGGACAAGCTGTTCCTCACCCCAAACCTCACCATATCTCACATCACAAAACATGAGAAAAATTTAAGCATTTTTCCTTTTAAATAAAATTTAATTAATTAACAAAATTATATTTCTATTATTCTAATTATGATAGTATTATTCAATATTACCTAATTTTTCTATTTATATTTAAAAATCAATACAATTTTAGCAACCAAAAAAATTATTTCTCATTAGTACAAAGTAAACACAATACGGTTCATTAATTAATTAAGCTTTATTGGCTATTTATTTCTTCCTCTTTATGGTAACTAATAATATTTGTAGTCCTTTTGGAACCATTTTTATAAACTTTTTCTCTAAAAGGGTCAAGGGGCAGCACTTTGGGGTCCCTGGAGACATTTCTGGGGCACATTTGGGGCAGTTTTGGGTCTGGGGAGGGAATTAAGAGAGAACTTGAGGGTCTGGAGGACACTTGGGGAAGCCGGGTGGGCACTTGGAGGGGCACTCAGGGATTCTGAGAGACAGTTCGGGGTCCGGGGCAGCACTTGGGGGTCCAGGGGGGCGGCTGGAGATCAGGGAGAGGAATTTGGGGCCCTTCGGGGTCTGAGCGGGCCCTTGGGGGACTCTGACGGGGCTCTCTGGGGCGCGGGGGGTAATGGGAGTTGTATGTGCGGGTATCATACGATTTAATACGGCCGCGGGGCATGATGGGAGATGAAGTCCCGGCTGGAATAGCATCAGAGCTGCGCCGCGGAGCATGATGGGAGCTGAAGTCCCGGAAGTGGCTCGATCACGATGTTTGGGGGTCCGGGAAGGCTGTTAGGGGACACTTTTGTGTCCAAGCCTCGACTTGAAACCCTCACGGAAACTTAAAAAATTCGGGAGTCCTTGCGGGGAGCTCGGGGAGCTCTAACCGTGCTCTTTACGGCGCTGGTCACGGCAGGAGTTTTAGGTGCGGGACTGTTCTGAGGGGCTCTGGGGCCGCAGGGGATGAGAGGAGATGAATTTCCACAAGTGGCTGTACCGAGCATCTGAGGGGTCGGGAGCACTCAGGGGGTCCAGGGCGCTTTCGGGGGCTCCCGAATGGGCGGTGAGGGGGCACTGAGGGATCGTGGAGGGTCTGGGAAACACTGATGGGTCAGATGGGGGCGGATCCTGGGGGGGGGGAGGGGTACTATGGAGCGCGGGGCTTAATGGGCGTTGTAGTCCCGGCTCCAATGGGGCTTAATAGGGCCGCGGGGTGTGATGGGAGTTGTATGCAAAGAGAAAATATGGTGCCTTTTTGGGCACCGCCCCTAGGCCCGGATTCCTAGTGATGGTTGGCTGCGAACGGTGATGGGTGGGAGCCTCGGCAAATGGGATGTGGTGGAGGCGGGAACAGCCAAATCACCCTCCTACAGTCCTTCCAGGGACAGTCCAGTCCATTCCAGTACAGACCAATATAACCCCACTAAAGCCCGTTTCATTCCAAGTAGAACCCAGTTCAACCCCAGTGCCCCTCCAATCCCTCCCAGTGCAGCCCTGTCCGTCCCAATACACCTGAGTTCATTCCCAGTCGTTCCCAGTTCCTCCCAATGTGATCCACATGATGCCCCAGTGTCCCCAGTTTTCTCCGCAATGCCCCCAGTGTCCTCAGGTTGTCCCAGTCCTCCCCAGTGTCACTCCCAGTATGTCCTAGTGTCTCCCACAGCGTTCCCAGTGTCCCCAGTATGTCCCAGTCCTCCCCAGTGTTTCCAAGGACAGTTTCATTTCTCACGGTGGCCGTGGCAGCCAAACCCAGCAGTGGGGTCAGTGCAGTGCCCATGGCCACAGCCCCTTGCAGGGGCCCAGTGCAGCTTGGGCTGATGATCCACCCTCACAGCTGGCCCAGGGCAGCTCTGCAGTGCCTTTGGTGGCACCTGAGGCTGGCACACACCTGAGCAGTGTGTCTGTTTGCAATGGGAAACTCAGCAGTTTCAGATTGCTTCAAAAAACCCCAAAAATGTGAAAACCCCTCTTAGGTTGGGTGCAGCCAGCTCTGCAAGCACAGCAGGGCCCAGGGCAGTGAGGACAGATAGGATGGGGCTGGGCAATGTGGAGCAAGGTTGTCCACACTGGGTCAGAGCTCCAGGCACAGCTTCTGTGAGCAGGCCAGAGCTGCTGAGGAGAGACCCTGGGTCAATATCAATCACAGAATGCTGCAATCACCTCTGCTCTAAAGAGAAATTTAATCAAAGACACCCTTTAAAATAGGAATGTATATTTTATTACTGCTCTTTGAAATCTTTCTCCATGATTGGACTAGGAAAACTTTAATGACCCTCTCAGGCTTTGCTGTTGTTTACATCAGACTCAGTCTTTGAGAGTCAATAACACAAAGGTAAATTTAAACTCCAAATTTTCTTGAAGTTTTAATGGCTCCCACTGAGGGACACCACTGGGAAAGTGTCCCCAGGTTCCAGTTAGAGCAGAACAATGGAGGCAGTGATGACAGCTGGGGACAAACAAGGCAAAGGTGTCTCTGGCGCTGAGCACACCTGGATGTGTTTCAGGAATTCAAAGGGCCAAGGCCTGAGCCCCAGCCCCTGTCCCTCCCTCCTTGCTCAGGGCTCTTGCCGGGATGGGCCCTGGCATGTGGGGATGTGCAATGGCAAGGGCAGGAGCATGGGGCGGCCCCTGCCAGGCTGCTGAGCAGGGACAAGGAGGGAATGAGGCCCCAGCCCCGCAAGGGTCACTTGTCTCCTGCTCCTGCCTCAGGCCCAGGGCCAGCAGCCATGGCCAAAGTGCTGCCCAAGTTGGCTCTGGCAGGGCCAACTGGTAGAATTACATGTCTATGTGAGATTGAGAGTTATGCCTCCTAGACCTCAGGCCTGAATAAATAATACCCTCTGAAATAGCAAATGAGTGTTAAGGAGCCTTATTCTGATATTTAAGAGATTTGCTGACAGCAGGACCTCATAGAACCAAGGAGTCAGCTGTGACACTGTGCAAACTCATGGAACAAAGGGTCCATGGTGACCCAGCAGAACTCCATGGAACCAAAATCCACTGTAGTACATTGGGGCCACATTGACCCCATGCTCCATTGTTATATTGCGGATTGAAGGAGACCATTGTGACCCTGAGAAACCTCTTGGAACCAAGGGGCCATTGTGACACAGCAAGGCCTGGTGGAACCAAGGTGACCGTGTTCTACTGTGGAACCTCATGGAACAAAGGGTCCATGGTGATACTGCAGAACCAAGGAGACTGCTGCTGGCAGTGTGAAAGGTCATGGAACCAAAGGTCCATTGTGACACAGCAAGGCCTCATGGAACCATGGAGGCCATTTTTATGCTTGGAGGCCTTGCGAAACCAAAGGGCCATTGTGGCATTTCAGAGCCTTGTGGAGCCAAGGGGACCATAGTGACACCGTGGGGCTCCATGAAACCAATGGTCTGTGGTGACACTGCAAGGCCTTATGGGATCATGGAGACCATTGTGACACTACAAGCCCTCATGGAAGCAAGGAACCATTGTGACACTGTGGGGTCTTGGCAGGCCAAGGGGCAGTTGTCACACTGTGTGGCGCCATGGAACCAAGGAGTCCATTGTGACATTCCAGGGCCCCATGGAAAGAAGGATTCATGGAACAATGCAGGACCCCATGGAACCAAAGGTCAATTGTGACATTCAGGGACCCCGTGGAATCCTGGAGGCCATGATGACACTTGGAGGCCTTGTTGAATCAAGGGGCTCTGCAGGGCCTCATGGAACCAAGGAGACCCTTCTGACATTGTGAGTCCCCATGGAACCAAGGATCCATTATGACACTGCAGCACCAAGGAGACCCCTGTGACTCTTCAAGGCCTCATGGAAGCCAGGGACCATTGTGACACTTGGGAGCCCCATGGAAACAAGAAGCCAGTGTGACACAGGAATGCCTCATGGAAACGTGGAGACCATTATGATGCCTGGGGGCTCTTGGAACCAAAGGAGCATTGTGAAACAGCAAGGCCTCATTGAACCAAGGGCACAATAGTGACACTGTGGGGCTCTGTGTGACCAAGGGGAGATTCTTAAAGTGCAGAATCAAGGAGACCACTGTGACACTCTGGGGCATCATGGAACCACAGGTTCATTGTGACACAGCATGGCTGCAGGAAACCATGGAGGCCATTTCTACACCTTGAGGCCTTGTGAAACCAAAGGGCCATTGTGGCACTTTGTGTCTCCATGGAACCAAGGAGTCCATTGTGACACTATGAGGCCCTGTTGGACAATTGTGGCTCTGTGTGGCACCATGGAACCAAGGGACCATTGTGACACTACAGGAACTAAGGATGTGACATCCCCATGGAACTAAGGATTCATGGAACAATGTGGGACTCATGGAACTAGAGGTTCATTGTGACTTTACAAGGCCTCATGGAACTAAGGAGGGGGACAACTGTGATGCTGTGGGGCTCAGTGGAAGCAAGGGGCCAGTGTGACACAGCTGGGCCTCATGCAGCCAAGGGGCCACTGGGATCCTGAGGAACCCAAAAGAACCAAGGGGCCATTTTGACACTCTGCATCTGTGAAGATCCTGAGAGGCATTCCCTGGGTTAGGCAGACACAGGAAGCTTCCCTCAAAAGCTGTTCGATCCTATCGGCTCCTTCCCCTTGTTCTCTGTCCCACAGCCACTCCCTCCCTATTCCCCCATTGGCCCCATCTTTGTACTGCCCCCATGGCACTGATCAGCCCCTTCCTCTCGAGATACAGAAACCTGGACTCCCCCCAGGAGTCCTGCCTTGTGACCCTGAACATCTCACCGCACAGCTGAATTAAACATCTGTGGGTGCCATGCAAATGCCCTTTTTGCTTCCCTACCCTGGGCTTTATTAGCAGCTATTCCGGCTGCAACAATGGTCCATTATTGCTGTGTGGATCCAAGGAGACCATGGTGACACTGTGGGACCTCATGGATCCAAGGGGCCATTGTGACACTGAAGAACTTCATGGAAACCAGGGTCCATTGTGACACAGCAGGGCCTCGATGGAACAAAGGAATCATTGCTGACAGTACAGAAACTCATGGAAACAAGGGGCCGTGGTGACACAGAAGGGCCACATGGAACCCAAGACACCAGTGACATTTAGGGACCTCATGGAACCAGGGTCCATTATAGCACTGCAGAAACAAGGAGACCATTGTTGATGCTGTGAAAGGTCCTGGAACTAAGCAGCCATTGTGACATTCCAGGGCCTTGTTGAACCTGGCAGACCATTGTGACACCACAGAACCTCATGGCACTGAGGGTTTATTGTGACACAGCAGGGGCCATGGACCCAATTGTCCATTGTGACAATGTGGATCTGAGGAGACCGTGGAAGCTCATGGAACAATGGGTCCATTGTGACAAAACAAGGCCTTGTGGAACCAAGGAGACCACTGTGACATCAGGGAACATTGTGGAACCAAGGAGACCATTGTGACATTATGGAACCTCATGGAACCAAGGGTCCATTGTTACAGTCCAGAACCAAGGAGGCCATTGTGACAGTACAGAACCTCAAGAGACCAAGATTCCATTGTTATGCAGTGGGGCTTCATGGAACCAAGGAACCACTGTGACACAGCAGGGCCACATGGAACCAATGGTCCATGGAGATACTAAGGATCCAAGGAGACCATCATGATGCTGTGGAACCTCGTGGAACCAAGGGACCCTTGTGGCACTCTGGGGCCCAATGGAACCAAATATTCATGGTGACACAGCAGGGCTGCTTCTGACCAATTGTCCATTGTGACAAGAGACCAGGGTGACACTCTGGCAGTTGATGGAACCAAAGGGCTGTTGTGACACAGCAAGGCCTGGTGGAACCAAGGAGAGCATTGTGGCAGTGCAGAACCAAGGAGGCCATTTAGACAGTACGGAACCCAGTGGAATCAAGGATCCATTGTTCTGCAGCAGGGCCTCATGGAGCCAAGGGGCCATTGTGAAACTGTGGGGCATAATGGAATCAAGGACACCACTGATACTGAAATCCAGTGGATAGAAACTTTTGAACACATCTTTGAGTAATTGAAAGCAGGTATTCTTTATTACAGCATGGTGGTCACTTGGGCCATCCTTCCTCCATTCGAGTGCACTAAGCATCAAATGAACAGAGTTTTTATCACTCACACTGATTATGTATCCATTAGCTATCCCCATTTCCTTTGCGTTTATTTGACATAGTTGCACCCCTTATCACAAATCCTTTCATGGTTCTTTGAGTTTTGTCTTCAACATCTGGAGTCGTTTTTAGATGGCTGTTCCTTGATCCCCTTTTGAGTAAGGGCAATATTATTGTTTTGCATAACCTCTGTTTTGTCAGCCTTGCAGAGCTGAGCTGGCATTGTGCTTGCATTTCTTGGGACTTCTGTTTGCCAGAGGTACATCCTTAATCAGTTTCTCCAAGGCTGTTCTGTTCTACTGTCCTTGACAAAAGTAAATGTTGTTCTGTTCTCCTGTCCTTGTCTCAGTATGAGGTGTCTGCAACCCCCTCAACCTATGGGCCTGGGGTGGGCAAGTGTTCCTGGGGAACAGGGATGGGACAGCTGGGCTGGACTGACCCACGGGATGTTCCATTCCATGTCACACCATGAACAGCAATCAACTGAGAGAAGCGGGGGGACATGGGAGGTAGGGAATAATTTCTTTTTTAAGACATTTTTCTTTCAAAACAGCACCTACACATGCAGAATCCACGCATGCCACCAGGTGATTAAGCATTTTCTGCTAGTAGGAGATTTCCTGTGGATTTGCTTTTCTTCTGTGGCTTTTTCTTTTTGTGGTTGGTTTGTTTGTGGGGTTTTTGTGTTGTTGTGGGTGGGTGTTGCTTTGGGTTTTTTTGATTTGGTTTGAGTTTTTCATTTTTTTGTTGGGTTGGGGTTTTACCCTATTGAAATGACTTTCTTTTGAAGCATACGTATTTTCTGCCCTTTCTTGTGGCTTGCTTGGCACCTGATGGCAAGATAAATTTCCCCAACTCAGTCATCTTGCCCAATTACATTTTGCAGTCACTATTAATGAGATGAGTTCAGTCACAGACTCCCTGAAATTTGGCAGCATCCACAAAGGAATTGAAAGTACATTTCATGCCCTTTTAGAGATGACAGAAATATTCCACAGTGGTGGCCAAGGGCTGGTCACTGAGGGATGTCACCAGGGCATGGCTGCCAAGAGGACTCTGTTCCTCCAGCCCCTGTTCCACTCTTTCAGCCCAGCTCTCTCCAGTCTGGCTCTGAGGAGGCCACAGCAGACCCTGTCCCAGGCCTGGCTGAAGTCTGGGCACACAACATCCCCTCCTTTTCCCTCCCACGGGGGTTCTGCAGTCCCTGCCCTGTCCTGCCAGTGCCTGGAATGGCTGCAGGAGGATTTGCCATATCCCCTTCCCTGCTGAGCCTGAGCAGGCTGTGACTCTCCCAGTCCCCCTCCCTGCCCTGTTTGCAGACTGGTTCCATGTCTGCCCTTCCCAAGTGCCCAGGACCCTCTGGGATGGCTCTGGCCTTTCCAAGGGGTTTGAGAGAGGTCCCACAGTGACGCTGCCCAGCCTTCTCAACAGCCCTGACACCAAAGGCCTTTTACACCTCCCTCAGTGTCAGCTCAGTGCCCAGAACACAGCACAGCCCTGTCAGGTGCTCGGGCTGGTTCAGAAGGGAGGCAGCTCTGATTTCTCCCCACAGACACTCACTCTATCCAATGTCCCTTTGTGCACTCCATGGCTGCCCTGGGCATTTTTTCCCGGGAGCCTCCCTGCCTGGGATATTTCTCTCTGTGCAGTCCTAACCACAACCCAGCAAAGAATTCAGGTATTTGCCCAGAGGACGTTACTCTCAGAGTGAAGTGGCCTCAAGGCCCTGTTTTTGCCACTGGAATTGTGCCAGCCCCGGGTGCTGCTGATGGTGTTTGTGCTCACTGGGGTTCATCTCCCCACACACACACACGATGCACTGCTGAGATCTCCTCAGCACAGAGCAAACATGGCCTGCTGGCCTGGTCACTTGGTGTCCCTCCATGCAGGGGCAAACAACCTCCTGCAGGTGGGGAGAGGCCAGTGCTGGCAATGGTGGTTGCAGGGGCTGGTGTGGGACAATTGCCCTAGCCCACCTTCCCAGGCTGCCCCAGAACAAAGACACGGCCCAGGCCCTGCTCTGCTGCTGCCTCAGTTCCATGCCTGGAGCTCTGGCTGTGCCAGGACACTGCTGTGAGACCCCCCTGCACACTCCCCCCCCTGCCCCAGGCACTGGGCTCTGCTGTGCCAGGGCATTCCTGGAGCACATTGCTGACAGCAGCTCTGGAGGGGAGCAAAGCCTCCCTGCCTTGCCCTCAGGAGATGCCCTTTGCTGCTGGAGCTGCTGTGATCACAGCCTGGCCCTGCCGGTGGCCACAGCAGGGACACGCAGCAGGACAGTGACCAAGCTGCCAGAGCACTCCGGCCTTACAGCCACAGCAGGGCTGGCAAGGACAGGGTGCAGTTGAACAGAGCAGATGGGGGACGAGCCAGGGCCATTGTCCCTGGCAGTGCTGCTGTGCTGGGAGTCTCTACCTTCCACCTCTGCTCACAGGCACTGCCCCCGCAGGGACAGAGAAGGGCTCAGGAAGAATCCTGGACAAACAGGTTGGGGCAGGCACTTGTTTTATTTAAATGCCAAGGGACCAAGCCTCTTGCAAGTCTTCGTGTTTTAAAAAGAAAATTGATATTACTGTAGGAATGAAAAGAGTAATACTACATTTTGGGAGAAATATTATTTCTCACATTTGTATTTTGTGAGAAATATTACAACAATTGAAAAAGTTACCACAGTAAAAATGACAGCGAAAAAAAGTATGAGATTGTAAAGAGTTATATTCTAAAGGCTCTGTAGCAGAAAAGAGAATTTATTGCTTCTGAGGTTGCAGTCATCAGTTTTCCTAAGGCATCCTTGAGCTCCTGGTTCCTCAGGCTGTAGATGAGGGGGTTAAGTACTGGAGGCGCCACTGAGTACAGAACTGACAGGGCCAGATCCAGGGATGGGAAGGACATGGAGGGGGGCTTCAGGTAGGTAAAAAACCCAGTGCTGACAAACAGGGAGAGCACAGCCAGGTGAGGGAGGCAGGTGGAAAAGGCTTTGTGCCGTCCCTGCTCAGAGGGGATCCTCAGCACAGCCCTGAAGATCTGCACATAGGAGAAAACAATGAACACAAACCAAGCAAAAAATAGAAGAGCACTTAGCACAAGAAGCCCAAGTTCCCTGAGGTAGGATTTGGAGCATGAGAGCTTGAGGATCTGTGGGATTTCACAGAAGAACTGGCCCAGGGCATTTCCATGGCACAGGGGCAGGGAAAATGTATTGGCTGTGTGCAGCAGAGCAGTGAGAAAGGCACTGGCCCAGGCAGCTGCTGCCATGTGGGCACAAGCTCTGCTGCCCAGGAGGGTCCCGTAGTGCAGGGGTTTACAGATGGACACGTAGCGGTCGTAGCACATGATGGTCAGAAGGGAAAGCTCTGCTGACATGAAAAAGGCAAAGAAGAAAACCTGAGCAGCACATCCTGTGTAGGAGATGTCCCTGGTGTCCCAGAGGGAATTGTGCATGGCTTTGGGGACAGTGGTGGTGATCATGCCCAGGTCGCTGAGGGCCAGGTTGAGCAGGAAGAAGAACATGGGCGTGTGCAGGTGGTGGCCGCAGGCTACGGCGCTGATGATGAGGCCGTTGCCCAGGAGGGCAGCCAGGGAGATGCCTAGCAAGAGGCAGAAGTTCAGGAGCTGCAGCTGCCGCGTGTCTGCCAATGCCAGCAGGAGGAAGTGGCTGATGGAGCTGCTGTTGCACATTTCTTGATTCTGGACATTTTGAGCTGTTCAAAGACAACATTGACAATTTGGACACAATACCTTGAGTCAATGCTATGCTATTTTCTTACACAGGAACTCAAAATTGCTTCTCTCTCTTTGGGGAAATTTCATTTACCTTTTTTTTTTTCGGTGTAGCTTTGGGCTACAAAGTAACTGTGTGTTTTTTAGAAGGGACAGAAGTCCGTTCTTAGCATTGCTCTCAGGCTGAACACTGGGGAGCCCCGAGGGAAAACAAGGCTCCCAGTGCCCCACTGCACTCAAAACTGCTGGGCCAACACTATTACCCTTTGCTCATTTCCCCTCGCTCTACTACAGGATGTACAATTTAAAATTGCACTTAACAAAAACTGGCTTTTTTTGAAGACTCCAGTTTCAAAATCAATCTTTCCAACTCTTCTCTCTCTACCTATGCAGCTGGACATGGAGGGAGACCAAGGGCTGGCCTGACTCTCTGCTGCCTGGAGTTGTGCCTACTGGGAGCTGTTTCTCTCTATCCAAGCCTTGTCCCTGCCTGTGCTGGCAGAGCCCAGCCCAGCCCTGGGGGCTCAGCTCTGCCCTGCAGACACCTCCCAGCACAGGGCACTGCCCAGGGGCATCTCCCTGGCTGCAGGGCCTTAAGGGCAGGCCAGACAAACAGAGATGCTGCAAGCCAAGGTGCTGCTGCTGCTGTCTGTAGGGAGAGGAGGCTCAAGAGGCACTTTCTGAGGGAGATCTGAGGCCCATCTGGGATGTCCAGGGTGACAGTGCAGGAGTCTCAGTGACACAGCCAAAGCTGACAGCCCCTTTCCCTTCCCTTTAGGAGAAAGCTGAGAACAGCCCCGGCCATGCAGCACCAACTCCACAGCAGGAGGAATCTGCCCTGATGGAGGTGGCTCCTTCCACCTCCAACTTCTCCCCTGCAGCGTCCGTGGGGAGCTGCCAGGCCGGCTGAGAGCTGCCCCTGGCAGGTGGCACATGCCCTGGGCTGGCCAAGAGCCCGGAGGGCTGCAGGAGCTGCCAGGCAGGACAGCCCTGGGCAGCCCTGGCTGCAGCCCCAGCTTCACCCCGTGCAGCCATGCTTGGAAGCAGGAGCCGTCCTGCTCTGTCCCTCTGACGGGACCCAGGGCAGCCCCGCCCAGCAGCACATCCTCCTCCTCCTGCTCCTGTGGCACAAAGATACTGGGAGAGTCCTCCTGACACATCCCCCAGGCTGTGGTGTGTGCTGGCTTCAGGAGATCCCTGCAGGAGCACAGGGGTCATTGCTCTGCACCCACACACTCACCATGCACAGGGCTGTGAAGATCTTTCCCCAAGTGAAGTCTCAGATCAATGTCTTCCCAGTCCTGATTGCCTTCAGCCTGTCTCTGCCTGGCTCCTGTCCCCTCAGTGCCTGCAGGCAGAGCCCTCAGCCCTGCTGGGCTGGGAGAGGAGCTGGCCCTGGGAAGAGTTGTTCCTTTAAAGCTCAGCAGCACAGACACAGCACAAGGACTTTAATGAGCCTCTTGGGACTATGGTGTTGTTTACATCAGATTCAGTCCCTGAGAGAGTGTTTAAAAAACTTCTCAAGAACTCAAACTTAAATTGGAACTCTGAAGTTTCTTGAAGTTTTAATGAGTCCCACAGATGGACACAACTGAGAAAGTGTCCCCAGGTTCCAGTTAGAGCAGAACACTGGAGGCAGTGATGACAGCTGGGGACAAACAAGTCAATGGTGTCTCTGGTGCTGAGCAAGGCTGGATGTGTTTGAGGAATGCCAAGGGCCAAGGCCTGAGCCCCAGCCCCTGGCCAGGCAGATCCTGTCCCTCCCTCCTTGCTCAGGGCTCTTCCCAGGATGGGCACTGGCATGTGTGGATGTGCAATGGCAAGGGCAGGAGCATGGGGCGGCCCCTGCCAGGCTGCTGAGCAGGGACAAGGAGGAAATGAGGTCCCAGCCCTGCAAGGGTCACTTGTCTCCTGCTCCTGCCTCAGGCCCAGGCCCAGCAGCCATGGCCAAAGTGCTGCCCAAGTTGGCTCTGGCAGGGCTGTCTTGCAGCTGCTGCCCATCCCTGTGCCCTGTGCAGCCCAGGCTGTGCTACAGTGTCCCTGCCCTGCTTCTCTTATAAATAGCAAGTTTGACTAGGCCAATATTTAAGCAGCAATCAATTTATTATTTAATATGGTAATGTATGAGCAATACAGCGCTGGGTACAGTGGGGGAAGTTTTCCCTCCAACTGCACACCAGCAGTTGAGGGTTACAGGTATTTATAGGGGTCCTTATAAGGTTTCTCAGCAGTTTCTATTCCAATTTTTACTCATTAGCAGTTTCTATTCCCAATTTTTTACATCACAGTTCTATACACTATTGTGATTTAGTTTTTCTCAGGATGTATCCCTAAAGGAGTATCCCCAGGCAGTGGTGGTCCGGTTTCCGAAAGAAGAAAGACGAATCCCATCTGGTGAAGTCCAGCTCCCCAGATGTGTGTCCACCTTTTAATTGCAAGGACTATAAATCTCATAACAGTGATGTCCAGCTGCCCTTGGTTGAAAATATAAATCCTTGAGTTGATGTTCATCTTCCTTTCTCAAGCTCCTTTTCTCTCTTTTGTGAAGGTGTGGGATAAGCATGTTTCCTTTATCTATATTCCAAAGCTATAGTTTCAAGGATACAAGCAATATTGTAAAATTATACTTCAAAAGGTTATTATTCCAGAACTCTTTATGGATTAACTACAAGCAAAGAGTAACATCCATAACGCTTTAATTCAAATGCTCCTCAATATACCAAGGTTAATTGCAAACAAAAGATAGGTTCAAAGGCCTTCTTCAATGCTTTACTTTCCCCAGTTATTATTAGAATTCCCAAGTGTCCCATTGTTGGTCTCTACACATATCGCAGTCACAAATACACACGTTGCCTGTTTGTACCTGATAGGAAACACAGCTTTCTATTTCACACATGTCACAGCTGGCACTTGAAACACTGCATGTCCTCCGGGCAATACAGTGTGGGCGATATTCCATCTTCCGGAGGTTGCAAGATCAGCTCCGCAGGGCATGGAGGACACTGGCCTTGTCTGTCGAGGATCGGCCAGCTGCGCTGCTGGAGGTCTGCAAAGAGCTGATCCTGCAGGCTCTGTCTGCTGGGGACACCTGAGACAGACGGGAATTTGCCTTTTCTTTAAGATTTTTCTTTTCTTTTTTCAATTTTTTATCTCTATTGTAAATAAATAAATTACAGCGTATACATAATTCTATCTATTAATATATATTGTAGACTACTGTAAATAAATAAATTCTAGAATGCGTTATGATACACACACTGCCAGCAGCTTTCCTTTGCTGCCCAGGGTCTTCAGGGCAAGAGGCAGGAAAGGGTGAAAAGGGAGCTTGTGCTCAGCAGCACAGCAGGCTGAGAGGAGGTGAGGCCCTGAAGGGGGAGAAGGGTGCTTGTGCTCAGCCAGCTGCCCACTGTGCAGTGGGCAAGGGAAAATGGCCCCTTGGCCTTTGGTGGTTCTGCTGAAGCCTTTGTGCTTGTGACAGAGCGAGTGGGCAGGGGCCAGGGCTGCGGGGATCCCTGCCAGAGCGGTGCCTGGAGATGGCCACAAGCCCTGTGCCAGGCAGGAAGCGCCATCCATGTCCTCCTGCCCATGTGCTGCTGGCTGCATTGCTGAGGGCTCCCAGGTGCCTCTGGATGGGGCTGCTCTGGAGCTGCTCTGGGGCTGCGGCACTGGTGCTGGGCAGCTTGGCCGGGCTGAAGCAGCCCCTGAGGGGCTGGGGCACTGGCAAGCCCTGGGCAATGGGCTGTCAGAGGCCACAAGCAGCCCCCTGGCAGCCGCCTTGTTCCTGCCAGAGTTGACTTGCAAGACAGACCCTGGGCACTGCGGAACTAACAGCATCAGTGTTGTTGGAAACCCAAATGCAGGGAAATCTCAGAGCTTTGGTCTTGTCAGCAAAGCTTAGAATTAAACACAGGATTTGATCGGAAACCTTGGAAAGGGCTTCCAAACTTAAGTGCTAGAAACGAGAATGTGGATTTCTAGTTCATTATAGCAGAGACACGGGGAGGAAGGTTGAAGTGGAGGAAAGTTTATTGTTTTAGGGCTGAAGATCTAGAAAATATAAAAGTAGTTACAAGGGTAAACAAGCAGCTTAGAATGCAGTGCTGTAGGTTTGTGTGTCATAACATGATTGGCTAAGGAAGCTTACACTGTAGCATGAGTCCATAAGACGAAATATTGAAGGACTCCCTGCAAAACATCAATATCCTTGTCGGCAGTGTCTTCTTGGTCAAGAAATCCTTCAAAATTCTTCTAACTACAAGTCTTGTGCGCCTTGTGAGCCATGCAGTGGAGATGTGAGCCAAACTCACCCTTCCTCTCTATGTAGAAGAGAAGAAAAAGCAATGGCATCATCTAAAACACTCAGAGGTCTGCTCTCTAGCTCGTTCCAAACTTCCTCAATTCCCCCAAAGTGGGATTTAGCTACTGTCGTGATTTGACTGGAAATGGGACATCTGGGATATGTTGTTTTGTTGTGGTTACCAATGGGTGTTCGGATTTTAAGATGAGCACCTGGTTTGACCAGTGGGGTTTTGTATCCGCCTCTTGAGACTACAAACCCAAGGAGTTAAAAGCAGGGCTCTTGTCCTTCAGAGCCCTCTTGGGATTTCTGATGTGAAGGGTTGGGCCTGCCTCCCCCGGCCCAGTTGCTTGCTGGGCTGGGGGAGGGGAAAACCACGTGGCCCATTTACGGTAGGCCCGGATTCGATGGAAGGGTGGGGGAGCATCGAGCGACCTGTTTACCCCCTCCCCCACCCCCGCTTTTTTGGAGACGGAGAGAATGCAGCCTGTGCTGGAACTTTTGCTTTGAAACTTGATATCATGTGCCGGCAGCACGGCTGGGAGGAGGGGGGGGGGGGGGGGGGGGTAGCGAGCAGCCAAGCCGCCTGGATGAGCGTTTAACTCTTGTGGATAGTGAGAACTTCACGGAACATTACCTTTCCTAGGAAAAGGGATAAGGGTGGAAGATGAAGGAAGAAACAGGCCAGTAAGGGGGACTGGCAAAGAGAAAGAGAGATGTTGAAGAAATGGGGGAAGATGGAGTGGCAACTTTGCTGGACTCTTTTGTTGTAGATCCATGGACTGTTTCCTGGACTAACAGGTATTAAAACCTGTGCCCCTTTCCAGCCAGACATCACCTGTGTGCCCATGAACAGGAAATGCCACTAGTGCCCTGAGGTGCCCAGCTGGGATTAGATCTCTCAGAGAGCACCTGAGGGAGAGCAGAGCACCTTGCAAGCTGCAGGTCCCTGACAGCCCCGCAGGGTTCCTGTCCCATCAACATCTGCTCTGCTCCAGTCTGAAACAGGGCCCAGCATGGTGCTGGGATCATCAGAGAGCTGAGGTGTGTGCTGGAATTCAATGCCCTCCCCATCCCACAGCAGCCCTGCATTTCCCTCTTGCAGCCTTGGTCTCCAGCACAGCCATGGAGGCTCTTTGGGCTCTGGACTGTTGCTGCAGCCCCCAAGGGCAGCTGAGCTCTGCCTTTGGCACAGTCAGGCCTGGCCAGCGCAGGCCATGCTCAGCAATTGCTTGTGTGTGCCTGGCCTTGCTGTCAGCCCCGGCAGCGGCTGCGTGGCTGCTTTGTGGCCCTGTGCTGGCCCAGCCATGGTGGCCCAGCCCCTGTGCAGGCCCAGCCCAGGCCAGGAGCACTGCGGCTGGGAACGGCCCCTGTGCCGTGGTGCCCACAGCAGCCTTGGGGCTCTGTGCCCCATGGTCTCCCTGCTGGGCAGCCTCTGCCACCTCCTGCAGAGCCCCTGGCACCTGTGGGGCTGCACAGACAGCCCTGCCCCGGGCTGTGCCGGCCTCTGGGCCAGCAGAGAGGCAGCCAGCCCTGGCCTTGCCTGGGAACAGGCCCTGAGCCCTGCAGGAGGATGGAGCTGGGCCACAGCCAAACTCAGCCCAGGCCAAAGCTGGGCTCAGCAGCCAGGGCTGCCAATGCATGGGGACAGAGGCTGGCACTGACAAATGTCCTGGGCCCCCTCCCTGCTCTGTCCATGCCACCAAGGGCACAGAGCAGCCTCCTCTCTGGGCCACTTGCCTGTTTGCAATGCCTTGCACAGGTGCTGGCCCTGCCCCACAAGGCCTGGCCTGAGTCCTGCCCCTGCACGCTCAGCCAGGCTCAGATGGACACTGATGGTTTCTGGGCCAGGCTCTCTGAGCCCAGCCCAGCTCCCTGCAAGCTCTGCCAGCTGCCCTGAGCTCTGGGCAGCACCAAGGGCCTCTCCCCAGCCCAACCCCAGCCGGCTCTGGCCCCACAGCTCTGCTCAGGCCAGGCTGCTCTGGCCACTGGCCCACGGCCTCAGCCCCTGGCAAGGGCACAGCAGCAGCTGCAGCTGCCACAGGACTCAGCCCCAGCCATGGGGGAAGGTGCTTGGCCAAGGCCAAAGGAGGCTCCCTGGCTGCCCTGCTCCCCTCAGACTGAGGTGCTGAGAGCTCTGCAGCCCCTGCTGCCATCCCATCTGCCCAGGGCAGCACAAGAGCTGCGGCCTTGGGGCCCTCAAGAGCTGCTCCTGCTCCAGGCCCAGAGGCCGTGCCAAAGCTGGGCCAGCCACAAAGCTGTGCCCATTTCTGTTCATTGCTGTTCTGATGGGGATGGATCTGCTGGCACTTGGAGTTTGCTGATGAATTTTACTCCTCCAGAGGCCTCTTCTTTCTTGAGCTCTTCAGTTCAGAAATTCGCTGAAAAAGGCTGATAAACATTTCTTCAAGTCACCCAAACAAGACAAGCCCCTGGGAATAATCCAAGTTTTCAGTTCTTCTGTTAATAATTACACACATTTCAGAAATGTATTCAAAGTGAATATACTGTATTGGAAAAAATGCTGAGAGAACTGTTTTGTTCTTTTTGTTTGTATGCTCTTTTCCTGTTTATAGACTGATATCAGCAATGCAATGTCCATTTGATATTGACCCCCAGCACCTCCTAATGCAGCATAAATACATACGAAAATCAAGACCCTTCATGGCTGACAATCAATCACACTTTGTCCCTACTCCCTTCCCACCATTTCCCTCATCCAACCCCTGGGACTCCTATGGATCAGTGCCCAGCAGGAGCAGGGCAGTGATTCTTCTGCTGTGCTCAGTACCAGTTGGGCAGCACACTGTGACGTCACAGGAACTGGCTGCCCAGGGTGGTGGGTGAGTCACTGTTCCTGGAAGTGTTTATGGAAATACTGGATTTTGCACTCGTTGTCGTGGCCTGGATGACAAGGTGGTGTTGGGTCCCAGGTTGGACTTGATGCTCTCCAAGGTCTTTTCCAGCCCAGTTGATTCTCTGATGATTGTAACACTGCAGGGCCCTGGTGAAGCAAAGAGGCCATTGTGACACTGCGGGGCCTGGTGGCACTAAGAGGACCATGGTGACACTGTGTACGACATGGCAGCACAGAGCCAAGGGACCATTTTGACACTGTGGGACTGAATGGAAAGAAGGAGTCCATTGTGACAGTCTGGGTCCTCCTGGAACCACAGAGGCTACTGTGACCCTACCGGGCCTTGTGGAACCAAGGGGCCATGGTGCCACTGTGGAACCAAGGAGATCCTGGGGAGAGCGTAGGGACAATGGAATCAAGTGGGCATTGCAGCATTGCAAGGACTCTGGGAACTGAGGGAACAATTGTGACTCTGTGGTGCCCATAGAAACAAGGGTCCCTGATGACACTGCAGGATCTTGTGTCATCAGGGCTTCCATTATGGCGCTGCAGCACCAAGGAATTCATTGTGGCCCTCTGAGGCCTCATCGAGCCAAGAGGCCACTGTGACCCTGCAGGGCCTTGTGGAACCATGCAGAGCATTGTGACAGAGCAGGACCTGGTGTCATGATGGGGCCATTGTGACACTGCAGGGCCCCATGGAACCAAGGGGTCAGTGCTGCTCCTCAGTGTCACATATCTTATGTGGACATATTTTATGAAAAATCCTTTTTCTAGGTGTTTTTCCCCTGAGAAGCAGAGAGGCCTCAGAAACGAAATGTAAGCAGTAATTATCTGCTGCTTTGGAATGCAAAGATGGATCTTTGATTGGTCTCATGTGGTTGTTTTTAATGTCCAATCACAGTTTGGCTGTCTCGGACTCTCTGGTCAGTCACAAGATTTTATTGTCATTCCATTCTTTTCTATTGCTTGCTAGCCTTCTGATGAAATCCCTTCTTCTATTCTTTTAGGATAGTTTTAGTATATCACTTTCTATTAATATAATATATCATGTATTTATAAATCAGCTTTCTGAAACATGGATTCAAGTTTCTTGTCTCTTCCCTTGTTCTGTGACCCCTGTGAAAACCACCACACCTCAGGGACTACTGGAATGAAGGAAACTTGTTTGACACTGTGGTGGCCCTTGGGAACAAGAGGCCATTGTGACACTGTGGAACCAAGGAGAGCATTGCTGCACTGCCAGACCTCATGAAACCAAGGATCCACTGTGACACTGCAGAGCCCTGGGAAACCATGGTGCCATTGTGACACTGCAGGGTGCAAGGATCCAAGGAATTTTGTGACATCAAGGGGTCCCATGGAACCAAAGGGACATTGTGACACTGGGAGGCCTCATGGAATCATGGAGAACATTGGGAAATTCTGGGGCCTCATGGAACCATGGTGACACCAAGTTGTCTGGGAGTGTTGATCTGCTGGAGGGTAGGAGGGCTCTGCACAGGGCCCTGGACATGCTGGATCCGGGGCCCAAATCCAACAAGGTGAGGTTTAACAGATCCAAGTGCCAGGTCCTGCCTGGCCACAAAAACCCCTGCAGCAATGCAGGCTGGGGACAGAGGGGCTGGAGAGAAGCCAGGCAGAAAGGGACCTGCAGTGAGTGATGGACAACAGGCTGGACATGAGGAAGCAGTGTGGCCAGGCGGCCAAGAAGGCCAATGGCTCCTGGCCTGGATCAGGAATAGTGTGGCAAGAGAGCAAAGCAGGGATTCTTGCTCTGTGTAAGCACTGCTGGGGCAGTACCTTGAGTGCTGTGTCCAGTTCTGGGTCCCCCATATTTATGAAGGACATGGAGGGGCTGGATCATGTCCAGAGAAGGGCAACAAGGCTGGGGAGGGGTCTGAAGCACAAGTACAGTGAGGAGCATCTGAGGGAGCTGGGGTTGTTTATCCGGAAGAAGAGGAGGCTCAGGGGAGACAAGGCAGTGTCAGGGCACAGGATGGACTTGATGATCTCCAAGGTCTTTTACAACCTGGCTGACTCTGGGATTCTCTGAAACCACCCTTGCAGCAGTTGCAGGATGAGCCCTGGGCCTCCTCTTCAGAAGCTCCAGCAGCCCAGGTCCCTCAGCTTCTGCTGCCAGTCCCAAAGCCCATCCTGTCAGTCCTGCAGAGCCTCTGCAGCTCCTCCTCACTGCCCAGAACAGGGAGCCCCAGAGCCAGACACAGCAGCCCAGATGTGCCCCCCTGGCCTGGGGTGCCTCTGGCAAGGGAGCAGCACCAGGCACTGCAGGAGCCTGCAGACAATTCCTGCAGCACTTGTAGGATGATCCTGCTCGCCAAGGGATGTTCCCATGGTGCCAAGTCAGGAACTGCAATGGGGAGTGGGGCCAGAGAGGAAAGGGCAAACAGAGATTGGCTATTTGCAGGGGAGAGGACAGCAATGGGCAATAGGAAGGAATCTGGATCAGGGATGAGGAAAGGAAGTAAAGGTGAAGCCAGGGAAATCCTCAGGGCAGTTTGGGGTGGCTGCCAGGCAGCCCTGGCTCTGAGCAACAGCGTCTGCAGTGGCACAGGAAACTCCCAGCTGATGGGAACAAACTTTCTGGATCACTGCAGAGGCCAGGACAAAGCTGAGCGGTTTCCCTGGTGTCCCCCAGCACTTGCTGGCCCCAGGGGCTGATGGCATTTGTGCTCCCTCAGGTTCATATCCCACACCAACAGCATGGGGGTGCTCCCCCTGCTCTGTGCAATGCAAACAGGGGCTGCTGAGCCAGTGCTGCCGTGTCTGTGCCTGCAAGGATGGGGCACCTGTGTGAGCTGGGGGAGAGGCCAGGACTGCAGAGGGGGCATGTTGTTGGCTGCTGCATTTGTGGACAATATGAAAAAAAGTAAAACAACAAAAATCAACCCTCCAAATGAAACCATCAAGAAGTATCGAAGATGACTTTTATTACAAGTGATTTGCAGAAATTACCCAGCAGTTTAATGTTTCTGAAAGCATGCAGTCATCAGTTTCCGCACAGAAGCCTTGAGCTCCTGGTTCCTCAGGCTGTAGATGAAGGGGTTCAGCGCTGGAGGCACCACCGAGCACAGAACTGACAGGGCAAGATCCAGGGATGGGGAGGACATGGAGGGGGGCTTCAGGTGGTAAATTGGGCTGATGGTGACAAATAGACAGACCACTGCCAGGTGAGGGAGGCAGGTGGAAAAGGCTTTGTGCCGTCCCTGCTCAGTGGGGATCCTCAGCACAGCTCTGAAGATCTGCACATAGGAAAAAACAATGAACATAAAACACCCAAATAGAAAACAGGCACTAACTGCAATGAGTCCAACCTCCCTCTGGTAGATTTGGAGCAGGAGAGCTTGAGGATCTGTGGGATTTCACAGAAGAACTGGCCCAGGGCATTGCCCTGGCACAGGGGCAGGGAAAATGTATTGGCTGTGTGCAGCAGTGAATAGAGAAAGGCACTGGCCCAGGCAGCTGCTGCCATGTGGGCACAAGCTCTGCTGCCCAGGAGGGTCCCGTAGTGCAGGGGTTTGCAGATGGACACATAGCAGTCATAGCACATGATGGTCAGAAGGGAAAGCTCTGCTCCAATGAAGAACAGAAAGAAAAAGACCTGTGCAGCACATCCTGAGTAGGAGATTTCCCTGGTGTCCCAGAGGGAATTGTGCATGGCTTTGGGGACAGTGGTGCAGATGGAGCCCAGGTCGCTGAGGGCCAGGTTGAGCAGGAAGAAGAACATGGGCGTGTGCAGGTGGTGGCCGCAGGCTACGGTGCTGATGATGAGGCCGTTGCCCAGGAGGGCAGCCAGGGAGATGCCCAGCAAGAGGCAGAAGTGCAGGAGCTGCAGCTGCCACGTGTCTGCCAATGCCAGCAGGAGGAAGTGGTTGATGGAGCTGCTGTTGGACATTTTCTTTGTCTTGGCATGGGGATCTGTAAGAAAAGTAATCATGGAATACTTGGGTTTGGAGAGGACTTTAAATATTCCAGCACAGCCTCGGGGATCTTTCCCCCCACTGCCTGCCCAGGGCGCTGCTGCCTGGAGCTGTCCCTGCCAGCAGCTGCTTCCCTGTGCCCAGGGCTGGGCCCTGCCAGTGCTGCCAGAGCCCAGCCCAGCCTTGGGTCTCAGCTCTGCCCTGCAGACACCTCCCAGCTCTGGCACTGCCCAGGGGCAGCTCTGGCTCTCCAGGCTCTGATGGCTCTGTCAGAGCAAGCCTGAGGAGGCTGAAAAAGCAAAACTGATGCAGCTTCTAGGGGGCCCTGTGCAGGTTTCTGTCACTGCCTGGCTTAGAAAGATCTGAGAAAAAGCTATTTTCTTTTTCTGAACCTTAACTGAGAGATTATTATCAATGTGCAATTTTTCATCCTGGCAACAGAAAGCAGTAGATTAAAAAAGCAAGATTTTTCAATTTATGCAGCCCCTGCCTTGCTGTGCTCCCTGTATAACCTACTTGGAAATATTCTACAGCTAAATGTCATGCTGGGAGCAGTCCTGAACAATGCAGAATCCTCACCACACAAAGAAAACGCTTCCAAGCCTGACCAGCTGTCTCCTCCCACCCAGACCTTGTCCCCTCGTGCTGGGAGCAGCTGCCAGGGCTGGCCGAGAGCTGTCCCTGGCAGGCAGCAGAGTTCCTGGCCCAGCACAGCGCCCTGGGCTGCAGGACCCTGCTCTGCACCACAGCCCTGGCCACCCCTGGCTGGTCTGCACAAGAGACAATGAGAGAATGTACTCACAGGGTCTGTAGGCATTGGGATGTTCCAGCTTTAGGAGATGGCTCCAGGAGCTGCAGCTGCACTGTCCTGCAGCCAGAGGTTCCTGTGCCAAGGGCTGGCAGTGATTCTGCCCCAGGCACTTCTCAGCACCTTCCCAGACCTGACTGATTGAAGCTCTCTGTGCCTCTGTGCTGTGCCCGGGGTGGCTGCAGGCAGTGCCCCAGCCCTCTGTGGCTGGCAGAAGAGCTACTCATCAAGAGAAATGTGTTTTGAAGCTCCTCTTGGTTACCAGGAGCTGCCTTTGTGCCAGGTGCCCAGCCCAGCTCAGCAGCACAGACACAGCACAAGAACTTTAATGAGCCTCTGGGGCTTTGTGCTCAGGCCCTGAACATCAGGTCCTGAGAGGGAGCTGGAGAAACCTCTCCAGAGCTCCAAGTCAGAATCCAACTCCAAACTTACTTGGACTTTTAATGGGTCCCAGGGAGGGACACAACTGAGAAAGTGTCCCCAGGCCCCAGGCAGAGCAGAGAACTGGAGGCAGTGATGACAGGTGGGGACAAAGAGAAGTCAAGTCTTGGTGCCCTGGGGCACAGCAGTGTCGTTGCCACCAAGGGCTGTGAGGAGAAACCTTGTCCTGAGGCCCTGGGGCCTCCTGGCACAGCCTCAGCTAGGCTGGGCATTGTCAGCCCCTTGTCCTGCCCTCAGCATCCCCCCCAGCCCACATCCCAGTGGCCTCAAGGATCTGCTGGAAGGAGTCCTTTGGGAGCCTTGCTCAACAATGGCCCTGGGGAATCCTTAATGCTCCCTGTAGGGTCTGCAGGTTTTTGAAAGGACTTTGGGTTTGGCTTTTGCCTTGGAGTCTCTGAGAGATTTGTGCAATCATGGCCTCCAATTATCTGCTGTAATTAGTCCCTGGAGAGGCTTTGTCAGTAACAACATTCAGTGGGCTCATTAATGCTTCAAGGTACTTCAGTTATTTTAAGGTACTTGGTGTTTCCCTTTTGATACAGACTCTGTGAGAGGTTTCTGCAATCATGGCCCTAATTATCTGCTTTAACGAGTCCCTTGAGAGCTTTGCACTGACATGTAGTGGGGCTCATTAATACTTTGAGATACTCAAGATTTTTAAGGTACTCTGGATTTTCCTTTCCACACTGAATCTCTGAGAAGTTTTTGTTTCATCCTGGCCTCCAGATCTCTCCTCCTAGGAGTCCATGAGGAGCCTGTCTAGGGGATGGACCTCAGTGGGATGCATCCATGTTTTGAGACACTTTGGGGTTTCCTTCTGACTTTGACTCCTAGAAATGTTTCTGCAATCTCCTCTCAGACCCTGAGGTTCCAGGGCTGAGCTCCAAATGCACCACGGGGCTCATTAGGATCAAACAAGTCCTGACAAAACATGGCTCTGCCTTGATTTCCCTCTGCTCTAGTGCAGTTCATCAGAAATATTGCTGTAGTGATTTTGGTTCACCAATTTGAGATTTCTTGGAGAATGCAGCAATTATTGTGTTGGCTTCAGTGTTGGCTAATTACCAGTGCACTCACCAGAATATACTTACTCATTTCCTCCTGTGTGATAAGATTAGGAGAATGGCAAAGCAGGCTCAAAACTTTAAGAGGGTATAAGGAAAAGTTCATTATTAGCAACTAAAAGAAAGAGTAAGAAGAACAGAACTTTCAGAACACTTCTCGTCTCCCTACAACCTTTTCTTTCTTACTGACAATATAAAGACAAACCTAGAATTTTCAGTCAGTTTACCCCAACCAGAATAGTCCTTCTTGAGTTCTCTTAGGGAGAGGAGTCTCTCTTTCATGCTATGGAGACTTTTCCAGAAGAGACACTTCTCTTGTGGCTCTCAATTTCCATGAATAGCAACTGCCCAGAAAAATCTGCAATTGTGACCTCCCTCCCAGTTGTTCAAAGCTCTTTTACAGTTGTGTTTATGGGCCATGTCAACTTATGGAGTATTAGTTAAAAGATGAGCTGTGTAAGAGCAAAGGTTCTCCTCATCTATTTCTGAAAGCTTCTTCATCTCTGAGGACATCTTTTTCTTCTCCCTGTGAAGGCACAGGATCTCATCACGCTTCCCCTTTTCCATGTTCAAACTTCTCATGGGATCACAGCTACTTTGACATTTGCTACTTTAGCATGGAGGCCTTTGCTGAACAAATCATATCCCCATACTTTTCAATGCGATACAGGGAAAAAAAGAGTCTGATGTATCAATTACATCCTTCTCCATGGCTTTACAAGAGGATTTCAGCCCCAAGATCAGGACATCTCCTCTTTCCTCCCATCTGGGACTCAACTTCCTCTTCACTGACCTCGGTGTCTTCATGTTGCTCCTCTATGTGCCTGCACTTTGTCCTTTTCTCTCACTCGAGGGAGGATGGAAGCACTGAAAGAGGTCATATCTCACCCGGGGCCTGCAGATGGTTCCATGACCCCAGCTGGGCTCAGTACTCGCAGCCAGACCTGCTCCCTGTTCCCTTGGTTCCATGGGGCCCCACAGTGTCCCAGTGGTCCCTTGCTTCCATGAGGACCTGAGGTGTCATAATGCCCCCTTGGTGACACGAGGCCCTGAAGGGTCACAATGGTCTCCATGGTTCCATCAGGCCCCACAGAGTCATAATGGTCTCTGGGTCCATGGAGCCTTCCTGTGTCACCATGGCCCCTTGGTTCCATGGGTTCCAGTGGTGCCACAAGGATCCCCTTGGTTCCACGAGGTCCCCAGAGTGTCCCAGGGATCTTCCTTCTTTCCCAAGGAAAGAACCCAGCCCCAGTGTTGCAGGGGCATCCACCAGAGGCCAAGGCCAGCCAGACTTGACGGTACTGACAGATTTACCTAGGAGCAACCCTTGGTATAGGAAATTTTGGAGGTGGGATCTCAATTTCAGACATGGACACCTGGAGGAGAAGGATGGTTCTTTTACATAGGAAGGAAAGCAGGGAACACCGATATTTGAGGGGCAAATGAAAGGTGGCCATCAGAGGCCTAAGTCAGCCAGACCTCTCTGTTCTAATTGCTTTTGTATGAAAGCAACCCTTGGATATGGGGAATTTGCGAGGTGGAATCCCAATTTTGGCCATTTCTTTGTAGATAAGAACGACAGTTCTTTTTCATAGGAAGGAAAGCATGGAGCCCAAGTGTTTCAAAGGCAAAAGAGGGGACAGGTGGCTCCTGTCCTGGCTCCCAAGCCAGCCAGGCCTGATTGTCATGGCAACTTTTGTCATGGAGGGTCCTTGGATATCAGAGGAGAAATCTCAGTTTTGACCTTGGACTCCTTGAGAAGAAGGATGGTTCTTTTCCATAGGAAGGAAAGCATCGAGCCACAGTGTTTCGAGGCAGGTGAGGGGCAGCTCCCAAGTGGCAAGGGCAGCTAGACCTGTCTGGCTTTCATTTGGGAGCAATCCTTGGATGTACAGAGTTTTGGAGGTAGAATTCCAGGTTTGGCTATGGGCACTGGGTCAGGATGGATGGTTTTTACCAATAGGAAAGAAAAATGCCAAGTCTAAGTGTTTTTGAAGAAGATGAGAGGTGGCCACCCTTAGGCCAACAGAGCCACACCTGTCTGTCCTGGCACCTTTTATCTAGGGACTCTCCTTGGACATAGGGCATTTTGGAGGTGGAACATCAATTTTGGCCGTGGGTGCCTGGACAGAAAAAGAGTTCTTTTCATTAGGAAGGAAAGCACAGAGCCCCAGTGTTTCATGGGCAGTTGAGTGCCAGCCCTCAGGAAGACAAGGCCAGCCAGATTTGTCAGTCCTGGCAGCTTTTGTCAGGGAGCTATCCTTGGATATTGGGAATTCTGGAGGCAGATTCTCAATTTTGGCCATGGGCACCTGGTCGAGATGGATGTTATTTTCCCCTAAGCAGGAAAAGCACATGGTCCCAGGGTTTCAAAGGCAGATGAGAGGTGGCCCCTGGGTGGCCAAGGCAGGCAGACCTGTCTCTTCTGGCAGATTTCATCTGAGAACAATCTGTGCATATACGGAAATTTGGAGGAGGAATTCAAGTTTGGCCATGCTCCCCTGGAGGAGAAAGACAGTTCTCTCCCATAGGAAGGAAAGCCAAGAGCCCCAGTGCTTCAGGGGCTGATGAGAAGCAGCCCTCGACATGCCAAGGTCAGCCAGACCTGTCAGGTGATTGCTAGGAGGCCCAGCCAGCCAGACCTGTTCCATGTTCTCTTGGTTTCATGGGACACCACAGTGTCACAATGGTCTCCTTGGTTCCATGAGGCCCTGGAGTGTCACAATGTTCTCCTTGATTCTGTAGTGTCACAATGGCCCTGTGCTCCCATGAGGCCTTGCAATGTCACAATGGCTTCATGGTTCCACAAAGCTCTGATGTGTCACCATGGCCCCTCGGCTCCATGCGCCCTCGCTGTGTCACAGTGGCTCCTCTGTGACACTACGGGCTGCACAAGGTCACCATGGACCCTTGGTTCCTTGGGGCCCCCAAGTTTCACAATGGTCTCCTTGATTCCATGAGGCACCACAGTGTCACCATGGCCCCTTGGTTCCATGAGATTCCATAGTGTCACTGTGGTTTCCTTGGACATGCATTGTCACAACTGACCCTTGGTTCCATGAGGTTCCGTAGTGTCACCGTGGTCGCTGTCAGAGGCTGGATGAGATCGATGTCCCGAGACACCTTGGGATGCTCAGAATGCCCGTGTGGGGCCAGGGCCAAGTCAGGTTTTTGGTGGAACAGAGCCCCGCCCCAGCCCTGGTCTGGCAGAGCTGTCAATTACACAGCAGGGGCTGTGCTAACCCAGCTCTGATTAGCCCAGATGTTAATCAATCAATCACACACAAGCAGCTGGTGCCTACCCTGGCTCTGATTGGACAAGCAACTGGCAGTCCCACCCCAGGGCCATGAAGGCCCAGGGCGTTAACAGCTGCAGCATGAGGCCAGCCCATGATCTGGATCCTGCCTTCTCCTGGGGTTTCTCTATTGGTGATGCCGGAACCCCGGCAGTTGGTACCTATGTGCGTGTTGTTCTATGGATCTTCTGTCTTTCTGTTGTTCTCTATTTCTTCTCCTTCTAATCCTACTTACCTGGAGCATTTTGGGGTAACTTCACATGTCAAGGATTAAAGGGTTTTAGGTTAAATGTGTGGGAATCCAAGGCACAGGGAATATTTCTCTGTCTGCTCTAAAGGGGTCCTGTTCCCCAGAGAAACGCTGCCTTTAACCGTCCCCCATGGAGAGGACTTCCAGGACTTTGAGAGAGATTAGAATTTACCAAAGTCCAAAATAGATTAGAGGGTAGTATAGCATGTGCCTTGGGTGAGAAATTTAGGTCTTGGGATTTTTAATATGATGTAGATAGGAAGCAAGATGGAGGAATTTGGATGTAGTCCCTTTCATCTTCTTCATCTACTCCATGTTCTGCAGTGTTGGTGGCACAGGGTCATTGGTCGAGGAAAGCACAGTGTAGAGGTTATGTGGACAGTCAAGGGATGAGTAATTGGTAGATAAGTAGAAATAATATACATTTTAAGAGTTAATTGGTGAGACAACTTTAAAAGACCTTGAAACCGTACATTTTAGAGCCATTTTGAGGTGTTTATCCAGCATGCTTAGCCTGGTATGCACAGCATGCAAAACTTTAGAGAAGATAACAATACACAAGAAGCTGAAGACCAAAAAAGTCCTGTGCATCTCCTTTTACCTGGCACAGAACTGCTACAGGAGGGTTTCCCACATCCAGAGAGTGCCCACAAAGGCCAAATGTAAAACAAACATCAATAACTGGCACCTTGACAATATTTATAATAGGTTGTTTTTTCCATAAAGTTGTTTAATGAAGAATGTTGTCTTAATTAGCCAATCATGTGAAATGTGTTGATTAAATGACCAATGAGGTCGATGTGTAGCAAACTAAGGTATAAAAGAAGAGGACTGAATAAAAGGGTGGCTTTTAGCCCTTAGCCTTCTGATCTGAGTCTGTGTCATCTCTGATTCAACAATGACATTTGGGGATCTATGGAGGCTATTGGGAATCCTTTCTGCACCTTGTGACCCAACAGGAGCTTCTCTAATAAACTTTGCCTGAAGCACCCACTGTGCCCATGACAGAAACCCCTGTGAGTGTCTAGGACATCCTGGCTCTTTGCCAGCCTGGGGACTCCTGGGATGTCCCTGTGGAGCCCCTGTGAGTGCCTGTGACAGATCGGTGCCTTTGCAGCCCAAGGTCCCCTGGGATGTCACCATGGAATGCCTGTGACTGCCTCTGACCACAGGGCTCTTTACCATCTCCAGAAAGCCCTGGGAGGTCTCCATGGAGCCCCTGTCTGTGCCTGTGACATTCCAGCTCTGGAAGAGCCTGGAGACTCTTGGAAAGTCCCCAGGGAACCCCTGTGATGGCCTGTGACAAATCTGATCCTTAGCAGGCAACCACCACCAGGACCCTGTTGCTATGGTCAGTTTCCATGGCAACCATCACCAGCCCCCTGTTGCTATGGTCAATTTCCATGGCAACCATCACCAGCTCCCTGTTGCTATGGTCAGTCCCTCGGCAGCTCCATGGATACCCCATGCCAAGGGTGTTTGCCATGGACACCAGCTCAGGCCTGCAGCCAGAGCCCGTTGCCATGGCAACCATTGGCAGCCCCATCCCCAGGCTCATGGGATCCCAGAACCACAGAATTGGCTGAGCTGGGAGGGACCCATCAGGATCCTCCAGTCCAACTGCTGGCCCTGCACAGGACACCCCAACAATGCCAGCCTGGGCCTGGCAGCGCTGTCCAAACGCTGCTGGAGCTCAGAGAGCCCTGGAGCTGGGACCCTTCCCTGGGGAGCCTGGGCAGGGCCCCAGCAGCCTCTGGGCAAAAACCTTTTCCTGACATCCAACCTGAGCCTGCCCCGACTCACCTGCAGCCATTCCCTCCACTCCCGTCCCTGGGCGCCAGAGGGAAGAGGTTCCCACAGCCCCAGCCAGGGACCCGCTCCCAGGGCTGTTGTCATGGCCACCAGGGCTGGGACCAGCTGGGATGCTCGGTTTCCATGGGCCGGGGTTCAGGAATGGGATTCCCCAATTTCCTGCTCCTACTAAAACTGCGCTTCCCTCACTGCCCTCCTGCCTCCCATGGAAAGCACAAAAGGCAAAGATCCTGGGCTGGGATAAGAACAATTTATTTGGAACACCGACGAGATAAGAAACATACAGAACAGAAACAATATTGATAAGAGAAGGGATAAATAAAACTTTACAGGGAAAACTAAAACACAACTTATTGGGTCTCCCTGGCCACAATGTCCCCCTGCCTGGAAATGGCACTCCTCTCCTCAGGGAAAGAGACATAGAGAGTTCCTTTCCTGCCCCTGGCAATAAGCTGAGGTGGGAGTGAATGTAATGACAGGGCCATGGCCAGACCCTCATGTTCTTCAATCCCACATCATGTCAAGGGCAGGGGCAGGACGACAGGCAGGTGTCTTCCCAGCATGGATCACAGGGCAAATGGATCACAAGGGCTCTTCTCAATGTGGGTTCTCCCATGGGTGATGAAGATAGAGCAGGGCATGAAGCTGTTCCTGCAGCTGGGGCATTTGCAGGGCCTCCCTTACTGGTGGCTCTGTTGGTGTCTTGTCAAGTGAGAGCTCTGGGTGAAGCTCTTCCCACACTGGGGACACTCAAAGGGCCTCTCCCCTGTGTGGATGCGCCGGTGCCTGATGAGGGTGAAGTTGTGCTTGAAGCCCTTCCCACAGTCTGGACAGCAAAATGGTCTCTCATCTGTGTGAATCAGCTCATGCAGGAGGAGATGGGAGCTGGTGTGAAACCTCTTCCCACATGTGGCACACTGGTAGGGCCCCTCCCCTGTGTGGATGCGCTGGTGCCTGATGAGGTGGGAGCTGTGGTTGAAGCCCTTCCCACAGTCAGGACAGCAGAAGGGCCTCTCCTCCGAGTGAATCTGTGGGTGCTGGAGGAGCCTGGAGCTGGTGTGAAACCTCTTCTGACACTGGGGACACCCATAGGGCCTCTCCCCAGTGTGGATGCCTTGGTGGGTCACAAGGGTGGATCTGTAGCTGAAGCCCTTCCCACATTCCCCACACTCGTAGGCCCATTCCCCGGTGTGCATCGTGTGGTGGCTGACCAGGTGCTTGCTCTGTTTGAAGCTCTTCCCACACTGCAAGCACTTGTGGGGCTTCTCCCTATCACGAAGCTGCTCATGAACCACCATCTCTGAGCTCTGCCTAAAGCTCTGTCCCCCTTCCTGGCTCTGGGTAGTTCTTTCTTCCTCAGAGAATCCTGGGCTGGTTTTGGAGCCCCTCCTCCTGTGGGATCTCTGTGGCATTTCCTCCATGTTGGATTCCTCTGCACTAGAGTCGCTCAAAACGGCCTCTTTAACAAGGTTCTGATGTGGAGATTTTTCCTCCCTGGTCTCCATCCTCAGCTCCTTACCTGGGGAAGGAAGGAGAAAGAGAGGATGGGATTTGCCTCCATGCCAGAGGGAAGGGGAAGGAGATCCCCGCAGTGCATCACTGGCAGGATGGCATTGGCACCAGGGTTGTCCTGCAGCCGGGGGCTGTGCTGGGCTGGAAGCTGGAGCAGGAGAGAGGGGGAAAGGGGCACTGACTTCCTCCTCATCTGCCTGGGAGTCCCAGGACATCTTCCTCTTCCTCGCAGCTTTCTCCTCCATCGGGTGAAAGTTTGGGAATGGGAAATTTTATTTTGGGAGGAAAACAAGGGATGAGCACATTGAGTTTTGTACTGGTTTGACGGCAAACATGAAGGAAAGTCTAAGTCAGAATTACAATTTAATGAGAAAATTAGGACCAAGGCAATGATACAGAAACACTGCCTTTAAACTGACAGAGTCAGGATATAACCTGTTGGTCAGGGTGTTGGTCAGGGTGTTGGCAGCAGTCCCATTAAATGGTGGGTGCAGTCCTGTTGGAGTGATGAACGTGATTTTGTCAAAGCAGTGATCCTGCAGAAGGGTCTGGTCTTCCTCTGAAGGTCCAGTGGTGGTAATGGAGCTCTTGTCCTCTGGGAATCCAGTAGGCAAGGTGCTCCTGGTGTTGCAAGGCTCAGCTTATATCCAGATAAGAATGCTTGGATCCTCCCCCTGGGCAGAGCATCCCACAATGGGATGATGGAATTTTATCAGTCCTGCAGTGACACTCAATGGCCCATTCACAGAAGATATCTCCCCTGGAGGGTGTTATCAGGGCTGAGTCATGGAAGAGATAAAGAACACTGCCCCACCTGTTTATACCAGTTGATGAAGATGGGGATTGAAAACATGCATTTGGTTACATCTTACATTGCAACCTGAAAGAGTGGGGTAATCCCTGCTCAGGGGGTGAACACCACCCCCCTTACCCAAACTGGCTCAGCTGTAAAACCCCCACCGTGGGATGGCAACACACACACAGGGGACAATGTCACACTTGCCCTGCTCCAGGGGAGGTCTCTGTCCCCGTCACTCGCTTGCTCTCCCCTCCTTTTCCCTTTTTTCGATCTCTCTCTCTACCTCACATTTACTGTTTAATAAAATCTACTTTGGATTTGGTCTCGTTAGCACCTTAATTGGGGCAGAGGCATCTCTCTACCAGTTTTCTTAACCATATTGCAACAATATTTTGGCACAGTGAGTTCAGGCACTGTTCTTTGACCCCAAGTGCCTTTGACAACAGCATGGTTCCTTCCTCTGAGGAGATTGTGGTTCTTTCTGGAAGAACTCTTGGAAACTTGGATACAGTCCCTCCTTCATCCTGGGGAACTTATGGGAGAACTAATGAGGAAAATGGCTTTTGTGGATGGCCAGGGAAAAAGAAAATATTTTCTTGTCCTTCCTTGAAAAGTTTGTTAAAATCACTGGAGGAAAGGGAGCAAATGATACCAGCAAGACTGACAAGGTTCATTCACTCCAAGGTGAGGAACACAAGGCTGCTGAAAATCCGAGAAGCCCAGCTCAAGTAGCTAAATTCCCAAATAACTCCAGCCAGGGGTCTCCAGGAGGATTTTTTTGGTGAGTGTTGGGAGCCAGCAGAACCCGGACTCGAGCCCCGGATATCTCCAGGCTCCCTAAGAGGAGCTTTTTGGGGGCAAGAGGAGCTGCGATCACCCCTCAGGGGGGTCCCGGCGGGTCCACGTGGGGATGGCCCAGTACTGATGGGGCAGGACATTGGTTTTGGGGATCCCTGTGAGAGCCGGGGCTGTGGAACAGGGGAGCTCCAGGGAGGGGAGAGGGGAAGGGGCGATACCGGAGCTGAGGGACCCCCGGCAGCCCAGAGATGAGGTGGGGACCCTGACAGGGGCGTGTCCTGGGGTGACTTCATGATGCTCGTACCACATCAGTCTGTTTAGCCCAGAAATGAGTTCTGCACCTTGAAGGCTGGCTCTGAGAGTGAAGGGCAGGAGGAAGAAGCTGCAGTTTGTTTTCAGATACTGCACTCCTCCACATTCCAGCTCCTGGAGTGTTGTGATGCCTTAAGGAGCTGGAATAGAGGCCAGACGGAGTTAAGTGGAGTAAATTAGATATTTATTGTAGTGCCTTCAAAGGTCACACCCTGGGAGTACTGGAGCCACAGATGTGGCTCTGCCTGGATGGCTCTGAGATGGGAGCAAATGAGGGCTTGGTCACGAGATCTCACATTTTTGTAAATTTTAGTACATTTATATTTAGGAGTTAACTGCCCGATTAATAGCTTCAATAGCTTCAAATTACGAAGTTTTGTCTTCCTTGCTTGCTTGCCTGCCCTCCTCTTTTCATGTTGTTTATGCTTTGGGCCTGAAGTTTGAAGAGATTGTCCTTGAGTCTCCAGCTAGAACAGGATTGTTTTGTCTTCACCACTGTGTGAAAAGATATCAGTAACACTTAATATAAAGCTAAAAGCTGCACACCAAAACACAATAGAAAAACTTAAAACCTAAGGTATCAGTTGTCTGCTGACAGACAGACAGCAGGAAAGAGCTCTTCTTTGCTTTCAGTTAGTTTTTAGATCACTTGAGGCAGAGAAGTTCCCTGGACTATGGTTTTTCTTTTTCTTTGGAGTTGTTTAAACCTGCTCTGCACTGAACACCCCGACGGGACCAGCAGCTTGCACCTGCGGCCCACTAGGCTGAGCCTGGGCTGTGGCATTTCCAGTGCCAGAGGGACTGATAAGAGACTGATAAGAGACTGAGTGAGCTGAGCTACTGCCCACAGAGGGACTTTCTGAGTTTGACATCTCTTTTGAAGGGGCAAGAGGTTTTATTGTTTAATATTGTTAATTTTTTTGTGCTGATGAATACTTTGCCTGTTAAATAAACAGTTTTTTTCCCGTTTTCTCTGAGGAAATATTTTCCTGATCTGATTGGGGGAGTGGCTGCTTGAATTTGCTTTTTAGAGAAAGCCCTTTTGGAGGTTTTCTCCCAAATTTGCCCAAATCCAGGACAGGGTGGTGGGAAGACAGAGGACCCCCAAGTGGCTGGAGTGGGGGGACGCTGGAGAGGGGGACCCTGAAATTCCCCCAGCATCCCTAAGCAGGACCCTGGAGAGAGGGATCCCCAGGACCCATGGGATTGCCAGCATCCCTGAGGAGGGGAACCACCAGAACCCCAGAGGGATGAGACTGGAAATGGGACACTCCTGGTGGCTTTTTTTTTTTTTTTCCTTGATTTTTGGAAGTTTTTATGGACACCAGGTGACTTCTGGAGATGGATTTGGTTGGGAGGAATTCCCAGTCCAAGGCATTCACACCTTGTTTCTTCCAAACCAGGATTTCCCATTCCCAAACCTTGGCTGAATGGAGGAGGAGAAGACTACCAGGAAGAGGAAGATGCCCTGGGACACCCAGGCAGGTGAGGAGGAAGTCAGTGCCCCTTTCCCCCTCTCTCCTGCTCCGTCTCCCAGCCCAACATAGCCCCCGGCTGCAGGACAACCCTGCTGCCAACGCCGTCCTGCTGGGGATGCACTGGGGGGGATCTCCTTCCCTTTTCCTCTGGCATGGAGGCAAATCCCATCCTCTCCTTGTCCTTCCTACCCCAGAGAAGGAGCTGAGGATGGAGACCAGGGAGGACAAATCCCTGCACCAGAACCTCGTGGAAGAGGCTGTTTTGAGCAGTGCCACAGTGCAGAATTCCAATGGGGAGGAAAAGTTCCATCCCACAGGAGGATCGGCTCCAAACCCAGCCCAGGGTTCTCTGAGAAGGAAAGACCCACCCTGAGCCAGGAAGGTGGACAGAGCTTTAGCCAGAGCTCAGAGCTGGTGGCCCATGAGCAGCTTTAGAATGGGGAGAAGCCCTACAAGTGCTTGGAGTGTGGGAAGAGCTTCATGCAGAGCAACCACCTCATCAGCCACCAGATGATCCACACCGGGGAATGGCCCTACGAGTGTGGGGAGTGTGGGAAGGGCTTCAGCTGCAGCTCTGCCCTCGTCACCCACCAACGCACCCACACTGGAGAGAGGCCCTATGAGTGTCCCTAGTGTCAGAAGAGGTTTCACACCAGCTCCAATCTCCTCTGCCACCAGCAGATTCACACCGAGGAGATGCCCTTCACCTGCCCTGAATGTGGGAAGGGCTTCAAGTGCAGGTCCAACCTTGTTAGGCACCAGCACATCCACCCTGGGGAGAGGCCCTATGAGTGTCCCCAATGTGGGAAGAAGTTTCAGACCAGCTCCAATCTCCTCCTGCACCAGCGCATTCACACAGAGGAGAGGCCTTTCCGCTGCCCTGACTGCAGGGAGGGCTTCAAGCACAACTTTACCCTCATCAGGAACCAGCGCATCCACAACAGGGAGAGGCCCTACGAGTGTCCCCAGTGTGGGAAGAGCTTCTCAGACCGCTCGTTCTTTACCCAACACCAACAGAGTCACCAGTAAGGGCAGCCCTGTGAGTGCCCCAACTGCAGGAGGAGCTTCATGCACTGCTCCAGCTTCATCCCCCATGGGAGGACACACAATGGTCAGAACCCTGGCAATCCACATTCCCTGGGATCCATGTTGGGAAGACACTGGGCTGGTTATTCTTTTATTTTGGCCCTAATTTTCTTTGGATTCATCTTCATCCCTTTAAACCAGAGGAAATTGGGGTAAAAATCAATAAATTCATCAAAGGCATCTAAAGCCTCACTTTTTACTTGTGTTTCAGGGGAATCTGAGATTCATGGAAATAATTGGGAGAATTTGGGGTTTTGGGGGTATTTGGTGTACTCGTTTCCCTTTTCTTGGCACTCAAATAGACAAGAGGGGATGTTGAGAATTTAGCTGCTAGAAACTAGAACAGTACAAAGCCGTGGTTAATTCAAAGTCCTGCACCTGTGAGATAGCGTGTCCTTGGGCCTAGCTGTAGTATAATAACAAATAGTGAAAGAGACATGAGAAAAGACAGATGTAACCCCTAAGGAATGAGGAAGAGTTCATGGTATAGTTTAACCAATAGATTGCTTGGCTTGCAGAATATTCATAAGTTTATTATTTGCTGTATAAGTGTTTGATGCTTTCTTCAATAAACGGGACCTGTGATGAACCACCTGGTGTCAGGTGGTTCGACAAGGGTTCAATCTGTCACCTCAATGCCACTGAAAACTACTCAATCCCACCCCAAAATTCCTTGATTCCACTGCTCTTTGGTGTGGAATGGGGTTGGAAGGGGATTGAGCAAAGATGGCTTCAAATCAGGAGGGTTGAGATGGGCATTGGGTGGGGCAGGATGGGTGGGATGGGGTTTGGGAGGTGGAAAATGGGGCAAATATGGCTTGGGAAGGGGGTGTTGATGTCCAGGAGTGGTGGGGTGAGTTGGGGTTGGGATTGGGGAGGTGGGTTGGAGTCTGAAATGAGACAGCCAAAGTTTGGGGATGATGAAGGGATGGGGAGCCCATTACCGAGTGAGTTTTTTAATAATCCACATTCCTGAAGAGATTTTGAGGTATCTCACATTTCTGAGGCAGTTTTGGGGCACTCCCCAGCTTATGGGAGTTTCCTGAGAGCAGCTCCATGGACCCCCATTGCCAGGGGTGGTTGCCTTGGGCACGAGCTCAGAGTTGTAGCCAGAGTCCATTGCCTTGGTGCTGGAGAGCAGAGAAATGATGAATGACCCCAGACATCTCCAGTCTGTGTTTGGGGCAGGGAGAGTTCTGCAAAGATGGGGTGGTCACTGCCCCACCCCAGCCACTGCAGTCTCTGGCCCAGCCCCAAAGTTCCAGCCAAGCCCCTGGCACCACAAAAACCCCACCTGGAAGAGGGACAAGAGCAGGTCAGGCTGTGACAGGGGTGTGACACTGACATGTCCCACGGCCCCAGAGCTCACAGCAGCTGAGATCCAAGGCTGACTGTGGATCTCTCTCTCCCTCTCTCTCTTCTCCTGACTTCCTCTTCTCAAAATCTGGTTAACTTGCAATTGGACAGGTTAGAGTTTGCTAAGTCAGTGCTATATGAAGTGCTTTACTATAATTCAATGCTGTTTAAGATTTCCCAAGTACCTCATTCTCTGAAGTTTGCAACTACAAGTTTGTTCTCCACCCTCCTGAGCAGTTTGTTGTTTTCTCCCCTTGGCCATCTGTCCTGCAGGCTGTGCCCCCTGGGCGTGCTGCTCCTCTGCCCTGGCTGGCTGCACTCACCCATCTCGCTCTGCCCCAGCATTTCTCACCCAGCGTTTCTGTGCCCTCCCTGGTCTCGCTGCACCCAGCGCTGCCGGCTCCTGGCACACAGAGCCAGGGCAGGAGCCCACCCTGCCAAGGGGCTCTGGGGCAGGGCGGGGGCTGCGATGGCTTCTGAGCTCAGCAGCTGCTCCTGGCATGGTTCCATGGAGACCGAGCACAGCAACGCTGCTGAGCATTGTCCCTGCTGAGGGTCACACACTGCCGGGGCACATTCCCTGCCTGCAGGATTGCTGAGCATTGTCCCTGCTGAGGGTCACACACTGCCGGGGCACATTCTCTGCCTGCAGGATTGCTGAGCATTGTTCCTGCTGAGGGTCACACACTGCCGGGGCACATTCCCTGCCTGCAGGATTGCTGAGCATTGTCCCTGCTGAGGGTCACACACTGCCGAGGCACATTCCCTGCCTGCAGGATTGCTGAGCATTGTCCCTGCTGAGGGTCACACACTGCCGGGGCACATTCCCTGCCTGCAGGATTTCTGAGCATTGTCCCTGCTGAGGGTCACACACTGCCGGGGCACATTCCCTGCCTGCAGGATTGCTGAGCATTGTCCCTGCTGAGGGTCACACACTGCTGGGGCACATTCCCTTCCTGCAGGATTGCTGAGCATTGTCCCTGCTGAGGGTCAAGCACTGCCAGGACACATTCCCTGCCTGCAGGATTCGTGCCTGACCCAAGCACTGCACTGATGGCTCCAGCATTGCTTTCCAAAAAAACAGAGGAAGGCAAACTGTGTGCAGCTCATGGTATTTTAGAGTGTCTAAAAGTCACTATGTCATCGATCTGTGAGGTGAGATCCATTTGGAACTCATAGCATGGAGAAGTAGTGCAAGATGGAAAAGGGGAGCATAGAAATAAATAGAGAAAAACATTTCAGATGGTTTCTTTCCATTTTCATTTCACTTCTGGAAAGCTGGTTCAGTTTTCCAGGAATCTTCTCCACAGTCCTGTCTGCCCTTTCCAAGAACCTTTCCTGGAGAATGAGGTCAAGCTCCTGTCAAGATGTGCCACCAACTGCAGCTTATCTTAGCTTTCCACAATGTACCTGCAGCAGGACCGTTGCAGCAAAGCAGGACAAATGTTTGGAGAACTGGACAACTTGTCCTTTCTTTTCCTGGTGGACTGGGGAGTTGTGCCATTGGTGAGGTTTTCATTGTGACTGTTCCAACCTTGGAAAACAGGAGGTGGTAACAGGACTCGTTGGGGAACGCAACCCTGACTGAATTCAGAGAAAGAATCTCCAGAAGTTGCAGCCAGAAATGGAGAGTTGTGTGATAATCATTCACGCGTCTCCATAGGCACCTGGAAAGTGATCTAGAACATGAAAATTGGTTGTCAGAGACAGTTTCTTTCTGTTTTCAGTTTAGATGATTCTACATCTCTTGTGCTGCTATAAATCAAGAGCATGAAAACAATCAGTTCATGATAAGCAGCAGAACAAGCTGCATCTCCCAGAGTGGAAGACTGAAAGAATCTGGAAAGGAGAAATGCAGGGAATGACTTGGTGAACTTTGCCTGTAAGAAGGGTAATTTTTTCTAAGAATTTCTAATCCATTTCTTCTTCTTTTCTCCATCTTAATATGGCCATTTCCATGCCAGATTCCTCATAAAATGAGAAGCCTGAGCTTGCAGAAGTGCATGAAAGATGGCCTGTTCCTCTGCAGGGACAGACAGGGTGGAACCAGAAGCAGTTTTGCAATAATTGTGATATAGATGAGTAATGTGGTGGTTGAGTCTCACAATTAAAAGGCACATATTATGGATATCCTAAGACAAGTTTCGTAGTTTTATAGTTATGTTTTACTCCCCCATTGTTTTGTTGTTTCCTGGTAGTTGGGGTATTTGGGAGGGTTGGCTTTTTACTATGGCAACACCTGACCCCCAATCAAGATGTAAGGAAATTACTTCTACCACTGGACAGTGAAGAAAGAGTTGATTAACAAGCTTATGGGCTAAAGGGTTAAAAGGCAAAACATCCATTGTGTGGACGACCACATGGTTGAAAAATCCTGTGCTCCCTGTGCCATAATATTTTCTGTGTTCAGTCTTCTGTTGTACTTTTTGATAGGGTTTTAATAATCCTTTTAAATATTTGGAAGTGAGCATCATTTCTCACAAATGGGGACTCGTCTGGGAAATAAACCTGGTGTCCTTAGGAGTTTTCAAAAGGGTCACCCCCTACCACAGATTTGGCAGAGTCTATCGGACTCTCCCAGTTCCACCAATGGTTGCAGGTTGGAAGCCCAAAGACACCAGGAGACTTTGGGATAAAGAAAAGAGGGGAAGGGGGGTGAGCACCACCCACATAACTATTTTTGGCCAAATTGTGACTCTGTAATTCCAGTGTATGAAAGTGAGCTTCACATTAGTAATATACCGGATCCATCCTGGTCCCTTGAAGTGTCAGGATATTGGACGGTAGAGAGGAAAAAGGAACAGTGGAACACATGGCAGGGGAGGAGAGCAGGGATCCCATAGACAAGGACCCCATGGCCGGTGGGACATGTAGGATTGAAGGGTTTGTGGGGACTTGGGAGCTAGGTTCACCCATCAGGGAAACCCTGTTTGTGCCTGGGACGGGGACCCAGGGTAGGATTCCCATCCAGCACACACCAAGGGAGCCGGTGAGCTCCACATGGCGCGGTGGCTCGTGCATCGCTCAGAGCGGGTCAGCCTCTGGGGTGCAGCCAGCACTGTAATTAACAGGGCCAACCGGAGCCGGGCTGGAGTGGGGTGGCCACCGAGGGGTTTGCTGCAGGGCGTCACCCAGGAGCCGGTGCAGCAGTTTGTGTGCTGTTGAGCCAAGGGGGTCGGGGCAGTCCGGCGACCAAGCCAAGTCACGTCAGGGTGGAGCTGCCAAACCGAGGGGGTTGGGCTGTGCCGGCTGCTGAGCCGAACAAAATCGGGGCAGGCTGAGCTGCTGAGGCTGAGCCGAGTCAGGCCAGGGGCAGGACTGCAGCCGCCTAGCCAAACTGGGGCAGGCTGAGCCTCCGAGTTGAATTGGGGTGGGCAAAGCCACTGAAGCCGAACCAAGTTGGGTCAGAAGAGGGATGGAAGCTGCTGAGTCGAATTGGGGCCTGCAGAGCTGCCAAAGCTGAGCCAGGTTGGGCCAGGGGTGGGACTGCAGCTGCCGAGGATAATTGGGCCAGGGGCAGGCCACAGCCAAGCTGAGCCAGGCGGGAGAGGGAGCAGAGTGCGACCGTGGGACCAGAGCATTGAACCGAGGAGGAGAGGAAGGGCAGGGACCAATCCGGTGATACAGAAGCCCTTGGATCATGAGGTTTTTTTATTTTTATTTTTCAGAAGAGAAGTACAGTTTTTGGGTTTTTTCTCTCTCTTCCCTTTCCTTCTCTTTCCTTATTTCTTTTTTTCCCACTCCCCCTTTCCTTTTCCCTTCTGAGAGAGGCAGGCTCTGTCCGGAGGGCCTGTGGTTGGAAAGGTGGGCTCTGTCAGAGGAGGGCCTGTGATCGGCTGGTCAGGATGGGACTGTGGGCAAATAGGGAATCCCCAAGGGGAGGAGTAGAAATTGAAGAGGTACCAATAGTTATAGCCCCAGATGGCCCACTGGGAAGGAAACTAGCCCAGTGGAAATATGACCCAAATACCAGAGATAAGGATGAGCTAAAAATGATTCACTAGTGCATGGTAGAATGGACCAGAAGGGAAATTAGGAGCAATCATGTATAGTGGCCGAGGTATGGGTCAGATGAAGGATGGATGTGTCAGGCATTAAACATCCATGTAAGAGCTAAGAAACAATTCAATCAGGAAGAGAGTGACTACGCTGCCTGCTGTGGGAGGGAGACCTCACCCTCAAAGGTGAGCATGTTTAAGGTATCAGAAAATAAAGAATGGGACCCATTAGAACACTTACCCCCTCCACCTCCAATAGCCCCAGATGCACTTCCCCTACCCCCTGATGGGCCTAGTCAAAACACCACAAACAGGGAGGCACAATGAGAGGAAAGCAGATCAGTGTATGGGAACGAAGCAGCGGGATTGTATCCTCTGAGGGAAGTACCACTGTGTGAGGTGCAGGGAGGCATTACATTTGTAACCGTGCCTCTCAGTTCTTCTGATGTGAGAATGTTCAAGAAATAATAGAAAGGATTACTGGAGGACCTCATTGGATTAGTGGAAAAGTTAGATCAGTTTCTGGGGCCCAATATTTATACATGGGAAGAGATGCGATCAATAATGACCATTCACACCAGAAGAAAGACAGATGATCCATGCAGCTGAGATATGGATATGGGAAAGGGAGCATGTGCAAGGACCTCCTGGGGATCTGAAAATGCCCATAGTGCACCCCACCAGTGACCACAACAGCACTGGGGGAAGGCAAGACATGGAGGAATGCAGAACATTGATTACAAAAGGCATCAAAGAGGCGGCTCCATGTAATCAAAATGCCCATAAGGCTTTCGATGAGCAGAAAAAGAGGGAAGAAACCCCAACAGAGTGGTTAGAAAGGTTGAGGAAAAAAATGAGGCAATATTCAGGAGTTGATCCTGACACGGTGGCTGGACAGATTTTACTAAAGATAAATTTTGTCACTCATGCCTGTCCAGATATATGGAGAAAGTTAGAAAAGCTCCGTGGTTGGCAAGAAAGGAGATTAGAGGATCTTTTAAGAGAAGCACAGAAGGAGTATATAAAGAGGGACTAAGAGAAGGCCAAGGCAAAAGCCAAGGTAATGGTAACTGCCATTAGGGAAGGAAACCAGAACATAAAGAACTACCCAGGTAAGGGAGGGGGATTCCAAGTGCGGGAAGATAGATGGAGGGGGGATACAGCTCCTTGGGACTGGGCACAAAAAGGAGAATTTGGGAAATAAGGGAACCCAGGACCAGTTTGATTTTACTGTAAAGAGAGAGGGCACATCAGAAAGAATTTCCCCTAGAGGGAAAAGGAGTTGAGGATCTACGAGACTGAGCAAAAAGGAGAAGCGGAAGATTAGGGGTGGCAGGGGCTCTACCTCCTGGGGACAGGATACCATCAGGAGCCCTTGATAACTTCAAAAATAGATCCCAGGAGGAAGCATTTGAATTCTTAGTAGACACAGGGGCTGAAAGAACTTGTGTGTGTAGAATCCAAAGGGGTGCAAAAAGGGTCAAGATACTGTGCAAGTAGTAGGTGCTAAAGGGGAAGGGTTCAAAGCCTCAGTTATAAAGCAAATAAAGTTTGAAGGAAGAAACAAAATAGGAATTGGGGATATTCTGTTAATTCCAGAAGCAGGGTGAAATTTATCAGTACGGGATTTACAGGTGCAGTTTGACATTGGAGTGCTTCCAGAGGAAGGGAAAATGGTAGTTAGGCTTCTCCAATTAAGGGAAGAAGATGAGGACAAAATTCATGAGATGAATTCTGGGCAAAACCAAAAGAACAAGGTAAATTGAACATGAAACCTATAGTAATAGAATAGTTAATGAGAACCATCCAGTTCGGGTATGACAATATCCACTCTCCCTGGAGGGGAGATGAGCACTGCAGCCACTGATCCAGGACTTACTTGAGGACAGGACCTTAGAACCATGTATGTCCCCCCATAATACACCCATATTACCAGTAAAGAAGTCAGATGGGACTTACAGGCTTGTTCAAGATTTGAGAGAAGTGAACAAAAGAACAGTGAATCGGTACCCAGTAGTGCCTAACCTCTCTACCGTACTGAGTAACATCCCAGTGGTTTAGTGTGATAGACCTAAAAGATGCTTTTTGGGTGTGCTCACCGGCAGAGGAAAGTGGGATATATTTACCTTTGAATGGAAGGACCCCAATTCTGGGAGGAAGCAACAGGTTTGGTGGACAAGTTTACCCCAAGGGGTTTCTGAATTCCCAAACCTCTTCAGTCAAGCCTTGAGAGAAGAACTACAACTCTTTTCCATTGAACCTGAGTTAAAGCTCATCCAATATGTAAATTATTTGCTTTTCTTGGGACAGGAAGAAAAAAAAATTTGGGAATCCACTATAGTATTGTTAAATTTTCTGGGGGATCAAGGACTTTGGGTATCAAAAGGGAAACTACAATTTGTAGAGTAGGAAGTAAAATTCCTAGGACATGTGATTTGTCAAGGGAGCTGGCAGCTGAACCCTGAGAGAATTATGGGGATAGTCTCACTGCCATGACCAAAAACTAAGAGGGAAGTCAGAAGGTTTTTAGGCCTGTTGGGATATTGTAGGCTATGGATTGAAGGCTACATGCAGGCAATCTGGTTCTTGTATGAAAAGTTAGTTGAAGAAGAGATTAGGTGGGGAAAAGGTGATGAACAAAAGTTTGAAGCTTTAAAGCAAAAATTAGTCAGTGCACAAGCACTGAGTCTTCCTGCCTCAGACAAACCCTTCTATTGTTTGTGGCTTTAGAAAAAGGGGTAGCACATGGAATATTAGCCCAGGACTGGGGAGGATCCAGGAAACCAGTGGCCTATTTATCAGAATTACTAGACCCTGTCAGCCAGGGGTGGCTGAGCTGCCTTCAGGCTGTGGCAGTGACTGCCCTACTCATAGCAGAAAGCAAAAAATTACACTTTTGGGGGAAAATTGAAGATATATATCCCAAACTCAGTAAGGAGTATCCTGAGCCAAAAGGCTGAGAAATCGCTCACTGGTTCCCGAGTGCTAAAGTATGAAGACAATATTTAATACAAAATGGTTTAGAGGTAATTGTGAGTAACCAACTCAACCCTGCTCAGTTTCTGGATGGAGAAACAGATGAGAAACTAATACATAATTGCCTGGAGGTTATAAATCATCAAACTAGAGTAGAAGAGAACCTAACAGATCAACCACTCCAAGGTGGAAAATGATTGTACCTCGATGGATCTTCATGGGTAATAAAGGGGCACAGGATATCGGGGTACACTATAGTGCATGAAGGGTTAGTGGCCATAGAAAAGAGAAAGTTACCTTCCAACTGGTCAGCCCAAGCATGTGAGCTTTATGCCCTGAAGTGAGCTCTGGAAAAATTAGCACAGAAAAGGGGAATAATAGATACAGACTGAAAATACGCTTTTGGAATAGTGCATACCTTTGGAAAATTTTGAGAAGAGAGGGGGTTTCTAAATTCAAGGGGAAAGGAACTGATTCACAAAAAACTTATTTTAGAAGAGTTAGAAACCTTACAATTACCAGAGAAAGTAGGGGTGATATATGTTAAAGGACATCAAAAAGGAGAGCAAGGGAACAATTTAGCCAATTTAGAAGCTATAAATGCAACTGAATCAAAGACAGAATAACTAATAATAGTATTAACAACCATGAGAGAAATGCAAAAAGTCCCCATATTCAGTGGGACAGAAGAGAAAGAACTCCTTAAAATAGGAGCCAAGAAAGATAACAAAAGGAAGTGGAGATTAGCAGATGGGAGGCAAATGTTGAATAAACCCCTGACCAAAAAAATGCTAGAAAGCATACATGGAACAACACATTGGGGTACACAAGTGCTAAGTGACCAGTTTCTAAGGGATTGGGGCTGCATAGGAATTTTCAGAATACCTAAGCAAGTAACTGAACAGTGTGTGATATGTCAACAAGTGAATAAGAAAATCGTGAGGAAAACACCCAGAGGAGGGCGAGAACTAGCTTTAAGGCCCTTTCAAAACATCCAAGTAGACTTTACTGAGCTTCCCCAGGTACAACAGTGGAAGTTTTTGCAAGTGATAGTGGATCACATGACTCACTGGGTAGAGGTGGCACCCACTGTGAAAGCCAATGCCAGTGTTGTGAGTAAACACTTCTAGAATCAATCATTCCCCAATATGGGATGGCAAACAGGATTGATTCAGAATGGGGAACTCATTTCACATCGAAGCCATTACAGAAAGTTGTTTAGACCCTGGGAGTGAAATGGGAATTACACACTCCGTGGCATCCACAGAGTTCCGGTTGGGTTGAGAGAATGAATCAAACTCTTGAAAGAGCTCTAGTTAAGCTAATGATTGAAACCCAAATGTCATGGATAAAATGTCTCCCTTTGGTCTTATTAAGAATTAGAAGCCAACCCCAGTCAGATCTGGGTGTCTCACCCTATGAAATGATGTTTGGGTTACCCTTCCTGACCTCACCTCAGAAGGTTGCCACCTATGAGGAAGGGGAACCAATGCCAAGAAATAAGTGATGTCTACAGCACAAACCTTAGAAGGACTAAGACATAAAAGGGCAATTCCTCAAACTACCACCCTGGATTTCAGAATCCATAATATTAATCCTGGGAATTGGGTGATGATTAAGCCATGGAGAGATCAGCCTCTAAGTCCTCAGTGGGAAGGTCCCTTTCAGGTACTGCTCACCACCAAATCGGCCGTGAGAACTGCAGAGTGGGGATGGACTCATGGCAACAGACTGAAAGGCCCAGTAGAAGAACCCAAAGAATGGACTGTAACAACCAGGCTGGGTGAAACAAGATTGACTTTCAAGCAGAGACTTAAAGACAACCAGAAAAACACCAAGATGCCCAAAAAGTAGTCAAGCTTTCATCAACCAGCTCAAGAACTGTCTTCCTCTTTTAATGGGTGGGAATTACCAGCATCTGTTGAGGGGAAGTACACAAGGGACCGTAAAATGTAATGGGACAGCTTCTTTAAGAAAATAAGACAAAGGTAGGAGGGCAAGACCATGTTAGCCCCTTTGTTTGCTACCAAGAAGTCTCCATAGCCCTGCTGTGGGTAGCAACCCCGTAGGCATGGTAAGGTGGGGACAAAAGGCCATACCAGACCTCTATCATTCCTCAGTTGTCTTTTAATTCAACAGAGACTGGAGAGCAGGACCGAGTTGCCCTCTGTACTCACCCCTAAGATACACCAACTATGGGTAGCAGCCACATAGGCACAATAGATGGGAGTCAATGACATACTGGACTTCTGGGATGCCCTTTTGTGAATTCCAAATACATGTGTCTAAGGAAAACCTGAGATTATTTTCTCCTGTTCCCACTGTCCTTGCCGACATCAACAGTGGCTGGTACGACTCATTCAAGAGAGAGAGAAAATTTTTTACCTAATTGTTCGAGCAAAATGACTTAGAGAAAGAGAAAAGGGGGGTTTGTTACAGATGAGTAATTCTATGGTTGACCCTCACAATTAAGGGGTGAATATTAAACATGTTAAAAGACGTTTTGTAGATGTATAGTTATCCTTACCCACCCCCTTGCATTGTTATCACAGGATGGCCTCAGTAGTCGGGGCATTTGGGAGGGTTGGCTTGTTACTATGGCAGCACCTGACCTCCAATCAAGGTGTTACACAGTGATCTCCACCACTAAACAGTGATAGAAGGAGTCGATTGACAAGACTTTGGGAGGGGCTGGAGGTATAAAAGACAGAACATCTATTTTGTAGAGGAGAACATGTTGACTGAATTATTTGCTCGTGATGTGGTATACTTTCTTTATTCAGTCTTCTGTTGTATTTAGATAAGGTCTTAATAAAACATTTATATTTTTGAAAGTGAAAATTGTTTCTCACATGGGGTTGGGGAATGTAGGGCAAGGTTGTCCACACTGGGTCAGGTCTCAAGGTAAAACATTTGTGACCGGACCAGACCTCCTTAGGAGAGACCCTGGATCAATATCAATCACAGAATGCTGCAATCAGCTCTTGTATAATAAGAATAACAATAAAAGACACCCTTTAAGATAGAAATACATATTTCTTAGAAGCTCTTTGAAATATTTCTCCGTAACTTTAAGAGGAAAACTTCCTGATGAACTGCATGAGAGCAGAGGGAAATCGAGGCACAGCCATGGTTTGTCAGGACTTGCTTGATCCTAATGAGCCCCGTGGTGCATTTGGAGCTGAGCCCTTGAACATCAGGGCCTGAGAGGAGATTGCACAAACTTTTCCAGGAGTCGAAGTCAGAGGAAACACCCCAAGTTTCTCAAGGCATTACTGGGTCCCACTGAGGTCCATCCCCAACACAGGATCCTCATGGACTCCCTGGAGGACAGAATTGGAGACCAGGATGGCAAAAAAATCTTCTCAGAGATTCAGAGTGTAGAAAGGGAAATTCAAAGTACCTTAAAAACCTGGAGTATCTCAGAATATTAATGAGCCCCACTGAGTGTCAGTGCAAAGCTCTCAAGGGATTCATTAAAGCAGATAATTGGAGGCTGTGACTGCACAATCTATCTCACAGAGTCTGTATCAAAAGGGAAACACCAAGTAGCTTAAAATACTGAAGTACCCTGAAGTATTAATTAGTCCCAATTGATGTTGTAACAGACAGAATCTCAAGGGATTAATTAAAGCAGATAATTCGAGGCCATTCCTCACAGAGGAACCAATTAAAAAGCCAAACCCAAAGTCTTTTGAAAGACCTGCAGTCCCTGCAGGGAGCATTCAGAAGCCCCCAGGGCCATTCCTGAGCAAGGCTCCCCAGGGACTCCTTCCAGCAGATCCTTGAGGCCACTGGGATGTGGGTTAGGGGGGGATGCTGAGGGCAGGACAAGGGGCTGACAGTGCCCAGCCTGGCTGGGGCTGTGCCAGGAGGCCTCAGGGCCTCAGGACAAGGTTTCTCCTCACAGCCCTTGGTGGCACAGACCCTGCTGTGCCCCAGGACCCCTGGACTTCGTTTCTCTCTGTCCCCACCCATCATCAGTGCCTCCAGTTCTCTGCTCTGCCTGGGGCCTGGGGACACTTTCTCAGTCATGTCCCTCAGTGGGACCCATTAAAAGTCCAAGAAACTTTGGAGTTGGATTCTGCCTTGGAGTTCTGGAGAGGTTTCTCCAGCTCCCTCTCAGGACCTGATGTTCAGGGCCTGAGCACAAAGCCCCAGAGGCTCAATAAAGTCCTTGTGCTCTGTCTGTGCTGCTGAGCTGGGTTGGGCTCCTGGCACAGAGGCAGCTCCTGGTAACCAAGAAGAGCTTCAAAAGCACATTTCTCTTGATGAGCAGCTCTTCTGCCAGCCCAGCAGGACTGGGGCACTGCCTGCAGCTACGCTGGGCACATCACAGAGGCACAGAGAGCTTCAATCAGTCAGGGCCGGGAAGGTGCTGAGAAGTGCCTGGGGCAGAATCATTGCCAGCCCTTGGCACAGGAACCTCTGGCTGCAGGACAATGCAGCCACAGCTCCTGGAGTGATCTCCTAAAACTGGAACATCCCAATGCCTACAGACGCTGTGAGTACAACTCTGAGTATTTTTCGTGCAGGGGAGGTGAAATCCTCACGAAGCTCTGACATGCTGAGGGACTCTGATCAGTCATGGAATATTTCAGAGACAAGGATTTCAACAAAAATTAGGAAATTTTTTAAGATTTTGCATTATGTTTCCTACTATAGTAGAATGGCAGAGAGGGGGGATAAATATTAAGGGTTGCTTAATAATTATTATTATTAATTTTGACAAGTGTCTGAGGCATCTGAAACTCTTACTTTTAGTCACCAGTATGTTCACAGGAGATCCCTAATGTGCTTTCAGCCATTCTGCCATGGACAGCACAAGCATCACCTTTGCTGGACCAATCAGGCTCACTCTGAGCTGTCTTTTCTCCAAGCTGCAAAGAGAACCTGCCCCAGTCAGTGCCCTGCAAACAGGCAGGGTTCTGTCAGGCCAAGGAGAGGGCACAGCGATTTGGGGTCTGTGAGTGCTGGCATGGAGACATCAGGCACAGGGAAACACCAGCAGGAGGAAAATCTCCAGGAACCAGAGAGAAGATTGGTCAATGAGAGAAAACAATACCCAGAAATGCTGTGGCAGGGAGAGTTGAGAGATGCCCACAGGATCCCCTCCAGTGCAGCCCCTCCCTCTGAACAAGCCCCCTCCCTCCTGTGCCCCAGCCAAGCCTCTGCCCTCAGGGCCGGGGCTCCAAGGCATGCAGCCCCTCCTGTGCAGGCAGAGCTGCAGCAGAGCCGTGGGGCAGCTCTGCAGCCCCGGGCCCAGTTCCCTCTGCAGAGCACAGGGCTGGGAGCAGCTGCCCGGCCCTGGGGGCTCTGGCCGGGGGCACAGCTGGCTCAGGGTGACGCTGTCCCCAGTGCTCCGCTCTGAGCAAAGCTGTCAGTGCAGCCAGGGAAGGAGCTGCATCTCCCTTAATCCAATGCCATCATAAGGACACTTGGAAGTCTCCCTGAGATTTCAGTCCAAGCTGAGAGCTTCCATCCAGGGAGCAAACCTGTTCTAGATCATCTCTTGAGTTATAAGATTAATGGGGAAATGCAGAGGTGTTGTGACACTGAAAATGATTTTGGGTTGCTGAAATGAGCAATGTGAATCCTTGGCTACAGATGTGGAGCTGGACTGTGGTGGATCCACCTGCTCTCAGCAGTACCTGGTTACATTTTAGGGGAAGCACGGAGAGATGATCACCCTCGACCTGAGCAACATTAAAGCCCAAAGAAACTCTGAACAGGTACAAAAAACAGACTATCTCCCGTCACTCTCCACTCATCATCTGGCCTCAGGGAACTTACTCTGTTCTACCAGAGGACAGCAGAAACGCTGAGGGTTTCTGCATTCCAAGAATACCAGGAGGGACTTCGAGGGAGATTAAAATGAAAACCTCAGAAATCTTACATACAAAAGCATGTCCATGTATGTTACAGAGGATGGTAGATAGGAAATGGCTTTGATTTTGGTTACAGGTATGTCCTCTAACACTTCACTGTCTTTCTCCATCAACAGGTCCCCAAGTACAGCCCCAGCAAATGTCCAACAGCAGCTCCATCAGCCACTTCTTCCTGCTGGCCTTGGCAGACACGCGGCAGCTGCAGCTCCTGCACTTCTGCCTCTTGCTGGGCATCTCCCTGGCTGCCCTCCTGGGCAACGGCCTCATCATCAGTGCCGTAGCCTGCGGCCACCACCTGCACACGCCCATGTTCTTCTTCCTGCTCAACCTGGCCCTCAGCGACCTGGGTTCCATCTGCACCACTGTCCCCAAAGCCATGCACAATTCCCTCTGGAACACCAGGGACATCTCCTACTCAGGATGTGCCGCTCAGACCTTTTTCTTTCTGTTCTTCATTGGAGCTGCATACTATCTCCTGACTGTCATGTGCTACGACTGCTACGTGTCCATCTGCAAACCCCTGCACTACAGGACCCTCCTGGGCAGCAGAGCTTGTGCCCACATGGTAGCAGCTGCCTGGGCCAGTGCTGTTCTCCATGCTCTCATGCACACGGCCAATACATTTTCCCTGCCCCTGTGCCATGGCAATGCCCTGAGACAGTTTTTCTGTGAAATCCCCCAGATCCTCAAGCTCTCCTGCTCCAAATCCTACCTCAGGGAACAGGGCCTTCTTGCTGTTAGTGCCTGTCTGGGACTTGGCTGTTTTGTGTTCATTGTTTTCTCCTATGTGCAGATCTTCAGGGCTGTGCTGAGGATCCCCTCTGAGCAGGGACGGCACAAAGCCTTTTCCACCTGCCTCCCTCACCTGGCCGTGGTCTCTTTCTTCCTCACCACTGTCGTGTTTTCCCACTTGAAGCCCCCCTCCATGTCCTCCCCATCCCTGGATCTGGCCCTGTCAGTTCTGTACTCGGTGGTGCCTCCTGCCCTGAACCCCCTCATCTACAGCCTGAGGAACCAGGAGCTCAAGGCTGCAGTGTGGACACTGATGACTGGATGCTTTCAGAAATATTAAACTGCTGGCAAATTTCTTCAAATCACTTGTAATAAAAGTCACATTTCATACTTCTTGTTTGATTGGTTGTGGGTGTTTTCTTTACTTTTACTGTTTTCATATTGTCCACACAGAAATGTCATTCTTTGTGCCATTTCTCCACCTTCCCTACGGTCACAAACTGTGTCAATGAGAGGCTGGTTTCCTTGAGGCTTTGCAGGAACTGAAGGATCTCCCAGCAGAGTTTTCTGAAGAGATGCCCTTGTGTTGCCTTCTGTGGAGCTGCAGCAGCAATGTCTGTGTGCAGAGCTGGGGCAGATCAGGGCTGGCCCAGCAGCTGTGCCCAGCCACAGCAGCACTTGGTGTTGCCAGTGCTGCTGCCGTGGCCCTGCCCCGCTGCCCTGGTGGCCCTGGTGTTGCTGCAGGGCCTGAGTGCTCTCAGGGCCGGGCACAGCCCTGGGGGCGGCAGTGCCGGGGCTGCAGCAGGGACAGGCCATGGGCACTGCTGGGGCAGCGCTGACGCCTCTGGCCAGGGCCTGGGGGCTCCAGGCTCCTTGCCCAGGCTCTCTCAAGAACACACCCAGGCCAATGCTCAGCACAGAAAAGCCCCGTGAGCAGCCCCAGGCTGGCCGTGGGCAGGCTGGGCCAAACAGCATGGCTGGGGCTCTGCAAGGGCCCTGGGGCAGATGGGAAGGAGCAGCAGAGCAGGGGCTGATCCATCCCCAGAGTGCTGCACATCCCAGAGCGTCCTCATGGAGCTGCCAACAACATCCCCCCTCTGCAGCCCTGGCCTCTCCCCCAGCTCACACAGGTGCCCCATCCTTGCAGGCACAGACACAGCAGCACTGGCTCAGCAGCCCCTGTTTGCATTGCACAGAGCAGGGGAGCACCCCCATGCTGTTGTTGTGGGGACATGGACCTGAGGGAGCACAAATGTCATCAGCCCCTGGGGCCAGCAAGGGCTGGGGGACACCAGGGAAACCGCTCAGCTTTGTCCTGGCCTCTGCAGTCAGCCAGAAAGTTTGTTCCCATCAGCTGGGAGTTTCCTGTGCCACTGCAGACACTGTTGCTCAGAGCCAGGGCAGCCTGGCAGCCACCCCAAACTGCTCCGAGCATTTCCTTGGCTTCACCTTTGATTTCTTTTCCCTTACTACTACAGATTTCTTCCTATAACGCAGCCTTGTTCCCTGCCCTGCAAACAGCCCATCCCTGTTTGCCCTTTCCTCTCTGGCCCCACTCCCCATTGCAGTTCCTGACTTGGCACCATGGAAACATCCCCTGGGGAGCAGGATCATCCTACCAGTGCTGCAGGAATTGTCTGCAGGATCATCCTACAAATGCTGCAGGAATTGTCTGCAGGCTCCTGCAGTGCCTGGTGCTGCTCTCTTGCCAGAGGCACCCCAGGCCAGGGGGGCACATCTGGGCTGCTGTGTCTGGCTCTGGGGCTCCCTGTTCTGGGCAGTGAGGAGGAGCTGCAGAGGCTCTGCAGGACTGACAGGATGGGCTTTGGGACTGGCACGAGAAGCTGAGGGACCTGGGCTGCTGGAGCTTCTGAAGAGGAGGCCCAGGGCTCCTCCTGCAACTGCTCCAAGGGGGGCTTCAGAGAATCCCAGAATCAGCAAGGTTAGAAAAGTCTTTGGAGATCATCAAGCCCAACCTGTGCCCTGACACTGCCTTGTCTCCCCTGAGCCTCCTCTTCTGCAGGATAAACAACCCCAGCTGCTCCCTCAGCCTCTCCTCACAGGACTTGTGTTCCAGACCCCTCACCCGCCTTGTTGCCCTTCTCTGGACATGTTCCAGCCCCTCCATGGCCTTCATAAATTGTGGGCCCAGTACTGGACACAGCACTCAGGGTGCTGCCCAAGCAGTGCTGAGCCAAGGGGAAGAATCCCTGCCCTGCTCCTGCTGGCCACACCATTCCTGATCCAGGCCAGGAGCCATTGGCATTCTTGCCCACCTGGGCACACTGCTGGCTCATGCCCAGCCTGCTGTCCATCAGTCCCTGCAGGTCCCTTTCCAGCAGTGGCTCTCCAGCCACTCTGTCCCCAGCCTGTAGTGCTGCAGGGGTTGTTGTGGCCAAAGTGCAGGACCTGGCACTTGGTCTTTTTCAACCTCAGCTTGTTGGATTTGGTCCCTGGATCCAGCTTCTCCAGGGCCCTGTGCAGAGCCCTCGTACCTTCCACCAGATCCACACTCACACCCAGCTTGGTGTCATCTGCAAATTTTCTGATGCGGGACTCAATCCTCTCATCCACACCATCAATGCAGATATTGATATCCACACTGGCTGTATCTGATTCCTCGGCCATCCTGTGGGTGCCCTGTGCTGGCACTCAGGGTGATCTGTTCCATAACCTTGCCGGGCACCCAGGTCAGGCTGACAGGCCTGGAGCTCCTCCTTCCAGCCCTTCTTGGGGATGGGCTCACACTGGCACCTCCTGTCACACCTCCCTGGTGAGCCAGGACTGATGGTAAATGATGGAGAGCAGCTTGGGGAGCTCATCCACAGCTCCCTCATCCCCCTGGGATGGATCCCATCTCCTCCCATAGACACCTGTGAGCATGGGAGTGGCTCAGCATGTGCCCAGCTGCTTCCTCCTGGATTACAGGGGTTCTGTTCTGCTCCCTGTGCTCATCTACCAGCTCAGGAGAACTCTTGTCTTGAGGACAACCTCTCCTAATACTGAAAATTGAGACAAACAATATGGTAAGTATCAGCCTTTTCTTTATCTCTAGTTACTATATTCCCCACTGCATCTAATAAAGAGGAAAGGTTCTCCTTATGCCTCCTTTTGCTATCATTTTTTTTATAGAAGTATTTTCCATTTATTTTTTGCAGAAGTTGCCAGGTTAATCTCTAATTGATCTTTCACCTCTGTACTTTTCTTTGTGCATAACCTAACAACATCCTTAAACACTTCCTAGATTTCTTGGCCTTCTGCCCAAAATTTATGCACCCTCTTTTTTCCCCTGAGTTTGCACAAAAACTCCATGGGCAGCCAGGCCAGTCAGTTTCCTCTCTAGCTCATCTTTTGCCAAACTGGGACAGGCTGCTCCTTCCCCCTTAAGATTACTTCCTTGAAATGTGTCCATCCTTCCTGGACCCCTTTTAATGTAAGGGCTGTTTCCCTTCAAAAAATCAGTACCTGATTTGGTACTCCTCAAATCAGCATCCTAAATAGGCCAAAGTCTGCCCTTCCTAATTGCAGTGTAGAAGTTTTGTTGCTGCCCTTCCTTCTTTCACAGAACATTGAAAACTTGATTATTCCATGATCACTGTGCCCCAGGCAGCCTCCGAGCCCCACATCTGCCACCAGCCCTTCTCTGTTTGTGAACAGCAGCAGACAGAGCTTTCCTTGGCAGTGGGAGTGTCACCAAAAATTCCGTAAAACAGAAAACTCCTTAACCCCAATGTAGCATTAAAAAGCAGCATTCTTTATTCAGCTGCATGCATGGGGGAGAGCTCCTCCCAAAGCCATGCAGGCTGAGCGCAGGAAAGTTTTTGTTTCTATTCTGTATATTGCACACATATTCATTGATTTTCCCAGACTAAACATAAATATGATAATGGTTTCCCCAAAATCAGTAACACATTTTTCCCCCCTTTAACCCATGTGTTCTTCTGTCCTGGGGGTCTCTCTGGTGGTCCCTGGTGGTCGTGGACCCCAATGTTCCAGTGGGCCTGGCTGGCAGGACACTGAGGCTGGTGAAATTGCTGTTCCCCTTCTCACACAATGGGCATTGTGTGGTTTCATTAGGCCTGGGGTTTTGGAGAACAAGCTCCAGGTGTCAGCTCAGCTGGTGTAGATAATTGATCATCTGGTAACATGAGGTGACAGAGTGAGCTCTGACATCAGAGAGTGGAGGATAGGAGGTCATCGAGAAGCTACAGCATCAGATACATAGCTACAGATACAGCTACATAGATTGCATTTATGAAATCACAGAGCAAGCTGTGACAGCACAGGGCAGCAGTCTGACATCACAGAGCAGATTATGACATCACAGATTTGGCTGAACATCAGAGACCAGCTGTGTGACATTAGAGAATGGACTGTGACATCACAGAGCAGGCTGTGACATCAGAGACCAGCTGTGTGACATCCCAGCAGGGCTGTGTCAGGTCACTGGGTTGGTCACTCTGCCCCAGCTCCCCCTCACAGTTTCTCCCAACAAGTCCAATGCTGTTCATTCCCAGCAGGGTCCCTGTCCCCTGGGATCCACTTGGCCCACCTCGATGGGCCATCCTTGGACGCCACCAAAGGCTGTTCCACAGGATCTACCCCAGAGCCTGACATGGGGACAAGGGGCCAGGGCTGTGTGACCAGAACATCAAGGACGTGGATTATCCAGGTCACTGAGACCTGGTTTGGGTTGCCCAGGTCAGAAAAGATGTCTGGCAGCTGGAGCAGGGTCTGGGAAGGGCCTCCAAGGTGGGGCTGGAGCCCTTGGGCTGTGAGCAGAGGCTGAGGGAGCTGGGCTTGTCCAGCCTGGAGCAGGGAAGGCTGAGGGGCTCCTCATCCCAGCCTGGCAGTGCCAGCGAGGAGAGGATGGAGAACACAGAGCCAGGCTCTTCACAGGGAGGCCTGGTGGGAGACAAGAGCCAATGGGTGGAAGGGGAAAGAGGAGACATCAGCCAGGACAGGAGGAGATGAAATGAGTCAGGCGGCTTTCAGCATTTCCTCAACAGCAAGAGCAGCCTGACTTCCCTTCTCCATCCACCACTGACAGCTTTGCAAATCAGGAATTGTTCGAGCTGCTCTGCACCCACTCCAGGTGAGCATCCTGATAGAAGAACTTAATTGTGTTTACATCAATCATAGAACTATGTTTCTCTAAATAATTCTGGTACGGAAATCACTTGTGGATGGGGGACTCATCAGATACTGCTGGGGTGTTGTACATAGCTCAGGGAAGAGTGTGATTGATATTAAATTGTGTCCTGTTCCACTATGGTCTGTTGGCCATGAAGAGAAACTTTCTGTGCCTCTGAGTCTCACCAGTTCCTGACCCCCAAAAGGACACAAACATGATGAGTTGTGATTCCCACTCCAGTGGTGGAACTTGGACCTCCCTCCATAGCCACAGCAGAGCTCCCTTGTCCCAGAAAAAGCCTGGCAAAGGAGGGATGAAGGAAAACGGACAGACTGTGGGGATCAGGGGCAGGGCAGAGCCAGGGAGAAGAATGACTTTTGCATTTGATGGAGCTGTGCCTTCACTTGGCTTTGTTGGCTGACAATAAATGAACATCCCTCTGTGTCTCAGGCAACTCCTTCTCCAAGGAAAGCAGGTTGGAGTTGGAGCAAAGGAGCTGAAAGCTGCAGGTGCAGCCTGGGCTGGATGGAGCTCAGATTTGCACAAGGCTGCTCTGAGTGCCAGGGCTTGGATGGGGGAAATGGTGGGGTGGGTGTAGGGACAGAGTCTGATTGATTGTCAGCCATGAATGGTGTTGATTTTTATATCTTCAAACTGCATGAGGAGGTACTTGGTTTCAATGTCAAGTGGAGATTGCTATTAACAGGGAAAAAAAATTTAAAAAATTAAACAGGTCCTAAAACAGGTATTCTCACAGTATTTTTAAATAGAACATATTCAGTTGAACACACTTCTGAAATCTCTCTTTTTAACCACACAAGATTTGGAAACTGAAAACAAATTATTCCCAGAGGCTTGGTTTGTTCAGCTGTTCTGAATGTTAATGAGCCCTGGGACAGTGAATTCCTGCACTGAAGAGCTGAAGGCTGAACAAGCCTCTGCAGCAGGAAAATTCAGCAGCAGCCTCCAAGGTGCTGAGGATGTCAGCAGCCCCCACTGAGGCCATCCCTGCCCAGAGACCGTGGGGGAATGGGCAGACAAAGAGAGCGTCCCTGGGGCTGGGGCAGCACAACTCAGAGGCAGCAGCGGCTCCAGCTGGGAAATGGAGTGTGGAATGTGGCTGGGAAAGCCCTGCCTGGGCTGTGCCAAGCAGGACACACAAGCCCTGACTCCCATCCAGTAAAAAACTTTCTCAATGAGAGATTTAAAAGGATTTGCAATTGTTTGTTTCCTCTGAGTTGGACGCAGTGCAGAAATTCTGACAAGAGATCATCAGGAGCTCAAAAGAACAAGAACAAGACAGCTTGTACTAGTTATATTAGAAAATTATGGAAACTTGGCAAATGGTTTAATATTACATTCAATGGAAAAAAAACCCCACTTATCAAAGCTTTAATTTGGACCATTCACCTTCACAGACTCTAAGCCTGTGCAGTTTTCAGTTACTCAAGATTTGCAAGAGAACAGAAATAGAAAAAATATACACAGAAAGAGACAAACAAAAAACATATACAGAAGCACCCACACTGCTACCAAGTCCTGGATTCCAGGAGAGTTCAGATGGAAATTCCAAGAGGAGGTAGGCCCAAGATGTGTGCTTGCCTTGTGGTCAGCCTTCAATACCCCTTGGTTTCCCTGGGCCCTTCCCCCTGGTGGGACTTGGGCTCATTTGGTCCCTCAGGAGCTGGGCTGGGGGCTGCAGAGGTGGCTGTGGAGCATTGCCTGTGCTGTGCTAGGGACTGGCAGACACTGCTGGGCTTGGACAGAGGCTCTGGGGGGATTGGGGTTCCAGGGCACAGCAGCATTGGTGTTCCAGGGCAGGGCAAGGCTGGACCTGCCCCTTCCTCCCCGGTGCAAAAATGTTTTAAGCCAACAATCTCCTCAAGTCTCTCACAACAGGGAATATTGGAGGTGAAATCCCAATTCTGTCCTTGGGTGCCTGGAGGAGAAAGAAAGTTCTATTCCATAGGAAGGAAAACACTGGGCTCCAGTGTTTGGAAGGCAGCTGAGAGCCTCACAAGGCCAAGGCCTGGCAGATCTTCCAATAAGGGCAGATTTTGTCTGGGAGCAGTCTTTGAACTGAAGGAATTTTGGAGGTGGAAGGCCAGTCTTGGCCATGGGCACCTGGAGAAGCAGGACAGTTCTTTCCACAGGAAGGAAAGCATGGAGCCTTCCCCAGTATTTTGGGGACAGATGGGAAGTGACCCTCATGAAACCACTGGCAGCTAGACTTGTCCTGGCAATATTCCTATTGGAACAATCTCTGGATATAGGGAAATTTGGAGGTGAAATCCCAATTCTGGCCATGGGTGCCTGGCAGATAAGAACAGTTCTTTTCCATTGGGAAGGAAAGCACGGAGTACCAGTGTTTCAGAAGCAGATGACAAGAGAGTCTTAATGTTCCAAGGTCAGCTGGACCAGCCAGGCGGCCCCTGGGAGGCCAAACCAGCAAGACCTGTTCCATCTTCCCTTGGTTTTGTGGGGCCCCAAAGTGTCACAATGGTGCCTTGGATCCATGAGGCCCCACAGTGCCACAATGGTGTTACATGGCTTTGCAAGTGTTCCTCAGGGGTGAAGAGATGGATGAGAATCTTGGCTTCATGATCAGAAGGCTGGATTTATTAATTCATGATATATAATACATTATGACTATACTAAAAGGAATAGAGAGAAAAGTTCAGAAGCTGCTAAGCTAAGAAAAGAATAGGAATAGCAATAAACAAGAGAGCTCTCTGTGAATTGTCCTGATTGGCCCTTAATTGTAAACATGGAACATGGGCCAATCATAGGTGCACCTGCTACATTCCACAGCAGCAGATAACAATTGTTTACATTCTTCTTTTGGAGCCTCAGCTTCCCAGAAGAGGAAAAATCCCAAAGAAAGGATTTTTATGAAAAAATGTCAGTGACACATTGGTGTCTTTTTTCCATGGGGTCCAGCAGTGTCACAATGTCCCCTGGGCTCCACAAGGCCCTGAAGTCTCACAATGGTCCCACTGATTCCATGAGAACTTGCAGTGTCACAGTGGTCTCCATGGTTCCCCAGGCCCCACAATGTCGCGTGACTCCTCTGTTCCACGAGGCCTGCAATGTCACAATGGACCATTGATGACATGAGGGCCTGCAATGTCACACTGGACCTTTGGTTCCAGGCAGCCCTGCAATGTCACAAAGACCTCTTGGTTTCATGAGGCCCCACAGTATCAAAATGGTCCTCTTCGTTCTGTGGCGACCTCCAGGGTCACAATGGTCTCACTGACACACAGTAAAATCATAGAACAGGCTGTGAATCAGGACTCACAGTGACACAATGCTTTGGTTAGTCCATGGGGCCTCAAAGTGTCACAATGGTCTCCATGATTCCATGGTGCCCCTCAGTGTCACAATGGTCTCCTTCATTCCATGAGGCTGTGAAGTGTCCTAATGGTATCTCCACGGTTCCATGAGGCCCTGCAATGTCACAGTTTGGACCCTTGGCTCCATGGAGTCTTGCAGTGTCACAATGGTCCCTTGGTTCCATGACACCCCAAAGTGTCATAACAGTCTCCACAGTTTGAGGACTCCCTGCAGTGCCACAATGGACCCTTGGTTTGATGGCGCCTCTCAGTGTCACAATGAATCCTACATTTCATGGAGCCACACAGTGTCAGCACAGTCCCCGTGGTTCCATGAGGCTCAGCAACATCACAGTGCTCTCCATGATTCCATGAGGTCCCACAGTGTCACAGCGGTCCCGTGGTCTCACAGGGCCCCACAGTGTCAAAATGGTCCCTTGGTCTCACAGGGCCCCACATTGTCACAATGGTCCCTTGGTCTCACAGGGCCCCACAGTGTCACAATGGTCCCTTGGTTCCATGGGCCCTGTGCTGCTACATTCCCCCCTCCCCTTCTCAGGCCACACTGCCAGCTGAGAAATGCTCCTTGGGCCTCGGCCTTGGAGCCCCTGGACTCAGCTCCTGTGCAACTCATCACAAACACTGTCTGCTCCAGGCACTGCTGCTGCCCAACCAGCTCCTGGTTCCTTTAGCAGCAGCCCTGGGAACTGTTTTTGTTCCCTCCGTGGCACAACATCCCTGTTCTCACACTGCCAAAGAAAGCTGTTGGTGCCAAGTGCGGCCAGGATGAGCCATTGCTGGGACTGAAGCCCCTCTCTTGCAGCTTTGGAGCTGCAAACAGCGCTCCAAAAGGAGCCCTTGGAGCTCTCCTGGGCCAGCCACTCCCTCTGAGTGGGGCCTCTCCCAGCCGGGAACTCTCCCGTTTGCTGCACTTGGGGATTCCCAACAATGACGGAACCTGGGCCGATCCCCCCACTCCTCCAGGCTCAGCCCTTTGCCCGCTGGGGAGATACCAAAGATCCTCAGGGAGCATTCCCTGCCCTCAGGGGAATTTCTCACAGGTGCCTGGCACTGGCTTTTTGTGTCTGTGTGCACACAGGAGTGCCTGTGCTGGGGAAATGTGGCAGAAATGCTGCTCTCTGAGGGGTTGGAGTGCCTTGGATAGCTGAGTCAGTCAGTGCTATAAGTGAGGTTAAGTCATTAGTGGCAAGCTAAGTTAAATGTTCCGAAGAGTTGTTCTTTTGCTAAGTTGTTAAATTTAATATAAATTATAAATGAAATTGAATAATTTTTAGTGTTATTCCACTATTACATCATTAAGTCATTGATTGTAAGTTAGGTTTAATAGTGTTAAGTGCTGTTCTTTTGCTTAATGCTGAAGTCTAAGGTATCAGTTAAGTCCTGTTAAGCTATTAGGCCATATTCCATTTATCCTTGCCCTCACTGTCCTTGTGGTCTCACACACACACACACACACACACAGGGACAGTTCTGGGTTAATTTCTGGCTTGATTGCCTGGGTTATGTTTGGTTTTGTTGTTGCTTTGTTTCCTTGGTGTGCCGGAAGTGTCCAGCCAGGAGCAGAGTGACTCTTGCCAAGGAACTTTGTGCTGCTGTCCCTTAATATTAAATCTGGTTTTTGCTGCTCCCTTGCTGGGGATTTTTTCAGCACTCTCAAGCCCTCGTTGATACCAGGGTGAAGGAGCCCTGGCCCAGGCTCTGGCCCTGGGGGACACATGGACGCTGCCGGGGGGTCCCTGTCCCCCTGTGCCACCCCCAGGGCCCCGGCCCCCCGTCCCAGTGTCAGGCTCTGGGGTTGATCTCATGGAACATCCTCTGGGGGAGGCTGCGGGGCCGGGGGCGGGTGGACCCGGGGGGACAGGGGACCCCGCTGTGCACGAGCAGGGTTGGACTGCTCTGGGGGGAGCTATGAGGGGGGCCACGGCACAGTGACCTCCCCAGTGACCTCACACAGCCCCTGTGATGTCATACAACCCCTGTGATGTCACACTGCCCCCATGATGTCACACAGCCCCTGTGATATCACACTGACCCTGCGATGTCGCACAGCCAACTCTATGTCATCCTGTGATTTCATACAGCAGTGCTGTGACATCGCAGAAGACTGATGTCACAAAGTCACCCTGTGATGTCACAATCTGTTCTGTGATGTCACAGCCTCCTCTATGATGTTACACAGCCACCAGGTGATGTCACAATTCATTCTCTGATGCCTCAGAGCCACCCTCTATGATGGCAGACACTGCTCTATGGCCTCCCAGCCAGCTCTGTGATGTCACATCCAGCTCTGTGATGCCACAGAACCCTCAAGAACCATCAAGAACTCAGTTCTATTGAAACACTGAAGTTTCTTGTACTTTGAAAAGATCCCTGTCAGAGACACGACAGAGAAAGTGTCCCCAGGCCCCAGGCAGAGCAGAGATCTGCAGGCAGTGCTGACAGGTGGGGACAAAGAGAAGCCAGTTCTTGGTGCCCTGGGGCACAGCAGCAGGGTCTGTGCCACCAAGGGCTGTGAGGAGACACCTTTTCCTGAGGCACTGAGGCCTCCTGGCACAGCCCCAGCCAGGCTGGGCACTGTCAGCCCCTTGTCCTGCCCTCAGCATCCGCCCCTAGCCCACATCCCAGTGGCCTCAAGGATCTGCTGGAAGGAGTCCCTGGGGAGCCTTGCTCAGCAATGGCTCTGGGGGCTCCTTAATGCTCCCTGCAGGGACTGCCGGTTTTTGAAAGGACTTTGGGTTTTGCTTTGGCCTTGAAAACTCTGAGAGCTTTGTGCAGTCATGGCCTCCAATTATTTGTTGTAATTAGTCCCTGCAGAGGCTTTCTCAGTAACACCACTCAGTGGGGCTCATTAATGCTTCAAGTTACTTCAGTTCTTTTAAGGTATTTGGTGTTTCCCTTTGGATACAGACTCTGGGAGAGGTTTGTGCAATCATGGCCCCAAATATCTGCGTTAATGTGTCCCTGGAGAGCTTTGTACTGAGGCTCCGTGGGACTCATTAATGCTTTGAGACACTCAAGGTGCTGAAGGTGCTTTGGATTTTCCTTTCCACACTGAGTGTCTGAGGGGTTTTTGTGCCATCCTGGCCACCAATTCTCTCCTCCAAGGAGTCCATGAGGAGCCTGTGTTGGAGAGGGACCTCAGTGGGAGCCATGAATGCCTGGAGACACCTTGGGTGTTTCCTCTGCCTTTGACTCCTGGCAAGGTTTGTGCAATCTCCTCCCAGGCCCTGAGGTTCAAGGGCTCGGCTCCAAATGCACAGTGAGGCTCGTGAGGATCAAGCATGTCCTGAGAAACCCTGGCTCTGCCTTGATTTCCCTCTGCTCCAGTGTAGTTCATTAGGAGGTTTTCCTTTGACAGTTATGGACTAATAGTTCAAAGAGCTTCCAGGAAATATGTATTCCTATTTTAAAGGGTGTCTTTTATTGCTGTTCCTATTACACAAGAGGTGATTGCAGCATTCAGTGACTGATATTGATCCAGGGACTCTTCTAAGGAGGTCTGGCCTGCTCAGAGAAGCGATGCCTTGAGCTCTGAGCCAGTGTGGACAACCTTGCTCCACTTTCCCCAAGCCCATTGTGTCTCTCCTCACTCACCTGGAACCTGCTTTGTTTGGAGAAGTGGCTGCACACAGCCAAAGAGGGATTTGCCTTCTTTGATTTTTGAAGCAATCTAAAACTCCTGAGTTTCCCCATTGCAAACAGACATCCTCCTCAAGTGTGTGCCAAGCCCAAGCTGCCACCAGGAGCACTCCAGACCTGCCCTGGGCCAGCTGTGAGGGTGGATCATCATCCCAACACGCAGTGGTGCCATTGCAAGGGACTGTTGCCATGGACACTGCAATGACCCCACTGCTGGGTTTGGGTCCCATGGCAACCCTCATCAGTTCAGGTTTCCTTGGAAACCAGCCCAAGGAGCCATTTCTGAAGCCAGGTTCCATGGCCACTTGCCTGCAGAGCTGTTGCTGTCCTCAGCTGCCATGGCAACCCTGGGACAAAGCGGTGCCAGGGCTGTTCCAGGTACAATTCCAGTGACAATTGTACCTGGAATTGGTGCCACCAGGTGCCATGGCAATGGCCACGGGGACCCATTCCTTGGTTTGGTGCCATGGCATCCAATGCCCGGAGCCGTTGTGGTGGTTGGTGGCCACGAAAACTGCCTTGGGCCCTTGCTCAGGGCTGGTGTCAGTGCCCAGAGCCAGGGGGGATCCCTTGCTGGGGGCTGTGCCATGGCCACCTGCCCTGTGCCGCGCTGGCCGCTCAGGCACCAGGAACCAGCAGCCACCGGCACTGCCAGGGCCAAAGGCCAGGTCAGCCAGACAGAAAGGGGTGGGGCTGGGCACTGTTTCCATGGCAACCGGCACTGGGGGGACACCTGGGTCACCTGGCCTGGCAGTTGCCATGGAAACCCCCAGCAGGGACTGAGGGCACAGCCCTGGCACTGAGACACTGCTGGGCCGGGTGCTGAGCACAGCGCTGGGCACGCAGAGATGGTTTTGTTCTTGCTGAGCTGCAGCACAGCCAAGGCCTGTCCTGCCCCTCGTCAGCCACGCTGGGGAGGGGCTGGGGCTGCGGGGGAGCTGGGCAGGGGACACAGCCAGGACAGGGGACCCCAACTGACCCCAGGCATAGCCCAGACCAGAGCACATCATGCTCAGGGTATGAAGCGGGGGAACAGGGAGGAAGGGGGCAATTTTGGAGGGAGGGCTTTTGCCTTCCCAGGTAACACTTAGGCAAGAAGGGGCCCTGTTTCACCAGTGGGCAGGGTCACGACCAAAGACACAGACACCAACTGAAGGAATTGTCATTTATATCATGCACAGCTGCAGAGATTTACAAAAGGATAAGCTCAGCAAAGCACATCATCATTAGCAAAGAATTACAAAAGAAGCGCAGCAATCCATCATAACCCATCATTACATTTTGATGACCAATCCTTTGGTGAAACACTAGAGGTGTTTGTGGCAGACAAAGATTCTGGCTGACTATCAAGGTACACCTTACAGACATCAGTAGTACTTTAGTGACACTGTTCTTCATTCTTTTTTTTCAATCTCATTCCAATTAGGAACAAGAATTCTGTTGGCCATGGAGCTGGCACCTTTTTAATTCCAGAATAATGCCCCCAGGCCCTTTGCTGTTCAGCTTTACCATGCTGTCTGTGGCTAACAAGGCCTGGGGGGCCCTTTCCCCTCTGGCTGGAAGGGGCCGGGTCCCAGTGCCTGAGGGGCACCCAGGCTCCTGGATGGAATTCCTGTGCAAGTCCCTCAGTGTCACAGCAGCCTTCACACGGAGCCCCGTGGATCAGAGCATTTTCCAGAGGGGCCCTTGGGGCAGACAGGGAGATCTGGTCTGGCAGGATGTGTAAAACAATATCCTGGCAGATCTACTTGTTCTCACACAGAATCCTTGGCTGCAGGGACACATTCCCATTGTTCCTGCCCAGGTTTCAGGACTCAGAGTTGTCTCTCCTAGGAGCTGCTCCTTCAGCTAACTCGGGAGGGCCTTTCGGCCTCTGGACCCAGACTCTGGCTCCATTATTAGGGCTGCTGCATCCAAACCCTTTATCTCCACAAATGGTGGTGACTGGAGGTGGATCTCCTGTTTTCACAATCGTTCTTAAAATTGCAAGATCAATAATTGTGCTAGTCTGTCATGGGGTTGAATAATCCAATCTTGTTTGTTATTGTTTACAGAATTACTGTAATTTCTCCTTGATATTCTGCATCATTTCCTCCTGCCATGACAGAAACACTTTGCAAGGCCAAGCTCCAAGGGAGCAGTTACCAAAGCAAAGTGTCCTGGAGGAATCTGAACTCCTGTTTCAGTACTGATAGCTCTCATTTGCCTTGAATTTTTCCTAATGAATTCCAATGCATGAAGGCCCAGCCCTGCAGCCTCTGGGCTGGCCCTGCCAGGGGCCATCACAGCCAGAACAATTTCCCAGGCACCCCAAGTCTCACTGCCCATGGCAGGATTTGCAAACTGGGGGCAGCCGTGCACAGCCAGGGGGTTCCATTTCCCAAGTGGGCCATTGTGAAGGGCATGGAGCACATCTGGGAGAGGGTTCTCCATGGACAAAGGTTCCCATCTCCTCATTTTTTCAACTCCTCTTTTAACGACCCCTTCACCCTTTTAACCAGTCCTGCAGCTTGTGCATAATCTGGTACATAGAAAACGCTGCAGGCAAAATCACTGTATTTTTCACAGGAACAGACAAAGCACTCTGCATCACAGTATCAGCAAACCCGGCAAAAATAGCCAATTTCCTCCCTTCCTCCCTTTTTCATTGTATACAATCTCAAAAAGCTGACCACTGACATTAGGGTCCTGGCCAGTCCTGTTCTGTAGTGTATTTAGTGTTACATCCCTGAGCAGCCAAAGCTACCAAATTAGTATTGTCAGCACTATTTCACATTATTATATAATTTTATACATAGATAGTGATATAGAAATATAGATAGATACAGACATAAATAAATATATATAAATAGATATATTGAGGTCTTATTATACTATAAATACATATATACTTCATTTGTATATAGATATTTCACTTGCACAAATGCATCTGAGCTCAAGATTAAAACCTTCTTCTCTTGCTCCATGTGGGAGCATTCCAACCATAACTGTTCCTTCTGAAGGTGCTGTTTCCTATGTACTCTCAACAAATTCATCTTTGTCCGCCCAAACCCACAAGGTCTTTTTCTTTTCCATGTGCAATTTTTGGATGCATTTGAAGCCATCCAGGGGTGCAGCTTCTTTTACCCGACTGCCCCACTGCTCACACGGGGATCCAACCTCAGCCCACTCCAGAGCCAGGGAACTCCAGGGAACGGCTTCCCAGCTGGGAATTTGTGATGGGACTGATTCCTCACATTGACACTGAACAAGTGACATTTTGTTGGCATCTGGCCAGACTGTGCCAGTTTTGTTTTACCAGTGGGCAAAGTCAGCACCAGAGACACAGACTCCAACTGAAGGAATCAGTGTCATTTCCTGCAGTTCAGAGCAGCAAAGAATCACAAAAGGAGCAGCTCAGCAATGCACCCAACCATCCCCACCAAAGATTGCCCGCAGTGATTAAGAAAGATCCAGCAGCATTTACCCTCAGCCTTTACCATCCCCCAGACCCACACAGCAGCTGGGGAAGCTGTCACAGCCAAGGGCTGCAGAGCCACTCCTGGGCACTGGGAATTCCTGCAGGTGCCTCCAGCCCCAGGTGAGGCTCCAGCCCCGCTGGAAGAGGGCCCAGCTCTGACAGTGCTGAATGAACAAACTGACAGCACTGCTAGTGTGGCAACATCTGCTTTCATCCTCCTCTTGGGTCCCTCCCAAAGCCTGGCAAGGGCTCAAGGAAGAACCAAGGGAGCTGACTTTGACCATACAGCCCCAAACAAGGCCAGATGTCAGATTTCATGGCCTTGTATGGCTTCTAAATACACAAAGGTCAAGACATGTTTCACTAATGAGTGGCTACATCTATCTCAGTGCTAAAAACCATGCACATTTCATCAGGGAGCAGATACAAAGATAACCTTTGCTTGGAAGGTTCATCCAGAGGCCACCTTTGGCTCAGGGCCTGCTGTCCAGGCCTCACTCAGGGCTGGTGTCCAGGCCTTGGCACTTCAGGGACGTGGTTTAGTGCTGGGCTTGGCATTGCTGGGAGAGCGGCTGCACTGGGTGAGCTCAGAGGGCTTTTCCAACAGAAAGGATTCTGTGATTCCATCATTATATCCACTGCATTCAGCTGGGGCTATTTTAGCAGCATTCCTTTGCTCCAAAAGTACCCTCTTGCCCAGCTCCTGTGGCCTGAGGCTTCAGCTCCTTCAGCTCCTTGTGCTGAGCTGCTCATGCTGAACGAGACGGCTCGGAGAGAAGAACACAGTCCATGCAATCCCTTCTGGGACACGGAGAGGGGAGGCTGTGCAAACAGGAGCATTGTTTGCTGTGGCCTCCTCTCTGCCCTTCATGCCTTTCACTGCTTTGAACCAGCCAAGAGCTTTCTCCAAGAGTGCAATGGAGCAGCTGTTCCTGCTCCCAGGCCTGGTTCTCTCCAGTCTCTGCCCTTGCCTGGTTCTGTCCCTCTTGCTGTGCCCTCTGTTCCCCCAGGGCTCGCTGGCTGCTGCCCAGGACTGTGACACTGGCACAGATCCAGTGCTCCAGAGCCTCCTTTCTGTGCCCTTGCAGCTGCCTAGGCACAGCAGCCTTTTCCATCTGGAAGCTCCCCATGGACAGGGAGTGCCCAGCTCCGTTCCTTGCACAGCCTCCAGGAGCCCAGGGCTGCCATCTCCAGTCCCTGCTGGCACTGGGGGCTCCCAGGTGCCTCAGGCTGCTGTGACACTGCTGCACACGGGAGGGAAGAAGGGCAGGGGCTGTGCTCAAAGTCAGCTCCATGTGCTGCTGCTGCTGCTGCTGCTGCTGTGGGGTCATTTGTGCAGCCCTGGCCCAGAGTCAGGGACCAGATCCTGCCAGTCCCTTCCAGCCCTGGCTGCTTAGAGTTTGGGCCTTGGAGCCTCAGGTGGCCAAAGGCAGCTGCTGCTGGTCCCTCTGTGAGCCCGTGTTCAGCAGCGCTGCTCCATCAGTCTGTGCCCAGCAACGGGGAAAAGCCTCAGCCCTGCAGGGCCAGGAGCTGCCGGGCTCTGCCTGAGCAGCTCAGCCAGCAGGAAGGGAGCTGCTTCACACGGAAACCAGGAGCAAAGGACATTTCTTCTGTAGGACATGTTTTCTATTTAGAGGGAAAAAAAGGAAAAAGGAAAAAAAAATAGGTAAATTGTAAAAGATAAGAATAAAATCCAAGTGTTAGTGAAAACACATAACATGTTCGTGAAAAAAACAAAACATAAACGCAAAGTTACATTATTTGCATTAAGAGGTAAATGATCTTTTTAAAAAGAGAACTCAGTCATTTACATTGTAAATGTGCTGATGGCATGGATCCATCTTACTGATCTCAGCAGCCTTTTAAAAGATTTTGGGCTTTGTTTCCAACACTGGTATTTGAAATTGTGGTCGAAGCAAGAGGAAATTGCTTAGTGCCCTTCCAGCTCCAAGCAGGACTGGGAATGGAAACACTGTCAAAGCCCAAATCCTTTAGAAGATGACCTTCCTTCTCAGCCTGGGAATGAGCTGCACATTCCCTTTGAAACTGTCAGGGATTTCTTAGAGTCACAAAGTCCCACTTACGGCTTTTTACTCTGGTTTGGAAGTGCAGAAGGGCAATTCTCCATCCATTAGCTCCAGACTGCACTGCCTCAGGAGCACGGCCCACTCGCCAGCTTTGGTGCACTCGTGGCACTGCTAGAGGAGGAACAAAGTGCAATTGCACAATTCCAGCCAATCAAGAAGGAAGAATGGGACAGACAAAACACCCTGTGCAGATCCAGGTGTTCAGCTGGGACTGCGGAGAGTTTGGGTCCTTGCCAATTGGATGTGTGTCCCCAGCTGCAATCTCTGGGCCTGCAGCAGAGTCTCACTCACCGGCCAAAGCAGAAAGCTCAGGCGCTGTGCTCGCAACGGGCTCGTCTGATGCAGAGCTGTCAGAGCAATGTGAGGGCAGAGCCAGCCCAGCTGGGCCCAGGGCTGAGCCCAGCAGAGCCCTGGCAGAGCCCAGAGCAGCCTCAGCACCCGCAGAGCCCGGCTGCAAGGAGAGAAAGCAGAAAGTGCCCGTCAGCTGAGGGCTCCTGTGCCCTTGTGCCAAGGCCTGCGGTGCCCAGGCCGTGCTGGCTGTGCCCAGAGCTGTGCCCAGAGCTGCCCATCCCTGCTGCCTTTGGCACAGAGCAGGAGGGCAGCACATGTGCCCAGCCTGCAGCCAGCCATGGCACATCCAGCCCTCAGCAGCTGCCCAGAGCAGGATGCTCCTGTGCTCGCTGCCAGCTCCCAAAAGCTCTGATCCCACCCTGCCAAGCACACAGGGACCCACCTCACGCCACCCACGGCTGGAAGAAAAGCTGCTCCCAAACCATGGCCTCAGCCTTCTCCAAGGGCACGGCCCATCCACGCCACAGCTGCTCCCAAGCACTTCCCCATCCAGACTGGACCACCTGGAACGCTTCCTCTGGAATAACAAAAAACACATTATTGAAAAGAGTTTAGAGACAGAAAGGGAAAACAAGAAAAATGCTAAAAACTCTTATCTCTGTCAGGGCCTTGAGGAAGGCCCAACCCCTGCATGCCAAGGAAAAACCCACCCACTGGTGAGGGAAGCCCACACTTTCTCTCTTCCTCCCTGCACTGCCCACCTAAATCACGGTGACCCCGAAGCAAACAAGGGCAGTGGAGCAGCCCAGCCCTTCCTTGCCTGCACAGCAAAGCAGCTGTGCACAGGTTCTGGAGCCCCACCTCTGCTCCCACCATGGGGCTTTGTTTGTGTTGGGCTGACTGCCCCAGCCCCAGCCCGGGGCACGGTGGGTGCTGGGGGCTGTTGGCAGAGCCAGGAGCCCACTCCCATTTCATACCCACCCCAGCCCCTCCTCCCAGCCCTGCCAAAAGCAGCTGGGCAGCGACTGAAGAATGAGCTGCATCTGCCCCAGCAAAGGGGGAGCCTTTGGCTCCCCGCGATGCTGGGCAATGCCCAAATCTGGCAGAATTTCCCTGGGTGGGGACTCATCTGCAAATTCCCGGTGGAGTTTGGCTTTGAAGAAGGTGCCAGAATCAAAGTGCATCACCTTCAGCCTCCCGTGGCCAGGCTGAGGAAGAGCTTGTCATCCCTGATATCACCCTCGCTGTCTCCAGCAGCAGCAGCAGCAGCAGCATCCCCACCCGGTACAGCTTCTCCAGGGGCTCCTTCCCTGGGGGCAGACAAGGCTCTCAGGGCTCTGCCCAGGGCCCCAGCTGTCAGGGAACCAGGACAAGCAAAACCAGCTGGGATGGCGGCCACCAGTGCTGGGCAGAGCAGCTCAGCTCCAGCACAAGGGCTGTGTGTTCCCATCCCATGACCCCGGTGCAGTGACACTGGCAGCACAAAAAGCTCTGGGTTCCTTTGCTTCTGACTGCCAAGGCATATGTGGAGCAGGAACTTACCAGGGCTCTGGATCAAAGTGTGCCTGTGGCTCTCTCCCTTCTTCTATGGCAGAGGAATATCCCACACCCAAGGATGACAGAACAGGTCTTCCAGTGCGGGTCTGTCCAAGGAGTTCACGGATAAACACCACCTGATCAGGTCTTTGCACTCTGGGGAGAGAAAGCAGAAACTGATGGTCAGACAGAGAAGGCTCCTGTCTGCTTTGCCTCACTATTCCCATGCCCAGGCCATGCTGGATGTGCTCAGAGCTGGGCCTAAACTTTCCCATCAATTCCCTGTTTTGGAGGAGAGCAGGACATGTGCCACCTCCTCAGCAGCTGCCAGAGCGGGATGCCCACGACCCCGCTGCTGTCTCCCAGCACTGGCATTCCCCCCGTGCCCAGAGAAGAGGATCCACCTTGAGAGAGCCGTTGTGGCAGCGGGAGCTGGCCCCAGCTGAGGTTCTGGCCCCTCCTGAAAGGGTGCTCCCCGCAGACCATCTGGTGCAGCAGGATGCCCAGGGACCAGATGGTAGCTGGCTCGCCGTGGTACCAGCCAAAGTCATTCCATTCTGGGGGGCTGTACGACAGTGTTCCTATGGAATACAGATGGAGTTCATCAGGAGGATGCTGCTGCTCCCAGAGCCTGGCCCCAGCATCCCTGCGCCTGCACACAGGGTGACCACTGCCCTCTCGCCAGCACCTGGGACTTGTGCACAAAGTTAGGGTTGGAAAAGAAGCCTCTGGTGCTGGAAGAGGGCAGCCCTGGCTAGGCCCGACCATGACATGCAAAGGAAAAACCCACTCCATGCTGGGGAAAAAACCCACCTTTATCCTCCCTGCCTGCATTGCCCCCAAAATATTATGAAGCCAAGGCAAACAGCGCGAGTGGAGCAGTCCAAGCCCTTCCTCTCATCTGCACACCAAACTGGCTGGGGCACAGGTTCCAGCCCCCCTCTCTGCTACCCCCACCCACGGGGGTTTTGGTCCGGCTGGCTGCCCCAGCCCAGCCCTAGTCCTGGGCAGAGTGGCTGGCAAAGGCTGCCAGCAGGGCTGGAAGATGGCTGCCCACCCAGCCCTGCTCTGAAGCAACTCAGCTGAAGATTCAGTGCCCTGACTGGCAGCAAAAGGGAGAACTCCCAATGCCACAGCCAGCTTGGGCTGAGAGATGTTGGGCCATGAGATGTCAGCAGCGGGATCACAGCCCTGTGTAGGCTCACCTGCAAAGTGAGTGTAGACTGTGTCCTGCAGGTAGGTGCCACAGCCAAAGTCAATCAGTTTGGCCTGCCCGGTGTCCAGGTCAACCAGGATGTTCTCTGGCTTGATGTCCCTGTGCAGGACCCCGCAGCTGGTGCAGTGCCGCACGGCCTCCAGCACCTGGCGGAACAGCTCCCGCGCCTCCTCCTCGGGCAGGAACCGCCGTGCCTGAATGAAACGATGCAGGTCCTGACACTGCTCTGGCCGCTCCAGCACCATCACGATGCAGTTGGGGAGCTCGAGCCACTCCAGCAGCTGGACCACACCGGGGAAGCCAGTGGACACCTTGGCCAGCAGCACGACCTCCAGGGGTGCGCTGGTGCCGTCGGGCTGCGGGAGGAGCACGATGCCGTCAGTGGGGCCGATGCCGTGCCAGGCCTGGGGAAGCCCTCAGCCAGCCCGGGATGCTCTGCGCCCTGCGCTGGCCCCACTCCCGCTCTCCCTCGGGGCGTCCTGGCGGCTCCCACCGTGCCGGGCCCCGGCTCATCCCTGGCCGGCAGCCCCGGCTGCTGGCCCCGCTCACTCACCAGCTCGCCCCAGTGCCGGACGCGGTTCCGTGGCACCCTTTTGATGGCCACCTGCAAGCCAAGGGCAGCAGCGGGGTGAGCTCGCCGCCCGCACTGCGAGCCCCATCTTCCGCCCTCCGCCCTCCTCCTCCTCCATCCCCTCCTCCTGCGCCCGCCGCCGGCCCCGCCGCTCACCGGGGCGCCGTCCGAGATCCTCGTGGCCGCGAAGACTCTGCCGAAGCCGCCGCGCCCCAGCAGCGATCCCAGCCGGTACCGCTCCTGCAGGGCCTCCTGCGCCGTCCCTGCGGGCGGGACGCGGCTGTCAGCGCTCGGCCCGGGGCCAGCAACGGCCCCCGAGCGCCGCTCACCCGCCCCGGGCCGGCCATGCCCAGGCGTTCGCTCCCGGGAACGCGGCACGGGAGGCTCGGGGCCGGCGGCCGCGCTGCCGAGCGGCGGAGCTCGGGCCGGGGAAGCCGCAGCGGAGGCGGCGGGAGCGGCCGCGCCGCGTGTGTCCCCCGCGGGCCCCGGGAGGAGCCGGGGCCGGGGCCGGGGTCGGGGTCGGGGCCGGGGCCGGGGGCAGGTCCGGGGCCGGGGTCGGGGTCGGGACCGGACCCTGCGTCGGGTCTGGGGCCGGGCTCGGGCCAGGCGGAGGCAAAAGGCGGCGATGCCGCCCCCGCCCCCGGCACTGATGCCCGCCCAGCAGCGCCACCGCCAGCACGGCCAGAGCCGGGCGGAGGCGAGACCGCGGCGGGACGGCCGGGGCCGGGCACGGGACAGCCCCGCCCGGGGCCGGGGGCGGGCCGGGGGCATGGCCCGGCCCTGCAGGGGAGAGGGAGGCGGGGAGAGGAGAGGGACGCCGGGCAAGGGACCCCGAGAGAAGGGTGCCCGACAGCGGGAAAGGGAGAGAGAGAGAAAGAGCGAGAGAAAGAACGATTTTTCTAGTCTATCTCCTTTTGCTGCTGTCGCCGCTGCTGCTGCTGCTGCTGCCGCCGCTGCCGCCGCTGCAACTGAAGCACCGGGGCCGTTCGTCCCCGTGTCCGTTCCCCGCTCGCCCCACGAGCCCCACGTTCGAGCCCCGCGCGCCCCGGGGACAGCCCCTCCGTCTGCCCAAACACGGGAACTTTGCAGCGCTGAGCCCGGATGCAGAGCCCTGACTCCTGCACACGGGCACAGCGATGCCCTCGCTTGCTGCTGTGCATTGTCCTTGCTGAGCGTCAAACACTGTCGGGACACCTTCCCTTGGGGTAGGATTCCTACCTGAGCCCAGCACTGCACTGACACCTCCAGTGTTGCTTTCCTGTAAAAACAGGGGAAGGAAAACTGTGTGTGGCTCATGGTATTTTAGTGTCTAAAAATCACTAAGTCACCGATCTTAGAGGTGCAGTGCATCTGGAATTACTGGGATGCAACATAGAAAAGGGGAGCATAGAAATAAATAGAGGAAAGCATCTTGGATTGTTTCTTTCATTTTCATTTCACTTCTGGAAAGCTGTTTCAATTTTCCAGGAATCTTCTCCTGTCTGCTCTTCCCAAGAATCTCTCATGGAGAATAGGGTCAATTTTCTGTCACAAGATTTGCCACCAGGAAATGATGCCACTGGTGAAATTTTCATTGTAACTGTTTGTGCTGGCTTAGGGCAAATTTTGGGAGGAAATCTCCAAAAGGGGTCCGTCTAGAAAGAAAGTTCAAGCGGCCCCTCCCCCTACTAGTTCAGGAAAAGATTTCCCTCAAGAGAAGTGAAAAAAAACCCAGTTTATTTAACAAGTAAAGTATTCACAAACATGAAAAATGAATAATATTAAATCAAACCTCCGACAGTGGTGAAGAGATGGCAAATTCAGAAAGTCCTTTTTGTGGGTTGTAGTTGGCTCACTCGGTCTCTTCTAAGTCCCTCTGGCGCTGGAATGCAGCATCCCAGAGCTTGGTGGGCCACAGGTGTGAGCTGCTGCCGGTGTTTGTCTGGGTTTTCAGTCCAGAGCAGGTTTAAACAGTTCCAAGAAAAAGGAAAGCCACAGTCCAAGGAACTTCTCTTCCTAAGCTAGCTAAAACCAAATTGCTAGACCTGGGCTGTGAAGGCATCGGGAAATTTCCAAATCTGGGCACTGGCGGTCCCAGCAAACACCAGAGCTGGATGATGCTGGTGCCAGAACCTGCAGATTTCCAAATTTTGGCTTTCTGTGCCAGCAAATCCCCGGACTTGGGCTGTGCCGGCACCAGGAAGTTTTTAGATCTGGGCGCTGGCACTGCCAGCCAACACCAGATCTGGGTGGTGTCATTGCCAATGACAGAAATCTGCCAGATTTGGGCTCTGCTGGCACTGAGAAATCTCCAAATCTGGGTTCTGGTGCAGGAAACACAAGATGTGGGGGTGGTGCCAGACCCAGTAGCAGGAAGCTGCCACAGGTTTTGGGTTTCTGTGCCAGCAAATTGCTGCACTTGGGCTGTGTCAGAATAGGGAAATTTCCAGATCTGGGCACTGGCAGTGCCAGCAAACAGTCCATTTCAGGCTCCAGGCTCCAGGAAGGACTGGGTCTGGATGCCTTCCTCTTTTCTTTCCTTCTTTCCTTCCATCTTTCTTGGGATCCTGCTGCCAACAAACTCCAGATTGGGCGGTGCTGGCAAGGGGAAATTGCCAGGTTTTAGCTTTCTTTGCCTGCAAATTCTGGATATGGGTGGTGCCAGAAGAGGGAAATTGCCAGATGTGGGCACTGCCAGATCTTGGTGTGGAATGTGCCGGCACTGAGAAATTGCCAGATGCTTATTTTCTCTGCCAGCAAATTGCTGGAATTAGGCTGTGCAGGCATCTGAAACATTCCCGATCTGGGTACTGGCAGTGTCAGCAAATCCGATATCGGGTTGCTGTAGGTATCAGGTCCTTGCTTTGTTTTGACTTTCTTTGCCAGCAAGTTGCTACACTTGGGCTGTGCCAGAATAGGGAAATATCAAAATGTGGGAACTGGCAGTGCCAGCAAACACCACATTTCAGGAAGGAATGGATCTGGACCTGTTCCCTCACTGCATCCCTCCCTCAACAAGGTGCCAGAGGGGCTGGAGAGCAGCCAGGCAGAAAGGGACCTGCAGGGACTGATGGACAGCAGGCTGGGCATGAGCCAGCAGTGTGCCCAGGTGGGCAAGAAGGCCAATGGCTCCTGGCCTGGCTCAGGAATGGTGTGGCCAACAGGAGCAGGGCAGGGATTCTTCCCCTGTGTTCAGCACTGCTTGGGCAGCACCTCAAATGCTGTTTGTAGTTCTGGTGCCCCCAATTTAGGAAGGACATGGAGGGGCTGGAGCGTGTCCAGAGAAGGGCAACAAGTCTGGGGAGGGGTCTGGAGCACAAGTCCTGTGAGGAGCAGCTGAGGGAGCTGAGGTTGTTTATCCTGGAGGAGGCTCAGGGGAGACAAGGTGGTGTCAGGGCACGGGCTGGACTTGATCTCCATGGCCTGTTCCACCCTTGCTGTTCCTGGGATTCTCTGAAACCACCCTTGGAGCAGTTGCAGGATTTGCCCTGGGCCTCCTCTTCAGCAGCTCCAGCAGCCCAGGTCCCTCAGCTTCTCCTGCCAGCCCCAAAGCCCATCCTGTCAGTCCTGCAGAGCCTCTGCAGCTCCTCCTCACTGCCCCGAACAGGGAGCCCCAGAGCCAGACACAGCAGCCCAGATGTGCCCCCCTGGCCTGAGGTGCCTCTGGCAAGGGAGCAGCACCAGGCACTTCAGGAGCCTGCAGACAATTGATCTGAAGGCCAAAGCTCCTCAGCTCCTTCTGAAAGAGCAGGAACAGTTCCTCATTCCAGTGTGGTGGAATGCTGGGCACCACAGCTCCAGGTGAGGACTGGACACAAGTTTGCTCCCACTGAGTGCTGGGATGGATTCTGCAGGAGCTCTGGGCTCCTGTGCTTGCCAGGCACAATGAGGAGAGAAGGAGCCAAGTGCACTGATGTGGGAAATGGTTTTGTAGGAAGTTTTTAGAGCCTAATAGAAGGCCCACACAGTATGAATATGTATATAAATCTTGAGACAAGGAATGGTAACTTAAAAATTTCCATGGAATAGGACAGATATTGTTGAGAGAGAAATGGAGCTAGAAAAAAGTTTCTAAAATGGCCTTGGAAATAAGACTTTGGAAAAACAGAGCTATGAAAGATGCATTGTAGTGGGACCCACGAGGAGTAGTTTCAAATAATTGGCTTTAAGGCATCTACAACATGGCATGGCAAAAAGGCTGATAGACCAAGAAACGCCTATAATGTATTATAATTAGGAAGTAGTTGGCTTCTGATTGTGATGGCGTGAATTATAACATCTGTATTGTCTCACCCTTCTCATGAGACTGAAAATGGAATAAAAGTTTTTAAAACACCTCTTAGTGTCCCCATCTCTAGGTCAAGAAAAGAGTATTATCCAACACACTGACACACCTTTGCCTCGAGCATAACCCAGCCTGGACCAAACACACTGCAAGGTTTCCCCTTTGGCCCATGTCTCGAAACATCAGGTCTGCTGTTTGACAACTCAGGTTGGTTTGGTATCAAGGAGTTTCCCTCAGAAATACTGGGTTTGTCCTCCTCTGTGCCTTCCCCTCAGCAGCCTTGGGGATGCTCCTGTGTGAAGCTATCTGTCTCACACTGTTTCAGACAACTTCAAACAGGATATTGTGCAATAAGTCATCTCCTCTAAAGGGTTCCAACAACCCCTTTCCAGCAATAGGAAATTATTACTGATAGATGAAAGTGGAAAACGCCCAACAGTTTATTAACAAACAGAATCCCCCCATGACACGCGTCACAAAAAGGCGCTGGGGTCTCTCTCAGGAAGAACAGGAGCTGTCATGGAGCAGTTCCAGCAGCTGATGGAAGCTCGGGGGCTCATCCGGCGTCAGCTTTCTCCCGCAGCAGAGCTCCATGGGGCGGGCAGGGCAGTGAAGCAGCTGGGCTGGAGCCCCTCGCTGCCTTTTCTCCCCGGCGTGGCTCAGCTCACAGACTCTCAGGCTGGGAGCGGGGCCGCTCCGCTCCTGCCGGCACCGTGTCCCTGGGCTTGGACAAACAGTTTCCTGCCAGGAGAGCCCCGCACACTGCTCCACAGATCTTTCATAAAGGCCCAAACCAACTCCAAACACTCTGTCTGCAGCAGCTTTTCATAAAGGGCTGCAGCAATCCAGGACAGCTGCAAGTGAGTATCGGAAGGCTCTTGTCTTGTTCCTGACAGCAGAATTCTTGATGATCTGATGCAATTTTATTCAGATGTAACATGAGAGCTGAGGTTTTTTTGTTCAAATACTTCAAGATGAGTAACAAGTCTTGGGAGCATGAGGTGCAGGACTGATGTGTGAAAGCATGAGCATATCCTCCAAAGCGGCCAGTCTAATTGTCCATTTTATTACTCTTGTATTTACTCCACACTAATAAGGAAAACCAAGCTTTGCGTGGAGGTAAAACAGGCATGGGATACACTCTGGTCCCTTGCAGGCTCAGCAGGGCTGGCAGTGGCACAGCAGGCAGTCTGCTTCATTGTGAACCACTACAGAGCTGCATCCCAATCTGGTTTAAGTGGCGTGGTATTATTAAGAGCTCCTTTTCTGCATGAGATACAAAAAGGAGATCCCAAATGATCTTCATGCAAGCATGCAGTAAAGAACTGCTCCTGCTATCCTAATGAAGCGTTTGCTTTGGCAATTACACTCTTCCCATTCATCTTTTGATGCAGACACCTCAGGTTTTCCCCTACACCCTTGCAAGGCTGGCAGTTGCTGTTTCCCATTTCCTGTTCTTCCCTAGAGATAGTGCAGTGGCTGCTTTGAAACAAAAAGCCCTGGGATCTGGACAGCTTGAAGGAGCATGAAATGCTAATTAAGTGCTCATATTGGTAACACCCAGGTCTGACCTTCCCAGAGCTCTGCAGCAGCAGCAGGACCATGCATCATTCCTGTTGGTGGATGTTCATGTTTCTCATGTGCAAGAGCAATGATTTTGAGGAGGGACAAAAATGCCCCTCTCCAAACAGTGGGTGTGCAAGGAGATGTGAAGTTTCACAGTCTTTTCTAGGATATTTTAGAAAGATCTAAGAGAATATTATGGCATGGGGTAGGTCCCTAATTTTGTCTCCAGAGGAATCCCCACAGGGCACATTCACTCTGCTGCTGATGGCAACCCCAGAAGCTCATGGACCAGTTTTTCCTGCAACGTGCCACCCTGCCTGGGCTTTACTAGGCTGGGACTAGACCCAGAGCTAAGCAAACACATGCAGCTAGGTGATATTGTGTAACATCAGAAGCTGGCAACCATAAGGACTTTACTGTCAAAAGGTTAAAGTTTGCACTGGGCCCAGAAGTCTTTTTCCCTAAGGCAAAGCAAATTGAAATGTGAAGTTTCAAAGCTTCAAATGACTATGAAAGGAAACTGCAGAATAATTTCTGGAAGGGCAGCATTGTCAATGATCATGCAGCCCACCAAGACCTGGAGCTGAATCCAGAATTGCTTCTTCCAGCTGTGCAGGAATTCATTCCACTGGCAAGCACTGGTCCATGGGAACAAATGGTCCCCTAGCTCTGGGCTGAATGGCACCCAGGCTGCAGTACAGATTTGAGGAACCCTTGTCACTCCCAGTGCACTCATCCTTCTGCAACCAAGGGGCAAACAACACAGCTGCACTGCTGTCCCCGGTAAATATACATACAGGTGACTTTGCCAAAGCAGTGCATCTTTTCCCAGTGAAATACATGACCTCTTCTTACCTATGCAATTGTGATTGAAGACACCTGTGAGCCAGATCTGTGGGAGATTGCAAAGGAGCAAAGCTTTGGGATTTGGGCACACTTCTCTTGGTTTCTTTGCTCAGGCCTGTGGTGAGCACGGAACACACCACGGTAGAAAACCTTTGACTAGACAAGATCTTTTGGATCCATTGTCCCTCAAACAGGTCAACAGGTGACTCTGTTGTAATGCTAAGTAACAAAGAGCAGCACAAATGACACAAAGAAAAGATGGCCAAAGAGAAAGAGGAGAGGCCCAATGAGGAAAGGATGTGGTGAGACACTGGCACGTTGAGTGAGCTGCACTCCCATAATCTCTAGGCTGGCAGGTCCTGGTCTCACATACTCATCTTGGTTGTTTCAATTTTGTTTATTTATTTACTTTTTTTCATCATCAAAATGAAATATATAGAATTAAAAACATGTCATCAAAACTTAAAGACAGAATCAAAACACATTAGTTCAAAATTACATCTAAAGATCAGAACATATGTACATCTGTAACTATCAAGCCTAACGCATCAATCCTATTCTTCAAACACTCTCCATACAGGCGGCAGCTTCTTCCTGAGCTTGGAGGACAGAGAGCTTTTCTGGACAGGAGGCGAGGACTTTGTGGGTGAGGGAACATTGGAAGTGTCCTGAGAAAACTTCTCGGTAAGACTGTAACCAGTCAGATCTGCAAAGCGGAGACACAAAGTTTAACAGAGGCCACCATGCAAACCTAAAGCATCTGAAGCTCCATATTTCATGGGACACATTTCCTGGAAATGTCCAAACAGCTGCACAGGGAAACATGCTCCTGCTGGCAGACACTGAGGCAGGCCAGGGCAAACCCTGAGCCACTTGCCCAGAGCTGGCACAGGCACAGCCTGGCCTCTGGGCTGCCCTGGGACAGCAGGGAGCCCAGAGCCCTGTGCTCCCCAGGAATGGCTCAGCTGCACATGCACCCTCCTGCTCCTCTGCCTGCCCCACAGCTCAGCAGCCCCACAGCTCCAGGGGCACTGGCAGCAGCACAGCTCATTGCAGGGGCATGTGCAGGGCACAGCTGTTCCCTGGCAATGTGCGCAGCCTCTCTGGGCTGCCACAAGACCCTTCCTGCCGGCAGAGATTGGCCCAGCTCCCCCCTCACCTCTGTGTGAGGCTGAGCCATGATTGCCTTCACCTTGTCATTAATCTGGAGCTGCTTCAGGTCCCCCATGCCATGAGTAGGAAGGGCAATGGAGAGAGCAGGGGCAGATGCACACCACAGAGACCTGCAGCAGGACTGAGGCTCTTTTCACCCATGTATCCCCAAATCTGCAGATTTTTGGAAAACAACAAATGCAGGGAAAACACGTTGTGGGCTATGAAGTTGCAGAATATCCAGAAATGCAGCCTATTTCTTCTGTGGGGCTTGGAAATGGATCCATCTGAATGTTTTACCCTATTGCAAAGCTGAGGAAAGGGTGGCAGGCAGTTTAGCCAGGCTGTCCTATTCTAGAGAGTGTCTCTTGGGAACTATCAGGCCCAGCACCAACATTTAAGGCAGCATTTGCTTCAACTGTCCCATGGCAGTCAGCCTGTGAAGGTGCCTGTAAAGTGATTTATCATCTCAAGGCTAAAATGAAACATCACTTTCAATAGAAAGTAGAGCTCTAAGGCCAAGACACTCATATAAGACTCCTTTGGCAGGAGCTGTACCTGCTGTGCAGGCTGTGCCACACCCAGCAGATTGTCCCCCATGTGCTCCATGGGGGCAAGGACCCTCCTCATTTCTCAAGTTAATGGCATCAAGAGGAGACATGGTTTTCCCAGGGCCTCTGTGGTTAGCACTGTGAAATACCAAATACTGCTCACAGCTGCAATTGCAATTGCCCCTCTGCCCACAAAAGCACAAGGCTCTATCCTTGGCCTTTGCAGGCACTTTCCCTTCCCCATCAGTCACCACATCTAGGAAAATCTGACAGACTGGGAGAACTCCAGGGAGCAGCAGGAAGCTGTGTCAGAGGAGCTTTAGTTTGGATATCAGGAAAAAGGGTTTTTCACCCAGAGGGTGGCTGGGCACTGGAACAGGCTTCCCAGGGCAGTGGTCACAGCACCAAGCCTGACAGGGTTGAAGGAGCATTTGGACAACAATCTCAGGCACTTGGTGTGACCCTTGGGCTGTTCTGGGCAAGGCCAGGAGCTGGACTCGATGGTCCTGATGGGCCCCTTCCGACTCCCCATATTCTGCACTTCTGTGATTCCGAGAAGTAATGGGCTGCAGGAGGGCAGAAATAGGTGACAAGAGGAAAGAAGTGAGGTTGGTTGGAGAATCAAGTCACTGAGTCCACAGAAGATGCAGGATACAGGACCCTTCCCTCCCAGCATTCCCATTCTCTGTCTCATCCCTTCTCCCTCCCACACACACGAAGGTGAAGAACATCACTAAAAGAAGAAGAACCTACTTGGCTCCCATGTCCATGAGAGCAGTCATTGCTCGTGCAGGAGTCACATTCTCCACCATGATCCCCAGGCTCTGACTGGCTGCTTTCTGAACAAATACTGGGGAGCTGGACACCATCTGGAGAAGGAGCCGAGCGACCTCATCCACCTCAGAGTCCATGTCCTTCTTCAAGGTCACAAAGAGCTCTCCCAGAGTGACAAAGGCAGAGCAGGACACCTTGGAACCGAGGTTGGTCACCTGGGGAAGCCATGAGGGGAAACATAAGAATCACCTTGGAAAGAAAACCAGTTGCCTTCAACAGAAGTCCCAGGAAATGACAACACATCCCACTGTGTCCAGAGGAGCATACAAGGACAGGAAGAGCAGGAGAGCACAAGCACAGAAAGGCACTTAGTCTGGCACCAATTTCTGGCTTCAGACCTGCTCACTGCAGGCGTAAATAAAAATTTCATTAAGTGTTCTATTTAATCCTTCTTAAATGTCCACATCTTTGTTTTTAGGCCCTTTTACTAGAAAATAAATAAAGAGCTGCTTTCAAATCATGAAGGCAAAAGTCATAAAGATAAAAGAGTCAGGTGCTCCTGTTCAAAAAAGCAACACCAGCAGCTGAAGCACTATGCCAGGAAACAGAAAACACAGGCTCAGGTCTACAGAATAATTTGCAGTGTTGAATTATAGCTTGGGCAGAGACTGGGACTCTGGCAAATAACATCATTAGTGTCTCAGTTTCTGCATTTGCACATTGCATTATAAAGGCTCCACACTCAAAGATGAGTGTCAGATACTCGACCTGCCAGTAAATACAGCTGCATGTGCCCACAGATCCTACAGACAGCTGACAGACATTAGAAATATCAGGTCTAAAACCAGAAATGAAGGCAGACCCTGAGCACACATGGAGATGAACAAGCACATACCTCCTCTACACACTGTGTATGAAGTATGGGGGACAATTCAGAACAATGTTCTCACCTCGCTGGCAACTGCCAAGCAAACCTCACCAAGTCCACAAAGCAGGACCTCTGAATGGGACCCAGCCAGGTGTCTGATGGTGAAGAGTCCCTCCTCCTTCAGCTCCCAGAAAGGCAGAAGATTGATTTTTCTCTCCACCAAGGCAGCACCCTCTGAAATGACCAGGCTGGCAGCTCAGCTGAACAATGGGAGGTGCTTTTCAAGGAGTGCTTAATGAAATCATGGAACGCGTTGCCCCAGGATGCGGTGGCTGTCAAAAGCATTCACAAACCCAAGAGGCAAAGAGAGGGGTTTTAGAGTGGCCATTTGAGAAGACAGCCTTTCTGAAATCTCTGGCACATGAGGCCCCTCTGTCACTGCTTCCTAGGAGCTGTGCGACCGGGCCATGCTGCTGTTTGTTGTCACCTCCCTGTACCTGTCCCTGAGACACAGTGCCACTGGGCAGTTATTGGGGCATTTTCCTTCTTTGCCAGCCCCAGCAGGCATTCAGCAGGGAGAGTCTGCACTGCCACTCTGGAGGTGAGTTTCCACTCTCTGTCTCCCCCTCCACTCCCCCTCACACATTCCCCAAAAAGCAGCGGGATGTCTGCTGGGACCACCTCAGCCTGCAGGAAGGCCAAGTGGGTCCTGGCCTCTCCTGACCCACAGCACAGCTTTCTTTCATCCCAGCATGGAAATATAAAAACTGTATTATCACATCACACAGAGGGCCAGGAGCTTTTTATTTTGGCCGCAAGTGTCCACAGGGCATTGGGGAAGACGAGAAAAAGAGTGTTTTGCAGCAAGCAACTGGGCTACTTAGGCAGGATGGTAGGAAAAGTGTCTGGGAGCTGCTTTTTAGGACTTTGGTTGTTCTGCTGAAGCTTCTGACAGAGCTGATGGGCAGATCCCAGAGCTGTGGAGAGTTCCTGGGAAATTTGTCCTTGGATATGCCTACGAATGCTCTCCCAGCCATGAACTGCCATCCGTGTCCTGTCCATATGTTACTGCCTTGACTGTTGAGTGTCTGAGGTGCCTCTTGATGCTGCTATGGACCTCCTTCACCAAGGAATGGATTGTGATACAACATCCCTTTCTGCTTATGTTTGGGCACTGACAGAGCCTGGACCACTCTGGCTCGAGCTTGGGCTCTGGCCAAGCAGGATTGCCAATGAGAGCAGCTCATGGTCCTCAGCTCTTCCCTGCTGCTGTGACAGACAGACATGGCCATGGGGACAGAATGGAGCTGCCCCATCTGCCAGGGCACTAAGAAGGATGTGAATTTTTCTCTGCCCTGTCACCACCAGTTCTGCCTGGGCTGCATCCTGCAGCGGGCAAAGAGAAATCCAGCCCACTCTGCAGAAGAATGATAGAAGCTGTCAGGTGTTCTGAGTAGGATGAACAGGACTACATACAATTTGCCATCAGCTCCCCCAAACAATTGCTAGAGTCCAGCAGGGAGAGAGCCTGGCCACCTTGCTGAAAACAGCCCCCCAGACCCTGTGATGGCTGCTCCATCTTCCCGACAGGGAACACTGTCCCCAGCTGAGCAGGGGCTGCAGGACCAGAGCCTGTGCATGGCCTCCTGCCCAAGAAGTGGGCCGAATTTTTCAAATAACAATGTCATCTACTGGCCCAAAGGTGGCCCTGGCTGCACCAGAAGCTGGAGGGAATATGCCAGCACCAGAGATGGCTGGTTAAGGAATTCATAGAGCAGCATCCTGCACGCCCTCTGTGCCTATGGTCAAGTTGCCAAACTCTTGGTGCCAGTACTGCAGCTTCTCCTCTGTAGCAGTCTGAATTGCTGCTAGCATAGTCCAGGGTAAAGAAGCAAAAAGGACCTTTGCATAATCTCCACAGATGTTTTATTCAGCTGTGCAGGGAGATGTTCAGCTCCCAGCACCCACACACAGAGGGTCTCACTTTGTCTCCACAGGGGCCCAGGGGCTGACCCTGATTTTGGGGCAGTACAAAGATAAGGGGGCGGATCAGGGAATAGGGAAGGTGTGGCTCAGGAACACAGGAACAGACAGGAACAGGGGAAGGAGCAAATGGGGTCTAACAGCTTGGTGAGGGAAGCTTCTTGTGCCTCCCTAGACCAGGGAATGCCCCGCCCCAGGGTCTCCACAATTCCCGGTGTTTTATATTATTAAGAAAGCTTCTCTGAAGGATCAACTGAATCAACACAAAATTACAAGAACAATCAAAAGCGCTCATAGGACAATTGTTCAAAATGCAAAAAATTCTGAGTTCCCAAAGTGCCAACAGATTTCTTGGAGTGTCTTAGATCTGGCAGGAGGGATGCAGGGTTTTCTTAGCACAGTTTATCAGGAAGCAGAGTCATACATACTGAACCTCTGGTCCATGGCCTCCTCACTGCCATCGTGCAGCAAGGAGGCCCAGAGGCTGCTGTGCTCTGGTCCTGTCAGGGATGAACACAGCGGCTCTGTGGCCAGTGCCAGCTCCAGCTCCAGCAGCTCACAAGAGGAGACTCCTTCCAGAAGCTCTGCTGGCTCCAGTGTGGCAGACCAGCAGAGCCCACTGGAAGCCACCCTGCATTGCAGCCACCCCCAGCTGCGCCCATCATCACTGCAGAGCAGGAGCTGCCCCAGAGGAGCCGCGGCAGGAGCTCATGGCAGTGGCAGGTCCCTGTGCCCAGGGCAGAGCCACAGAACCTCTGCTCCTGGCTGGGACAGGGGCTGCTCACCCTGGTGTCACACCGAGAGGAGGGATCCTGGGCCCCAAACTCTGCCCAGCCCTGCAAAAGGCCACCCCGCCAGCAGTGCCAGCAAGGTTCCTGCAGCCATTCAGCCAAATCAGAGGAAACAAATGTCTCTTCAGCTGACACAGTCTCTGCACACAGCTTCCTCCCCCTTCTCCTGGTGCCTTCCCCTGGCTCCAGGAAGAGCTGCAGGAAATGCTGTGTGAGCCATGATGATGGAAGAGCTACTGATAAAAACACTGGGGTGATGCTTTCGGAGGAGTCATGAATGGAAGACTGACCAACCTTCCAGCCAATGGTATGCCAAAAGTTTCCATTCTTTAAATAATTGATTGTAATTAATGACTAAAAAAAAAGATATGGAAACAAATTAAATCTCCCACAGCTGCTGGCTTTCCTTTAGGCTCCATGGTCTATGTATTGCTAGACTTACTTCATTTAGGCAGAATATTAACTGCCCTGACTTGCTGGAGACTGACCACAAGGTCTCATCTGTGGTGGGCAGTCACTAAAATTAGCTCAGCAGAGGCATCTTCAGCTGTCCAAGTGTAGCAGAAATACATATTCTCTGTTTCATGGCTGTGTGGCAGCAGCTGCTGGTGTGGATTTGTCAGCGTTGCTTCATGGATTGCTCCTGGGAAGGAATTGTGTGCACAGGCACAGTATGATGGCTTCGATCTCCTCTAATTACTCCAATTGGATGATGGCCAGAACTTTTAGGCAAAAAGCATCATGACAGAATAATTTACAATATTCTCCAAACTACTCCTGTGGTTTTGATTTTCTTACTGATTAGGTTCAGTGTCTGGCCTCAAGAAATCAGTCCAGAGAGAACAGGCAAACCTCAGCTTGCAAGTTAGAGTGCAAGTCTTTAATCTGCTGGTTTTGCAGCATGTACAAACAACTCTTCAACATATTTGCAAAAAAATCTCTTAGTTCTTGCTATACCTATCCAGAACCTGACTCTCTTCTCATTTTATTTTGATTTGAGATCCAAGCATGATTTATTTCTGGACAGGGAAGTAAGAACAAGCTGCAAATACAGACTACAAGTGTGAATCTATCCTGCAGGAACTGAGCTGTAGCTTGGAATTAAAGGCAAGAAGGGATGCCATGGTAAATGTGAACATTTAGTGCTGACATAGGAGCCTTCTGCAATGCTCCACCAACCCATGGTTCACATTGCTACAAACTCTCTTTCTGGTGTTACAAGGAGTGTTGAAGAGCTGGCTGTAAGTAAAAAAAAATAGCCAGAATGATAATTTTTGTTAATATGGCAGACAATGACTATCTAATAATTCAGAGCTCATAGAAGTGAGTATTCAGATTTCCACTTAGTATGTGCTGGCAGTTTTAATTTGAAATCAACAGGTTTATCCAAATCAAGTTATCCATAGGAATTTATTTGCTCTACGATCTGACTGAAAATGCCTCATTGTCTGATAAGTTTAGTAGAAATTTGCAAAGTCAAAAGTTCACAGATTTTCATTTCTTGTTTAGTGGCTATTCTGCAGGAAAGCTTTTACAGACTAATCAGTTTGGATGTAATTAAAATGCCAGTACATTTCATCTAGCCATTTTGGTATTAGAACAAAACGATATGACTGCACAGCCTTTTAAAAAATATTTTAAAATAAATTTTCAAATCAAGACTCTGAGTAGGACTCAGAATAAAAACTCTACCAAACTTCACCTCCATTGGAAGATTCCCTTGTCACCCTGTGAATCAATTCTACATTCAGAAGATTAAAAGTCCCAATGGTGGTGGTTTTGGTGTGGTTAGGAATTGGGGAAGGGTCTTCTTCCTTCTCAGCTCCATGCTGCAGTGCCTTTGGGATGTGGCCTGCTGGCCATTGTTTGTGCAGCCCTGGTGCTTCTCCATGAGGCAGAAAGTGCAATTGCATTTCCAGCCCAAAGCCCATGAGGAGTGGGGCGTGCAGAGCTGTGCCAGACCCAGGCCAGCGGCTGTGCCCCAGAGGATTTGGTTCCTGCCCAGGGCAGCTGGTGCATCTCTGCCGTGAGTGCCTCCCCTTGCCAGGTGCCCATGGACAGCAGGTGCAGGTTCTGCACGGGGCATGGAACAGGGTGGGGATGTCTGCTGGCAACAGAGTGCAGTGGAGAGCAAACAGTCCAGGATGGTCCTGCAGTGTGTGACAGAGAACTCCTGACGCAGCTGGTGACTGGGCCAGTGAGGGAAGGCACTGCTGGCCCTGCTGTTTGTGAGGAGAGAAGGGCTGCTGGGTGACAGGAGGGTTGGAGGCGGCCTTGGGCTCAGGGATCACAAAATGCTTGTGTTTGAGTCCCAGAGAAGGAACGAGAGACGTTGGGGAAGTCTTGACATGCAACAAACTGTGAATTTGTTAAGCTTTATTTTAACAGGCAGTGCTTAGTCGTACCTTCCCTCACAGCAGTGGTTAATGTGTGCAAGTGGATGTCTTAGCCTTGAGAATAAAGACAGTGGGCCTGCTGAGGAGGTAGCTGCAATGCATTCAAGCAGAAGAAGGCTCTTAACCATGGAAGGAGAATTTGAGGAACAGGATGTTCACCCCATGACCACCAGAGACCCTCAAGAGACCCCTACTGTAAATGTCAGTAATTTTGGGGAAGTGATTTAAACATGTCAAACACTTTGTGAGAAGGTTTAGCCTGTGAGTTTGAGCAAAGGAATGAATAAAAGTAATGAAAGTAATGTCTTAGTTCCGTGGATACTAACCCGTGGGTGTGCATGTTTCAGGGAAGTGATTCCTCACACACCCAGCACTGAAATAAAGTAATGCCTCTTTTCTCACTCTGAGCTTGCAGTGTGGATCGGGCCCTGCTTGGTAACGTTCGTTTTGGTCATTTCTATTGAAGCATAAGGAATGGTTGAAATGAAATCTTTTCCAGCTGTTTCCCTTTGGTTTACCTGTTTGAGGGGTAAAATTCTGTGCTGCAGGTGTGCTGGGTGTGTGCAGAGCAGTGCAGCCCCAGACACCCCTTGGCTTGCCCACAGGTTGTCATGCCTTGTTCCCAGGTGTGCCCAGATGTGGCAGCAGAAGGAGCCCGCAGTGCAGTGGGCACCGTGCCCTGCAGAGCCGGGGCTCTCTGGCACAGAGCAGCAGCAGCGCCAGCACCGTTCAACCCGCTCCTGCCTTGGCTTCCCCTGGCACACAGAAGCCTCTGGAAATCAGCACGGCCAGCGGCGTTCCCAGCTTGGAGCGGCTGCTGCTGGCAGGCAGATGCTGCCATTTCAACTGCTGCCAAAGGGGAAGAAAGGCAGAGATGTACCCGCACCGGAGCCCTGGGCATGTCCAATAAAGGTGCAAATATGTGGGGAGATTTGTTAGGAAACACTTCAGCTGTGATGCCAACAGTGGCCTCTCTCCTGGTTCTGTGTGTTCTGGACGAGTAATGCAATGGTTGGCTCTGACAATTAAGAAGTAGATGTTATGTGGATGTTCAAATGTGTAGTGATGGTATTGTAGTATATCCTCCCATAGTCCTCTTTCCCGTCCCCCTTGTAACAGCCTGGGCAGTCAGGGCATTTGGGGAGGGCTGGCTTGTGACCAGCAGGCAGGGTGTAACAACACCTGACCTCCAGTCAGGATGCAAGAAAGTAATCTCCACCAATGGACAGCAGAGAAAGAGTTGACTGAGAAAACTTTTGGAGGGGCTAAGGGTATAAAAGGCAGAACATCCTTTTTGTAGATGAGCACATGGCTGCTAGTCACAGAGACTTCCAATGCTGCAATTTTTCCTTATTCAGTCCTTTGTTAAGGTTTACTAAACCTTGAAAATGTTAAAAGTGAGAGTCATTTGTCACATGTGCAATGCTGTGGGCCATTGTCTTGGTCTGGTTTCCTTTGCTTGGGTCCCATCTGAGTGCTCAGCTGGGGTACAGGCTGTAGGTGCTTGAGGCACTCTTGGAGTTCCTCTTGGATCCCCTGAACAACAGGGTTTTACCCATGAGGGGAATTTGTGCTGCTTTGTGACAGAGAAGAACTTCCCTGGCTCTTTTGTGTTTGCTGTAGGGAAGGTTGATTATTGCTTTGCATAAATTCACAGATCAACATGCTTTGTGATGCTTTTCTTTGTCATACTTTGCTTTGTGATGTCACGGCATGGTTGCCACATCGTTGTGGTGACATCAGAAGGTTGCCTTGGTGCACAGAAGGCCTGAGTGTCAGAGCAGCCTTGCTCACATCAGGAGAACCCTCCTGGTTGGAGCATTGGTCAGTGGGTAGTTGCACTCTGAGAGGCCATTTGTTTTTCTAGTGTTGGAGAAGACTGGCACAGCTCTGGAATATGATTCACCATCTGGCCACAGCAGCTTTTGCTGCTTATGGTGTTTGTTTTTCTGCGTATTATGTTACACACTTTGCACGTAAGTAGAGTTTTCCATTCTACTTAGGTTAGGGTGTATCCTAACCTGGCTTTTGTATGTCTTCCTGCTGGTGGCTGAGTTTCTGATTTTGAAAGAGAAAGAGCATTAGGATGCCACTGGTGTGGTAAAGCTCCTGTCAAGAAGTTCAGCTAAAAAGGAGGTGTCTGTAGCCACAGGGGCAGCATTTGCAGGGGAACCTGCAGGGCTTCCGTTCCCTCCAGGAGAGAGTCTGTGGCAGCAGTGTCTGTCATTTCCTCAGTTTGCTGGGACAAGCAAGACACCTTTGAAATTGTAGACTGGCAGAGCTTCTTGGAAGGCCTTCTAAAAACTCTGCAGTTGTTCCCAGAATTCAGAGAAAGCTTATTTCTTTTTAAATTTTGTCATGAAAGGATTTGACTGTCTAACTTGACCTTTTTCAAAGTGCTAAAATAGTGATTCCCTTTGCAAGGAAATGCAAACTCCAAAGCAGTGAGTGTCTGCCACAGGTCAGAGGGATTTTAGGGAAGCTTTTCTGAGCAACTGTTTCAAGCAAGTTAATGAGAACCGGTGCATGCAACTGATTAAAAAAAAGAAAAGAACCTCAAAAAGAGGATTTCAGAAGCTGTTTTATGTCTTTGGTAGAACAGGAGCACTGAATGTTAAAGAACAATTTGCATTTTCTTGGTCATATTTGTATTCATTTACTGGCAAAACAGGCTGAAGTGTAGGCACAAGCAAGAATATTGTCCTGATCCCTTGCTGGCTGTGTGAATGAAATGTGTCTGCTGGAGGGATGTTGTGAAATGGGAAATCATCTCTGTTTGGGTTGACTTGTTCTGTGGGATTCAGCAGCCCAGGCAGTTTTCTGACAGCGTCTGGTTCATTTTCCCTTCCCACTACAGGTCACCTGAAGCGTGTATTCAGCAGTGCTGAAGATCCTGAGGTGAGTGAGAAAGGAACATTTCAAGTTCCTGGTGTTTAAGAATTGTAGAACATGATGTGAGCTGGACCAGTAGCAGTAGAGTGTAGAGGGCCAGCTAGGAAGGCCAAAAGAAAATCCATTTTCATGCCTGAAGAAAAATAACAAAGTGCGAAATGGTTTTTTTAAATTTCTATATCAGAGCTTTGAAGAACTACAAACCTAGTTTTGAAGAGAGAACCTTGCTTGCTGACTACAGATAGGGTGGAATATTTACTTAGGAGCAATTTCCTGTACAGTTGAATTAGACCATTTTAATTTAGTCAGAGTCCCTTAGAATTCTATTCCGATCAAACTTTATGATATCTACTTAGAAGATATTGTTGTAGAACAGGAAGGCCATCTTGCAATGGTGCCTGCAGTATCTGAAGTGCAATGGGCACATTTGTGGCTGGGGAGCTGCGTGGGCCCAAAGGACGCAGGGCTGGCGGCCGTGAGCAGCTGAAGATGAGGCAGCGTGGGGCCAGGGGGCCAAGAAGGCCAAGGGCACGGTGGCTGTGCCAGCAGCAGTGGGGCAGCAGGAGCAGGGCAGGGAGCGTGGCCCTGTGCTGGGCAGCGCTGCGGCCACAGCTGGAGTGCTGTGTGCAGCTGTGGGCCCTGGGAAGCAGAAAGTCATGGAGGGGCTGCAGCGTGGGCACAGAGGGACAGGGGAGCTGGGCAAGGGGTGCAGCACAAGGCCAGGGAGGAGGTGCTGAGGGAGCTTTAGCCTGGACAATGGGGGCTCATGAGGGACCTTCAGGCAGATTTCCATTGATCCCTGCCTTAGATCCATAGAGCCAATGCTCAGCACAAGGGTTGTTTCCCTGCCAAACATCTCTTCACTGCATCCAAGTGCTTTAGACACTGGAGTAGGTAACACTTGCATATTTTGTTTATTTGTTTGTTTGCTAGAAGGAGAAGCCTTGTGCAATTTCTCCTTCTCCAGGGAGCAAGGGAGCTTTTACTCAATCTTTCCTGCCCTTTTCCAGCACTGACAAAAACACATCACTTTCAGGTTAATGACTCCCGTGTCTTTTGGCAGCCCAGGGAATCAGTGTGTGTTGTGTTTGGGAATTGAGCAGGAAATCAATGCCCTTGCATTCCAGCTGGTGCTCAGAGATCACAGGAGCTGGGAGGGGCTGGGCTGCATTTCGGATTCCAGCCACTTTAGCCCCATCAGTGTGGTCGAGTCCAAGAGAAGAACTTGCCCGAGCACAGATGCACAAAGAGTGCAGTTCCCAGTGCAATGCTCTGGGTCTGATTGCATTCCATAAGGACCCACATGCTCCAGATTCCCCAAGAGTGTGGGTTACTGAAGCAACAGGAGAGCAAGTTCAGGATGGCTGCTGATCGGGGCACTGCTACCGAGTGCTGATGTGTGCAGCGACAGAAAGGACAGGATTGATTCAGGGTGACCCCCACGTGGTGAATAATGTGCTTTGACTCTATGATTTAGAAGGTTAAACAAATGCTTTCTTAAGCTATGTTATATTACACTAGTACTATATTAAAACTATACTATAGAGATACTATACTAAAAAGCTACAAAAGAAAAATTCGTGACTGTCTCCAGACAGTCACAACACAGATTTTATCTAATTAGCTAATCAAGCTAAACAACTACCACTAAAATCCAATTAACAAATCACTTTCAGTAAACAATCACTATAACACATTCTACATGTACTAAACAACAAGAACAGCCAGTAGAGATAATTGTTTTCTCTTCTTCTCTAAGTTTCTCACTACCTTCCCTTAAAAAAAACCTAGGAGAGAGAGATGAACTATATCTCTCCGTATTCAAAGAATGTAAATGTCACAGCACAGTAAAGAGAGATTAAAAAAGTGAAATCTGTCTATCTTTCTATTGCATCTTCCTGGCTCAGCTCCAAACCAGTGGAAGATGCAAAGCTCACCTAAAGGCATCCCTTCAGGAGAGAAGTAGAGACAAGTTCCATTGACTGATCCTGAGTAGGCAGAGATGTTTCCCCCTCCAGAGATGGTTGTTTTTTCCCCTTATGTTTTCCTCCTCCAGCCTCTTGTGCCCTGAAGCCTTCTTTTTATCCTTTAAATTTTTGCATGTCCTGAGGAAGTAGAATTATCCCATGCTGTAGCTGGGGTCTGGTGACTTTGCTCATACATGACACATGGTTTGCATTACATGACACATGGTTTCCTTCGCTGGCATCCCCAGGGTTTTGTAAGTGCATTCATTAATGGGGCCTTATGAGAAACTCTGTTAGTGCTGGTCAGAATTCTCAGTTGACAAAAGAGGAAGAAGAAACACCTTGGTCCTCCTCCATATACTGAGGTGGCCATAGGGGTTCTCTGACTTCCATCAGAGATCTTTGCGTGCATCCTTATCTCCTGAATGACCCGGTTTTCTAACGAGAGTGTGGATGTCATAAAGGAGGAATGCTGGTGCAGGCCTGAAGAGAACATGAACTCCAGAAGTGTCTCTCACAAGGAGTGAGCTCACCCAGGAAGCCCCTGCAGAGCCAGGATGGAGCTGTGGGACAGGGCGGGGTGTCAGTCACTACTGAAAGACAAACAGGACATGGCAGAAGCAGAGGGAGGCTCTCACCAGACCCTTGAGAAATGCCACCCCTTCCCTGTCAGCTGCCTGAGAGGCTGTTGGAGCTTCAGTCCCAGATGGCTCCTGATTGTAGGGCCAGGGTCACTGTGGAATCTGTGCCTCCCCTCGGGCAGAGAACGACCCAGGAGAGCAGCAGCACAGTGCTTTGGGAAGGTGTGAGCCCAGCAGTCTGTGAGTCTTGGCCCACAAAGGGCGTATGGGAAGTTGAAACCCATCTTCTCTTGCTTTCTGTGCAGGTGCTTCTAGAGAAAGAGCAGGAGCACACTGCCTCATCTGAGCTGCCATGCCAGACTCAGGGAGAGCTGTTCCCAGCCCGAGAGCAGGAAGAGCAGCTCAGGCAGCAGGTGGAAGAGCCACAGGAGAATGGCCAGGTAAGCCTGACTGGCCAGGGGACAGAGGGAAGGGCAGGAAGAGGGGCATAAACCAGAGCTCCTGGGACTGAGGAGGCCAGGAGTCCCACAGCCACTGAAAGCACAGGGCCTTGGAATCTGCAGAGATCAGCACCAGGACAGGAAGGTTACAGTGGAAGCAGAGCTGAGTGGAAAAGCAGAAAGAAGGGGCTGAATAAATGTGATTTTGAGGCTAAAAGAGGGAAAAGCTGAGCTTGATGGCAGCTCTCAGTCACTTGCTCTGCTTTTGTGTGCACAGAACATCAAGGCAGAGCCACAAGCAGAGCTGCCTGAAGCTCAGAGTGCCATCATGGCAGTGAAGAGGAGGAATGAAGACATCCAAGAGGAGAAGAATCTCCCTATGCAGAGGGGCAATCAACAAAAACAGGTGAATGAAGGAATGGCAGCCACTCCACTCATGAAAGAGAGTCCTTTCCATTGTTGTTTACAGAAAATTGATGAACAGATGGAGGCACAGCTGCAAGAAACTGAGACTAGGATAAAGGCAAGGAAGAAGAGGCTAGATGAAAAAATTAAAATCATCAAAGAGAAAATGAATCACCTCCTTCAGGAGCAAAAGGCTCTAGAAAAGCGAGTGAAATAGCACTAGGCACTGCAGTCACCCAAGGGGTGGTTTCTGCCTGCCCTGCCTTTCCAGTGCAGAGCAGCAGCAGGGGGTGGGTGATGCCTCTGAGTGCCATCCTGATGAGGCCTCTGTCAGAGCTGCTCTCAAGGACACTTCCTGCTCTGCTGGATCTCAGCTGATGCTCTAGGCAGTGGCATTACTCCTCTGGCCATTTAGCCAGCAGTCATCCGAATGAACTCCTGCTGGCTTCTTCCAGGTGACCTTGTTTCTTGAGGTGTTTTTGCAGGTGAACATGGTCACTCACATAGATTTGGAATACGAGCTACAAGCTGTCTGTATCCCTTGCAGATCTGCTCCTGTCCTTTACTTTCTTCCCAGTCGATGTCTCCTGGCAGACGGGGACAAGCTGTAGTCTCTGACTGCTTTGTTCTGTTTGACTTGAGGTGGAAGTGTTGCCATCCTACCTGGCAGCCTGCAGAGAGTTCCAGCAAATGACGGGCAACCAAGAGCCCCGAGGCTGGCATGAGGCCCAGAAACTGACCCATCCAGAGATGCTGCAGGATAAGCACGTCCCGAGGAAGGTGCAGAAAAAGAGAATTTCATGGCAGGAGGTAGAACATTAGAATGAGGAGCTGCAAATGTATCTGCAGACCTAGGAGGGGGAAAGGAGTCTTTGGGAGAAGTGGAGCGGTCATTGCTGCAGTCATCCTTTAGAACAAGAAACTGGCTATGAACTCGAGTAAAACCAGCCTTTGGTTTTGACCATTTGGTTTCACAAGTGGACATCCAAAGCAATCCATTTGAAGAGCTCTGCATGTGGCTGACAGCAGCTTCCTAAGGGCTTGCATTTCAAATGGCAATCTCTCTTGCATTTCAGGGCAATCTCTGCCACACCTTCCTGACATCAACTCATTTCTTGTCTCAGATCTACACCGACTTTGACAGTGAAGCTGCTGCAGAAGCAGCAGTGCCATCCCAAGGAGCCTTTGCTCCCCAGCTGAAGAAGTGGAGCCTGAGCCCTTGGTTCTCCTCCCGTGCTGACCCAGCTGCTGCTCAGCAACAGGAGACGGCGGGTGACTCCCTGGAGCAAGAGTACGTCTGGTATCTTTCTTATCTGAGGGACAGTGAGTTGTATGCACGTGTCAGCACAGCTGTACCAAAGGCTTCTCCTCAGTTTAGTGTCACAGAAGTGCTGGCAGTGCTCCGAGGCAGCAAGAGAGAGCTCTGGGTGTTCCTGCTGCCTCTGAGGGCAGCTTAGACTGGCTGGAGTTTTCCTGGGCTTCCCTTCTCTCTGCCGAAGGCAGAAGCAGGGATTGTTCCTGGATCAGCAGAAGGCTGTGACTGCTTGAGTCCTAGCCACTGGCAGAGGCCCTGCTGAGATCAGTCTCTAGGAGAACACATCAAGCACATTGTGATTCTGCAGCACAACCCAATGAATCTGCTTCTTGCCCTTAATGGCTGCCAGTGCTGTGCTCTCAGATAAGATCTGGTAGGGTTGAGAAGAGAGCCCAGTGGATTCTGTGTCTACCATCACCTGTTGGGACAAAAAGGGCACTGATCTGTGCCTGGGTGTGGCTGATCTCAAAGCCCATCCTGTTGTGTCCTGAATGGGGGCACCAGCTTGTCCGGGGCTCAGGCTCACTCTGGCTTCTTCCCATCAGTGCCTTTCAGTGCTCATGCTTGGGCTTTGCCAGCTTTGTCGTGGTTGCTGCCCTGCCCCTGAGGGCTGTGGGAATGCAGAGACTGGAGCCGTCCTTGGCTGGGAGGGTCCCGCTGCTGCCCGGCTGCTGCAGCGCGGAGCTGCCTGAGGCAGCAGCCCCTTCTCTGGGCCGGCTTCTGCCTCGCACGGCCTGGACTCACCAGAGGGTCAGCATCTCCTCTGGGCAGCTCTCTGTGTCACAGGGACGCCTGGGGAGCACTGCTGTCCTCTGTGCCCGTGCCCGCCGTGCCGGGTTGGGAAGATGGGGACGTGTGCGGTGCCGAGAGGGCGAGTGCAATGGGAGCGACTGATCTGCGCTGTCAGGGTGAAGAGAAGTGGCACGGTTCTTCACCTAGAGCACGGGCAAGGGCGTCTTTGAGCTCAGCCTGCTCATAAAGGGTGAGGGTCCTGATGCTGAAAGCCCTGTGGGGATTGGTTCTAGCATGAGCTGCTCTGGTTTACAAACGCAGAGTCATTCTTCTGGCAAACTGCTGCAAGGTGGAAAAGATGGGAACACTTGGCAATATTCCTCCTGTTCTGAACTTGGCATCTGTTCAGAGGAATTGATTCTACATGTCCAGGTGCATTTAATCTTAGCAAGTAGGAAACTTTTTCTAAATCTCACAGTGTTTATTCCCAAGAAAACAAAGGCACTGTTAGTTCCAGCTCTCCTTAATGTTTCTAGATGACAAACTTACTTGCCTAGGTAGGTATTCTCTTCTGGTCTCAGTCTCCTCTGAATGTATCTCCCTGTGCTTCCCTGTGTGCCTGCTGTCAAGATGTCTCTCACTTCAAAGGATGCTGGAAATCAGTCTCTGTGCCAGCCACTTGTGCTGTGGGCCTGCTGTTCTTTTCTTGCTGTTCCTGTTGTTGTTAGCCAGCTGTCCACCAAGGGAGGCTCAGAGCTCCAGACAGTGGGGCTGCCTTTTGTATCTCCTAGAAGGTGGGATCTCTGCTTTAAAGTGAACATCTTGCATTTTGTTTCCCTCAGGGAGAATGGTGAAGATGGAAAGTCCTATTCTAAAATACATTGAACTGGAAAATATTGGCAGTGGGTGAGTCCAAGCAATGTTAATGGTACAAAACTATGCATCAGGTGTTTTGCTGGTGGAATAGGTATCAAGTGTGAAGTCGGACAAACTGCAAATGTGTTCAGGCACTGGGCTTAGATTGTCAGTGCTGATCAGAATTTCTAGGTGTGCTCAGAAGGCATTGTCAAAGACATCTTCATGCTTCCAGTGTCCTGCAGGCATTTACAGCAGAGATCTCCTGTGTGGGCTGGCTTTCACTGCAAGGTCTAAATGGCTTCTCCTTTCTTTGCTTCTGTTTTGTTTCTAGGAGTTTTGGAGACGTTTATAGAGCACTCGACAGTGCCACAGGAGGAGAGGTAAATGTCAACAGCCCCTGCAGGCTCTGCTGCACTCGAGGGCTTTCCCCTCTGGTGTGAACTGTGGCTGGAGCTTTGGGCAGAGCTGTGCTGAAAAGGCACAAGAAGCACAGACTGGTGCCAGCCCACAGAACACATTTGGGACTTTGTCCTCTTCAGCTGCTGGAAGGAAGGCACGGAGGGCAGCGGTTCCTTTCAGAGAAGGCCGCGCTCGCTCGCTCTCCATTGCTAAAACAAAGGTGGTGCCTTCGAGCACCTCCCTGCTCTTTGGGGCTACAGCTTCAGAGTCCTGAATTCTCATTTCTGGCTGCCAGCAAATCCATCTGAAAGTTACTGGCAGATCCTTAGACACCTGCAGTGCTGCACTTGGGAACTGCACATAGGGAGAGATCTGCAAGGCGTCCCTGAAAGCCCTAAGCCCTGCCCATATCACAAGATGTATCCACAGAGTATTAAGACATGGATTACTTCTTCTGAATCCCAAACCAAGCAGCAGAGAGTGTGGTCAGAGGTTTGTGCGTGATAACTGAGACACCGCTGTTACCAAGTGGTCAAGGCAAAATGTCAGTGCCCCCACATGTCCTGTAACTGGCTTCCAAGGGAGCAGAGAAATGGGCTGTTGGAATGTCAGTTCCTAATTACTGCAGTGCCTGATCACAAGGCAGTTTGGCACAGCTCAGCTGTGTCATTGCAAAATCACTCGCTCCACGTGCCTTGTGGTCTCGTGCCACCAACCTCTCAAATTACTGATTTTCAATGTCATTTTAGGTGGCCATCAAGAAAATACAGCTTCAAGGACTGAGGAAGGAGGAACTAAAAGTCAACAAACTCATGGTCATGAAGGTGAATAGAAATCCCAACCTGGTTAACTGTTTAGACAGGTGAGTTGTGCTTTTGTCCCATGAATGTTTGTTTACATATTGTAAACATGCAAGGTAAAATCCCAATTTGGTCAGTGGCAGAAAATAGAGCTGTAATTATTGGCTAATTATTATTGCTCTTTTCATCTCCAGTGGATGGGAAGAGATTGCATTTTGTCTGCATGAGTCTTTGCTGGCACATGGTATTTGAAAATTGTTCAAAAACCCGGATGATTTGTGTCTTACTAAATCAATGATCTCTATATTCACAGCCACCACTTCATTTTAGAGCTTGATTTTTTTCAAGTGTCTTCCTATGTCCAGGTAAACTAGCAAGGATTTCCCTTGGATTGTTGCCACTGGTTTTCATTGCTATGCATGCCAGGAAGGCTAGGTGCTTTTTTCCAGAAACACCATGCATGACAGGTTTTTTACCTGGGCTGTTTCTAAACTGCACATCTTGCTTACTGCCCATCTAAGACATCTCCTTTTTTGCAGCTGTGCCTTTCTCCTTGAGACTGCACAGATGGCAAACAATGCACAGCCAAGAGGGAATGTCTCTTCCTTTTTTTTGTCTTTGTCTCAAAGGGACCTGAAAAGAAGAATCAACCCTTCTTTTCCAAACAGCAACCTAGCCTTGTACATTCATCTCCATGCCCTTGTTTCCTTCTTTCAGCTACCTTGTGGGTGAGGAACTGTCCCTTGTTATGGAGTACATGGATGGAGGCACTCTGAGCAATGTCATCAGCCAGACCTACCTGTCGGAAGATGAGATGGCAGCCATCAGTCGGGAGGTCAGCAATCCCATCTGTGTTTCCAAGGGCTTGGGCAGGATTGTCTGGGAAACAGGGGCTCAGAGCTGGAGTGATTTCCCGTGCCAAGCTTTGTTTCTGTGTTGCTGCTATTCTATGGGCAAGTAAAAGCATCTCAAGTGAAAGGCCTGCCATTGCCCCTTCACTCCCTGTACTCAGTGCCAATACTCTTATCTCCTGCTGTAGTATTCTCACTCTGTCTCTTGTATTTGTATTTGTCTTTTTATTTGCTGTTCTCTACCTTGCCTCTCTAAACATTTGCCTGGAGTCTGTCTTCACTGCATTCCTTGCCAGTAAAAGCAAAGGAGCTGGTGGCAGGATATGAAATGACCAGCAAAGAAAAAAGACTCATTTCTCACAGTCCTCAGCTGAAAAGGATAGAAGTGCAGCCAAAATGCTCTTTGCTTGCGGGAGGTGACTGATGTGATACTTACACGCCTGTGCTGAGGCCAGCAAGAAAATCTTTGTCATGAAGCCTCCCACCCAAACGTGATCCCCTAAACACCAAAGGGAGGGACTTTTCCTTTCAAAACCCCTCCTTTGTCCTCTGCATGGAAAAAGCACGTCCACTGCAGCAGGAGTCGTCCTGGCTGGTTTGCAGGGGACAGTCTACAACAGCAGGTGCTGTTGCTCTTTCAAAAGCTGACGTGCCTTTCCTCAGAAAGGTCCTGCTCTGCAAGTGTTGGAGCAGCAAGCTCTTCCTCTCAGTGGCCATTACTGTTCTGCCATTACTCCCCATTCCCCTGGAGAGGGAATCTTTTAGATTCTTTGCTTCCTTTCTTGTGTGATGAAATCACATCACTCATTTTTGCCCTCCTCTTTCTGTTTTCTCTCTCAGTGCCTGCAAGGACTGGATTTTCTTCATTCAAACCACGTCATCCACCAAGATGTGAAGAGTAGCAACATCCTTCTCAGAACTGATGGTTCTGTCAAGCTGGGTCAGTATATTCTTGGTCAGGTGCAGCGTTCCAGGGATGTGGGTGTGGGGCTGCTTGGAGTGACTGCCAGCTCCCCAGAAATGGTGCTGGTGGCAGTGCAGAGACCCCTGCTGCGAGCTGAGGGCACAGTTGCAACGTGCACAGAGGTAGAAGGAGCCACAAGCAGTCAAGAGTGGCCTTGCTCTGTGTGTGTCCCTTCCAGAAAGAGGGAGCTACAATCTAAAGCTTCAGGGGAATGAAGTCCACTGCTGTGAGGAGCGTTAAGAAACCTGGGATTTTTTGGAAGTGGCCAATTCCATACTCCCTTGGCTAAATCCCCAAGGAAATCGAGCATGGACAGTTCTCCAGGAGATCCAACAGCACATTGTTAGCCTGAGAGTGGGGAATTCTTTTGCTTGGTTTCCTAATTGGAGCTGGCTTTCATGGTTTGTTGTTTTCTCCACAGCTGACTTTGGCCTCTTTGCTCAGCTCAGCCCTGAGCAGGGCAGACAGAGCTCCGTGGCCGGCGCTGCTGGGTGGCTGGCGCCTGAAGTGGTGGCAGGTCAACCATGTGGCCCCAAAGTGGACATATGGTCTTTGGGAATTGTGGGCATCGAAATGGTAGAACGAGAAGTTCCTTCCTGGAATGCAACCCCTGTCTTGGTAAGGTGCAAACACTCACTGATCCCACTGTCTTTCTCACCTGTCCCATGTTGTGTGTGCCATTGGACAAAATCCCATTGCCATCTGCTGGCAACACTTCCACCAAGGTCCCCTTCTAAAAATGCCCCTGCAGCACAGCAGCATCTGCTGTAGCTTTGGTTGTATCAGAAAGGGAAGTGGCAGTTCAGAAACCTAACCAGTTCAGAAACCTGCCATTTTGGCCTCCAGCCATGCCTGACATTTCCCACTTGTTTTTTGAACAATGTTGGAACTCTGTTTCTGAGGGACAAGAATTTTTCAGTGGACAGGGTAGACATGTGATAAATATCCTGAGAAATAGAGGTTAGACCTTCCCAGTTTTAATTTCATAGAAAACATAGGAAAAAAGGAAAAAGAAAACTTAACAAAAAAGGAAAAGAGAAAAAAACCCACTACCAAAGCAATGCCCAAGCAGTTCTGCTTGCTTTTTCATTTTTTAAACACAGCTCTTCTCTTCCATTCTGTAGCATCTTTTCCAAATCCTGTGGTCGTTGAAACTTTCAGGCTTTCAAGTAATCTGTACATTGTTCAGTCATGTGTGTGGGTGGCCTGGATAAGTGTAGGATGTGTTTTTCTCCAACTGCAGTTAGAATTTTTTTTTTTTTTTTTTTTTAATGGCGGACAAGACAGTGACCCTGCACTAAGCTGTGGTACGGAACTGTGCCGAGGAGCTGTGTCGCCGAGCCGGGCCTTGTAGCTGGGCCGCGGAGTACTGCCGCGGAGCTGTGCCGCGGAGCCGGGCCTCGGAGCTGGGCCGCGGAGTCGTGCTGCGGAGCTGAGCCGCGGAACGGGCCTCGGAGCTGGGCCGCGGAGTCGTGCTGCGGAGCTGAGCCGCGGAACTGGGCCTCGGAGCTGGGCCGCGGAGTCGTGCTGCGGAGCTGAGCCGTGGAACTGGGCCTCGGAGCTGGGCCGCGGAGTCGTGCTGCGGAGCTGAGCCGCGGAACTGGGCCTCGGAGCTGGGCCGCGGAGTCGTGCTGCGGAGCTGAGCCGCGGAACTGGGCCTCGGAGCTGGGCCGCGGAGTCGTGCTGCGGAGCTGAGCCGCGGAACTGGGCCTCGGAGCTGGGCCGCGGAGTTGTGCTGCGGAGCTGTGCCGCGGAGCCGTGCCGCGGAGCCAGGCCTCGGAGCTGGGCCGCAGAGCTGTGCCGTGGGGGTGTGCCGCGGAGTTGTGCTGCGGAGGTGAGCTTCGGAGCTGTACCGCGGAGTTGTGTCGTGGAGCTGTTCTGTGGAGCTGTGCTTTGCTCCCTTTCCCTGCATTCTGCATCCCTCGAAGCTGCTACTACCTTAGCAGCTCTGTGGTGCCTACTTACTGCTGGAGAATTCCTGGAACTCTGAAACCCTGGATTTTTAGATCCTTAATTTCCAAATCTCTGTATTTTTAAACCCCTAGACTCCTGTAACCTCGGATTTTAGAATCCTTGGATTCCTAAACTCTCGGATTCCTGAATTCCCGGATTGCTGAACCTCCGGATTTTGAATCCCCTACTGTCTGGTTGTTTCTGGGGTTTTTGTTAACAATGGTTTCTACAAGATCAAAAGCTGTGGCTGGTATAAGTGATCAAGTTGGGCCCTCCAAAAAGGATGTGAGTGTACAGACCCACCCCTGCCCAGAATGTTTGAGTTTATTGGTGGCATCAGGGAGTGCTGTGGAGGAGAACTGTTTACACTGCGAACAAGTGAACGACCTCCTTTTAATGGTGGCTGAGCTTAGGGAGGAAGTAGAAAGATTAAGGAGTATTAGGGAAAGTGAAAGGGATATAGATTGGTGGAGTTCAGCCCTATCATCTTTAAGGGAGGTTACTAATCAAGAGACTGAGGATTTATATGCCTCCCACTCTCAGACGCTAGAAGGGCATTTGGTGGATGAAGAGGAATGGGAATGGGTCCCTGTGAGGGGTGGTAAAAATGGAAAAATCTGCCCCCCTCCATCATCCAGCCAAGTACCACTACAGAACAGGTATGAGTTATTGGATCCAGAGATACAACTAGATGGTTTAGGAGAGAATTGTCTGCCTAGTGAACCTCCTAATTATGTTTCACCTGCAACACGAGTTATTACCTCTAGTACCAAGAAGAAAAGAAGGGTAATCGTCGTAGGTGATTCCCTCCTGAAAGGAACTGAAGGCCCTATATGTCGACCAGACCCATCCCACAGGGAAGTTTGTTGCCTCCCTGGGGCCCGGGTACAAAATATTACTGAGAGACTTCCTGGACTGATTCAGCCCTCTGATTATTATCCACTGCTGATAGTTCAGGCTGGCAGTGATGAGATCAAGAAGAGGAGCATTAAGGAAATCAGGAAGGACTTCAGGGTACTGGGTCAGATAATTGACAAGGCAGGAGCACAGGTAGTGATGTGCTCAGTCCCTTTGGTGGTGGAGGATAATGATGAAAGAAATAGAAAAATTCGTATCATTAACAAGTGGCTTAAGGGTTGGTGTCATCGACATAATTTTGGATTTTATGACCATGGCGAAACTTTTACAGCATCTTCTTTGCTGGAATCAGATGGGGTACACCTCTCCATTAAGGGCAAAAGAATTTTAGCTCATGAACTGGCAGACCTCATTGAGCGAGCTTTAAACTGCTTTAAACTAAGCTTGAAGAGGGAAAGGGAACCAGCTGAGCTAACTGGAAATAGGCCCAAGAATTGCAAGTGTAAGATAGGGGTGAACTCAGTTGCCCAGATGAGGTGCATGTATACCAATGCACGCAGTTTGGGCAATAAACAAGAAGAGCTGGAGGCCATGGTACAACTGCAAAGCTATGATGTAGTTGCCATCACGGAAACGTGGTGGGATGACTCATATAACTGGAGTACTACATTGGCTGGATACAGACTCTTCAGGAGAGATAGAAAAGGAAGAAGAGGAGGTGGCGTAGCTCTTTATGTTAAGCAAACCTTCAATGCCATTGAAATTGAAACAAAGGAAGAAGGTGTTGAAGGTTTATGGATAAGAATCAAGGGGAAGGCCAACAACGCCGACATCATATTGGGAGTCTGTTATCGTCGACCTGATCAAGAAGAAGAAGTAGACGATTTATTCTATAAGCAGTTGTGCAATGTTTCAAGATCATCAACCCTTGTTCTTGTTGGTGATTTTAATCTACCAGATATCTGCTGGGAACTTAATACAGCAGTAAAGGGGCAATCCAGAAAATTCTTAGAATCTATGGAGGATAACTTTTTGTTACAGCTGGTAGATGAACCCACCAGGGAAGGGACTACATTAGATCTGTTATTTACAAATAGGGATGGGCTGGTGGGGGATGTGATGGTTGGAGGTCGTTTGGGGCAGGGTGACCATGATATAATAGAGTTTTCAATACTTGGCGATATTAGGAAGAGCACCAGTAAAACTCGTACACTGGACTTCCGGAGGGCGGACTTTGGCCTGTTTAAGAGATTAATTCAGAGCGTCCCTTGGGAAGCCACCCTTAAAAATAAAGGAGTTCAGGAAGGGTGGGCTTACTTCAAGGCAGAGATCTTGAGGGTGCAGGAACAAACCATTCCTGTATCCCGAAAGATCAGTCAACGGGGCAAACGTCCAGCCTGGCTGGGAAAGGAGAGCTTGGAGGAACTTAGGAATAAAAAGAGGACGTATCAGAGTTGGAAAAAGGGTCAGGTCTCCAAGGAAGTATTCAAGAGGGCTGCTAGAGTATGCAGGAAAAAAATTAGGGAGGCCAAAGCTCAGTTTGAACTCAGGATAGCGACTGCTGTTAAGGATAATAAAAAATGTTTTTATAAATATATTAATAGTAGGAAGAAAGGTAGGACCAGCCTTTGTTCTTTACTGGACAAAGGTGGGAAGTTAGTATTTGCAGACGAGGAGAAGGTAGAAGTGTTTAATGCCTATTTTGCCTCGGTTTTTAATGGGAAGATGACTTGCCCTCAAGACTCCCGTCTGTCTAGGCTGGTTGATGGTTTTAGGGAAAAGAATGGTCCCCACATTATCCAAGAGGAGGCTGTTATAGAACTATTGAAATGCTTGGACATTCATAAATCTATGGGACCAGACGGGATCCACCCCAGGGTAATGAGAGAGCTGGCAAATGAGATTGCAAAGCCACTCTCTATCATTTACCAACAGTCATGGATTACTGGTGAGGTTCCGGATGACTGGAAGCTGGCCAATGTGATACCCATTCACAAAAAGGGTGCAAAGGAAGATCCTGGCAATTATAGACCAGTCAGCCTGACCTCTATACCTGGCAAAATAATGGAACAGTTTATATTACGTGTCATCATGTAAAATTTGCAGGATGGCCAGGGTATCAGACCCACCCAGCACGGATTTAGGAGGGGTAGATCATGTCTGACTAACCTGATCACCTTTTATGACCAGGTAACCCGGATAGTGGACGCAGGGAAGGCTGTAGATGTTGTTTTTCTGGATTTCAGCAAGGCCTTCGACACTGTTTCCCATAGCGTACTCCTAGACAAACTCGCAGGCCGTGGTCTGGACAGGAATACCCTTTGCTGGGTTCAGAACTGGCTGGATGGCCGGGCCCAGAGAGTGGTGGTGAATGGTGTCACATCCAGCTGGCGACCAGTCACCAGTGGTGTCCCTCAGGAGTCTGTGCTGGGGCCAGTTCTGTTCAATATTTTTATTGACGATATGGATGAGGGTTTAGAGTCTTTTATTAGTTAATTTGCAGATGACACTAAATTGGGAACGTGTGTAGATCTGCTAGAGGGACGTAGGGCTCTGCAGAGAGATTTGGAACAGTTGGATGGATAGGCAGAATCAAATGGGATGAACTTCAATAAGTCCAAGTGCCGAGTACTGCACTTCGGCCGCAATAACACCCTGCATCGATGTAAGCTGGGGACGGTGTGTCTGGACAGTGCTCAGGTGGAAAGGGACCTGGGGGTGCTGGTTGACAGTTGATTGAATATGAGCCAGCAGTGTGCCCAGGTGGCCAAGAGGGCCAATGGCATCCTGGCCAGTATCAGGAATGGTGTGGCCAGCAGGAGCAGGGAGGTCATTCTTCCCCTGTACTCGGCACTGGTGAGGCCTCACCTGGAGTATTGCATCCAGTTCTGGGCCCCTGACTTTAGGAGGGACGTTGAGTTGCTTGAGCGTGTCCAGAGGAGAGCAACGAGGCTGGTGAGGGGCTTGGAGCACAAGCCATATGAAGAATGACTGAGGGAGCTGGGGTTGTTTAGCCTGGAGAAAAGGAGACTAAGGGGTGACCTTATCACTCTCTACAACTTCCTGAAGGGTGGCTGTGGTGAGCTGGGGGTCGGTCTCTTTCTCCGGGCGACAACAGAGAGAACAAGAGGACACAGTCTCAAGATGCAAGTTAGAATTAAGAAGGAAGTATTTTACAGAAAGAGTGGTCAGATACTGCAATCATCTAGCCAGTGAGGTGGTGGAGTCATCATCCCTCGAAGAGTTCAAAAAAAGACTGGATGTGGCACTTGCTGCCATGATCTAGTTGAATTGTTAGAACATGGGTTGGACTTGATGATCTTACAGGTCTCTTCCAGCCTTGAATTTCTGTGATTCTGTGATTCTGTGATCACTGGGTGGCTATGTAACATCATAGGATGGGCTGTGACATCACATAGTGACTTTCTGACACCACAGAGTCTTCTGTGAAATCACAGTGCAGGTGCATGACATTCCAGGGTGACATCCCAGAGCTGGCTCTGTGATATCACAAGGGTGCTGCGTGATGTCCCAGAGTGGGCAGTGACATCACAGATGACTGTGTGACATTGCAAAAGGGCTGTGTGGCATCATAGGGGGCTGTGGAATCACAGATGGCTGTGTGAGGTCCCTGGGGAGGTCACTCTGCCCCGACCCCCCTCACAGTTCCCCCAGGAGCAGTCTAACCCTGCTCGTGCACAGTGGGGTCCCCTGTCCCCCCGGGTCCCCCCGCCCCCAGCCCTGCAGCCTCCCCCAGAGGATGTTCCATGAGATCGACCCCAGAGCCTGACACAGGGACGGAGGGCCGGGGCCCTGGGGGTGGCACAGGGGGACAGGGACCCCCCGGCAGCGTCCATGTGTCCCCCAGGGCCAGAGCCTGGGCCAGGGCTCCTTCACCCTGTTACGAACGAGGCCTTGAGAGTGCTGAAAAAATCCCCAGCAAGGGAGCAGCAAAAACCAGATTTAATATTAAGGGACAGCAGCACAAAGTTCCTTGGCAAGAGTCACTCTGCTCCTGACTGGGCACTTCAGGCACACCAATGAAACAAAGTAACAGCAAAACCAAGCAAAATCCAGTCAATCAAACCAGAAATCAGGCAAGAACTCTTCCTGGGTATGTGTGAGACACAAGGACAGTGAGGGCAAAGATAAAAGGAATATGGGCCAAAAGCTTAACAGAGCTCAAACTTAACAGGACTTTACTTATACCTTAACTTTAACTGGTACCTTCAACTCCCCAATTTAGCAAAAGAACAGCACTTAGCACTATTTAATCTAACTTAAAACCTATGAGTTAGAAATTTAACAGAGGAATTACACTTAACAATCCTTAACTTAGCTAATAAATTAAATGTAACAACTTAGAACAAGAGCAACTCTTAGCAGCATTTAACTTTGTTTAGACCTCATGACTTATACTTACTTACTGATATCTGGATATCTGACTCACTCAGGTATCCAAGGCACTCCAACCCCTTAGAGAGCAGCATTTCTGCCACGTTTCCCCAGCACAGGCACTCCTGTGTGCACGCAGACACAAAGAGTCAGTGCAGGGCACCTGGGAACAGTTCCCCTGAGGGCAGGAAATGCTCCCTGTGGATGCTTCGGCATCTCCCCAGCAGGTGAAGGGTTGACCCTGGAGGAGGGGGAGCGGATCGGTCCAGGCTCCATCATTGTTTGGGATCCCCGAATGCAGCAAACGGGAGAGTTCCCGGCTGGGAGAGGCCCCACTCAGAGGGAGTCGCTGGCCCAGGAGAGCTCCAAGTGCTCCTTTTGGAGCACTGTGTGCAGGGCCCCAAGAGAGGAGCTGCAGTCCCAGCAATGGCTCATCCTGACTGCACTTGGCATCAACAGCTTTCTTTGGCAGTGTGAGAATAGGGATGTTGTGTTACTGAGATAACAAAAACAGTTCCCAGGGCTGCTGCTCCAGAAAGCAGGAGCTGGTTGCGCAGCAGCAGTGCCTGGAGCAGACAGTGTTTGTGATGAGCTGCGGAGGGGTTGAGCCCAGGGGCTGTTGGCCAAGGCCGAGCCCCAAGGAGCTGGCAGGGCGGCCTGAGAAGGGGAGGGGGGAATGCAGCAGCACAGGGCCCATGGAACCAAGGGACCATTGTGACACTGTGGGGCCCTGTGAGACCAAGGGACCATTGTGACTCCGTGGGACCTCATGGAATCATGGAGAGCACTGCGACATTGCTGGGCCTCATGGAACCAAAGGGACAGTACTGACACTGTGTGGCTCCATGGAATGTAGGGATCATTGTGACATTGAGAGGCCCCATCAAACCAAGGGGCCATTGTGACACTGCAAGACCCCATGGAGCCAACAGTCCGTTGTGACATTGCAAGACCTCATAGAACCTAATGGAGAGACCATTTGGGCACTGCAGAGCCTCATGGAACCAAGGTCCATTTTGACACTGAGGGAATCCATAGAATCATTGGGACACTGTGAGGCCCTATGGAATAAGGAAAGCATTGTGACACTCTGAAGCCTCATGGAACCAGTGAGACCATTGTGACCCTGGGGATCCTCACAGAACCAAGAAGACCATTGTAATACTGTGGGGCCTTGTGAAACCAAGAGGCCTTTGTGACACTTGAGGGCTGCATGGAACCAAAGGTCCAGGGTGATATTGCAAGGCCTCATGACATCAGTGGTCCATTGTGACACTGGGCAACCAAAGGAGACCATTGTGACACTGCAGGCTGCATAGAACCGAGGGGCCATGGTGACATTGTGGAACTCCATTGAACCAAGGGTTCATTGTGACACTGCAGGCTTCAGAGAACCAAAGCTCCAGGGTAACACACAGTGGCTTCCTGTTATCAATTGTCCATTGTGACACTGTGCAGCCAAAGGGAGACCATTGTGACACCACAAACCCCCAGGATCCAAAGGTCAATTGTAACATTGCAGGCTGCTTGGAACAGAGGAATCGTGTGTCATTGTAGGGCCTGGGGAACTGTCGGGATCATTAGCTTAGCAGAGTGACCCCGAGAAAAGTTTGAAAGTCTCTTTTCCCAGCCCGGTGCTTGAAGAAGGAGTCAGGGCTCTTCATTTCTCGGTCTCAGGGTTGTTTATTTTATCTTATCTATTAAAAATTTTCTAGTGCCCTGCTGAGGTCAGCTCACAAAGACAGTCCAAAGCATTCTGCCTGCCCACAGGGCGGTGTTATGTTTTTATACAAAAACTATGTATACAATGTTCACAATTACTTTCCAAAACCTATCACCTATGTTAGACATTGAGCTTCTACTCTAAACCAATCTGTAAGTGCCAACACCACAGCAGAAGATGGAGGCCAAGAAGAAGGAGAAAGGCTGGACACACTTAGTTCCCTCCATCTTGCCCCCATACCAAAAACGCAAAAATCTACTTTTCCACCCTGTGAAAACTTCACTAATATTCTATTTAAACTGTTGTGGCTTGCTGATCTTCATACAAGGTTGGTAATTTGCTCCACGGTCATAATCAAAACCACAGGGGCATTTTGGGCCCTGTGCCAGGGTCTCTGAGACCCCTGACAGGGGTCTTGGCTGCTCAGGACAGCCAGAGGGATGTCCTGGGTCCTGACAGGGAACCACAGAGACCATTGTGACACTGCAGGGACTCATGGAATCATTGGGACCATTGTGACACTGTGGGGCCTTATGGAACCAAGGCGCCATTGTGACACTATGGAGCACCATAAAGCCAAGGGAACACAGAACAGGTCTGGCTGGTTTTGCCTCCCATGGACTGCCTGACTGGTCCAACTGATCTTGGCATGTGGAAGGTTGCTTCTCATCTGCTGCTGAAATACTGGGGCTCTGTGCTTTCCTTCTGATGGAAAAGAACTGTCCTTCTTCTCCAGGCACCCATGGCCTGAATTGAGATTTCACCTCCAAACTTCCTTTTATCCAGGGATTGTTCCCTGGAATATTGCCAGGACAAGTTTTTCTGGCAGTGGTTTTGCAAGGGTCACCTCTCATCTTTCCCCAAAACACTGGGGAAGGCTCCGTGTTTTCCTTTCCACGGGAAAGAATTGTGCTGCATCTCCGGGTTTCCATGGGTGAGATTGGTGCTTCACCTCCACAACGCCCTAGATCCAAAGACTGCTTCCCGACAAAATCTGCCATTCCTGACAAGTCTGGCTGGCCTTGGCCTAGTGAGCCTTTCAGCTGCTTTCCAAAAACTGGGTCTCTGTGCTTTCCTACCTATGGAACTGTCCTTCTCAGCCAGGTGCCCATGGCCAGAACTGGGGTTCCACTTCCAACATTGCCTGTTGTGAAAGACTGGAGGAGATTGTTGGATACAAACTTTTCATGTGTGAGGGAAGGAAGAGGCATGTCCAGACCCTGCCCTGGAGCCCCAATCCCCCCAGAGCCTCCATCCCAGCCCAGCAGTGGCTGCCAGTCCCTGGCACAGCACAGGCAATGCTCCACAGCCACCTCTGCAGCCCCCAGCCCAGCTCCTGAGGGACCAAATGAGCCCAAGGCCCACCTGGGGGAAGGGCCCAGGAAGACCAAGGGGTATTTGAGGCTGACCACAAGGCAAGCACACATCTTGACCCTGCCTCCTCTTGGAATTTCCATCTGAACACTGCTGGAATCCAGGAATTGGTAGCTCTGTGTGTGCTTCTCTAAATCTTTTTTGTCTTTCTCTCTTTCCATGTCTTCTTATGTTTCTTTGCTTCTGCAGATATTGAATAACATGAAATTGAACAGGCTTAGAGTTTGTGAAGTCAAATGGGCCAAGTCAATGCTTTGAGATGTGTTTTTTGTTGATTGAATGTCTGTTGTAGTTTGACATGAGAAGAATTTTAAAAAGTAATACAAAAATTTTGTGTAACTGACAATCTGTTTAAACACAAAGACACTGAACACGCCTCTGTGATCACATAGGTAAAGATGAAAAAACCCAGGAACCTCCTCTTTCTTTTCCAGTCAACAAAGAAGCAGTGGGCCCTGGCCCCAGCCCCCATTTCAACCAAACCAAACCAAACCAAGCAACCCTGCCGTGGGCTGAGCCCCTTCCCCCTCCCCAGGCTGCCCCGTCCCCCCGCCATTGGTGTCATTCTAACCAAACCAAACCCCAACAGCTACCAAAAAGGAAAACAAAAGAGGCTACAAAACCCCAACCAGAAAAAAGCTAGCCACAGCTATTAAAATCTTACCATCAAGTCCCCTCCCCCAAGACAATTAAAACTAAAACCCCCAGAACCTACAACCCACACAAAATAACCCTATAACTAATATTAAACACAATAAAAAGCCCCAAACCAGTCATAAAAGCAATCCTAATACAACTCAACCACAACTTCCCCCACAAGTTATCAGCGGGTCAGGTGTAAATCCTTTCAATACTTCAACCCTCCCTCAACTAAAATAAAAAAATTAAAAAAACCAACCAAAAAAAAAAACCATAAAAACATAAAAGTCAGTAAAAAGTTAAATCCGTCCCCCAAAAAAGAAGAAAAAATACCTTTATCTTAAAACTAAAATCTTCTTATAAACTATAAAGAAAAAACTCTTTTTCTTAATAACACATAAAACTAAAAAAATTCAAATTATTCAAAATATTTCAAATTAATCAAAGAAAAACCTGCATGTTACATAAATAAATGTTAAAATAACTGTAATTTTACAAAAAGTTTAAACAGGGGGAAAAAAAGGTAATCCAGTATCCCCAAGAGAAGACCTCCATTGTCAGAGATAAAAATAATTTAAAAATAAAAAATAAAAAAAATTACCTTTAAACAACTCATCTTTAAAACAATACCCCTTAATTTGACATGACCCATCAACAAGCTGTAAAAAAGCTTGTAGCAATAAAAACAACATCACAATAACAAAGATCCCGAGACAACTGTTATCCATGACAAAACTAAGAACAAAAAACAACCTATTTTTTCTTCTTGTAAAAAAATCTCCTTAACCTTATAAGAAAAACTTCTCCCCACAGTAAACTAAAAAAGTTGATTCTAGACATAGTGAACTGACTAGAAATTTCTAGTTTACTTTCTTTACATTTTCAGTAAAATGAAAAAGATGTAAAGAAACAAAAATTATTCTAAAAAATTTTTTTTAATTCTTACTACCTTTTATTTAATTTTACTTTTAATAAATTTTTTTCATACCCTTTTAAAATTTTAAGCCCACTATACCTTTCTTGTAATCCTATCTCAAAATAAGATAAATACATAAATAATTACCCAGCACTAAAACCCAACATATTCATCAGTACATTAATTAGGAAATCTCAAGATTAGAAAGATCTATAATTAACATACAAAAAGCACTACAGTGCCATAAAAAACATTTTGTCAAAGCTTCTCTGATTTTCCAAAATTGCCAGTAAAGCCTGTTTTGTTGTTTTGAGTTCCTGAGAATCCCCAGTTCGTATATCTCTAGGGAGTCCAGCTCACAGTACCCAAGCAATTGTAATTCTTTTCAAATGTCTCCTTGAGAGAATTGTTTGGCGTTTAGGGGGCAGGGCTTGTGTGTCCTGCTTGGCCCAGCCCAGGCAGGGCTTTCCCAGCCACATTCCACACTCCATTTCCCAGCTGGAGCCGCTGGTGCCTCTGAGTTGTGCTGCCCCAGCCCCAGGGACGCTCTCCTTGTCTGCCCATTCCCCCACAGTCTCTGGGCAGGGATGGTCTCAGTGGGGCTACTGACATCCTCAGCACCTTGGAGGCTGCTGCTGAATTTTCCTGCTCCAGAGGCTTGTTCAGCCTTCAGCTCTTGAGTGCAGGAATTCAGTGTCTCAGGGCTCATTAAAATTCAGAACACCTTAACAACCAAAGCCTCTGGGAATAATTTGATTTCGGTTTCCAAATCTTGTGTGGTTAAAAAGAGAGATTTCAGAAGTGCATTCAACTGAATATGTTCTATTTAAAAATACTGTGAGAAAACATTTTTTTGGACCTGTTTATTTTTTTTTTTTTTTTTGTGTTAATAGCAATCTCCACTTGACATTGAAACCAAGTACCTCCTCATGCAGTTTGAAGATATAAAAATCAAGACCTTTCATGGCTGACAATCAATCAGACTCTGTCCCTATCCCCACCCCACCATTTCCCCCATCCAAGCCCTGGCACTCAGAGCAGCCTTGTGCAAATCTGAGCTCCCTCCAGCCCAGGCAGCACCTGCAGCTTTCAGCTCCTTGGCTCCAACTCCCACCTGCTTTCCTTGGAGAAGGAGCTGCCCAAGACACAGAGGGATGTTCATTTCTTGTCAGCCAACAAAGCCAAGGGAAGGCACAGCTCCATCAAATGCAAAAGTCATTCCTCTGCTGGGCTCTGCCCTGCCCCTGATCCCCACAGCCTGTCCTGTTTCCTTCATCCCTCCTTTGTCAGGGACTTTGTGGTACAAGGGAGCTCTGCTCTGGCTACAGGGGGAGGTCCAGGTGCCACCACTGGAGTGGGAATCACAACTCATCATGTCTGTGTCCTTTTGGGGGTCAGGAACTGGTGAGACTCAGAGGCACAGAAAGTTTTTCTTCATGGCCTACAGACCATAGTGGAACAGGACACAATTTAATATCAATCACACTCTTCCCTGAGCTATGTACAACACCCCAGCAGTATCTGATGAGTCCACCATCCACAAGTGATTTCCGTACCAGAATTATTTAGACAAACATGGTTCTATGATTGATGTAAACAGAATTAAGTTCTTGTATCAGGATGCTCACCTAGATTGGGTGCAAAGCAGCTCAAACAATTCCTGATTTGCAAAGCTGTCAGTGGTGGATGGAGAAGGGAAGTCAGGCTGCTTTTGGTGTTGAGGAAATGCTGAAACCAGCCTGACTAATTTCATCTCCTCCTGTCCTGGCTGATCTCCTCTCTTTCCCCTTCTTCCCATTGGCTTTTTCTTTTCCCCCCAGCCCCCTGTCAAGAGCCTGGCTCTGTGTTCTCCATCCCCTCCTCACTGGCACTGCCAGGCTGGCATGAGGAGCCCCTCAGCCTTCCCTGCTCTGGGCTGGACAAGCCCAGCTCCCTCAGCCTCTGCTCACAGCCCAAGGGCTCCAGCCCCACCTTGGAGGCCCTTCCCAGACCCTGCTCCAGCTGCCAGACATCTTTCCTGCCCTGGGGAACCCAACCCAGGCCACAGTGACCTGGATAATCCACGTCCTTGATGTCCTGGTCACACAGCCCTGGCCCCTTGTCCCCATGTCAGGCTCTGGGGTGGATCCTGTGGAACATCCTTTGGTGGAGGCTGAGACGAATTGGGGATCCATTCTGAATTAGGTGAAGTGCCGGGAAGAGGTGAGAGGTCTGTGGGGCCAAAGCTGAAGGAAAGGCCGCATTCCAGAGACAGCAAGGAGACAGAGAAAGGAAAACAGAAATTACCGCAAGGTCGATCTGCCCCAGACCTAGGAATTCCTCTGATAAAGAAGAACTAGTGCTAAATGTCACGCGGAATGAATATGTATGAACTTATTGTGAAACTGTATGCATATGCATTTGGGAGGGGGATAAAAGAAGACCCGAGGTCTTCAGAGGTACGCTTGCCTATTGGGGAGGCTTGCGTCCGGCGCGTGTCGTAATAAAGCATACCGAACTTTACAACTTTTACGAAGTTGGGAGGTTTCATCTTTTCTCTGCAAAACAAGGCTGTGGCTCCAGGTGGGCCGGGGGGATCCCGGGGGACAGGGACCCAGCTGGGCATGGACAGCATTGGACTTGTTGGGAGAAACTGTGAGGGGGAGCTGGGGCGGAGTGACCAACCCAGCGACCTGACACAGCCCTGCTGGGATGTCACACAGCCCCTCTGGGATGTCACACAGCTGGTCTCTGATGTCACAGCCTGCTCTGTGATGTCACAGCCCATTCTCCAATGTCACACAGCTGATCTCTGATGGTTGGTCACAGATGGTCACAGCCAACTCTGTGATGTCACAGTCTGCTCTGTGATGTCAGACCTCTGCCCTCTGATGTCACAGATGGCTCTGTGATATCACAGGGGCAGTATATGATGTCATAGCTGCTCAAACACCTCACATAACCCACTCTGTGATATCATAGCCCACTCTGTCACCTCATGTTACCAGATGATAAATTGTCTCCACCAGGTGAGCTGACACCCGGACCTTGTTCTCCAAAACCCCAGGCCTGTGGAAACCACACAATGCCCATTGTGAGAGAAGGGGAACTGGAAGTTCAGCAGCCTCAGTGTCCTGCCAGCTCAGCCAGACCCACTGCAACATTGGGATCCACAACCACCAGGGACCACCAGAGAGACCCCAAGACAGAACAACACATGGGTGAAGGGGAGGGGAAATATGTGAATGATTTTGGGGAAACCATTATCATATTTATGTTTAGTCTGGGAAAATCAATGAATATGTGTGCAATATACAGAATATAAACAGAAACTTTCCTTCACTCAGCCTGCAGGGCTTAGGGAGGAGCTGTCCCCCGTGCATCCCCCTGAATAAATAATGCTGCTTTTTAATGCTGCATTGGGGTTAAGGAGTTTTCTATTTTACCAAATTTTTGGTAACACTCCCACTGCCAAGGAAAGTTCTGTCTGCTGCTGTTCACAAACACAGAAGGGCTGGTGGCAGATGTTGGGCTCAGAGGTTGCCTGGGGCACAGTGACCATGAAATAAATAAGTTTTCAATGTTCTGGGAATAAAGGAGGGGCAGCAACAAAACTTCTACACTGGAATTAGGAAGGGCAGACTTTGACCTGTTTAGGATGCTGATTTTGGGAGTACCAAATCAGGTCCTGATTTTTTGAAGAAAAAAACATCCCTTAAAAACAAAGGGGTCCAGGAAGGATGGACATGTTTCACAGAAGTAATCTTAAGGGGAAGGAGCAGCCTGTCTCAATGTGGCAAAAGATGAGCTAGTGCGGAAAATGACTGGCCTGGCTGCCCATGGAGCTTTTGTGGGAACTCAAGGGTAACAAGAGGTGCATCAACTTTGGACAGAAGGTCAAGCAGCTTAGGAAATGTTTAAGGATGTTGTGAAGTCGTGCAGAAAAAAAGTCAAGAGGTGAAAGCTCAATTAGAGTTTAACCTGACCACTTCTGTAAAAAAAAAAATAGACAAAGTTTCCACAATTAAATTAATAGCAAAACATGGGATTAGGAGAACCTCTACTCTTTATTGGATGCAGTGGGGAATATAGAAACTAAAGATAAGGAGAAGGCAGAGCTACTTAACATTTCGTTTCTCTCAATTTTCGATATTAGGGCAGGCTGTCCTCAGGACAAGTGCTCTGCTGAGCTGGTAGATGGGCACAGGGAAGAGAACAGACCCCCGTAATCCAGGGGGGAGCAGTTGGTGACCTGCTGAGCCCCTCAGATGCTCACAGGTGTGTGGGATCAGATGGGATCCATCCCAGGGGGATGAGGGAGCTGTGGATGAGCTCCCCAAGCTGCTCTCCATCATTCACCATCAGTGCTGGCTCAGCAGGGAGGGCCCAGAGGACTGGAGGTGCCAGTGTGAGCCCATCCCCAAGAAGGGCTGAAAGGAGGAGCTCCAGGCCTGTCAGCCTGACCTGGGTGCCCAGCAAGGTTATGGAAAAGATCACCTTGAGTGCCATCACAGGGCACCCACAGGATGGCCAAGGGATCAGAGCCAGCCAGCGTGGATTTCAATGTCTGCACTGATGATCTGCATGAGGGGACTGAGTCCAGCATCAGCAAATTTGCAGATGACACCAAGCTGGGTGTGAGTGTGGATCTGCTGGAGGGTAGGTGGGCTCTGCAGAGGGCCCTGGACAGGCTGGATCCAGGAACCAAATCCAACAAGGTGAGGTTTAACAAGTCCAAGTGCTGGGCCCTGCATGTTGGCCACAACAACCCCTGCAGCGCTACAGGCTGGGGACAGAGTGGCTGGAGAGCAGCCAGGCAGAAAGGGACCTGCAGGGACTGATGGACAGCAGGCTGGACATGAGCCAGCAGAGTGCCCAGGGGGGCAAGAAGGCCAATGGCTCCTGGCCTGGCTCAGGAATGGTGTGGCCAGCAGGAGCAGGGCAGGGATTCTTCACCTGTGCTGGGCACTGCTTGGGCAGCACCCTGAGTGCTGTGTTCAGTTGTGGGCCCCCCAATTTAGGAAGGGCATGGAGGGGCTGGAGCGTGTCCAGAGAAGGGCAACAGGGCTGGGGCTGGAGCGTGTCCAGAGAAGGGCAACAGGGCTGGGAAGGCGTCTGGAACACAAACTACCAACTCCTGTGAAGAGCAGCTGAGGGACCTGCAGTTGTTTATCCTGGGTAAAAGGAGGCTCAGGGGAGACAAGGCAGTGTCAGGGCACAGGTTGGACTTGATGATCTCCAAGGTCTTATCCAACATCGCTGATTCTGTGACTCTCTGGAACCACCCTTGGAGCAGTTGCAGGAGGAGCCCTGGGCCTCCTCTTCAGAAGCTCCAGCAGCCCAGGTCCCTCAGCTTCTCCTGACAGCCCCAAAGCCCATCCTGTCCGTCCAGCAGAGCCTCTGCAGCTCCTCCTCACTGCCCAGAACAGGGAGCCCCAGAGCCAGACACAGCAGCCCAGATGGGCCCCCCTGGCCTGGGGTGCCTCTGGCAAGGGAGCAGCACCAGGCACTGCAGGAGCCTGCAGAAAATTCCTGCAGCACTTGTAGGATGATCCTGCTGCCCAAGGGACGTTCCCATGGTGCCAAGTCAGGAACTGCAATGGGGAGTGGGGCCAGAGAGGAAAGGGTGAACAGGGATGGGCTGTTTGCAGGGCAGGGAAGAGGGGTGGGAAATAAGAAGAAATGTGTAGTAGGAAGCGTAAAGAAAGCAAAGAAATTTGTAGCAGGAAGAGTAAAGAAAGCAAAGAGTAAAGAAAGTAAAGGAAAGTGAAGCCAAGGAAATGCTCAGGGCAGTTTGGAGGTGGCTGCCACGCAGCCCTGGCTCTGAGCAACAGCGTCTGCAGTGGGACAGGAAACTCCCAGCTGATGGGAACAAACTTTCTGGCTGACTGCAGAGGCCAGGACAAAGCTGAGTGGTTTCCCTGGTGTCCCCCAGCCCTTGCTGGCCCCAGGGGCTGATGGCATTTGTGCTGCCTCAGGTTCATGTCCCCACACCAACAGCATGGGGGTGCTCCCCCTGATCTGTGCAATGCAAACAGGGGCTGCTGAGCCAGTGTTGCCGTGTCTGTGCCTGCAAGGATGGGGCACCTGTGTGAGATGGGAGAGAGGCCAGGGCTGCAGAGGGGGGATGTTGTTGGCAGGTCCATGAAGACACTCTGAGATGCTGCCCTGGGCTGTGCAGCACTGGGGATGGATCAGCCCCTGCTCTGCTGCTCCTTCCCGTCTGCCCCAGGGCCCTTGCAGAGCCCCAGCCATGCTGTTTGCCCCCAGCCTGCCCACAGCCAGCCTGGGGCTGCTCACAGGATTTTTCTGTGCTGAGCATTGGCCTGGGCGTGTTCTTGAGAGAGCCTGGGCAAGGAGCCTGGAGCCCCCAGGGCCTGGCCTGAGGCGTCAGCGCTGCCCCCGCAGTGCCCATGGCCTGTCCCTGCTGCAGCCCCGGCACTGCCACCCCCAGGGCTCTGCCCGGCCCCGAGAGCACTCAGGCCCTGCAGCAACACCAGGGCCACCAGGGCAGCGGGGCAGGGCCACGACAGCAGCACTGGCAACACCAAGTTGGCACAAACAATGACATCACTTTGTAGAAAATATTTAAAATTTTAAACAAGGACAAAGAACCTCCAAAATGAAAATAACAAGAAGTATTAAAGGTTACTTTTATTACAAGTGATTTGCAAATACTGGCCAGAGGTTTAATGTTCTAGAAACCATCCAGTCCTCAGTCTCCAAACTGCAGCCTTGAGCTCCTGGTTCCTCAGGCTGTAGATGAGGGGGTTCAGGGCTGGAGGCACCACTGAGTACAGAACTGACAGGGCCAGATCCAGGGATGGGGAGGAGATGGAGGGGGGCTTCAGGTAGGCAAATGTGCCAGTGCTATAGAAAAGAGAGACCATGGCCAGGTGAGGGAGGCAGGTGGAAAAGGCTTTGTGCCGTCCCTGCTCAGAGGGGATCCTCAGCACAGCCCTGAAGATCTGCACATAGGAGAAAACAATGAACACAAAACAACCAAATGATAAACAGGCACTAACAGCAAGCAGCCCAAATTCCCTAAGGTAGGATTTGGAGCAGGAGAGTTTGAGGATCTGAGGGATTTCACAGAAGAACTGGCCCAGGACATTGCCATGGCACAGGGGCAGGGAAAATGTATTGGCTTTGTGCAGCAAAGCATTGAGAAAGGCACTGGCCCAGGCAGCTGCTGCCATGTGGGCACAAGCTCTGCTGCCCAGGAGGGTCCCGTAGTGCAGGGGTTTGCAGATGGACACATAGCGGTCGTAGCACATGATGGTCAGGAGACAAATCTCTGTTGCAAGAAAAAAAAAATCAGAAAGACTTGGGCAGCACATCCTGTGTAGGAGATGTCCCTGGTGTCCCAGAGGGAATTGTGCATGGCTTTGGGGACAGTTGTGCAGATGGAGCCCAGTTCGCTGAGGGCCAGGTTGAGCAGGAAGAAGAACATGGGCGTGTGCAGGTGGTGGCCCCAGGCTACAGCGCTTATGATGAGGCCGTTGCCCAGGAGGGCAGCCAGGGAGATGCCCAGCAAGAGGCAGAAGTGCAGGAGCTGCAGCTGCCGCGTGTCTGCCAGTGCCAGCAGGAAGAAGTGGCTGATGGAGCTGCTGTTGGACATTTGCTGCCGCTGGCCATGGGGACCTGTTCATGAAGAAAGGATAGCAAGGATTTAGAGGAGGTACCTGTCACCAAAATAAAAGCCATTTCCCATATACCCTCCTCTGGAATAGACACACACACTCTTTTTTTTTTTTCTTTGGTGTTCTGGGGTTCTTTTAAAAAGTTTCTCCCTTTCTCTGCTGCTGTTCTTGGATATCAGAAAGCCTCAGAATTTCCGCTGCCCCCAGGGAAACAGAGTGCATTCTGTGAGGCAAAGTGATGAATGTAAAGTGCGGGTAGATGGTCTCACATTCTGACCTGTTCAGAGTTTCTCTGCGCTTTAACCTTTCTCAGGTGGAGGGGGGCCACATTCCAATGACTCCCCTATAATGTCACCAGGTCCTGGTGAGAGCAGATGGATCCACCACAGCCCAGCTCCACATTTGAAGCCAAAACCTCATATTGCTCATTTTCCAACCCGGAAGCATTTTCAGTGTCAGAACACCTCTGCATCTCCTCTTAAATCTTATAACTCAGAGATGCTCTAGGACAGATTTGCACCCTGGATTGAAGCTCCCAGCTTGGACTGAAATCTCAGGGACACTCCCAAGTGTCCTTCTGCTGACATTGGATGAAGGGAGATGCAGCTCCTTCCCTGGCTGCACTGACAGCATTGCCCAGAGCCGGGCAGTGGGGACAGCGTCACCCTGAGCCAGCTGTGCCCCCTGCCAGAGCCCCCAGGGCCAGTCAGCTGCTCCCAGCCCTGTGCTCTGCAGAGGGAACTGGGCCCGGGGCTGCAGAGCTGCCCCACGGCTCTGCTGCAGCTCTGCCTGCACAGGAAGGGCTGCACGCCTTGGAGCCCCAGCCCTGAGGACAGAGGCTTGGCTGGGGGCAGAGGAGGGAGGGGGCTTGTTCAGAGGGAGGGGCTGCACTGGAGGGGATCCTGTGGGCATCTCTAAACTCTCCCTGCCACAGCATTGCTGGGTGTTGTTTTGTCTCCTTGCCTGATCTTCTCTCTGCTTCCTGGAGATTTCCCTCCTGCAGGTGTTTCCCTGTGCCTGATCACTCCTTGCCAGCACTCACAGACCCCAAATCTCTGTGAACTTATTGATCACTTAAAGTAACAGTTCAGATGTCTCAGGAATTTGTCAAAATTCATAATCAACCTTTAATATTTATCTCTCCTCCCTGCCATTCTCCACGCGTAGGAAACTGAGGACAAAGTATTAGGAAATGTCCTTTTTTTTGCCAAAATCTTTATCTTGGAAATATTGTATGACTGATCAGAACCCCTCAGAATTTTAGACCTTCACGAGCATTTCACCTCCCCTGCACCAGAAATACCCAGAGTTGTACTCACAGAGTCTGTAGGCAGTAGGATGTTCCAGCTTTAGGAGTTCACTGCAGGTGCTGCAGCTGCATTGTCCTGCAGCCAGAGGTTCCTGTGCCAAGGGCTGGCAGTGATTCTGCCCCAGGCACTTCTCAGCACCTTCCCAGCCCTGAATGATTGAAGCTCTCTGTGCCTCTGTGCTGTGCCCAGAATGGCTGCAGGCAGTGTCCCAGCCCTGCTGGTCTGGCAGAAGAGCTGCTCATCAAGAGAAATGTGCTCCTCTTGGTTACCAGGAGCTGCCTCTGTGCCAGGAGCCCAGCCCAGCTCAGCAGCACAGACACAGCACAACGGCCTTTAATGAGCCTCTGGGGCTTTGTGCTCAGGCTCTGACCATCAGTCCCTGAGAGGGAGCTGAAGAAACCTCTCCAGAACTCCAAGTCAGAATCCAACTCCAAAATTTCTTGGACTTTCAATGGGTCCCACTGAGAAACACGACTGAGAAAGTGTCCCCAGGCCCCAGGCAGAGCAGAGAACTGGAGGCAGTGATGACAGGTGGGGACGAAGAGAAGCCAAGTCTTGGTGCCTTGGGGCACAGCAGGGTCTGTGCCACCAAGGCCTGGGAAGAGACCCCTTGTCCTGAGGCCCTGGGGCCTCCTGGCACAGCCCCAGCCAGGCTGGGCACTGTCAGCCCCTTGTCCTGCCCTCAGCATCCACCCCTAGCCCACATCCCAGTGACCTCAAGGATCTGCTGGAAGGAGTCCCTGGGGAGCCTTGCTCAGCAATGGCCCTGGGGGCTCCTGAATGTTCCCAGGGACTGCAGGATTTTGAAAGGACTTTGGGTTTGGCTTTTGCCTTGAGTCTCTGAGATGTCTCTGCTATCCTGGCCTCCAATTATCTGCTGTACTTAGTCCCTGGAGAGGCTTTGTCAGTAACAACACTCAGTGGGACGCATTAATACTTCAAGGTACTTCAGTTATTTTAAGGTACTTGGTGTTTCCCTTTTGATACACACTGTGTGAGAGGTTTTACAATCATGGCCCCAATTATCTGGTTTAACAAGTCCCTTGAGAGCTTTGCACTGACACTCAGTAGGGCTCATTAGCACTTTGAGATACTCAAGGTTTTTAAGGTACTTTATGGATTTAAGGATACTTTTAGGGACTTTTAAGGAATTTCCTTCCAAAATTGAGTGTCTGAGAGGTTTTTGTGCCATCCTGTCCTCCAGTTCTCTCCTCCAAGGAGTCCATGAGGATCCAGTGTTGGGTATCTTCCCCCTTTTCTCTTGTACAACAAAGATGGAACTGAAAGAATTTTGTAAGACTTTCTAAAAGCATCCAAACAAACATGGGACAATTAACAACACAACAACAACCACTAAGAGAATTAATAGTCCTGTTTTAGCTTGACATCATCCAACCCTTTAGTCCTCAGGATTGGAAGAGTTTATTGAACCAATATTTTTTTCCCACTTGAAGCTTCTTCAATCCTTCCTTCAGTACCTGAATGCTCCTGTGGATTGACTCGCTCTGGATGGAGACGTTCATGCAACACATGCCTTCAGAGTCTACACAGCCATGCCCCTGTGCCCAGAGTAAAAACTCTATCGCTGTTCTGCAAGGTGGCATGTCTGATGGACTCTATGTCTGAGAGCAGGCCACTCAGTGTGAGGGAGGTAGCATTGATTTGCTTACTTAACAGGCACCCAGGATGGTCTGATTGTCCTAAAGCTTTAGCTGCAGCCACCCAAGGCAGTCCACATTGGGGGTGCTACCATCTGATACCTGGATTAAAGCTTGCAAAGCCATCTCTTTGATATCATCCAATACTTCTCTCAGGACACCTGCTGCTTGATCATCTGGTAGGCTGTGTTGTCCTTCTCCAGCTGGATGATTGTTTGTCAATTCTGCCCTTGCCTCATTATTAGCATAGTCTGCTATTAATTGATTTAGTAAACACTTCCATCCCCCTTCCCAAAGGGTGTATTCTGTAGGTGACAACAACATGGTCATAATATATTTTAAATCATATGCTGTTGAGACATGTGCTGTAAACATGGCCCTCATTAGTCCATTAAAACAAGTAAGTCCTTCCTATGGTCTTTATTTGCCCTACACAAATCCTTGATTTCCCCGTAAACCAGTGGCTAATACCTGGGATTCTGCCCCCTTCTTTCATAACATACCGGGGCAACGAGGAGTTTCGAGACTATTTGCCAGTCTCCTTCCTTTACTGCTTCTTTCTGGATCCTTTCCTGGGGATCTTCTGGGGTTGAGGGGCAAGGTGGCTCTGGGGAATCCAAACTGTTTTTTAAGGAGGAAGAATAACTTGGAGGAGAAACATTTGGATTAGAAATAGTGTGACAGTTGGGTTTAGTATCTGTGACCATGGGGTTATATTGTTGCCGGAGGGTGAGGCAAAAGGCACTGCCATTTTTTCAGGTGTTGAGGAGGAAGGGTCTTGATTTAGGATGGTATACCCCTGGGCTGGTGTCGCAGTCGAGGCGGTCACGACATAAAGCAGAGACCACAAGCAGTCTCAGTTAGTAACACTTGGCAACAGTTTATTAATGAAAATGGCTGATCTTTTATACACTTTTCAGTTGTTTACCTTTCCTCTACCTTAGCTATTGGCCACAATAATTCAATACCATGCCATTGGTGAAAAGTTACTCTGACTCCACCTAACTTTCTAAAAATGCTTCATCCAGCTGAAGAATGTTCTTATCTTCCTTCTCTCGATCTCCTTGGTTACGGCCTTGGAGAAAGCTCCTTATCAGCTTCTTCTTCTTCTTACTTCTCGCTCCTTTAGCTAACAGGCCCGCTGCTAGCCCCTTCCACAATTCCCCCTTTTTGTTTTTGACCTATAAATACAGCTGCTATGGATTTTTGCAGGGCCCTTTGCAAAAACCCAAGCAGAGAGGGGACACACAAAATCACAATCACAACCATCAACAAAATTCCCATTCTTCCTTCATCCATCTTTAAGTACTGATATATGGTCTTAGCCAGTGTCATCCGCATGTTCTGCTTCAGCTGCGGAGCAATCGATCCTGTCCTTTCCCGCACGCTCTAGGTAAGGTTTAACACAGCGAGCAGGAACCCATCGAGGACCATTATCTGTCAAAACACAAGCATAACCCCTTCCCCAGGTTACCAGTTCCACTGGACCAGACCATATACCAGTAATCAAATCCTTGACCCATACCTTGACATTTCTATGGAAATTTGGTTGCTTAGAATTCAAAGAAGAAAAATGGCAAAAGATTGGAGATAACTGTGAGTCAGGTAGGGGACGCAAGAAGTTTAACACATAAACAGCTTTATCTAATATCACTTGAGGTGACTCCTTTTGCATTCCCCCTTTTTGTTTTTGAACCTGACGTTTAAGAAGTCCGTGAGCTCTTTCAATAATTGCTTGGCCCGTGGGAACATGTGGAATACCTGTTGAATGCTCAATGCCCCAAGCACGAAAGAATGCCTGCATGTTCTGCGAAGCATATGCTGGGCCGTTATCTGTTTTTACATGACATGGAACACCTAGAATAGAAAAGTCATGATAAAAATGACGAATAGCATCTCGAGTTTTCTCTCCTGTGAATGCTGAAGCAACCATTGCATGAGAAAAAGTATCAACTGTAACATGAACATACTTAAAGCGACCAAATTCTGGCATTTCTGTAACATCAGTTTGCCATTCTTCTAATGCAGAAAGACCTCTAGGGTTGGTACCATAATACTGAGTGACATGAGTCATGTGACAGTCGGGACAAGAGGAAAGAATAGATTTTGCTTCGGCAGTAGACAATTTGAATTGCTGCTGTAAAGCTTGAGCACTCTGATGAAAAAATTGATGGGATAAAATTGCCTGCTGCAACACATTGGGTACAGTTTTGATTGCAGCAGCAGCTACTAAAGAGTCTACATAGGCATTGCCTTCAGCAAAAAATCCCGGTAATGATGTATGGCTGCGAATGTGCATGATAAAGTAAGAATGTTTTCGAGCACCAATAATGGTCCACAACTTCACTAATATAGTAAACAATGGTTTCTCTTGAATATTATACAACACTGCTTGATCTAAATGCTTAACCAAATTTGCAACATAAACTGAATCAGTAACTATGTTTACAGAACCAGGAAACAAAGTAAAAGCCAAAAGAACAGCAGAAAGTTCAACCAGTTGAGGAGATCCCTGCTGAATCACTGTCTGATATTCCCAGTGATCATCCTTTCTCCAAGCCACAGCTGCTTTTCCGGTTTTCCCGGACCCATCTGTAAAAACCGTTATACCTTCCACTGGAACAGGAGAATAAAAACCGTTATACCTTCCACTGGAACAGGAGAACAAATTTGCTTGCCTTCAAAAGGAATCTCTTTAGTCAGTGTTAGAACAGGATGAGAAGGCAAGTGATATGAGATTTGGCCTGTAAAACAAGATAAGGCAGATTGCAATTCATGATTATTTTGAAAGCACCATTCAAAATACCACTGTTGTACAGGTATCACAATGGTCACAGGGTCCTGTCCCAAAATCTCATGACAACACCTGCGACCCTTGATGATAATATCTGCAAAGAGCTCATAAAGTCCTGGAGCTGTTTTCCGAGATCTGAAAGATAAAAATATCCATTCCAAAATATGCAATTGATCTTCCCAATTATCATTCCATTGACACAGTGTTCCACATGGTATTTCATGGTCTTTCAAAATAAACAATTGAACACCAACAGAGGGATCTATCCTGTTAACAAATTTGTGTGCTAGGGCTAATTCAACTTCTTCTAGCACTGTGACTTTACGTGCCCTTGTTGTCCACAATTATAACACTTTGCTGAAGGTCTTAACACTGCAGCAAGAGCTGCCATTTTATGCTCGACTGAACCAACTTTCGAGCAAGCAGTAACCATCTCAGACAAGGTGGGTTCCCCAGGCAAAGTATCAATAATCTTTCTGCAATCTGGGTTTGCATTCTCTTTAGCCAATTGTACACACAATTTGTCTCGCAAAGTTTCATCATCTACTTGTTTCTCAATAGCAGCAGCAAGTTTTTCTGCAAACTGCAAAAATGGTTCTCTTGTTCCTTGTTGTATAGTAACATATTTCTGTTTTGGAGCTGCCATTTCCATTGTTTTAGTTAAGGCACTCATGCCAATTTGCTGAGCTTGTGCCAAAATCGAAGGATCCCACCTTGCCTGTAAATCTGGATTAGCAAAAGGCCCAGAGCCCATTAGGGCATCAACACCCACAGCATGACGAGGGTCGTGTTGAGGCAACTGCATATTTGTTAAAGCAGTGCGCTCAGCCACTCGCCTCCAAGTTTCTTGAAATACACCAAATTGTACTGGCTGGAATAGAATTGTAGCAAGATGAGTGATGTCATAAGGTGCAAGCAAATCTGCATTAATCACACGTATTAATTGCATTACCTCTGAGGAATTAATACCATATTGAGCTACTTTTGATTGGAGGTCTTGCACAACCCTCCAGGCAAAGACATGACGACTGTCGTTCTGTCCTGTTCCAGGAACTGCTTTGAAAACTGGAAAAGCCATAGGGTTATCACAAGCAACATTTGCAATGGCACTGTTCTCCTGAGGTACTCTTGGAGCACCTAACCTTTCTATGATGTCCCAGTTCTTTTCTTCAACTGCTTTCCTCCTAACAAATTCCCAAAACTCCTGAGGGTGTCGAGGAAGCACAGTGACTTGGCATGGAGGCAAAGTCCATGGGGCAGTAAGACTAGAGCTCTTAGGAGATGAAGAGACCAGAGCTCCCTGCCCCAACTCAGGTGTTACTGCGGGCGACTCATCACTTGACTCACTGTTATTGTCACTGTCAGGTAAAGGAGGATATGGCCTTGCAGGTTGTTCAAGCATCTCAGAGGGGAGCGGGGGGGCAGACGGCTGGACCAGAGAGGAGGGAAGCGGGGGGGCAGATGGCTGGACCTTTCTCTCTGCTAAAGACATTTCAGCTAACTGGCGTAGTGGTGTAGTATATACAGGCTCCATCTTGAGCTGCTGCGCAGGTGTGAGATAAGGAGGCTTAGGAGTCTGATAAGAAGAGGCTAGGGCAGGTTGCCCAGAAGTTTTGGCAGCTTTCCCAGAAGCTTTGGCAGCTTTCCCAGAAGCCTTGGCACCCAGCCCAGAAGCTCTGGCAGCCTTCCCGGAAGCTTTGGCAGCTTTCCCAGAAGCTCTGGCAGCATGCCGGGTAACTCCCATGGCATCTGAACTTTCTTCACCAAGTTCCCCATCAGAGCCCCCTTCTACCTCAGCCCCCCCGTCAGATATCAGCCCCGACTCTTCGTCCGCATCTTGCTCTGTTTCTCTCTCTATTCTCCATTCCTTTAAAGCCTCAAAGACCGAGTTCCAGGTTACTGCTAAATCAACAGCTGTTTTATCTCCCGCTCGAATAACTTGCCAAAGTCTGTCCCTGACTTTCTTCCATGCCTTAACACTAAATGCTGTGTTGGGATCAGTGCCAAAATTCTGTGATTTAGCCCACAGCAATATATTACGAAGCTCATAGTCTGACGTATTAATTCCCTTATTTCTTAACAAAACTTTCCATGTAGACAGAACACTTTCTTCCTCTTTAGATAAATTTTGTCCCATTATTACTAGTTGGTGGCTCACCTACTTCCAGGTGTCTTGATTGGAGGGAATCAGGTCCGGACCTCCCTGTGGCTTCCACCTGCCACTCTCAGCTGCACCAACGCCGCCTCCCCCACTACGTCCCCGTGGGTCACAGTTGCCAATTACTAGGACCCCGTATGGGCCCCCACAGACTTTGTTCTTATCACGTCGGCGTCTCCAAAATGTCACAATCGAGGCGGTCACGACATAAAGCAGAGATCACAAGCAGTCTCAGTTGGTACCTTGGCAACAATTTATTAATGAAAATGGCTGATCTTTTATACACTTTTCAGTTGTTTACCCTTCCTCTACCTTAGCTATTGGCCACAATAATTCAATACCATGCCATTGGTGAAAAGTTACTCTGACTCCACCTAACTTTCTAAAAATGCTTCATCCAGCTGAAGAATGTTCTTATCTTCCTTCTCTCGATCTCCTTGGTTACGGCCTTGGAGAAAGCTCCTTATCAGCTTCTTCTTCTTCTTACTTCTCGCTCCTTTAGCTAACAGGCCCGCTGCTAGCCCCTTCCACAGGCTGGCATTCTGGAGGCATGGCCCAGGCTGAAGGTGGAATGATTGAGAGTGGGGGCGTGACCTGCAGTTCTGGGGGTGGAGTCTGGAGGTTCATTCAGGGTGGAAGAGAAGGTTGTGGTAGCAGGAATTGGAGGAGCCAAGATGGAGGGAGGACAGTCAGGCTCAGGGGCATCTGGAAAATTTTTAATGATCCACTTCACAATTAATTTTTATTTGTTCTTTGAAGATATTTGGTCATGATCAGTGAGAATTAACTTAGAGCATCCATATATGCACCTTTCTACTTTGGAGATTCGGCTGCCCATTTTTCTCTTTCTCCACCTTAGGTGGAACAGCCACTGGAACACCCCAAATCAATAATGGGACGTGGGTGCATATTGTAAAAACACAGTGGCAAAATGGGCAATAATTGCCCTGCGTTTCCCTAAACCCACCTGCAATCCTACACAGGTCAAACTGTCGTTGTCCCTGGGAACCTGGCCGAGATCCCTTAAAACAATGATGAATCTGCCAGCCTGACACAATCCAAAATCCTGGGGAGCATTGGTCTATCCATCAGCTAACCACTCTGACGAGACTAAATGTCAGGGTCTCTGGGCGGCAAAGGTCGCAATGAGGTTGGCTGTGACAAACCTTTCTGGTTCCCCAGCTTCAGGGCAAGGGTGGTGAAAACGAAAAGAAGCAGATGCTGGGGAAGATGAGACAGGAAAGCCTTATAAATATGATTGCCTGGCAAAAGATTTTGAGAATATGGAAACTATAAGTGAGATTAAAATGAAATCAAGCTTTGAGACACCAAGCCTTAGTTACTGAACAACTGGAAAAGAATGGTATGGCCAGCTGAAAGTAATCTTCCTTTGATGAAACAATACCCTCTGCTTGCAGACAGGTCCAAAGGTCAGAGCAGACCCTACTAGCTTGGCAGAAGGAGTCTAAAGAGTAGTTTTTAGGGTTTAAAATGTAGCACAGTATGGTAATGTAATCATTCTTATAGGCTGTATATAAATGCTATAAGATTTGTATCTTGTACTAGATTGGTTAGTGAAAATTAGAATATGCAGCACAGTAGAAGATTTATTGTATAGTATTGGGAAGTCCCCTCCTCTTTTGGGCATCCATTTTGGGTGTCTCTTTCGAGCTCCTCCTTCAGGCCTGCTCCAAGCTGGGGCTGGCAGCTCCAAACAAGGCCCCTGCACCCACACCCTTTGCAATAAACCACAAGTTCCAAGACCTGGCTTCAGATATCTCGTCTCTGTCCGTCCCAACCGTCCTAGCCCCCAGGGATCCTACAAGCAGGATCAATGGAGTTGCCCAAAAGAAGTCAAGCACAGTACAAGGGTTGGGATTCAAAGACCTGAGATAAAGGCGAAGCAACAATATAGTGACCAGTATCTTAATGGTCTATTGGTTCCATGAAGGCTCGCTGTGTCCAATGGCCCCTTGGTTCCATTGGGGCCCAGTAGTGCAACAATGATTCCCTTGGTTCCACAAGTTCCCAAAGTGTCACAATGGCCCATCCTTCCATGAGGCCCTGCAGGGTCACAATGGTCTCCATGATTCCAATGGGCCTTGCAATGCCACAATGTTCCCCATGGATCCATGGTGCCCTGCAGGATCACAATGGCCCTTTGACTCCATGAGGCCCTAAAATGCTACAATTGTCTTTTGGTTCCACAAAGCCTCAGGGCTTCACACTGGCCCCTTGGGACCATGCAGCTCAACAGAGCCACAATTATGCCCTTGGTTCCACAAGGCCCCGCAGTGTCACAGTGGCCCCTTGGATCCATGGTACCCTGCAGGATCAAAATGCTCCCCTTGGTTCCACAAGTTCCTACAGTGGAACAGGGTCCACAAGGGCCTGCAGTATCACCATGGCCCATTGGTTCCACAATCCTCTACAGTGTCACAACAATCAAAAATCTCCATAGGAAGGAAACAAGTGAGTCCCAGTGGTGCAGGGGCAGATGAGAGGCAGTCACCAGAGGCCAAGTCTAGCCAGGTTTGACTGTATGGGCAGATTTTGTCTGGGAGTAACCCTTGGATATAGAGAATTTTAAACATGGAATCCCAATTTTGGTGAAGGCGCCTGGACAAGAAAGGCAGTTCTTTCCCACAGGAAGGAAAGCACAGAGCCCCAGTGCTTTGCAGTCAGATGGGAAGTGGCCCTTGACATGTCAAATTCAGTGGGACCTGTCAGACAGCCTCCAGGAGGCCAAACCAGGCAGACTTGTTCCATGTTCTTTTGATTTCATGGATCCCCATACTGTCACAATGGTCTCATTATTCCATGAGGTCTCGCAATGTCACAATGGCGTCTTTGTTTCATGAGCCCCAACAGAGTCACAAGGGTCCATTGTCTCCATGTAGCCCCGCTGTGTCACAATGGTTCCTTTTATATATTGGTCCCACAGTTTCATTATTGACCCTTCCTTCCACAGGGCCCCCTGAGTTGCACAACAGTACCCTTGATTCTTTGAGGTTCTGTAGTGTCACCATGGTGTCCTTGGATCTGCATTGTCACAACTGACCCATGAGGTTCCGTAGTGCCACCGTGGTCGCTGTCAGAGGCTAGATGAGATCAATGTCCCAAGACACCTTCGGATGCTCGGAACACCCATGTGGGGCCAGGGCTGGGTCAGGCCTTGGTTTGTGGGGGGACAGAACCCCACCAACAGACCTGACCTGGCAGAGCTGTCAATCACATAGCAGATGCTGTGCCAACCCCACTCTGATTGGCTGAGCTGTCAATCAATCACACACTACCAGCCGGTGCCTACCCTAAACCTGATTGGACAAGCAACTGGCAGTCCCACCCCAGGGGTGGGCCCATGAAGGCCCCGCGAGGTTAAAAGCCAGAGCACAAGGCCAGCCCCTGGCGTGCATCCCAGTTTCTCCTGGGGTTCCTCTGTTGGTGTAGCTGGAATCTGAGTAGTTGGTACCTATGTGTGTGTCTTTCTATGGATCTTCTGTCTTTCTGATGTTCTCTAGTTGTTCTCCTTCTAATCCTACTTACCTGGAACATTTTGGGTAACTAAACATCTTAAGGGTTGAAGGTCTTTTGGTTAAATGGGCTAAGTTAATGTAGTTAATGCTTTGATAAAAGTTTTATGTTGAAGTGGATGTTGTAATAAACCCTTTGCCCAAGTTCCTTGACTGTCGATATTTTGCCAGTAAAATTTTGTGTCATTTGGTCATCTTAGCTCAGCTGGTTTTTGCATGGTGCTGGTATCACCGAGGCTGTGGGTTCAATCCCTGTGTGGGCCATTCACTAAAGAGGTGGACTTGATGATTCTTGTGGGTCCCTTCCTACCAATAATATTCTTTGCATCTGCCCATGTTGACAATATCTGGTTGGTGTTTCTCCTGTGCACCAAACACAAATCAAGGAACCTTTGGTTACCCCCAGCATTTCAGTGTTCTGGGGCGTTCCAGCCTTGTAGGCTGACAATGGCCTCTTGTTCCCAATAGGCCCCACAGTGTCACACTGGCCCCTTGGTTCCACGGGCCCCAACAGTGCCACAATGATCCCCTTGGTTCCACAACTTCCCACAGTGTCCCACTGGTCCCTTGGTTCCATAAGGATCTGGAGTGTCACATAGATTTATGACATTCATCCTTGCTGCTCCTCACATCCCCCTGCCCCATAAACAGCCCCAAGCCACTCGTGAGGGACAGGCCCTGCTGGCCCAGGCTGGGCTCAGGGCTTGGCCTTTCTGCTTTCCCCAGCCAGCCCAGGTCTTGCTCAGCATTGCAGTTCCCTGCTCAGAGCCTTTGACTCCCTGCAATCCTGGCCTCAAGGATCTGCTCTCACCAGTCCCTGTGGAGCCTTTGGCACTCCCTGCCCTCAGTGGGGCCCAGCCATGCTCCAAGGCACTTGGAGTTTTGCTTCTGACTCCTTGAGCAGCTTCTTCAGCCTTCTCTCAGTGCCTGAGGGTCCTGGACTCAACCCCAAATCCACTGTGACGATCATCAAAATACAGAAAGCCCTCAGGAGCTCTTTTCCTTTCCTTCCTTCCTTCCTTCCTTCCTTCCTTCCTTCCTTCCTTCCTTCCTTCCTTCCTTCCTTCCTTCCTTCCTTCCTTCCTTCCTTCCTTCCTTCCTTCCTTCCTTCCTTCCTTCCTTCCTTCCTTCCTTCCTTCCTTCCTTCCTTCCTTCCTTCCTTCCTTCCTTCCTTCCTTCCTTCCTTCCTTCCTTCCTTCCTTCCTTCCTTCCTTCCTTCCTTCCTTCCTTCCTTCCTTCCTTCCTTCCTTCCTTCCTTCCTTCCTTCCTTCCTTCCTTCCTTCCTTCCTTCCTTCCTTCCTTCCTTCCTTCCTTCCTTCCTTCCTTCCTTCCTTCCTTCCTTCCATCTCCAGGGTTTGTGCAGCTGATTGGAGTCAGTTTGGAGTTCTGCTAAGGAGAAAGATTTCAAAATGCACCACATACTTTTTTTCTTTAATCAAGTGAGTATTTATTATTTTCCAGATCAGAGAAGAGCTGAGAGAAGTATTCTCCAGGTGATCCTAATGCTGAATGTCTCCTTAGGAGGTCTGGGCCCAGAGAAGAATGAGCCCCTTGAGGGCTGACCCTGTTTGGACAAGCTGCTCCTCACCCCCAGCCTCACCATGTCTGACATGGCCCACCTGGCACTGGCATCCCTGTGCCCCGCAGCAGAACCTTGTCCCCTGAGCTCTGCAGCTCCATGTCCAGCCCATTGCACCATGTCCCACCTGCTCTCCTCAGGGCTCTACCTCCACACAGGCCCAGGAGAAGTTTTCCTTTTGGGAAGGAAAGAATGGAAAAGCCTGAGCAGGTTTCCTAAACAACAAACCCCACTCAGGAACCACCTGCTCAGTCCAGGCTGCCTGGAATTGTGTCACCTTTCTCCAAGGGACAGTGTGAGCAGAAATGATCTCTGGGAGCAAAATTCTCTGAGTCTCCCAGCTGAATTCTCTGTCCCTGTCCTTTCCCTGGATCTCTGTTGCAGATAGAAGCTGCTGGTGCCATCCTCACCGTTAACATCTCTCTTGAATGCAAACATATATTTCCAGGTGTATTAAGCAGGATTTTTCCTTGTTTCTACAAAACTTTTGTGTTCCTCAAGGAACGAAGAGCCCCTTTTTTGCAGTGAGGGGGTGATGTGGAAGCAAGGAATCAATTGTGACACTGGAGTCCCATGGAACCAAGGGGCCATGGTGACACAGCAGGGCCACGTGGATCCAGTGGTCCATTGTGACACTGTGGATCCAAGGAGACCATGGAGACACCCCCAGAACCTCCTGGAACCAAGGAGTCCATGGTGACCCAGTGGGGCTGAATGGAGCCAATGGTCCATGGTTACAGTGCCCAATCCAAGGAGTCCATTGTGACACTGCAGAAGCTCATGGAGCGAGGGAGGCCATTGTGACACTGAAGAACTTCATGACACCAAATATCCATGGTGACACATCCATGGGAACCAAGGAACCGCATTTGGCAGTAGGGAAACTCATGGAACCAGGGGCTGTTGTGGCACTGCAGAACCAACAGAGCTGCTGGACCTTGTGCCCTGGCTCTGCACAGCTCCTTGGGAGGCACGGCAGGAGCAGCACCCTGGGAGCCTCAGGAATGCCCAGGATCCACGGCACACACTGCCAGGGGATGGAATTCCAGTTACCAGCCAGGAAAAGATTTTCCTGCCCTTGAAGACAAAGCTCTCAAGAAAGGGCTGAAAGCCAAGTGGAGTAAGATCCTACAGTGATATTTCACTGCCAGCCTTCATAACTTCTCCCATGGTTGTTGTAGCTCGTGGATTGGAAATTAACTCAGGACAGGGTCTTTTGTGGGAGCTGCCCTTGGTCAAGGAAGACACTGAGAGAGAAACAGAGCATGGAAAGAAAGGCAAGAGAGAAAGGAGTGCACAAACACAATCAGCTGAGAAGGTGGCATTCTGAAAAACAAACCGGAATTGATGGAAAAGGATTGGGACAGAAATCAATAATTCTGGAAGTTTTATTTACTATCAAAATAGATCACACACACCCAGACCTACACTCCTGATCCCACACCCTCAAATTTGTATGCCACTTCTCCCAATTTCCTTCCAACCCCATCTCATCCTGGAGGCTATGGAACTGAGTAAATTTGGCATGGGACAGAGTTTTTTTGAGGTGGGAACAAGGCAATTTGAAGTTGGATTGAGCCCTTTGGGGTAAGATTGTGGTGTTTTCCGTAGGACTCAGTCGTTTTGAGGTGACAGATCAATCCATCTTGACTTTTGGAGTGCAAAGATATGGAGAACACTTCCTGAAATCCCCCAAGAACCCACAAATCTTCCAGAATATGCCCCAAAACAATAAATTCCTGCTCAAGTAACTGTTAACTGATGGAACTTAAGATGTCTTTGATCAATATCTTTCATTTTAGTCCTATTTCAGGTGTTTTTAAGTGATAAAGAAAAATCAGAAGAAAATTTGGCCAGGGGCCAAACCAAAAGGATAACCAGCCAGGTGTCCTCCCAGTGCAAATCACAGGGAATGTAGGTCACCAGGGCTCTGCCTGACGTGGATCCTCCCATGGGGGATGGAGCTGGAGCGGTGCACAAAGCTCTTCCTGCAATTGGGGCATTTGCAGGGCTCCCCTTACCGGTGCGTCCGTAGGTGTCTGGTCAAGTGAGAGCTCATGGAGAAGCTCTTCCCACACTGGGGACACTGGTAGGGCTTCTCCCCAGTGTAGATCCTTATGAGGCAGATCAAGTGGGACTTCTGCCTGAAGCTCTACCAACATTACCCACACTCTTAGGGACGTTCCCTGCTGTGGGTCCTCTGGTGGTAGATAAGGTTGGAGCTCTGGCTAAAGCTCATCCCACATTCCCGACACTCATAGGGCCTCTCCCCAGTGTGGATGCGCCAGTGTCTGACAAGGTGGGATTTGTGCTTGAAGCCCATCCTGCAGTCGGGGCAGTGGAAGGGCCTCTGCTGGGTGTGAATCCGCTGGTGCAGGAGGAGATTGGAGCTGGTCGGAAACCTCTTCTGACACTTGGGACATTCATGGGTCCTGTTCCTGGTGTGGATGGGTTGATGGATGACGAGGATGGATTGGTAGCTGAAGGCCTTCCCACATTCCCCACACTCATAGGGCCATCCTCTGGTGTGGATCATCTGGTGGCTGATCAGGGTGCTGCTCTGCCTGAAGCTCTTCCCACACTCCAAGCACTTGTGGGGCTTCTCCCCATGATGAAGCTGCTCATGGACCACCAGCTTCGAGCTCTGGCTGAAGATCTCTCCACCTTCCTGGCTCAGGGTGGGTCTTTCCTCCTAAGAGCATCCTGTGCTGGGTTTGGAGCCCACCCTCATGCAGGATCTCTTTGGCTTTTCTTCCCTGTTGGATTCCGGTTCCCTGGAGTCACTCAAAATGGCCTCTTCCTTGAGGTTCTGCCATGGGGATTTGTCCTGCCTAGTCTCCACCCCCACTTCCTTGTCTGGGGGAGGAAGGACAAGGAGACAATGGGATTTGCCTCCGTGCCAGAGGGAAGGGGAAGGAGATTCCCCCAGTGCATCCCTGGGAGGACGGCATTGGCAGCAGGGTTGTCCTGCAGCTGGAGGCTGTGCTGGGCTGGGAGATGGAGCAGGAGAGAGAGGGAAAGGGGCACTGAATTCCTCCTCACCTGCCTGGGTATCCCAGGGCTCCTTCCTGTTCCTCGCATCCTCCTCCTCCATCTGGCAAAGGTTTGGGGATGGGAAATCCTGTTTAGGGAGGAAAACAAGGGATGAGCACACTGTTTTTTGTACTAGTTGTAAGGCAAACCTGGGGAGGGTCTAAACCAGAATTACAATTTAATAAAAAAATTTAGATCAAGACAATGATACAGAAACACTGCCTTAAACTGACCGAGTCAGGATATAACCTGACACCCTGTTGGTCACGGTGGTGGTAGCAGTCCCATCAAATGGTGCCGGCAGTCCTGTTGGAGTGATCAAGGTGATTCTGTCAAAGCAGATCCTGCAGAAGGGTCTGGTCTTTCTCTCAAGGTCCAGTGGTGGTTGTGGAGCTCTTGTCCTCTGGGAATCCAGTAGGCAAGGTGCTCCTGGTGCTTCAAGCCTCAGCTTATATCCAGGTAGGAATGCTTGGATCCTCCCCCTGGGTGGAGCCTCCCACAATGGGATGATGGAATTTTATCAGTCCTGCAGTGACATTCAATGGCCCATTCACAGAAGATATCTCCCTTGGAGGGCGTTATCAGGGGTGAGTCATGGAAGAGATAAAGAACACTGCCCCACCTGTTTATAGCAGTTGATGAAGATGGGGATTGAAAACATGCATTTGGTTACATCTTATATTTCAACCTGAAGGAGTGGGGTAATCGCTGCTCAGGGGGTGAACACCACCCCCCTTACCCAAACTGGCTCAGGTGTAAACCCCCACCCTGGGAAGGCCACATACACAGGGGACAATGTCACACTTGCACCCACGTCAGGGGAGTGCTCTGTCCCTCTCACTGCCTTGATCTTCCTCCTTTGCTTTTTCACAGGCTGGGGGCCTTTGTCAAATGTGAGAATCATTTTTCTCTTTGTCCGTCCTTGTCCTGTCACCTTGTGACAGCTTGTCCTGGGGTGACATTATGATGCTTGTATCCCCATTCATCTGTTCTGTGCCTTTAAGACCAGCTTTGAAGAGTGGAAGGTTTTTTTTTGGTTTCTCCTATCAGGGACACAGAGACAGGCAGTACATAGGGCTGTTTTTTGCTTCTTGCTTTCGGCTTGCTGCTTTGCTTGCTCTCTTTCTGCTCTCGCTTCTGCTCTGCTTTGGCCTCTGCTTATTAGCTAGTTTAGCTAAACAGTCCAAATTCCTTCCTGGACTCTTTCTCTTCTCCTTTTCTTCGACCATCTCGAACCTGCTCCGGACTGGGGCCTGGGAACACCGAGGGTTGGCACCGTTTGGCTGCAGCAGCTGCCCCAGCGCCGGAGTGACTGAGAGCAGAACAACCACCTCCGAAAGAGACTTTCTGATTTTGTCATCTTTCTCAGAGCGGTGTCATCGGGTATTGTTCATTTTTTGTGCTGGGGGGTGCTGTGCCTGTCAATAAACAGGTTCTTTCTACCTCTCTCCTAGGAATTCCTCCCAAAGCATTTGGGGGGAGGGGCCGTGTGGGTTTGCTTTCTGGAGGGGCCCTCCTTTGCAGATTCTTTAACAAATTTGCCCTAAACCAGGACAAATATTGGCGCCCATCCTGGGGGCTCGAGAGAGTGGAAAAACCCTGTTTTGACTGCATTTTTGTTGCTATTAATCTGTGTTCATTTAAATCAGCTAATAGCCATGCTTTTTGAATTCATAATGTCTATTGGGGTGAAGGTTTGCATGCATTTCTTGTCCCTAGGGTTTTTAGAGTATTTGATACCTCTCTGGTCCCTAGGTTTATTTTCTTATCCAGAAATAGCTTTAGTATTGTCCCTAATACGTAGTTTTTACAGCAGAGGGGCAGTGACCAGAGTAGCTATCCTGCTGGGCTTGGTGGCAATGATGTGCAAGAAGTTTATAAACATGCTAGGGTCTGCTCCAGGTATGAATGGTTCATGGCTGTGGTTATGCATCCAGTTTGTTGCAGGAGGAGCAGGAGAGAATGAGGTTTTTCAGCCTCTGCTTTCCTTCTCCTAGGAATCAGTTGCATCACTAGTGAAGGATATTCAGTTTCCCCTCAATGTTAAAGAAACCATCTTTCTGGAATTCAATTTGGTAACCTTCCTCTATACAGCCTGCTGCTTCTCTAGAATGAGGGCTGAGATTTCTAGACGGGCTGATGAGACCCCTGACTCAGAAGTAGACCCCAGTGTGGAAAATCCTAAATGGTGTGGAAAATGGGAGGATATGGGCCAAATCCTGAAGGAATTCTCTGACCCTATAGTCTGGGATTTTCCCCTTGAACAAATTCAGAACACAGCTGAGGTGGGGAAATATCTGAAAGAGAAGTACCAGGATGAGCCTAAGGAGAGGAAGATCATTGCAGTGAGCTGGGCCCTGGCCTATGCTTATCGCACACTGCTAGATACTGTCGGGCAGCAGACAGAGGCAGGGGGGCAGGGAGATAAATCAGCAGCTATCCCAGTGACTCAGGCTGCAGCCAACAGCCCAGGCTTGAAGCCAGCAGCCAAACCAGACAGTGAGCCTAAGCCAGCAGCTAAACCAGACAATAAGCCTCAACCAATGGCTGTGGCTACCAGCACTAGAAGTGGAAAGTGCACGGACAAGACCAATTGACCAGTGGATGATGATGATGATGATGATGATGATGGTGATGGTGATGGTGAAGGAGAAGGACCCTCAATGCCTCCTGACATAAAATCAGTAGTCAAAGCAGCAGATGTAAGATCAGAAGCCAATATTGAGTCCTTTTCCCTGAAGGACCTTCATGGCCTAAGGAAGGATTACACTCAACGACCTGATGAATCCATAATTAGTTGGGCCTGCTCCAGACTGGGACCTGCGAAACACCAAGACTTTACACCCTAGTTAGTCCGTCTCTGGGATGTTGCAGGAGAGGCTACAATTCTGGATGGCACTGAAGCGAGGCATTTGGGATCCCTGTTACATGATCCTGTTATTGACCAAGGAATGATGAGGCGGGCTAACGCTCACAGCCTCTGGGCAGGGGTCTTGGAAAGTGTTGCACAAAGATACCTGTGTGCAGATGATCTCTATATGCAGCAAATCCAGTGGAAGACCATAGAGCAAGGGATCCAACACCTGAGAGAAATGGCAGTGGCAGAGATTGTCTTCTCAGATGATGTAACAACTAGGAACCCAGACTTGGTACCATGCACGTCTGTGATGTGGCGAAAACTCGTATGACTTGGGCCACATGAATATGCTTCTGCTTCAGCCATCATGAAGAGGGATAAGAGGGATGAGACTGTGCTTGACATGGCAAGGAAGCTCCGAGCATATGCAGATGCTGTACATGGCCCGACACATGCCAGAATCAGAGCGGTAGAAACACGTCTGCAGAAATTAGAGGATAAGATAGAGAAGAATCATAAGAAGCTCAGAGAGGAGATTAAAGAAGACCTTCTCCAAATCTCAGCAGTACAGGTCAGAGGTTCTGGTATCCAAGGCAGATATTTCCCAGATGGAGAGAGAAGGTACACCCCATGAGCTGAGCTGTGGTTCTACCTGTGTGATTGTGGGGAAAACATGAGAAGGTGGGATGGAAAACCTACTGCTGTTCTGGCACGACGGGTGCATGAATTGAAGGAAGCCACGAGAAGGAAAACAGCTCCAGTTGCCCATAGCCGAACTGCCGGGTATGATGATGATGACATGTCTGATCCCCTTGAAGGCACATCCAAGACATATGTCCAGTGAAAGAAGGATAACCAGGCTTAGAGGGGCCCTGCCTCTAGCCAGGTAGAGGCTGGGGAAAATCTTGTTTTCTGGTCTGTGTGGATTCGGTGGCCTGGCACATCGGAACCACAAGGTATAAAGCTTTGGTTGATACTGGTGCTCAGTGTACATTAATCCCATTGAGACATGTGGGGACAGAGTCTGTTTCTATTGCTGATGTGACAGGGGGATCCCAGGATTTCACTTTGGTGGAAGCTGATGTGAGCCTGACTGGGAATGAGTGGAAGAAACATCCTATTGTGAGTGGGCCAGAGGCCCCATGTATTTTGGGCATGGAGTACTTCGCAGTGGGTATTTCAAAGACCCGAAAGAACTCAGATGGGCTTTTGGCATAGCTGCTGTAGAGGCCGAAGACATTAAGCAGTTGAACATTTTGCCTGGACTATCAGAAAGCCCATCTGCAGTAGGACTCCTGAAGGTGGAAGAGCAACAAGGGCCAGTTGCCACCTCTACAGTGCACTGTCAGCAGTATCAGACAACTCGAGATGCTGTGATTCCCATCCACAAAATGATCCATGAGCTGGAGAGACAAGGAGTGATCAGCAAGACTCACTCACCCTCATCTGGACTGTGCACAAGTCTGACAGAGAATGGAGATTGACTGTGGACTATCGTGGCTTAATGAAGTGACTACACTGCTGAGTGCTGCTGGGCTGGACATGCTGGAACTCCAGTACAAGCTGGAGTCCAAGGCAGCAAAGTGGTTCACCATCATTGACATTGCCAATGCATTTTTCTCCATTCCTCTGGCAGCAGAATGCAGGCCTCAGTTTGCTTTCACCTGGAGGGGCGTGCAGTACACCTGGAACCGACTGCCCCAGGGGTGGAAGCGCAGCCCCACCATCTGCCATGGACTGATCCAGACTGCACTGGAAAAGGGTGAGACTCCAGAACACCTGCAGTGCATTGAGGACATCATTGTGTGGGGGAACACAACCGCAGATGTTTGAGAAATGAGAAATATTTGAGAAAGGAGAAAAAAATCATCCAAATCCTCCTGAGAGCTGGTTTTGCCATCAAAAAGACTAAAGTAGAGGGACCAGCTCGTGAGATTCAGTTCCTGGGAGTGAAGTGGCAAGATGGACGGTGACACATTCCTACAGACGTCATCAACAAGATCACAGCAATGTCTCCACCCACCAATAAGAAGGAGACACAAGCTTTCCTAGGTGCCATAGGCTTTTGGAGAATGCACATTCCTGAGTAGTGAGATCGTGAGCCCTCTTTACCTGGTCACCCACAAGAAGAACAATTTCCAGTGGGGCCCTGAGCAGCAACAAGCCTTTGTCCAGATTAAGCAGGAGATTGCTCATGCAGTAGCCCTTGGCACAGTCAGGACAGGACCAGAGGTAAAGAACGTGCTCTACTCTGCAGACGGGAAGAATGGCTTGTCCTGGAGCCTTTGGCAGAAGGTGCCTGGGGAGACTCGAGGTCGACCACTGGGATTTTGGAGTCTTAGCTACAGAGGTTCTGAAGCCAACTACACTCCCACAGAGAAGGAGATCTTGGCTGCCTATGAAGGAGTCCAAGCTGCCTCAGAGGTGATTGGTGCAGAAGTGCAACTCCTCCTGGCACCCCGAGTACCGGTGCTGGGGTGGATGTTCAAAGGCAAGGTTCCTTCCACTCACCATGCCACCAGTGCTGCATGGAGCAAGTGGATTGCTCTTATCACTCAGCGTGGCTGTATAGGTAAACTGAATCGCCCTGGGATTTTGGAGGTAATTGCAAACTGGCCCAAAGGTGGGAATTTTGGTGTCACAGAAGAAGAACAAGAGCCTGTGACACAGGCTGAAAAAGCTCCTCCCTATAACCAACTGCCACCAGAGGAAACACTCTACCCTCTTTTCACTGACGGTTCCTATTGCATCGTAGGGATGAACCGGAAGTGGAAAGCAGCTGTATGGAGCCCCGCACGACAGGTTGCACAAGCTACTGAAGGAGAAGGTGGATCAAGTCAACTTGCTGAACTCAAAGCCGTTCAACTGGCCCTGGACATTGTAGAAAAAGAGAAATGGCCAAAGCTCTACTTCTACACTGATTCATGGATGGTAGCCAATGCTCTGTGGGGATGGCTGGAGAGCTGGAAAGAGGCTAACTGGTAACGTAGAGGGAAAATGATCGGGGCCGCTGATGAGTGGAAAGACATCCCTACCAGGGTGGGGAGGCTACCTGTGAAAGTCTGCCATGTAGATGCCCGTGTCCCCAAGAGTAGGGCCAATGAGGAGCACCAAAACAATCAGCAGGTAGATCGGGCTGCAAAGATAGAGTTGCCCAAGATGGATCTAGATTGGGAGCACAAGGGAGGTGTCATGGTTTGCCCTGGCACAAAGCCAGCGCCTCCATGAGAATACCCTCTCCCTGGTGTCTGTTGTGAGATGTGACTGTCCTGTTCTCGGCTGTTTTTTATGGCCTGGAAAGGCTCGGGATGGCCTTGGACAGCCTGCGCTCCAAAGGACGAAAAGAGTCTTCAGGTTTTTTCTCGGTCTTCAGTGTTTATTAGTTTTTATCTACAAGATTTTCTCTCGGCCCAACAGAGGTCTGCACAGCAAGCCAGCCATGAGCACACTGTGAGCCCCCAGGGCGGTCACTTATCTTTATACCCAAAACTACGTATAAGATATTTACCTATTTTCCCCAATACCTTTCACCCTTATTGACAAGTGCACTTTTAGTAAGAACCAATCCCAATGTGCCACCACCACCACAGAAGATGGAGGCCAAGAAGAAGAAGAAGAAGGACAGGACACGCCCCAATTCCTCCATCTTACCTCTCTAGACCCCCCTGTACCGAAATTCTAAAACCTGTGTTTCACACTCTAATTAACCTATCCCTTCACCATTTATCCCAGTGAGATCCTCCCATCCTCATACAGGTGTCGTCTCCTGTGCAGGATCAAAGTCCTGCCACCAGACACTTCTGGCAACATTCCAGGACCTCCGAGTCCCCCAAGGGTTATCTCGGTGTCTCTGCATATCAGGTCTGATGTGCTGAGATCCCACATGTGACCAGGAATAAGAAAAGCAGGCTCCTGCTTAGAAATAAAGATAACCTTGTTAACTAAACTACAAGAAAAGAAGAAAGAAAAAAAAAACATGAGGGAAAAAATGAAAAACTTTCCTCCTCCCCCCCCCCAAATTTCCCAATGCATTACATTCCCCCAAAATCACCAACTCTCAGTCCAGCACAACCCTTTAGATTACTCAATCTTCAGTTCATGAAGAGCAGAGGAGTCCTTCCTGCACCATAGGCTTCCCCTGGAAACACGTTGAAACCTCGTGTGCTTCCATGTCACTCAGCACCGCCCGGAAAGTGCTTTGCCATCATGAAACCTTTCCTTCCATGCCCAGTGCTCTCACCACTGTGCATGGACCAGAGCTGCTTCTAGAATTGTCTTTCAAGGATGCCTTGTCTCACTCCAAAAAAAGGCACAGCCTCTCCTTTGGGACTGTCCCCCCCATTTTTTCACCCTCTGGGGCTGAGGGGTACCCACACTCAACCCTCCTGGTTCTGAGGCACTGCCTCCCCCTAAATGCAGTCTCTGGGTCACAGGAATAAAACTGGGTGAGTCTACGGCTACACAAGAAAAGTCCAGCCAAAAGGCCACTACAATAATCTCCCCCCACTCAGCCAGTCGTCTCCATGTCCCTTGGGCCTAGTTCTTGGTTATCTCATTTCCTATCTTTCTTCTTATTCAGCTCCTAGGAGGATCAGCATTTGCAAGGTCTCAATCATGCAAGAAAAAGGGTTAAAAATTTCAGTGTCTGCCTGTCCCAGAGCTCTGGCACTCCCACACTGCCCTCGAACTCCCCCCGCTTCTCCTCCTGGGCCAGCGCTGCTATTGAATTCAGACTCCGGCTCTCCCTCTCTCTCTCCTAGGGGGGAATGGCTGCCCGATGTCTCTTGGTGCTCTTCCACCCTTCCATCCTTGGGCTGGGCCTACCTCATGGCTCCATGGCTTTTCCCCTCCCTCGCCCAGCCGGCAGCTGGGACAGGGGGAGAGATCCAAAGCCTCTCCTGACAGAAGTCCCAAGAGACTCTGGGCGGGCGCAGCTCTGGGTTTTAACCCCTGTGTTTTTCTCAGAGGCGGTCCTAGAATCTGAGCATCCATTGGCCTGATGGTAGTGACCCCAGCATCCCAGAAATCCCATTTCCGGTCCAACCACCACAACTGGGAATACTGGGGCCATTGCAGAGAAGACTGAGGACACTGGGGCATCCTGTGGATGTCACTGGGATGAACTGGGAGGGACTGGGAATGGGCACAGGTGTATTGGGAGGGACTGGGCTGTACTGGGAGGGACTGGAGGGGCACTGGGGTTGTGCTGGGTTTTACTTGGGGTCAATTGGTCTGTACTGGGGTTGTACTGATCTGTACTGGGGTTATACTGGTGTGTACTGGGAGGGACTGGAGAGGTTGAATTGGATGTTCCTGCCTCTGCCGCATCCCATTTGCCGAGGTTTCTGCCCATTACTGCCCAAAGCCAATCAGCACCTGGTTTAGGATCTCGCAAGCAGTGCCTGATATTGGCATGACTTTTTTTTGCCTACAACTCCCGTCATGCCCCACGGCCTGATTGAGACCCATTGAAGCTGGACTACAACGTCCACCATGCCCCGCACTCCACAGAACCCCGGGATTGTCCCCCACCTGTCCCTTAAGTGTCCCCCAGATCCTCCAGGATCTCTCAGTGCCCCCTCAGCACCCATTCAGGACTCCCAAAAGCATGCTTGGACCCCTGAGTGCTCCCAACCCCACAGATGCCCAGTATAGCCACTTCTGGGAATTCATCTCCTCTCATACCCCGCGACCCCAGAGGCCCTCAGAAAAATCCTGTGACTAAAACTCCTGCCGTGCCCTGCACCCTAAAGAGCCCGGTTAGAGATGACCGAGCTCCCCGCAAGTGTTCCCGAACTGTTTATGTTCCCCCGAGGATCTCAAGTCGCAACTCGGACGCAGCAGTGTCCCCCAAGAGCCTTCCCGGACCCACTACCAAAGCGTTCCAGCCACTTCCGGAACTATGGCTCCCATCATGCTCTGTGGTGCATGTCCAGTGCTCTTGGAGCCAGGACTTCATCTCCCGTCATGCTCCGCGCCTCCACCGAGAGCCATTGCAGCTGCGCCTCGAACTCCCGTGATGCTCCGTGGCCCCGTTTAACAGTATTACACCCACGTTTTCAACTCCCATCACCCCCCGCGCCCCAGAGAGCCCTGTTCAAGCCCCACAAGGGTCCACCCAGACCCCGAAGGGCCCCAGATTTCCCTCCCTGACCTCCAAGGGCCCCCCTGGACCACCAAGTGCTGCCCCGGACCCCGAACTGTCCTTCAGAATCCCTGAATGCCCCTCCAAGTGCCCACCCGGCTCCCCCAAGTGTCCTCCAGACCCTCAAGTTGTCTCTGAATTCCCTCTCCAGACCCTGAACTGCCCCAAATGTGCCCCAGAAATGTCACCAGGGACCCCAAAGTGCCCCCCTTGACCCTTTCTGAGAAAACGATGATAAAAAAGGTGACAAAAAGACTCAAATATTACTAGTTACCAAAAAGGGAAATAAATAAATAGCCAATGGAGATTAACGAATGAATGAAGGGCATTGCATTACTTAGAAACAATGACCAATAATTTTTTTCGTTCCTAAAAATGCATTGGTTTTTTAATATAAACGAAATAAATAGGGCAGGAGATCTTTCTCCTTTTTAATGTCTTTATTAAAAATCAGCTCAGGTGGGGTGATCCGATGGGTCTCACACTGCCGCTGCCCCCAGAAGTGGCACAGAGGAGGAGGAAGAGTCCAGTTTGTCCACTGGTGTGCCGGCAGAGCTGGGGGTTCCTTCCTCACCAGAGCACGAGTTGATTCCCAGTATTTTGGTTTGACATTCGAGGTCCTCTTTGCAGCCAACATGTTTTTAGGTTACGGTGAGTGGTAAAAAGGGTCTTAGTGGACACTGGATTCTGTTCTTCCCATCTAGACATCACTTTGACCCCTCAATTCCATGTTGGTTTGTTGTTTTTAGGGGTTTTTGGCTAGGTTTGGTGAGGGGCTTCCTCATTTGCTTGCCAACCCCAATGTCATTTGCATGCCAATCAAATTATTGTCCCATCCTTGGTTGTCCCCTCCTCTTCACTGTCCCGGGTGCCATCCTCCAGGAAGCAGCAGGGTGCCACTCGACAAAAAGGGGAATTCCCAACCATCAACAACAGGTAGTTAATGAAAAACTATTAACAACAGGTGATTACAACCACAAACAGTTAGAGCTCCACCCTGGCAGCAACTGGCCCAACCTGGGAACTCTGCAACCTTTTAATAAAATGGGCAACTTTTCTACTCATAACAGTATGACATCACAGAGAGCGCTTTGTGACATCACTGAGGGAGTTGTGACATCATAAAGCTTCTGTGACATCATAGAGTAGGGTGTCTGGCCATAGAGGAGATCCTGCCATCATAGAGGGTGGCTCTGTGGCATGAGTGAATGGATTGTGACATCACTAGGTGGCTGTGTAACATCATAGAGCAGGTTGTGAAATCACAGAACAGATTCTGACATCACCTTATGGCTTTCTGACATCACAGAGTCTTTTGTGACATCACAGTGCAACTGCATGACATTCCAGGCTGACATTCCAGAGTTGGCTCTGTGACATCACAAGGGTGCTCTGTGAAATGCTAGAGTGGGCTGTGACATCACAGGTGGCTGTGTGACATTGCTAAAAAGCTGTGTGACATCACCAGGGCTCTGTGACATCACAGGAGCTGTGTGACATCACAGGGGCTGTGTGACATCACAGGTGGCTGTGTGACATCACAGGAGCTGTGTGACATTGCAAAAAAGCTGTGTGGCATCACTGGAGGCTCTGTGACATCACAGGAGCTGGGTAAGGTCACCGGGGAGGTCACTCTGCCCCAGCCCCCCTCACAGTTCCCCCCACAGCAGTCCAACCCTGCTCGTGCACAGTGGGGTCCCCTGTCCCCCCAGGTCCCCCTGCCCCCAGCCCTGAAGCTTCCCCCAGAGGATGTTCAATGAGATCCACCCCAGAGCCTGACACGGGGACAGAGGGCCAGGGCCCTGGGAGTGGGACAGGGGGACAGGGACCCCCTGGCAGCGTCCCCGTGTCCCCCAGGGCCAGAGCCTGGGACAGGACTCCTTCACCCTGTTACGAACGAGGCCTTGAGAGCGCTGAAAATATCCCCAGCAAGGGATCAGCAAAAAACAGATTGAATATTAAGGGACAGCAGCACAAAGTTCCTTGGGAAGAGTCATTCTGCTCCTGACTGGACACTTCAGGCACACCAAGGAAACAAGGCAACAACAACACCAAACATAAACCAGGCAATCAAACCAAAATTTAACAGAGAACTGTCCCTCTGTGTGTGTGTGAGACACAAGGACAATGAGGGCAAGGATAAAAGGAATATGGTCCAAAAGCTTAACAGAGCTCAAACTTAACAGGACTTAACTTATTCCTTAACTTTACCTGATCTTGTCAACTTCAAAATTTAGCAAAAGAGCAGCACTTAACAATATTTACCCAAAATAAAACCTATGACTTAGAAATTAACAGAGGAATAACACTTAACAATCCTTAACTTAGCTAATAACTTAAACTTAACAACTTACAAACAGTGCAACTCTTAGGAGCATTTAACTTAGTTTAGACCTTCTGACTTGACCTTACCTACTGATATCTGGATATCTGACTGACTCAGCTGTCCAAGGCACTCCAACCCCTCAGAGAGCAGCATTTCTGCCACATCTCCCCAGCACAGGCACTCCTGTGTGCACACAGACACAAAGAGTCAGTGCAAGGCACCGGTGAGCAATTCCCCTGAGGGCAGGGAATGCTCCCTGTGGATGCTCTGCCATCTCCCCAGTGGGTGAAGAGTTTAGCCTGGAGGAGTGGGGGGATCGGCCCAGGCTCCGTTGTTGCTCAGGATCCCTGAGTGCAGCAAACGGGAGAGTTCCCGGCTGGGAGAGGCCCCACTCAGAGGGAGTCGCTGGCCCAGGAGAGCTCCAAGGGCTCCTTTTGGAGCGCTGTTTGCAGGGCCCCAAGAGAGGGGCTGCAGTCCCAGCAATGGCTCATCCTGACTGCACTTGGCATCAACAGCTTCCTTTGGCAGGGTGAGAACAGGAATGTTGTGTTACTGAGGGAACACAAACAGCTCCCAGGGCTGCTGGTAAAGGAACCAGGAGCTGTTTGGGCAGCAGCAGTGCCTGGAGCAGACAGTGTTTGTGATGAGCTGCGGAGGGGCTGAGCCCAGGGGCTGTTGGCCAAGGCCGCGGCCCAAGGAGCATTTCTCAGCTGGCAGGGCGGCCTGAGAAGGGGAGGGGGGAATGCAGCAGCACAGGGCCCATGGAACCAAGGGACCAGTGTGACACTGTGGGGCCCTGTGAGACCAAGGGACCACTGTGACACTGTGGGGCCCTGTGAGACCAAGGGACTGTTGTGACACTGTGGGGCCCTGTGAGACCAAGGGACCATTGTGACACTGTGGGGCCTCATGGAATCATGGAGACCCCTGTGACATTGCTGGGCCTCATGGAATAAGGGAATTGTAGTGATAGTGTGTGGCTCCATGGAATGTAGGGATCATTGTGACGCTGGCAAGCCCCATCAAACCAAGGGTCCACCATGACTCTGTGGAGCCTCATGGAACCAGTGAGACAATTGTGACCCTGGGGTTCCTTACAGAACCATGAGGACCATTGTGATACTGTGGGGCCTTGTGAATCCAAGAGGCATTTGTGACACTTCAGGGCTGCATGGAACCAAAGGTCCAGGGTGATATTGCAAGGCCTCATGACATCAGTGGTTCATTGTGACACTGGGCAACCAAAGGAGACCATTGTGACACTGCAGGCTGCATAGAACCAAGGGGCCATGGTGACATTGTGGAACTCCATTGAACTAAGAGTTCATTGTGACACTGCAGGCTTCATGGAACCAAAGCTCCAGGGTGACACACAGTGGCCTCCTGTTATCAATGGTCCATTGTGACACTGTGCAGCCAAAGGGAGACCATTGTGACACCACAAACCCCCAGGATCCAAAGGCCCATTGTAACATTGCAGGCTGCTTGGAACAGAGGAATCATGTGTCATTGTGGGGCCTGGGGAACTGTCGGGTTCATTAGCTTAGCAGAGTGACCCCGAGAAAAGTTCGAAAGTCTCTTTTCCCAGCCCGGTGCTTGAAGAAGGAGTCAGGGCTCTTCATTTCTCGGTCTCAAGGTTGTTGATTTTATCTTATCTAATAAAAATTTTCTAGTTCCCTGCCGAGGTCAGCTCACAAAGACAGTCCGAGGCATTCTGCCTGCCCAGAGGGTGGTGTTATGTCTTTATAAAAAAACTATGTATACAATGTTTACAATTACTTTCCAAAACCTATCACCTATGTTAGACCTTGAGCTTCTACTCTAAACCAATCTGTAAGTGCCAACAACACAGCAGAAGATGGAGGCCAAGAAGAAGGAGAAAGGCTGGACACACTTAGTTCCCTCCATCTTGCCCCCATACCAAAACCGCAAAAATCTACTTTTCCACCCTGTGATAACTTCACTAATATTCTATTGAAACTGTTGTGGCTTGCTGATCTTCATACAAGGTTGGTAATTTGCTCCACGGGTCATAATCAAAACCACAGGGGCATTTTGGGCCCTGTGCCAGGGTGTCTGAGACCCCTGACAGGAGTCTTGGCTGCTCAGGACAGCCAGAGGGATGTCCTGGGTCCTGACAGGGAACCACAGAGACCATTGTGACACTGCAGGGACTCATGGAATCATTGGGACCATTGTGACACTGTGGGGCCTTATGGAACCAAGGGGCGAGTGTGACACTGCTGGACACTGTGGAATCAAGGCGCCATTGTGACACTATGGAGCACCATAAAGCCAAGGGAACACAGAACAGGTCAGGCTGGTTTTGCCTCCCATGAACTGCCTGACTGGTCCAACTGATCTTGGCATGTTGAAGGTCGCTTCTCATCTGCTGCTGAAATACTGGGGCTCTGTGCTTTCCTTCTGATGGAAAAGAACTGTCCTTCTTCTCCAGGCACCCATGGCCTGAATTGAGATTTCACCTCCAAATTTCCTTTTATCCAGGGATTGTTCCCATAGGAATAATGCCAGGACAAGTTTTTATGGCAGTGGTTTTGCAAGGGCCACCTCTAATCTTTCCCCAAAACACTGGGGAAGGCTCTGTGTTTTCCTTTCCACGGGAAAGAATTGTGCTGCTTCTCCAGGTGTCCATGGGTGAGCTTGGTCCTCCACCTCCACAACTCCCTAGATCCAAAGACTACTTCCCCACAAAATCTGCCATTCCTGACAAGTCTGGCTGGCCTTGGCCTAGTGAGCCTTTCAGCTGCTTTCAAAACACTGGGTCTCTGTGCTTTCCTACCTATGGAACTGTCCTTCTCAGCCAGGTGCACATGGCCAGAATTTGGGTTCCCTCTCTAACATTTCCTGTTGTGAAAGACTGGAGGAGATTGTTGGATCAAAACTTTTCATGTGTGAGGGGAGGAAGGGGCAGGTCCAGCTGTACCCTGCCCTGGAACCCCAATCCCCCCAGAGCCTCTCTCCCTGCCCAGCAGTGTCTGCCAGTCCCTGGCACAGCACAGGCAATGCTCCACAGCCACCTCTGCAGCCCCAGCCCAGCTCCTGAGGGATCAAATGACCCCAAGGCCCACCTGGGGGAAGGGCCCAGGAAGACCAAGGGGTATTTGAGGCTGACCACAAGGCAAGCACACATCTTGACCCTGCATCCTCTTGGAATTTCCATATGAACACTCCTGGAATCCAGGAGTTGGTAGCTCTGTGTGTGCTTCTCTAAATCTTTTTTGTATTTCTCTCTTTCCATGTCTTCTTATGTTTGTTTGCTTCTGCAGATATTGAATAACATGAAATTGAACAGGCTTAGAGTTTGTGAAGTCAAATAGGCCAAGTCAATGCTTAGAGATGTGTTTTTTGTTGATTGAATGTCTGTTGTAGTTTGACATGAGAAGAATTTAAAAAAGTAATACAAAAATTTTGTGTAACTGACAATCTGTTAAACAACAAAGACACTGAACATGCCTCTGCTAAATACATATGTTAAAGATGAAAACACCCAGGAACCTCCTCTTTCTTTTCCAGTCAACAAAGAAGCAGCGGGCCCTGGCCCCAGCCCCCATCTCAACCAAACCAAACCAAACCAAACCAAACCAAACCAAACCAAACCAAACCAAACCAAACCAAACCAAACCAAACCAAACCAAACCAAACCAAACCAAACCAAACCAAACCAAACCAAACCATGCAACCCTGCCGTGGGCTGAGCCCCTTCCTCCCTCCCCAGACCGCCCCCCTCCATTGGCCCTATTCTAACCAAACCACACCCCAACAACTCCCAAACAGGAAAATAAAAGAGGCTACAAAACCCCAACCAGAACAAAGCTGACCACAGCAATTAAAATCTTACCATCAAGTCCCCTCCCCCAAGACAATTAAAACTAAAAAATTTACAACCTACAACCCATACAAAATAACCCTACAACTAATATTAAACACAATAAAAAGCCCCAAACCAGTCATAAAAGCAATCCTAATAAAACTCAACCACAACTTCCCTCCACAAGTTATCAGCGGGTCAGGTGTAAATCCTTTCAATACTTCAATCCTCTCTCAACTGAAAAAAAAAATAAAAATCAAAACAAAAAACCATAAAACCATAAAAGTCAGTAAAAAGTTAAATCCTTGCCCCAAAAAAGAAGAAAAAATAACTTTATCTTAAAACTAAAATCTTCTTATAAACTATAAAGAAAAAACTCTTTTTCTTAATAACACATGAAACTATAAAAAAATTCAAATTAATCAAAATATTTCAAATTAATCAAAGAAAAACCTGCATGTTAAATAAATAAATGTTAAAATAACTGTAATTTTACAAAAAGTTTAAACAGGGGGGAAAAAAGTAATCCAGTATCCCCAAGAGAAGATCTCTACTGTCAGAGATAAAAATAATTTTAAAAGAAAACAATAAAAACCTTTACCTTTAAACAGCTCATCTTTAAAACAATACCCCTTAAGTTGACATGACCCATCAAAAAGCTGTAAAAAAGCTTGTAGCAATAAAAACATCACAATAACAAAGATCCCCACACAACTGTTATCCATGACAAAACTAAGAACAAAAAACAACCTATTTTTTCCTCTTGTAAAAAAATCTCCATAACCTTAACAAGAAAAACTTCTCTCCAGAGTAAACTAAAAAAATTCATTCTAGAAATAGTTAACTTACTAGCAATTTCTAGTTTAGTTTCTTTACATTTTCAGTAAAACGAAAAAGATGCAAAGAAAAAAAAGTATTCTAAAATATTTATTTTAATTCTTACTACCTTTTATTTAATTTTACTTTTAATAAATTTTTATTTACACCCTTTTAAAATTTTAAGCCTACTATACCTTTCTTGTAATCCTATCTCACAACAAGATAAATACATAAATAATTAACCAGCACTAAAACCCAACATACTCATCAGTACATTAATTAGGAAATCTCAAGATTAGAAAGATCTATAATTAACAAACAAAAAGCACTACAGTGTCATAAAAAACATTTTGCCAAAGTTTCTCTGATTTTCCAAAGTTGCCAGTAAAGCCTGTTTTGTTGTTTTGAGTTCCTGAGAATCTCCAGTTCGTATATCTCTAGGGAGTCCAGCTCACAGGACCCAAGCAATTGTAATTCTTTTCAAATGTCTCCTCGAGAGAATTGTTGGCGTTTAGGGGGCAGGGCTTGTGTGTCCTGCTTGGCCCAGCCCAGGCAGGGCTTTCCCAGCCACATTCCACTCTCCATTTCCCAGCTGGAGCCGCTGCTGCCTCTGAGTTGTGCTGCCCCAGCCCCAGGGACGCTCTCCTTGTCTGCCCATTCCCCCACGGTCTCTGGGCAGGGATGGCCTCAGTGGGGGCTGCTGACATCCTCAGCACCTTGGAGGCTGCTGCTGAATTTTCCTGCTCCAGAGGCTTGTTCAGCCTTCAGCTCTTGAGTGCAGGAATTCAGTGTCCCAGGGCTCATTAACATTCAGAAGAGCTAAATAAGCCAAGCCTCTGGGAATAATTTTATTTCAGTTTCCAAATCTTGTGTGGTTAAAAAGAGAGATTTCAGAAGTGCATTCAACTGAATATGTTCTATTTAAAAATACTGTGAGAAAACATTTTTTTGGATCTGTTTAGTTTTGGTTTGTTTTTTTTTTTTTTTTTTTTTTTGTGTTAATAGCAATCTCCACTTGACATTGAAACCAAGTACCTCCTCATGCAGTTTGAAGATATAAAAATCAACACCATTTATGGCTGACAATCAATCAGACTCTGTCCCTATCCCCACCCCAGCATTTCCCCCATCCAAGCCCTGGCACTCAGAGCAGCCTTGTGCAAATCTGAGCTCCCTCCAGCCCAGGCTGCACCTGCAGCTTTCAGCTCCTTGGCTCCAGCTCCCACCTGCTTTCCTTGGAGAAGGAGCTGCCCAAGACACAGAGGGATGTTCATTTCTTGTCAGCCAACAAAGCCAAGGGAAGGCACAGCTCCATCAAATGCAAAAGTCATTCCTCTGCTGGGCTCTGCCCTGCCCCTGATCCACGCAGCCTGTCCTGTTTCCTTCATCCCTCCTTTGTCAGGGACTTTGTGGTACAAGGGAGCTCAGCTGTGGCTATGGAGGGAGGTCCAGGTGCCACCACTGGAGTGGGAATCACAACTCATCATGTTTGTGTCCTTTTGCGGGTCAGGAACTGGTGAGACTCAGAGGCACAGAAAGTTTCTCTTCATGGCCAACAGACCATAGTGGAACAGGACACAATTTAATATCAATCACACTCTTCCCTGAGCTATGTACAACACCCCAGCAGCGTCTGATGAGTCCACCATCCACAAGTGATTTCCGTACCAGAATTATTTAGACAAACATGGTTCTATGTTCGATGTAAACAGAATTAAGTTCTTGTATCAGGATGCTCACCTAGATTGGGTGCAAAGCAGCTCAAACAATTCCTGATTTGGAAAGCTGTCAGTGGTGGATGGAGAAGGGAAGTCAGGCTGCTTTTGGTGTTGAGGAAATGCTGAAACCAGCCTGACTCATTTCATCTCCTCATGCCCTGGCTGATCTCCCCTCTTTCCCCTTCTACCCATTGGCTCTTTTTTTCCCCCCAGCCCCCTGTCAAGAGCCTGGCTCTGTGTTCTCCATCTTCTCCTCGCTGGCACTGCCAGGCTGGCATGAGCCCCTCAGCCTTCCCTGCTCCGGGCTGGACAAGCCCAGCTCCTTCAGCCTCTGCTCACAGCCCAAGGGCTCCAGCCCCACCTTGGAGGCCCTTCCCAGACCCTGCTCCAGCTGCCAGACATCTTTCCTGCCCTGGGGAACCCAAACCAGGCCACAGTGACCTGGATAACCCACGTCCTTGATGTCCTGGTCACACAGCCCTGGCCCCTTGTCCCCATGTCAGGCTCTGGGGTGGATCCTGTGGAACATCCTTTGGTGGAGGCTGTGGCTCCAGGTGGGCCGGGGGGATCCTGGGGGACAGGGACCCTGCTGGGAATGAACAGCATTGGACTTGTTGGGAGAAACTGTGAGGGGGAGCTGGGGCGAAGTGACCAACCCAGTGACCTTACACAGCCCTGCTGGGATGTCACACAGCCCCTCTCTTGCGGGCTTAAGGTATCGTGTTATCTGGGAGATCTCGCGATATTACGCCTAACCCCTCTCCCTTTACCGTTGCCCTGCCGTTACCCCCTGTTATAAATTACCCCTGTTGGCAGTTAGTAAGGGCCATTTGTCTGTCCACCACATTGGTATCAGCGTGTCTTGGTCCGTGTGGCAGGGGTGCTGCCAGAGAGCCGTGCTCGACCCAGGACACCGCACCATAGCCCCTGTAGTGGTGGCAACACTCTATGATGTCACAGCCTGTTCTGTCATGTCACAGCCTTCTCTGTGATGTCACAGCCAATTCTCTAATGTCACACAACTGGTCTCTGATGTTACAGCCAAATCTGTGATGTCATCAGCTGCTCTGTGATTTCAGACTGCTGCCCTGTGCTGTTACAGCTTGCTCTGTGATGTCATAAATGCAACTTATGATGCTGTAGCTTCTCCATGACATCCTATCCTCCACTCTCTGATGTCAGAGCCCACTCTGTCACCTCATGTTACCAGATGATCAATTGTCTACACCAGGTGAGCTCACACCTGGAGCTTGTTCTCCAAAACCCCAGGCCTATGGAAGCCACACAATGCCCATTGTGTGAGAAGAGGAACTAAAAGTTTACCAGCCTCCTGCCAGCTCAGCCTGCCCCACTGGAACATTGGGGTACACGACCACCAGGGACCACCAGAGAGACCCCAGGACAGAAGAACACATGGGAAAAGGGGAGGGGAAATATGTTAATGATTTTGGGGAAATTATTATCATATTTATGTTTAGTCTGGGAAAATCAATGAATATGTGTGCAATATACAGAATATAAACAGAAACTTTCCTGCACTCAGCCTGCAGGGCTTTGGGAGGAGCTATCCTCCATGCATCCAGCTGAATAAAGAATGCTGCTTCTTAATGCTATACTGGGGTTAAGGATTTTTCTGTTTTACCGAATTTTTGGTAGCACTTCCACTGCCAAGGACAGATCTATCTCCTGCTGTTCACAAACAAAGAAGGGCTGGTGGCAGATGTGGGGCTCAGAGGCTGCCTGTGACCATGAATAATCAAGTTTTCAATGTTCGGTGAAAGAAGGAGTGGCAGCTACCAAACTTCCACACTGGAATTAGGAAGGGCAGACTTTGACCTGTTTAGGATGCAGAACTGGGGAGTACCAAATAAGTACTGATTTTTTGAAAGAGAAACAGCCCTTAAAAACAAAGGGGACTGGGAACATGGACGCATGTCAAGGAAGTAATCTTAAGGGGGAAGGAGCAGCCTGTCCCAGTGTGGCAGAAGATGAGCTGGTGAGGAAAATGACTGGCCTGGCTGCCCATGGAGCTTTTATGGGAACTCAGGGGAAAAAAGAGGATGCAACTTTTGACAGAAGGTCATGAAAATTAGGAAGTGTTTAAGAATGTTATTTGGTCATGCGGAAAGAAAAGTTGAGGGGCGAAAGCTCAATTACAGCATTACCTGGCCACTTCTGTAAAAAATAATAAAAAATGTTATTACAAAAAAATTAATAGCAAAACATGGGATAAGGAGAACATCTACTCTCTTTTTTGGATGCAGTGGAGAATACAGTAACTAAAGATAAAGAAAAGGCTAAGCTACTTAACACCTTGTTTCTCTCGATTTTCGATATTAGCACAGGATTTCCTCAGGACAAGTGTTCTCCTGAACTGGTAGATGGGCACAGGGAGCAGAACAACCCCTGTAATCCACAAGGAAGAATTTGGTGACCTGCTGATCATCTCAGATGCTCACAGGTGTCTCTGGGACTAGATGGGATCCATCCTAGGGGGGTGGGGGAGCCGGTGGATGAGCTCCCCAAGCTGCTCTCCATCATTTACCATCAGTGCTGGCTCAGCAGGGAGGTCCCAGAGGACTGGAGGTGCCAGTGTGAGCCCATTCCCAAGAAGGGCTGGAAAGAGGAGCTGGGGAACTCCAGACCTGTCTGCCTGACCTGGGTGCCCGGCAAGGTTTGGGAACAGATCACCCTGAGTGCCATCACAGGGCACCCACAGGATGGCCGAGGGGTCAGAGCCAGCCAGCATGGATTTCAATATCTGCATTGATGAACTGGATGAGGGGACTGAGTCCAGCATCAGAAAATTTGCAGATGACACCAATGTGGGTGTGAGTGTGGATCTGCTGGAGGGTAGGAGGGCTCTGCACAGGGCCCTGGACAGGCTGGATCCAGGGCCCAAATCCAACAAGGTGAGGTTTAACAAGTCCAAGTGCCGGGTCCTGCATGTTGGCCACAACAACCCCTGCAGTGCTACAGGCTGGGGACAGAGTGGCTGGAGAGCAGCCAGACAGAAAGGGACCTGGGGGCACTGATGGACAGCAGGTTGGGCATGTGGCAGCAGTGTGCCCAGGGGGCCAAGAAGGCCAATGGCTCCTGGCCTGGATCAGGAATGGTGTGGCCAGCAGGATCAGAGCTGATGGACTCAGCACTGATCTGGCCCACACTCTGCACTCAGACATTGCTGCTGCAGCTCCAGAGAAGGGAACACAAGGGGATCACTGCAGAAAACTTTGCTGGGAGATCATTTAGCTCCTTTAAAGACACCAAGCACACAGCCCCTCATTGACACAGTCTGTGGACACAGGGAAGGTGCAGAGAAACGAAATAAGAAATGGTACAAACAATGGTTTTATTTGTGGACAATAATTAAAAACTAAAACACAGGGAAAAAAAGGACAAATCCAAAAGAACTATCCAAGATGATTTATATTACAAATTATTTATATTACTTGGCCTGTTCCTGCTGCAGCCCCGGCACTGCCACCCCCAGGGCTGTGCCCGGCCCCGAGAGCACTCAGGCCCTGCAGCAACACCAGGGCCACCAGGACAGTGGGGCAGGGCCATGGCAGCAGCACTGGCAACACCAAGTGCTGCTGCTGCTGGGCACAGCTGCTGGGCCAGCCCTGATCTGCCCCCAGCTCTGCACACAGACATTGCTGCTGCAGCTCCAGAGAAGGCAACAAAAGGGCATCTCTGCAGAAAACTTTGCTGGGACATCCTTTATTTCCTTTAAAGTCACCCAGAGCACAACCCCTCATTGACAAAGTCTGTGGCCACAGGGAAGTTGGAGAGAAACAAAATGAGAAATGGCACAAAGACATTTATTTGTGGACAATATGAGAAAACTAATATAAAGGAAAAAAAAACCTACAGTCAAACCAACAATAAGATGACTTCTATTACAAGTGGTTTGCAGCAATTGGCCATGAAATTAATGTTCCTGAAAGCATCCAGTCATCAGTCTCCACACTTCAGCCTTGAGCTCCTGGTTCCTCAGGCTGTAAATGAGGGGGTTCAGGGCTGGAGGCACCACTGAGTACAGAATTGACAGGGCCAGATCCAGGGATGTGGAGGAGATGGAGGGGGGCTTCAGGTAGGCAAAAATGCCAGTGCTAACAAACAGGGAGACCACAGCCAGGTGAGGGAGGCAGGTGGAAAAAGCTTTGTACCGTCCCTGCTCAGAGGGGATCCTCAGCACAGCCCTGAAGATCTGCACATAGGAGAAAACAATGAACACAAAACAACCAAAAGCTAAACAGACACTAACTGCAATGAGCCCAAGTTCCCTGAGGTAGGATTTGGAGCAGGAGAGCTTGAGGATCTGTGGGATTTCACAGAAGAACTGGCCCAGGGCATTGCCATGGCACAGGGGCAGGGAAAATGTATTGGCTATGTGCAGCAGTGAATAGAGAAAGGCACTGGCCCAGGAGGCTGCTGCCATGTGGGCACAAGCTCCGCTGCCCAGGAGGGTCCTGTAGTGCAGGGGTTTACAGATGGACATGTAGCAGTCATAGCACATGATGGTCAGATGGGAAAACTCTGCTGAAATGAAGAACACAAAGAAAAAGACCTGTGCAGCACATCCTGAGTAGGAGATGTTCCTGGTGTCCCAGAGGGAATTGTGCATGGCTTTGGGGACAGTGGTGCAGATGGAGCCCAGGTCAGTGAGGGCCAGGTTGAGCAGGAAGAAGAACATGGGCGTGTGCAGGTGGTGGCCGCAGGCTACGGCGCTGATGATGAGGCCGTTGCCCAGGAGGGCAGCCAGGGAGATGCCCAGCAAGAGGCAGAAGTGCAGGAGCTGCAGCTGCTGCGTGTCAGCCAATGCCAGCAGGAGGAAGTGGCTGATGGAGCTGCTGTTGGACATTTGAGCTGTCTTGGCATGGGGATCTGTAAGAAAAGTAATCACGCACTACTTGAGTTTGGAGAGGACTTTAAATATCCCAGCACAGCCTGGGGGCACTTTCCCCCCACTGCCTGCCCAGGGCTCTGCTGCCTGGAGCTGTCCCTTCCAGCAGCTGCTTCCCTGTGCCCAGTGCTGGGCCCTGCCAGTGCTGCCAGAGCCCAGCCCAGCCCTGGGGGCTCAGCTCTGCCCTGCAGAACCCTCCCACCTCTGGCACTGCCCGGGGGCAGCTCTGGCTCTCCAGGCTCTGATGGCTCTGTCAGAGCAAGCCTGAGGAGGCTGAAAAAGCAAAACTGATGCAGCTTCTAGGGGGCCCTGTGCAGGTTTCTGTCACTGCCTGGCTTATTAAGATCTGAGAAAAAGATATTTTCTTTTTCTGAATCTTAACTGAGAGATTAATATCAATGTTCAATTTTTCATCCTGGAAACAGAAAGCAGTAGATTAAAAAAGCAAGATTTTCCAATTTATGCAGCCCCAGCCTTTCTGTGCTCCCTGTAAAACCTACTTGGAAATATTGTACAGCTAAATGTCATGCTGGGAGAAGTCCTGAACAATGCAGCACCCTCACCACACCAAGAAAACACTTCCAAACCTGATCAGCTGTCTCCTCCCACCCAGACCTTGTCCCCTCGTGCTGGGAGCAGCTGCCAGGGCTGGCTGAGAGCTGTCCCTGGCAGGCAGCAGAGTCCCTGCCCCAGCACAGCGCCCTGGGCTGCAGGACCCTGCTCTGCAGGACAGCCCTGGGCACCCCTGGCTGCTCTGCACAAGAGACAATCAGAGAATGTACTCACAGGGTCTGTAGGCATTGGGATGTTCCAGCTGCAGGAGATGGCTCCAGGAGCTGCAGCTGCATTGTCCTGCAGCCAGAGGTTCCTGTGCCAAGGGCTGGCAGTGATTCTGCCCCAGGCACTTCTCAGCACCTTCCCAGCCCTGACTGATTGAAGCTCTCTGTGCCTCTGTGCTGTGCCCAGGTGGCTGCAGGGAGTGTCCCAGCCCTGCTGGGCTGGAGAAAAGCTGCCCATCAAGAGAAATGTGCTTTTGAAGCTCTTCTTGGTTACCAGGAGCTGCCTCTGTGCCAGGAGCCCAGCCCAGCTCAGCAGCACAGACACAGCACAAGAACTTTAATGAGCCTCTGGGGCTTTGTGCTCAGGCCTGAACATCAGTCCCAGAGAGGGAGCTGAAGAAACCTCTCCAGAACTCCAAGTCAGAATCCAACTCCAAAATTTCTTGGACTTTTAATGGGTCCCACTGAGGGACACAACTGAGAAAATCTCCCCAGGCCCCAGGCAGAGCAGAGTACTGGAGGCAGTGATGACAGGTGGGGACAAAGAGAAGCCAAGTCTTGGTGCCCTGGGGCACAGCAGGGTCTGTGCCACCAAGGGCTGTGAGGAGACACCTTGTCCTGAGGCACTGAGGCCTCCTGGCACAGCCCCAGCCAGGCTGGGCACTGTCAGCCCCTTGTCCTGCCCTCAGCATCCACCCCTAGCCCACATCCCAGTGGCCTCAAGGATCTGCTGGAAGGAGTCCCTGGGGAGCCTTGCTCAGCAATGGCCCTGGGGGCTCCTTCATGCTCCCAGGGACTGCAGGTTTTTAAAGAACTTTGGGTTTGGCTTTTGCCTTGGAGTCTCTGAGAGGTTTGTGCAACCATGGCCTCCAATTATCTGCAGTAATTATTCCCTGGAGAGGCTTTCTCAGTAACAACACACAGAGGGGCTCATTAATACTACAGGGTACTACAGTTATTTTCAGGTACTTTGTGTTTCCCTTTTGATACACACTGTGTCAGAGGTTTTACAATCATGGCCCCAGTTATCTGCTTTAATGAGTCCCTGGGGAGCTTTGTACTGACACTCAGTGGGGGTCATTAATGGCTATAGATACTCAAGATTTTTAAGGTACTTTATGGATTTAAGTATACTTTTAGGGACTTTTAAGGAATTTCCTTCCAAAATTGAGTGTCTGAGAGGTTTTTGTGCCTTCCGGACCTCCAGTTCTCTCCTCCAAAGAGACCATGAGGAGCCTGTGTTGGGTATCTTCCCTCTTTCTGTTTTACTACCAAGATGGAACTGAAAGAATTTTGTAAGGCTTTCTCAAAGCATCCAAACAAACATGAGACAATTTACAATACAACAACAGCTAAGAAAATATATGTCCTGTTTTAGATAGACATCATCCAACCCTTTAGTCCCTTGGATTGGAAGAGTTCATTGACCCAGTCTTTGTTTTCCACTTGAAGCTTCTTGAACTCTTCATTCAGTACTTGAATGCTCTTGTGGATTGACTCGCCGTGGCTGGAGAGGTTCATGCAACACATACCCTCAGAGTCTACACAGCCATGCCCACGTGCCCAGAATAAAAATTCTATCGCTGTTCTGCAAGGTGGCATTTTTGATGGTCTCTCTGTCTGAGAGCAGGCCACTCAGTGTGAGGGAGGTAGCATTGGTTTGCTTACTTAACAGGCACCCAGGATGGTCTGATTGTCCTAAAGCTTTAGCTGCAGCCACCCAAGGTAGTCCAAATTGGGGGTGCTACCATCCAATACCTGGATTAAAGCTTTCAAAACCATCTCTTTGGTATCATCCAATACTTCACTGAGGATACCTGCTGCTTGATCATCTGGTAGTCTGTGTTGTCCTTCTCCAGCTAGATGGTTGATTGTCAATTCCGCCCTTGCCTCATTATTAGCATACTCATTGCTATTAGCATAATAAACACTTCCATCCCTCTTCCCACAGGGTGTATTCTGTAAATGACAACAACATAATATATTTTAAATCATAGGTGCCAGAATTTTGAAGCACCCTCGGGGTTCACGTCGGTGACCTGAGCCATACGTGCTGCCTGAAGCCTGGAAAGCTGCAAGAGCGCTCACGAAAGAGGTATGAAAAGGCAAGCAGCATATAAGTTATCCGCCACGTATCTAGAATGGCGAGGGATAAAGGGGATAGATTTGTTATTAGCCTACGGATACGCCAAAGAAACTTTCCTTAACCCACATGAACTCTCAGAATGGAGAAACTGGGGATATACTGTGGGAAGCAGTGTTAGAAGATGATAAGTCAGCAAAGAAACCAAGCAAGCCATGGTGGGTGATATACAATACACTTCAGCAGGTTTCTGATTGCAAAGCAGCAGCTGTGGCTCAGGGCGGCTGCAGGGCTGTGCCACTCCGAACTCGGCATGGGCGCAGCGGCGGTAGTGGCGGCAGCCGCGGGGGGAACGACCCGACCAGCGATGGCTGCAGCGGAGTCAGCCTGCCGGCGAGTAAACAAAGAGCCCAGCTCAGGGGAATTCGCCCGCTCCGACACACGCGCCGCGGGACTGGAGCGCTTTTTCAAGTGGGAGCGATTCTCCCTCCGCCCCGCAGTGGGCAAAAGCTACAGTTTGAGATCTAACAGCCGTAATGAATCTGACTCTTGTCAACAAAAGAAAGATTCCTACTACAATTAAGAGACCAGTGATAACAAACAAACGACACCAAGGACCATTGTGCCAGCGTTTCTCACCTAAGTTAGAAAAACCCTTTTGTTTTTCCTAGCAGAGACTGTGAAAGACAAATCAGCGTAGTGAATGCGGGAGTCAAATTTAGGCCGAATTGGCTCAGCATCCGTTATGCTGTCTTAAAATCACCTGTATTAACAGAGACTTTAACATCAGAATCACAGACTTTAATCGGTGGAACATTAAACTCTGAAATTATATTTTGAAAAATTTAAAAATGTTAAAAATGTGTTAAAGTGGTTGTAGAAGTAAGATGTAATGAGTGTGTTTTTTGTATTTTTTAAGCTTGGTTTAGATGTGATAAATGTAAAAGCAAGCACTGAATTCAAAAGAATTTCTCCACAGGTATACCTTGAAAAAAAACTTTTTATGTTTAAGTGCATTTAAGTATAAAATTGCTGCAGCAAATACGTGAAGAAACTTGTTTTTAGTTTAGTATTTTAGAATCAGGCCTGTAAGTAAGTTATAGTAAATGCTATATTCTCTTTCTATAGTAAGTTTTATTTGTTACTAAGTAGTTTAAGTTAAATTATCTATTAAGTGCCATTAAATGTTAAATATTGTTAAGATTTAGTTTTGTTAAGTTTAAATGTTTTAAGTATTTTAATTCTACGTACTATTAAGTTTAAGTGATGTTAGATAGATTTATGCTTTTATGATAGACGTTTATTTTATGACTTGTGTGCAAAGTGTTCTTGTGTTAACATCAGAGAAACTTTAGTTAAAAGAGAAAATCAGAAGCATTTGTGAGTAATGCCGTTTCTGTTTGAAGTATATCTGCTGTTTGAGAATAGAAAGCAAACTTACAAGACAATCAATGCAGGTGAAACCTGCACACATGTTACTCCTTTAGCTTATATTTGTAGGTTGAATTAGCACACCTGAGTTTTGTTTGAGCCTTGTAGCACATAGAATTCTTTTTGTATCTGTTATATAGCATATCTTATAAATAGTGATAGCCTTTTCTGTTTTTTTCCCTGGCTTACATCCCTTTTAAGGGAGAAACCTTGCTAGCTGAGAATATTGTTTAGTTGTTAGAATTGCCTATTTTTGTGTTGCAAAGAGTGTGACACAGTTAGCCCATAGAATTTTGCTTTTCTAAAAAAATAAAAACAGGGGAGATGTTGGGAATTTAGCTGCTAGAGATTGGAAAATTACAAAGCTGTGGCTAATTCCAAGTCCTGCAACTGTGAGATAGTGTGTCCTTGGGCCTAGCTGTAGTAGGATAACAAATAGTAAAAGAGACATGAGAAAAGAGAGATGTAACTCCTAAGGAATGAGGAAGAGTTCATGGTATAGTTTAACCAATAGATTGCTTGGCTTACAGAATATTTATAAGCTTATTATTTGCTGTATAAGTGTTTGATGCTTTCTTCAATAAACTGGACCAGTGATGAACCACCTGGTGTCCTGCTCCCCTTCCTATGACACCCCCAGACAGAAGAAGATCCCTCCCCCAGAGGTTGGGAGGAGTTGAAGTAACATGAGGCCTTACCCAGGCTGTCTGTCCCTGTGGGTTCACCACCAGCATGGGCCACATGCTCATGTAGCATTGCGCTGTCCCTCCCAGACCCGCGACAGACGTCCCCACTGGATCCAGGGGCCACTCTGGGTACCAGGCTGAAAGGGATAAAACCATGACATCAGCAGCGCTGTCAAGAAGCCGGCAGAGGTGGATTTCCGATGGCGTCGCACCAGGAACAGACAGGGTACACAGCATCTCGGGACAGTCCTTGGTCAGGACAGCAGTCCAGCGAACTTGAGGCGGTCCAGTGTATCCAAAGCCGCCAGCTATACGCAACCGGTCAGCTGTCCTGCCAACAGAGGACTCAAAAGGCACAAGTTGAGCAAGTTGCATCCCTTTCGGGATTGTGATGGGAGGGGGTGGGTGTGGAGACCATGGCACAAATCTGCCCTGTGAAATCTGCATCAATGAGCCCCAGGGGCACAATGATGCCCTGAAGGGTGGCACTAGATCTCCCCATCAGGAGAGCACTCATACCCCCACCCAAGGGATCAAAAGCATCCAGGGGAACCTTGTGCATTTTACAAGATTCTAAGACAACTGTTGCTGTGGTGCAGACATCCACACCTGTTGATCCGCGGGTGCTGGCTACAAGCCGGCAAAGGAGACCTCCATCATCTCCGGGGTCTGGAGAGAAGCTTGTGTCTGGGCACGTCCCTGCTGTGCGCTCCGCTTCACATTTGCCGAGCACGGTAAAGCCTGGCCATTACCATGAACAGTCCCCTTGCAGATATTGGACATGTGATTCAACCTTCCACACCGACCACATAAGAACATGGGAAATTTGACCTTCTGTGCTTTCTTCCCCTGCTTCTTGCCAGCCTGCGCAGCCCCCTGCTGTGGCCGCCCGCCCTGCGGTGCTGCCCAGACTGGCTGCACAGCGGCAGCCACGGCAGCCAACTTCCAACCGAGGGGATGATGTCCGCACAGGCCTCCGCCATCTGAGAGACAGTAGGAAAACCAGGCAGAGCCACTATGACCCTCCTACAAGCATCATTCCAATTACACCTTACATGGTTTGCAATCACAATCCTCTTTGCCACAGGATCAGGCACCTGCCTCTCCACAGATGCAGTCAGCCTTGCTGCAAATGCCATGAAAGGCTCATCATCCCCCTGGACAGTGGTCACAAACGGCTGCCTCGGAGCGGCCATTTCCAGGGTCTGAACAATCGCTGCCATGCCCAATGTGTGGCACTGATCAAGCACAAGGGGATCGAAGCCAACGTGCCCCTGAGCATTTTCATAAAGCCCTGTGCCCAGCAGCATGTCAGTGACATCCACACGCCTGGGGTTCTGCGGCGCCAGCGCAGCATTCTGCACCACTGCTTGGGCCGCCAAACGAGCCCACTTGGTCTCAAAAACATCAAACTGCACAAAGTCAAAAAGCGAATGTGCTACACGACAGAGGTCATGAGGTGTCAGCACATCCATAACAAACTTCCGGAGAGTCTGCATAACCTCAGCAGACTCCAAACCATGCTGAGCAACCACATCATGGACTTCCCTCTCCAGCTTATACACAAGCGGTTCATGTGTGTTATGAGTAACACCCCTGAGCATAGGGAAAGCCTGGGGACCTTCCAACAAAGCCACAGCACCTGCCGTGTCCCGGCCCTTGGGCCCCACAGGGACAAGAGGAGATGATTGACAGAATGCCAACTCAACACCACTTGCCCCTGCACACCTTGCAGCCAGAGAAGCCCCCTCCATGACCCAGCAGATGCCATGAGGAGGCAGGCTCAGACATCTCATCGGACTTGGTTTTGGCTGCTTGCCAGAAACGCTCAGGGTTCCTCGGACGCACGGTCACCTGGCACGAGGAAAGTGTCCACAAATTCGGTGAGGAAGCGCCACGGCCCCAGGCACCCACCGGCCTCCCACCTGCCATGTTGGCATTCACACTAAAGGTAAATACCTCAGCGCCCTGTCGCGCCACAGCCCTGGCAGGGGGTGCCTTGGCGGGCACAGGTGCCAGCACGGCCTGCAAACCCAGTGTGGACTGGGACAATGTGACAGTGGTCACAAGGGTTTTCAGGATGAGAGAGAGACAAGAATGTTGACTCCATGATCAGAAGGCTTGATTTATTATTTTATTATATATATACTATATTTTAACTGTACTAAAAAGTAATAGAAAGGGAAAGGTTTCTCGGAAGGCTAAGCTAAGTATACAATCGAAAAGAATGAATAACAAAGATCTGTGTCTCATCAGAGAGCAAGAGCAGCTCTGCCGTGAGTGGTCAGTAAATCCAAACATCCACAGGAGGCTAATCACGGATCCACCTGTTGCATTGCACAGCGGCAGATAACCATTGTTTACACTTTGTTGCTGAAAGGTCTCAGCTTCAGGAGGAAAAATCCTAATGAAAGGATTTTAATGAAAAGTTGCCTGCGACAGGATGAGACCAGCGCGGGGCCCCTGTCCCCGACATGGAGGAGGGGAGGGGTGCCGAGAGAGGTGCAGCCTGTGGAGCCGCATCACTGCAGCGCGGCACAAGGGAGCCTGGCACCGCCAAATCCACCCCAAGGGAACCATTGCCATTCCCCAGTTGGACCCGTCCCCCAGCACACCGTCCCAGGGTGGGGAGAGAGCTCCACATTGCACAGAAACTCAAACTTCCCCTCGTCCATGTCCGAGACAGAAGGGCTCCACTGGGAACTCCGAGGGGTACAAGAACCAGACCCCCGCCAAAGATCCTCACACTTTTTCCACCGCACCAGCAGTGACCCCACATCTATGGTGCAATCATCAAAGAGGGCCTCCATGGGGCGGACCCCCACAAGAGACCACTCCTCCTTGGAGAACGGCTTTGCAGAGTCTGAAAAGAGCCCTCACAGAAACAATCGCTCAAAATCATTCCAGGAAATAGAAACCTGTTTCCACTCCAGGACCCCCCCTCCAGAGATCCAAAATGAGGAAATCCTCCTTGAAACCCACAGCAGTTGCCATTACCCCAAGAACAGCAGGCAAAGCACCAAAGAGGGGTGACAATAAAAGCTCACCGGCAATCTGGACTTTGTCTCAGCCTACGCTGCAGTACATTTGGCCGTCACCAGATGTCACTAGAGGACAGAAAAGAACAGAAGCACACGTGGCTGTTCTCAAGGTGAAGAAAAAACGTGAAGTTTATATTCTGACTCCAACATTTATAGTTTTCCAAAAGTGACAGAGGATTGGATGGTGACAGTGACACCTCTCCAATGACACTGATTAAACCAACAGCCCTTCAACTCTCTCCTCCTCCATAAAAGGAATGCGAAACAAGGAGTTATTTACAAGAAAGTGTGTGAGAAAGTTCAATACAAGAATGTCAACATGAGAAGGCTTAGAAAATCTTAAAAAACCAGGATGACACAAGTTGGGCTAAACTTGGCCACTGGTGACTGCTTCTCTGGTGACTGCCCCTGCACCACTGGGGCTCACTTTTTTCCTTCCTATGGAGACCATTGTGACACTCTGGGGCCTCGTGGAACCAAGAACATCTTTCTGTTCTCTTCGAACCAAGAACATGTGGCCCAGTTGGGCCTCACGGTCCCAAGGGGCCAGTGTGAAGCAGAAGGGCTTTGTGGAACCAAGAGGCTATTGCTGCATTTCAGGGCCTTGTGGAGGCAAAGGGCCATTGTGATGCTGCAGGGCACTTTGGATTCATGGAGAACATTGTGGCATTGCAAGGCCCCATGGAATCAGGGAGACCATTGTGACCCTGCAGGGCCTCATGGAAGGAAGGGGCCATTGTGACACTAAGGGAAGTTGTGGAACCAAGGGAATCATTGTTGCACTACTGGGCCCCAATGGAACCAAGGGACCATTGGACAAAGTGGGACTTCATGGAACCAATAGACCATTATGGCACTGTGGGGCCTTGTGGAACAATGGAGACCATTAAGATCCTTAAGGACTTGTGTAATCAAGTGACTGTTATGACACCTGAGGGCCTCATGGAAGCAAGGAGTCATTGTGACACTGCAGGGCCCTGTGGAACCAAGGGAACATGAAATAGGTGTGGCTGCCTTGGCTTCCCAGGGGTCACCTGACAAGTCTGCCTGACCTTGGAATGGAGAAGGCCATTCCCATCTGCCCCTGAAACATTGGGGCTCTGGGCTTTGCTTTTTACAGAAAAGAACTGTCCATTTTTCCAGGCATCCATGGCCAAAATTCCAATTCCACCTCCAAATATCTGTATATTCAAGGATTGCTGCCAGACTAAAGTTGCCAGGACAGACAAGTCTGGCTGGTCATTGACTCTTAAGTGGCAGCACTCATCTATTTTCCAAACACTGGAAAGGGCTCTGTGCTTTTCTTTGTATGGAAAAAAAATTCCACTTTTCCAGGCACAAATGTTCTAAATTAGGACTCCGCATTCGTGATTTTAAATATCCAAGGGTTGCTCCAAGCAAACCTGCCAGGACAGACAGATGAGGCTTACCTTGGCCTCTTAGATGGCTGCCGTTCATCAGCTCCTGAAACATTGGGGCTCTGTGGTTTCCTTCCTATGGAGACCAATGTGACATTTGAGAGCCTTGTGAAATGAAGGGGCCATTGTGACACTGCAGAGCCTTGTGGAACCAAGGACAGCATTGTGGCTCTCTTTGGCCGCATGGTCCCAAGGGGCCAGTGCAAAGCAGCGGTGTGGGAGTTAGCCCAGCTGTAACTCAGAGTCAGACAGATTTTACCCTGGAAGAACTGGGCGTGAGTTTCAAGTTCTAGGAATCTTTCCATTTACTTAGGGTGAGCTTGAAACTTTTCCCATAAGCCTTTAGTGTTGTTATGCTAAATTGTCCAAGTTCTACTCCTGTATTGGTTTATTGGTTACTTGTTTCTTCTATATGGTTATTGTTCTAGTTTTCTAGCCCCAAGTGTCTATCTTGTGACTTCCTCTTTGTCTCAGGTTTTAGGATACTGCCCCTCATACCGTGCTTGACTTCTCCATGTTTATTGTTTTTCACCCTGTAATTAAAGTTCTATTTTGGGAAACTCCATCAAACCCACTCCTTTTCATTTTTGCCACCCTCGCCCAGCTGAAGTCAGGGACTCAGAGAGGTTTGTTGCAGCCACCCTCATTGTGACATTTGGCACCCGAACAGGCACCATGACATTCAGGCCTCCCTGTGTCAGTCATGTCAGCTGGGGTTAGCTGATGGATAGGTCAGTGTTCCCCGGGATTTTGGATTGTGCCAGGCCTGGCGGATTCATTGTTGCTTCAAGGGACCTCGGCCCGGGATCGGCAGGGGCAAAAACGGTTTGACCTGTATAGGATTGCATGTGGGTTTGGGGAAATGCAAGACATTTATTGCCCATTTTGCCACTGTGTTTTACAATATGCACCCAAGTCCCATTATTGATTTGGTGTGTTCTGGTGACTGTTGCCCCTAAGGTGGAGAAGGAGAAAAATGGGCAGCTAGATGTCCAAAGTAGAAAGGAGCATATATGGATGCTTTAAGTTAATTCTAACAGATCGTGACAAAATATTTTCAAAGAACAAATTAAAATCAATCGTGAGGTGGATCATTAAAAATTTCCCAGATGTCTCTGCTGATGAAATCCATGCCAGTGAATTTTAGGACTCAGTGGGACCTAAACTGTACAACCTTTCGATCAAAAGGGAGCCCATTGCAGCCCACATGCTCCCCATCTACCACACCATCCTTGAGACCCTTCACCAGCAAGCAATGTCTCAAAAACTCAATCCGTTGGTCACTCCTAACTCAGGACCTCCCCTTAAACATGCCTTTCTCAGACCTTCCACAATAGTCCAAGATGGCAATGGCCACGCAGTCTTGGAGCATCATGCCCTGCAGACTCAAGATGGAATGAGCCTGAATGTGGCTTGGGAGCCGGATCATCCTCCCTCCATCTGGTGTCCTCCACTTCCTGCTACCACAACCTTCTCTTCTGCCCCGAACAAACCTCCAGACTCCATCCCCACAACTGTGGGTCATGTCCCTACTGTCAATCATTCCACTTTCACCCTGGGCAATGCCTCCAGAACTCTACCCCAGAAGTCCTCCATTGTAAATCAAGGCCCTTCCTCCCCAACACCTGACAAAATGGCAGTGCCCTTTGCCTCACCCTCCAGCAATAATATAACCCCATGGTCAAATATACTAAGCCCAACTGTCACACTCTTTCTAAACCAAATGTTTCTCCTCCAAGTTATTCTTCCTCCCTCATTGCCCCCGTATGCTATGAAAGAAGGGGGCAGAATCCCAGGTATCAGCCATTGATTTACAGGGAAATCAAGGATATGTGTAGGGCAGCTAAAGACCATAGGAAGGACTTTGTTTTAATGGCCAAATGAGGGCCATGTTTACAGCACATCATAACTCCCTATGATTTAAAATGTATTAGGACCATGTTGTTGTCGCCTACAGAATACAACCTGTGGGAAGGGGGATGGAAGTGTTTACTAAATCAATTCATAGCAGACTATGCTAATAATGAGGCAAGGGCAGTGTGGAGAGATTTATTCATAATTGGTTAGCTGAGAAAGGCCATACTGACATAATGCCACTGGTTAAGCTGAAGGAAGAAAGTCAGCAGTCAGCAAGCTGAAAGGAAAGGTCAGCAGTGACCTTGCTGCAACATGAGGATAGGGAGTTGAGATTAGTCCTGAATATATCCTGAGAATATGTAGAAAGTATCAAAAATAGAACCATAGGAATGCAAAAGTAGGCGTAGGTGCTGATATGTAACTGACCAATCCTGAGCTCAACTTTTGCAATATGTATGAAGCTCATTATTAACTGTATTTAACCCGCCGTACTGATCAATAAAATTGAGCCTGTGATGATCAAATTGATGTCCTGGTTCCCTTCCGTCGACAAATGGTGGAGAATGCTGACAAAACCGAATCTCTGCCCTTTTTTCTCAGATTAAAAGAAAAAGGGGATTACGCCATGGTCAAGGAAGTTGGGTTTGGGTCCTTGCAGCCGGGATGGTGCCGGAATTTGAAGCACCCTTAAGGTTCACAACGGTGACTCAAGCCAATACGTGTCCGCCGGAGCCTGGAGAGCTGCAACAGCGCGCGCTGTTTAATAGGTATGGATAGGCAAGCGGCATATGATTTATTCGCTGGTTATTTAGAGCGGCGAGGGATAAAAGGGATAGATTTAAAAAAGGAGTTACCAGGGTTATTAGCCTATGGCCATGCTAAGGGTATCTTTTCTAACCCTCATACAGTTCATGAGCTAGCAGAGTGGAAGAAGTTGGGGGAAATACTGTGGGATACAGTGCTAGAGGATGATAAGTCAGCAAAGAAATTAGGAAAGTTATGGTGGGTGGTGTATAACACGTTACTTCAGCAGGTCTCTGAGAGAAAGGCAGCAGAAAGGGCGACAGAAGCTCATAAGAGGAATATAGGGTATGGTCGTGAGGATGATCCCCTGGCACCTTCTGTAACTAAGGTACTTATGCCTAAGAGTCCCCAGCAAAGTGGTGTGGAGGATTTTTCTATAGGCGCAGAGGAACCGTCTACACCTTTCCTGTCAGAGGGGGAGGGCGAGTCGGATGGTGGGGGTAAGAGCAAGCCAGCTTTGCCTCCGCCACCAGCTTCAGGCGGGTCGGATGGTGGGGGTGGGAGCAAGCCAGCTTCGCCTCCGCCGCCAGCTTTGCCTCCGCCGCTTCCTCTCAGCGAGCCGGCTCTGGTTACAGCTTCGGTGGGGGAAGGGTCCATTTCCCCGCCAGAGCCGGCTACAGCGGGGGGGCGGATTGCCCCCCTCAGGCTGGCTCCGCGTGAGCCGGCTCCAGTTTCACTGTCAGCTCCAGCGGGGGAGGGGGGGCTCCCGCTTCCCCCGCACGAGCCAGCCTCTGCTTCACTGCCAGCCCCGCGCGAAACCTCGGTGTCTGCACCGAAGCGCCAGCAGCATAGCACCCTTAAAGGGCCAGATCCCATCCCAGGGGCACACCGTGATCCATGGGGGGAGATGGCTAAACAGAGGAGGGAAGCTTGGGCTGCTTTGGCGAAAGAAGTAATGCAAATGGGGGATGGTGAGGCGGTGGAAATAGCTTCTAGTCTTGCATGTCCAGTTACATACACACCACAGTATGATGCACAGGGGAACCTTACGCATAATATAGCAGAATATACTCCCTTAGATTGGAAGCTGTTAACTCAGCTACGTTCTACGGTTAGTCAGTTTGGAGTAAAAAGTGAACCTGTTAAGCAAATGTTAGATTATCTTTTTAATACTCAGGTTTTATGTCCTAATGATTTAAGAGGAATAGTTCGGTTGATATTAACTCAGCATCAGCAGTTATTGTTTAATGCACATGACCCATTACATGGACTAATAGTAGAGGAGCAGATGGGCTTAGGGGCATTTTTGCGTACAGAGGCACAGATGATATCGGGAGCAGATAAACTTACAGAGTCTATGTGGTTAGTGCGTGCTGCAATAGACATGGTTAAAGAGCCAGGAGGGTTACCGGCTTATATGGGCATTAAGCAAGGAAGGGAAGAATCATTTGGAAATTTTATTGATAGAGCAGCTACTGCTATAGATCGGGCTGTTGTGGCAGATTACATGAAGGGGGCGCTATTGAAGCAGGTGTGGTTTGCAAAATAGCAATCCAGCTAATTGCTAAAGTAATTAGCTAAAGTAGCTAAAAAATTTAAATTAGCTAAAGTAGCTAACCCAAAGAGTGTTAGCTACTTTAGGGGCAAACTGGACTATTGAGGAAGCATTAGAGTGAATGGCATTAATGCCAACAGCTTCACAGGCATTTATAGCAGAAGCCTTAAAGGAATTAGGACTAGGGTTGCAAAAGCATAGTCTACTCAAAATCAGGTGTTAGCTGCTCTTGCTCCTCTCCAAAGCGGCTCACTGGCAGTCACGTAAAGAGGCTCGAGACCATTTATCAAGTGTTACCGATGCGGCAATGAGGGACAGACACAAGTTACTGCCGTGACATCGGAGACACCAGCTGCTGCCATAACATCGTTGCTACCTCCTGTCTGCAACCCACAACAACACGGAGCCTCGGCTTGGACTTATCAGCAGCAGTAGACGTCACACTAATTACAAACCAGCCTGAGAGGATACCCACTGGAATAAAGGGTCCTCTTATATTAAATGGACAAACATGTGGAGCATTATTGCTGGGACGTTCCTTTATAACTATATTGGGATTATTTGTTTTGCCTGGTGTTATCGATGCGGACTTTACAGGGGAAATACAAATTATGGCTTATACCCTTTATCCTCCGATTAAAATTACAAAAGGACAACGCATTGCACAATTGGTACCACTGTCACAAATGACATCAGGAATGCAATCATTTACTGGGCAAGCACGGGATGAAAAAGGTTTTGGCTCTACTGGTGTTACCCTTTTAACTGTGGATTTACAAAATAGACCAAAACAAATGGTTGAAATTACCTATGGGCATCAAAGCATAACCCTTTATGGATTATTGGATACAGGAGCAGATACTAGCATCATTTCTCCAGAAGCCTGGCCACAACATTGGCCTCTATTTCCTTCATCAAACATGCTCACAGGAGTGGGAGGATTTACATTGGCAAGCAGGTCGCCGTCTTTGTCTGTGTGCATTGAGAATCAACAAATATCTGCTGTGTTTTCAATTGTTCAACTGCCTCCTACAGTTTCCTGCTTAATTGGAAGGGACATTTTAACACAATTGGGAGTGGTGTTAACTAATCAGCACCCTTTGGGGTAATTGCCATTGCTTGGACTTTCCCCATTCCACTCACCTGGAAAACGGATACACCGGTGATGGTTAAGCAATGGCCATTAAAAGGGGAGAGTCTTATGCATGCCCATGAATTGGTACAGGAACAATATACAAAGGGACACCTACGACTGTCCACAAGCCCTTGGAATACACCTATTTTTGTAATCAAAAAGAAATCAGGGAAATATCGTTTGATACATGATTTGAGGGCTGTAAATGACCAAATGGAACCAATGGGGGCCTTACAGCCTGGTCTTCCAAATCCAGCTGTGATTCCAGAACACTGGCCACTTTTAATTATTGACCTAAAGGATTGTTTTTTCACTATTGGCCTGCATCCTGATGACATGAAGAGATTTGCTTTTACTTTACCAGCAATAAATCGTGGGGAACCAGATAAAAGATTTGAATGGACATCTCTTCCGCAGGGCATGCGCAACTCCCCCACTTTATGTCAGCTTTATGTTGATGCTGCATTACAGCCACTACGTCGCAAATGGCCAGCAACTATAATATATCATTACATGGACGATATTTTGTTTGCACAGCAACAGCCATTCTCCTCTTTACAGATTAACACCATTAAAAATACTCTTGCTGCATATTCACTTGTTATTGCTGCAGAGAAAATTCAGACTACAAAGCCCTGGAAATATTTGGGATGGACTTTGATGGATCAAATAGTGATACCACAAAAATTGGAATTACAATTGGACATTAAAACTCTACATGATGCACAGAAGTTGCTGGGAGACTTACAGTGGCTGAAGCCTATTGTGGGAATACCAAATCACTTATTAGAAGCCCTACGGCCTTTGTTAAAAGGTGTGGACCCTACTACTCCTGTACACCTGACAAAGGAGCATCATCTTGCCTTGCAGCAAATTAGTAACTGTGTACAGCAAGGGTATGTGTCTCGTCGACAACTCGACCACCCCATTGACCTTACTATCTGGAATAGCCCTTGCCACTTGCTTGGTGCTCTCTCTCAGTTGCAAAAGAAAACGGGGGAGATACGGGTGTTGGAATGGTTATCACCACCACTACAGCACAAGAAAACAATATCTTCAAAAATTGAACAATTGGCTGCATTAATCAAAAAGGGGCGTCCCAGAATTCTTGAAGTGGATGGTAGAGAACCTGCTAATATTAAATTGCGTATGGAAAAAGAAACCTTGGACTGGTACTTGATAAATTCAAAGAATTTACAAGAAGCATTATTGATGTCACCTGCTAAAGTGGAGACTAGTAAATTAGTGCCTAGAGTTTTGCAATGGATGACAGAATGGAACTGGATTACTCGACCTTTGAGAGAAGAAAACCCCATAGAAGGAGCTATTACAGCTTTTACAGATGCAGGAAAGAAATCAAGGCGTGCTGCTGTTACCTGGCAAGAAAAAGGACAATGGAAGCATCAACTCCTCACAGCAGACCCTGCAGATAGCTTACAAACTTTGGAATTGTTAGCAGTAGTATGGGCGGTGTCCAACTTACAGGAGCCTTTAAATGTGGTCACAGACTCTATGTATGTTGCAGGAGTAGTCAAACGAATAGAGGAAGCAGCAATTAAGGAAGTGAATAATAAACGATTGTATGAGTTACTGATACAGTTAAGGAAAGCTTTACGGGAAAGAGCAAACGGTACCCTTAAGCAGTATATTGAAAAACATCAAGATTTGACAGATCCACAAGTATGTTTGGCTAAGGTTTTGTATGTGATTAATCATTTATGCATTTTTGGGGAAGATAATACCCCCCCTGCAATGAAACATCATCCGAGGTCAGGTCAGGAAAATACTAAGGAAACAGAGGTCTGGGTTAAGTATAAGAACCCAAGTACAGGATTATGGGAGAAACCTGCAAAGGTATTATATTGGGGTCGGGGGTATCTTTGTGTTTCCTCACCTACAGGGCCTTTGTGTGTGCCTGCTAAGTGGACTAAACCTGTTTTGGATGCAGCCTCTGGTGGATCGCCTTACGGAGGAGGACCAGGAGCGACTGGGGAAGAAACTGCTTCTAGTCCTACAACCACTACTGTTACAATTGAAGGGGTACTCGGAAGCGGTGGACAGAGCACTGACACGTCACTACCGGACGGCCCAGGAGTTGATTGGTTTCATTGACTCAATATCAACTTTTCACTTAACAGATCCAGCGAAACAACATTGCCTTGACTGTCACAATCCACATTGTGCTGCCTGGATAGCTCTACGTTGTGGGGGTTGTAAAAGAACTTTTTGGATAGAACAATCATTATTACGGGATTTGTGGTGTCATACTTGTGAACACGAGCATACGTGGGGAAAAAGCTGGCAAGATGAATTAAGGAGACAAATGGGGCAAAACGCATATATAGCTTTAAATCTTTATGAGACTCCTGAACAGAAGGTTCTTGCTTATTATCCATGGGAAATACAATGTATTGTGAATAGAATTAAGGTTCAAAGTAAATCACATATAGTTTCTATAAGGTGTAGGAAATTAGTGCCTCTAACACAGCATTCAGTTGTAGGACCCTTCCAACGGGATCCTGATGGAACATTAGATTGCTGCATTGATAAGTTGCAAAAATTAAGTTTGAAAGTGGCAGGACCAGTGAAATTAGGAGCAGCAAGATTGAAGACAGATAAGAAAAAGAAGGCAAAAAAGGGAACGGTCTCATTTGAATAGGGGTATCAGTGATTGCTAATTAATTTTCTATGATTAGAACAATTTTACTGTTGTGGGACCCTCGGGAGGATATAGTTGTTGAGGAGGATAACAAACAAGAACTACGATTACGAAATAAGATACACCTTGTGTTAAAGAAAGACCTTGAGCTGTTAGCCTCATATAGTAAAAAGGCTGAAGAGGCTTTGCGATCACCACCATTGAATTGGTTGCTTTGGGTTGAAGAACCAGAATTTTATACTGGTCCTTATTTACATTCGCTTCCTTGTTATGTTTGCAAAAAGGATAAAGATAAATGCTATGCATGGGTAGCTTTGTATTGTGCAGATTGTAATCAGGTTTATTGGTATCCACAGAGGTCATTGGGATATTTATGGTGTACATCTTGTTTTGGAAAGTGGATTCGAAATCATATCTGGGTTAGAGCTCTTGAACAAAGTACTGGCCTGCCAGGACGGACATGATTACAGCTCTTTGAGAGTGCAGAACAAGTGGTTATAGCATATCTTAGGTGGAAGTTACAGGAAAACCTTAGAATATTTGAAATTACTAAAGCCTCACGCATCATAGCAGCTCGCGGCAAAGCTGATTTGCCTTCAAACTTACCTCATGCTATACCTGTGAGCAAGGATGCTGATTTAGAATTAGATCAGTATATTCAAGAATTGACTCAGCCTTACAATAGACAATCTAGCAAACCAGGGAAAAGACAGCGAAGAAAGGAAAAACAACATAAGCAGAAGGAAGAAAAGGAGAAGCAAAGCAAGCAGAAAGAAAACTGAGGTTTGTTTTTGTAATACTGCTCAATGCTGTAGCAAGTGAAGCAGTAGGAGTAACACACTTTAGTCAACCAAGGGAAAATTTATGGGTAACACTTGCTAATCAAACTAACCAATCATCACTTTGTCTTAGCCTTGGAGGAGTCACTAACCCATTTCGAACATGCCTGGTGGGACTTCCGGTGTGGTCTCCTGGAGAATTTTGCAGTTTGATAAACAATCAAACCTTATGTATGTCTAACATGTCAAACATCACATTGCCGGTGCAACAAGGGTATACTGCAGGTCAGAGTGATGGCTATCGTCAATGCTTACTAATCCAATCACTTAACACCTCTTTGCATTCTCCTCCTGAGGAATTGGATCTTTTTGGAAGTACAAATGCCAGCATATCTAACACTACAGCTGGTGGATGGTTTAGCTTCAAACTTTTGGGTGCTCAGAATTTAAACCAACCTAAAGAAACATGGGCCACCCTAGATTCATCCCTGAATGTGAGTGAATTCTCTCCACAGCATTACAGTCAATGTAACGGCACAAATATCACAGCACCAATGAAATTAGCCACAGGAATATTTTTGATTTGTGGAGACAGGGCATGGAATGGTATACCAGCTAAACCACAGGGTGGACCCTGTTTTTTGGGAAAATTGTCACTGTTTCATCCTAATGTGTCCTTGCTAATGCAGCTGAGTCAAAATTCAAACAGGAAAAAACGTAGCATACATGACTTAGACTGCAGCAAGATAGGAGATCCACGGTTTTGGGGCACATTCAAACAGGTGGTGGTTTCAACTATCTTACCAGGAGGATCTGCCAATAAAGCCATGAATTTAGCAAAACAATTAGGATGCTGGGCAAGGGATGAGCTGAACAAGACATCACAAATTCTAGACATGCTAACTGCAGATGTGCAAAGTGTTAACCATGCTGTTTTGCAAAATAGAGCTGCTGTAGATTTTTTGCTCTTAACACAAGGACATGGATGTGAAGAGTTTGAGGGAATGTGTTGCATGAATCTGTCTGATCATTCAGTACCCATTCACACTAAGATAAAAGAATTACAACAGGGACTTCACAAACTTAAGGAAGAAGACGGTTTAGGAATTGACGAATGGCTTAAAGGCCTGGGACTCGGACCGTGGCTGAGGAACCTTGTGATCTATGCTATAGGACTGCTGAGTGTAATTTTACTGTTTTTGCTTATTTTGCCTTGTATCTTTAACTGTATTCAAAACATGGTCAGCCGTACAATAGCAAAAACATGGCAAACTAATCTCCTTGCACAAGAAGAAAACGGGGGAAATGTGGAGAGCATTATTAATAATTGGTTAGCTGAGAAAGGCCATACTGACATAATGCCACTGGTTAAGCTGAAGGAGAAAAGTCAGCAGTCAGCAAGCTGAAAGGAAGAGTCAGCAGCGACCTTGCTGCAACATGAGGATAGGGAGTTGAGATTAGTCCTGAATATATCCTAAGAATATGTAGAAAGTATCAAAAGTAGAACCATAGGAATGTAGAAGTAGGCGTAGGTGCTGATATGTAACTGACCAATCCTGAGCTCAACTTTTGCAATATGTATGAAGCTCATTATTAACTGTATTTAACCCGCCGTACTGATCAATAAAATCGAGCCTGTGATGATCAAATTGATGTCCTGGTTCCCTTCCGCCGACAAGCAAGATATTAGGAAGGTTAAAGCTTAAGAATGGAGCTCTGTGTGTTGTGTTTTAAGGCTTACAAGCAGGTATTGTATTCGAAATAAGCAAGCATTGTTTTAAGCAAAGGTACGTGTGCTTATGGTGTGTGAAAAATTGTAAAAGTTTAGTAGTAATAAAATGGTTCTAAAAATAGTAATACAATTAGAGTAATAATAATTTGGACAATTTGAATTAGGACAATACGAGACAACAAATACAAAGAGTTACGGACCTCTGGGTACCTTTTTCTGGGCAGCATGAGCCCGAAAAAGGACCCCCGCTAACAAAGATTAACCCTTAAAAACAATAGCCCATTGCATATTCATGCACTTCATACATGATGCATAAATTCCATTCAAACACAGGATTCTGTCTGGTCAGTGTCAGCTTCTTCCTCTGAATCCTAACAGCACCTTCGAGGCAGGAAGAAGTTCGTTTCTTCTGGTAAGAAAGCAATAAATTATTTTTCTCTGAAAGATTCAGGTGTCCTGTGGCTGCTATCTCGCTGGAAGTCCTTTCTTTAAAAAAGTATCCTACGTGGCATCGTTTCTATTTTAACAATTTTTATAACCTAAAACTATATTTAACATGGTACTTAAGAGAATTAATACAGCATTACTTTCTAACACAACGCATATAATATTCATTTAATATTTGCGAGAAGCCAATCATAAAATACAGGCATTTTCACATTTACCATATGTATTTTGGTGTATTGATTAGTAGTGCTGTATTAACAGTTTAATAATAAATGTAGTCTTGTAATTAAAAGGTAACTTTTGTAGTTAAAAGAAGAACTATGTCAGTGAGGTTTTTTTAAAGAAAGGAATGAGGCACTCGCATCAGATAGCAGCCACAGGACACCTGAATCTTTCAGAAAAAAGAATTTTTTGCTCTCTTACCAGAAGAAACGAACTTCTTCCCGCCTCAAAGGGGCTGTTAGGATTAGAAGGAAGAAGTTGATGATGGCCAGACAGAATCCTGTGTTTGAATGGAATTTATGCATCATGTATGAGGTGTATGAATATGCAACGGGTTATTGTTTTTAAGGGTTAATCTTTGTTAACCGGTGCCCTTTTTCAGGCTCGTGCTGCCCAGAAAAAGGTACCCGGACATCCATAATTCTTTGTATTTGTTGTCTCGTATTGTCCTAATTCAAATTGTCCAAATTATTATTACTCTAATTGTATTACTGTTTTTAGAACCATTTTATTACTATTAAACTTTTAAAATTTTAAAAACAAGTGATTGGCGTTTTTCACAGGAGTTGAGTCCCAAATATATTTTGGTGTCGCTGAGAGAGGTATTTTTAATTTATTTGATGAAGGGGGTACTTTTGGATCTCTCAGGAGTGCAAAGGGGAGCAGGGAAAGCGCTGAGTGCCTAGAGTGGGGGGATGCTGGAGAAAGGGGACCCTGGAACACCTGATGTAAAATTTCAATAGCGAATGTGAATTTTACTTCTATACCTTTTATTTTAAAGCAAGCACGCAGCGCTGGGTGGCTGGGGAGTCACTGCTCCACTCATAGCACACACAGTTCAGTAAATTATATATACTGTTTTTAAGCCTACAAAGCATTTTCCAATATGCTTGGTTAGTCCAAATTAGCAAATATCAATAAGCTGGGAGCAGTAATTTCACAATATTTCTAGGTGGTCATTGATTGCTATCCTTCTTGTGATTGTCTGGAGGGAGGCCTTGCACTGGTGTCTGCTACATGATTTGTCAAGTGCATCAAGCTTTTTATTATACATAAGCTTTTAATTGCTTTGTTACAATATCTCTTAGCTTTACCCCAACTTCCTCTATTTTATTCTAAGCATCAGTCGTCTTGCTGCCTCATCTCTTTTGCTCTACTATACTTCTTTGATTTTGATGCTTTATTTGTCTATTTGGTCAGAGAGTTTCAAAACCTTTCTTTGTGTCTTGTTTTGGACACAGCAGATAGAAGCATTTGCTGATTGCATTCCCAATTGGCACGTGTCACAAAAACAATTTCCACAGAATCAGGAGAGGGTGAGCCCTGGGACCCCCAAAACCCCCTCAGCATGCCTGAGCAGGACCCGGGAGAGGGGGAATGCCCAGGACCCACAGGCCCCCCATCAGCTGTGAGAAGAGGGACCCCCATAAACCCAAAATAAGGACACTGGAAACGAGGCACTCCTGGGAGAGGTTTTTGGAATTCCTGATTTTTGGAGGTATTTCTGGCCACCAGACACTCAGTGACTTCTAGAGATGGACTTGGCCAGTGGGACCTTCAAAGCCAATGTCCTGGCTTAGGGCAATTTTGGGAGGAAAAACTCTAAAGGTGTTTCCTGTAGAAGAGCAAAGTCAAGTGGCCCCTCCTCCAGCTGGTTCTGGAAAAGTATTTTCTTTGAGAGAAGTGGAAAAAAACTGTTTATTGAACAGGCAAAGCACTCACCAGCCCCAAAAATGAACAGTATTAAACAATAAAATCTCTTGCTGCTCCAAAAGAGATGACAAACTCACAAAGTCCCTCCGTGAGCTGTAGCATGGCTTGCTCAGCCTCGTATCAGTCTCTTATCAGTCTCTCTGGGGCTGGAAATGCCGTGGCCCAGCCCCGGTGGGGCACAGGTGTGAGCACCTGGTGCTCTTCTGGGTGTTCAATCCAGAGCAGGTTTAGACGGGTCCAAAGAAAAGGATAAACCAAAAACCACAGTCCAGGGAGCTTCTCTTCCTCTGCTAGCTCAAACTGACTAACAGCAAAGGAGGGCTCTGTCCCGCTGTCTGTCCATCTGCAGACAAGAGAGGAGCAGGAATGTGGAGGAGTGAGAGAGGTTCTGAAAACAAACTCCGTGCTTCTTCTTCCTCCCTCTCTGCTCTCAGAACCAGTGTTAAAGGTGCAAAGCTTATTTCAGACAAATGGGGATACGAGCATCATAATTTCACCCCTGGGACCCCCAAAAGACCCTCAGCCTGTGTAAGCAGGACCCGGGAGAGGGGGAATGCCCAGGCCCCACAGCCCCCCCAGCAGCTCTGAGAAGAGGGACCCCCATAAGCCCAAAGTGAGGACACTGGAAACAGGGAACTCCTGGGAGAGGTTTTTGGACTCCTTGATTTTTGGAGGTATTTCTGGCCACCAGATGTCCGGTGACTTCTAGAGATGGACTTGGCCAGTGGGACCTCCGAAGGCAATGCACTCACATCTTGTTTTTCCCCCAAATCAGGATTTCCCATTCCCAAACCTCATCTGGATGGAGAAGGCTGTGAGGAAGAGGAAGATGCCCCAGGGCACTGAGGCAGGTGAGAAGGAAGTCAGTGCCCCTTTTCCCCTCTGTCCTGCTCCGTCTCCCAGCCCAGCACGGCCCCAGCTGCAGCACAGCCCCACTGCTGATGCTGTCCAGCCAGGGATGCACTGGGGGGATCTCCTTCCCCTTCCCTGTGGCACAGAGGCAAATCCCAGCCTCTCCTTGTTCTTCCTCCCCCAGGGAAGGAGCTGAGGATGGAGACCAGGGAGGACAAATCCTCACAGCAGAACCTGGTGGAAGAGGCCATTTTGAGCGGCTCCAGGGCACAGGAATCCACTGGGGAGGAAAAGCCCCGGAGATCCCTCAAGAGGAGGGGCTGCAAACCCAGCCCAGGGTGCTCCGAGGAGGAGAGACTCAGCCTGTGCCTGGAAGGCAGCCAGAGATCTGGCCAGAGCGCTGAAGTGGTGGTCCATCAGCAGCTTGATGATGGCAAGAAGCCCCACCAGTGCTTGGAAAGTGGGAAGAGTTTCGGCAGGAGCGACCACCTGCTCATCCACCAGAGGACCTACACCGGGGAACGGCCCTATGAGTGTAGGGAATGTGGGAAGAGCTTCAGGATCAGCTCCCACCTGATTGTCCACCAGAGGACCCACACCAATGAACGGCCCCACAAGTGTGGGGAATGTGGGAAGAGCTTCAGGATCAACTCCAACCTGATCGCCCACCAGAGGATCCACACCAATGAACGGCCCTATAAATGTGGAGAATGTGGGAAGGGCTTCAGGAGGAGCTCCAGCTTGAAACTCCACCAGATGATCCACACTGGGATACGACCCTTTGTGTGTGGGGAGTGTGGGAAGGGCTTCCGTGACAGCTCCCGCCTGATCATCCACCAGACAATGCACACTGGGGAGTGCCCCTACACGTGCTCAGAGTGTGGGAAGAGCTTCATTGAGAACTCCAGCCTGATTCTGCACCAGAGGATCCACACTGGGGAGAGGCCCTACAAGTGCAGGGAATGTGGGAAAAGCTTTAGGCAGAGCTGCCATCTGAATGCCCACCAGAGGATCCACACTGGGGAGAGGCCCTATAAGTGCAGGGAATGTGGGAAAAGCTTCATCGACCCCTCCGGCCTGAGTGTCCACCAGAGGATCCACACTGGGGAGAGGCCTTACAGGTGTGGGGAATGGGGGAAAAGCTTCAGTCAGAGCACTAGGCTGATTCTGCACCAGACGATCCACACCAGGGAGAGGCCTTACAGGTGTGGGGAATGTGGGAAATGCTTCAGGCAGAACTCTAGGCTGATTGCCCACCAGAGAATCCACACTGGGGAGAGATCCTATGAGTGTTCTGAGTGTGGGGAGAGGTTTCAGAGCCGATACCGTCTCCTCAAGCATCAGCAGATTCACACAGAATAGAGGCCCTTCTGCTGCCCTGACTGCAGGAAGGGCTTTTAGAAAAACTGCACTCTCGTCACCCACCAGTGGATCCACACTGGGGAGAGGCCCTGACAGTGTCCCAAGTGTGGGAAGAACTTCTCCCAGAACTCTGCCGTGACCCAACACCAAGGGAGGCAGCAGTAAGGGATGCCCAACAAGTGCCCTGTGTGCAGGAAGAGTGTTGCCTTGATTTTTAAAGATTTTCTGAGCCTTCTAATGTTTACATTCTGGTAGCAAACTTTCTCAAACACTTTCTGTAAATAACTTCTTGTTTGGCATTCTTTTATAGAAGAAGAAAAATATGATGGACTGTTAGTTTGTCCAGTGTCATTGGAGAGGTGGCACTTTCACCCTCCAATCCACGGTCGCTTTTAGAAAACTGTAAATGTTGGAGTCAGGAAATAAACTTCCCTTTTCTTCCCCTTGAGAGCAGCAGTGTGTGCGCTCGTGTTGTTTTGTGTCCTACAGTGACAGGAAGAGCTTTGAGTGCTGCTTCAACTCCATCCCCCATTGGGGACCCCCACTGGATGGTCCACAGTGACCCTCGCTGGGCGGAGACTTGGTCATCCATGATCCTGGTGATCCATGTTGGGAAGACGCCTGGCTGGTGGTCCCCACATCTTCCTGGCTCTCCTTGGGCACTTGGACACGGCCAGAGAAAAATCCATTGGGATGCAAACAGACATCAGAATTTCATAGTGGACAGCACAGTTTTTTACTTTCGACCCCAAAACAGTCTCACCTTTTGTATCCAGTCATTGCTTTGAGTGGCATCCAGAATTCCAAATGGTGTTGGAGGTCTTTTCCAACCTGAATCATTCCATGATTCTAATTCTCTCTGGCCCACCAGCATCTTCCACAGCCAAATGGTGATTGACTGGGGCAAAACCCAGGATTTTGGAGACAGTGGAGTGGAAATCTTTCTAGAAAAGGTCCTTTCTACCCGCCCAGGCACACGGATACTCAGCCAGCATGGACACATAAATGCTTTTATTTTGGCCTTTATTTTCTTTCATTTTTCATTATCCTTCACCCAACATTGGGGTAAATATAAAGACATTCAACTAAGACATGGATGGTGACATTGTGGGACTTGGGTGGGGACATGGTAGGGATGGGGACAAGGACGTGGGTGGGGATATGGTGGGGATGGGGACAAGGACCTGGGTGGGGATGTGGTGGGGATGTGGACAAGGACCTGGGTGGGGATGTGGTGGGGATGGGGACAAGGACATGGCTGTGGATGGCGATATTGGGCATGGGAGGTGTCACAGATAGAGATGGTGACATGGGGCTCTATGGCCATGGATGAGGAAATGGGGGACATGGCCATGGATGGTGACACAAGTGGCCTAGAGACAAGTCCATGGGTTGACATGTCCATGCCATGGGGTGTCCCATGGCCAAGGACAACACATCCCCACCACCACCATGATACTGTCCCTTTCATGCTGCCATTTATTCCCTGCTCCTCCCCATTGTCACCCCACTGTGAACCCAGCCAGGGACAGGGGTGACATTTGGGGACACTCCTGTCCCCACTCCAGCACATACCTGGGGCCAGCAGAGAAGGGGATGAAGGACGACGGGGACCGTTCCTTGCTGTTTTCCAGACTGAACCTCAGAGGACTGAACACCTGGGGTGACACCAACACAGTCACACCGAGAGGACACAGCTGTCACCACCATGGTGACAGGGACACCTCATAGGGTGGCCCTACCTCACGCTTGGGCCAGAGGTCTGGGTTGTGGTGGGTCCCATAGATGCTCATCAGGCAGATGACCCCTGCTGGGATGGGAATGGCCACTTTAGGGACAGCAGATGAGGATGGGTGGTGACACTGGGGACACCCTGGCCATGCCATACCCTTGGGGATGACACAGCCATCACACAGGGGGATGTCCTCGGTGCAGCGCCAGGACACAGCAGTGACAGGAGGGTGCAGCCGCAGGCTCTCCTTGATGCATATGGTGGTGAAGGGCAGCTGGGACAGGTCGTCCCTGGGGACAAGCGGGGCTGGCATCGTGTCCCCAAGCCACATGACCGGGGTGGCCCTGGGGACATCTCACCATTCAATGTCTGCAGTGTCCCGGCCAGCCAGGAGCTCCTGTACCTGCTGGCGGCATCGCTCCTGGTGCTCAGGATGGCCGGCCAGGTTGTAGAAGAGCCATGCCAGGCCACTGGCCGTGGTGTCATGGCCTGTGGGGACACTGGGTGAGTGAGGGGACACTGGAGTGGCTCCTCCCCAGTGGCACCTGGGAGCTCGTGCTCACCCTCAAACATGAAGGTGTCAGCCTCAGCCGCGATGTCCTCGTCCGACAGGGTGCGGCCATTCTCGTCCTGCAGAGGCAAGATGAGCCACGGGCCACTGGGGCCACCAGTCTGTGGGCCACCTGGGGCCAAATCCCATCCATGGCCACCACCCTATGGCACCACCATCCCACTGGCCACCAGCTCTATGGTCAATGCTGCCCATGGCCACCACTGTTCCCCTGTAGCCACCAGTCTATGTCCAAGCCTCCCATGGCCACCAGCATCCTACTGGCCTCTATGGTCAATCCTTCCATGGCCACCACCACTCTCTTGACCACTTTCATGCCCCATGGCCACCACCCCAGCCCCACCTTGGTGAGCAGCAGGATGTACTCGCTGGGCTGCCTGTACCAGGGACCATGTGGGGACACTGTGGCCACCAGCATGGATGATAGCAGGACCATTGGGGCCACCAGAATGGCCAGCAGGGACAGTGATTGGACAGGATGGCCAGTGGGGACCATGGCAGAGCCAGCACAGCCACCAGGATGGCCAGCAGGGACAATGGTAGGGCCACCAGGATGGTGTCATGATCCGCTCGTACAAGCGAGGGTCATGATGGTTTGTTAACTGATCTGAGTGCAAAAGCAACACGGAAGGGGATTTTGGTATTAATCAAAACAAATGCACCTCTTGTTGAGTGCCCACAGCAGATGTGATGGAAGGATAAGAAAGGAGAATAAAGGAGAGAGAGAGAGAGAGAGAGAGAGAAAGAGGGGAGGAATAGCTGCCAATGGAGAGATGAAACCCTCGTGGTCCAGCCAATAGATCCGTCTTGTCACGTCAGGGAAAATCTCAAAGTCTTGGTTCTGTTATAGTCCTCCACCAAGGGGGGGAGCAGGTAAGTCTATTGAAAGCACCGAGAGGGAACAGGTGAGTTTACAGACAGTCCATGTTCTCAGCAGTGAGTGAGACCAATTGTTTTCTTGGTCCAGGGAGCACACCTGCAGGCAACACTTGGCAAACATCTGGCTTCAGTTCGGCCAGCCCCCTGTGTTAGAGTCATAGGGGTCTCAGTCTCAGCCCTTGGGAGGGGGCTTCAGTCTCCGTCACAGCGGTCGTGAGGCAGCTGAGGGAAACCTCAGAGTGTCTCTTACAGATGATCAGTGGGGACAGGTGTCAATCACTCCTGGCCGTGGGTCTCATAGCTGAAGATGCACTTCTGGAGCGTGTCCAGGGTGAGGAGGCTCAGGGGCTGCAGCACCTCCAACTCCACCGGCCCCCACCAGCTGCCACTGCTGCTGCCGCCCACTTGGCCTGCGGGGAAGGGCTGGGTTGGGGAGGGAACAGGGAGGGGATCAGGGACATGGGATAAATTTGGGGGTGGGACAGGGGTGGGAGAGGGGGAGGAGTTGAAGAGAAGGTGTGGAACAGGAATGTGGTGATAAATGAGGGGTGGGGTTGGGGTTTGGGGGCAGCTTTGAGTTTGGGGTATGGGACAGTACAGAATTTGGGTACAGGACGGGGCTCGGGGTGCAGGACAGGACTCAGGATGCAGCAGTGGGTGCAGGACAGAATTTTGGGTGCAGGACTGTCCTATGGTGACGTTATGATGCCTGTATCCCCATCCATGTATTCTGTTTATGCTGGATATTATGTTCTGTGCCTTCAAGACTGGCTCTGAAGAGCGAAGTTTTGTTTTGGTTTTGTTATCAGCCGCTCCCCCACGGCTGGCGGGACACAGAGACAGGGCAGTGCATGGTGCTGCTTTTGCTTTTTGCTTGGCTTTTTGCTTTGCTCTTGCTTTTGTTTCTGCTCATTACTTAGTTTAGCTAAGCACTCCGAATTTTTCCCTGGACTGTTTTTCCTTTCTCTTTTTTGGAACCACTCAAACCTGCTCCGGACTGGGACCTGGGAAACACTGAGAGTTTGCACCTTGTGGCTGCAGCAGCTGCCCCAGCACCGGAGGGACTGATAACAGAGCGACCACTCCCAAGAGAGACTTTCTGAATTTGTCATCTTTTTCAGAGTGGTGAAAGAGTGTTGTCACCTGGTATTGTTCATTTTGTGTGCTGGGGGTGCTTTGCCTGTTAAATAAACAGGTTCTTTCCACTTCTCTCCAGGGAATCCTTCCTGACCCAGTTGTGGGGAGGGGCAATGTGCGTTTGCTTTCTGGAGGAGCCCCTTTGGAGGTTTTCTCCCAAATTTGCCCTAAACCAGGACAAAATTTGGTGCCCAACGTGTGGGGCTTGAGAGAGAGTGGAAAAAACCCTGTTCTGACTGCATTTTGGTTGCCATTACTCTGTGTTGGTATAAAGCAGTTAATGGCCATGTTTTTTGAATTCATAATGTCTCTTGGGGTGGAGGCTTGCATGCATTTCTGGTCCCTAGGTGCAGAGGATCATTAATGGGACATCACACCATGATTAATATGATAAGGGAAACCAATTTATTACAAAAAGCAAGCCATATTTATACTGTTCTCTATTGTTCACACCTCAAGCTGATACATGATTGGTTAAATCCTTTTTACGCACGCATTTTGATATTTCAGTTAATTTTAGTTAGTCTTTCTTCTTCATGCATCTCGCTGTGGTTTTCTTGTCTGCCTTTGCATCCTGAACCGTCTGCTGCTGAGCGTGTTCTCCTTCTTTTGTGTCCTTCAAGGGCATGGTGACCTTACTCAGGTTCTATGAAGGCTGGATTGTGAACATGTTGCATATGTCCATTGTCCTCCAAAAAACCCTCAGCACTCCTCCCGGTGCTTTCTGGTCATTCAAGTGCCCTTCAGCTGACTGGTTTCATGCTTTGAGCTTCAAGGAATTGCCCAATCTTTCTGAAGCTGAAATAAATATCATATTAGTCAACATCTTAATTGTGTTTATATCTCACAGAATTGCCTTTTCTTTTGCCTTTGTCTAAAACTGTTCCTGTGCGGAAATCTCTGGGGGATGGTGGACAAGTCAGATGCTGCTGGGACATCCCAGAGCATGTGGACCTTGGCTCTGCACAGGAGAGCTCTTCATCCCCTTTCTCTCTTTTCCTCCCTCTGGGCATGGAGGGAGCTCCTGACTTCAGTGTGTGACTCGTGTGTGCAAAGAGCAAATCTGGGCAGAATTGGGGCAGGGAGGGTTTGGGGGGACCTTGGGATCTGTGCTGGGCACAGAAGGTGCTTTCCACTGCTCTGAGGCTGTCTGCTGTGGAAAGTGGATTTAATATCCAGCAGAGGAATGACTTTTGCATTTGATGGAACTGTGCCTTCCCTTGGCTTTGTTGGCTGAAAAGATACAGAGGAGCACACACAGAGTTACCAACTCCTGGATTCCAGCAGTGTTCAGATAGAAATTACAACAGGAGGTAGGGTCAAGATGTGTGCTTGCCTTGTGGTCAGCCTTCAATACCCCTTGGTCTCCCTGGGCCCTTCCCCCAGGTGGGCCTTGGGCTCATTTGGTCCCTCAGGAGCTGGGCTGGGGCTGCAGAGGTGGCTGTGGAGCATTGCCTGTGCTATGCAAGGGACTGGCAGCCACTGCTGGGCTGGGATAGAGGCTCTGGGGGGATTGGGGCTCCAGGGCAGGGCAAGGCTGGACCTGCCCCTTCCTCCCCCCCACACAAAATGTTTAGAGCCAACAATCTCCTCCAGTCTGTCACAACAGGGAATGCTGGAAGTGAAATCCCAGTTGTGGCCATGGGCACCTGGCTGAGAAGACAGTTTTGTTCCATAGGAAGGAAAGCACAGAGCCTCAGTGTTTGGAAGGCAGGTGAGAGTCTCACTAGGCCAAGGCCAGCCAGACTTGTCAGGAATGGCAGATTTTTTTTGGGAGCAGTCTTTGGATTTAGGGAATTCTGGAGGTGGAAGACCAATCTCAGCCATGCATGCCTGGAGAAGTAGGACAGTTCTTTCTCATAGGGAGGAAAGCACGGAGCCTTCCCCAGTGTTTTGGGGACAGATGGGAGGTGACTCTCCTGAAAACATTGCCTGCCACACTTGTCCTGGCAATATTCCTATGGGAAAAATTTGGAGTTGAAATCCCAGTTCTGGCCATGAGTAATTAGAAGAGATTGACAGTTCCTTTCCTAGCAAGGAAAGCACAGAGCCGCAGTGCTCCAGGAGCTGATGAAAGGCAGCCTTTGACATTCCAACATCAGCCAGAGCTGTCCGGTGGCCCCTGGGAGGCCAAGCCAGCCAGGCCTGTTCCACGTTCCCTCAGTTCCATGAGACCCAATGGTCCCTTGCTTCCATGTGTCCCTGAGGTGCCATAATGCCCCCTTGGTGACACGAGGCCCTGAAGGGTCCCAATGGTCTCCATGGTTCCATCAGGCCCCACAGAACCATAATGGTCTCTGAGTCCATGAAGCCCCGCTGTGTCACCAAGGCCCCTTGGTTCCATGGGCTCCAGGGGTGCCACAATGATCCCCTTGGTTCCATGAGGTTCCATAGTGCCACCACGGTGTCCTTGGACCTGCTGGGACTCTCGGTGTGTTCCCAGACACCCCCAGCATGGTTACAGACACTCCCAGTATATCCCAGTTGCCTTCAGCATACTCACAGTCATTCCCAGTCACATCCACTTGGCCCAGTAAGATTCCACTTTCCACCAGTATGATCCCAGTCACTGCCAGTGAAGGGAACGGACCGGGATGGACTGGGACAGGCTGGGATGGACTGGGACACCGGGATACACCAGGCAGGATACACTGGGATACACCAGGATAAACTGGGATACACTGGGATACACCGGGACACACTGGGATACACTGGGACACACTGGGATATACTGGGATACACCGGGACATACCAAGACACACCAGGATACTCCAGGATACACCAGGACACCCTGGGATTCACCGTGCCCAGCACTGGGACCCACTGGGAGCAGGATCAGAGCACACTGGGACTCAGCAGGGCCAGAACTGGGGCAAAAGGGATCACAGTGGGACCCACTGGGATATACTGGGAGTGACTGCAACCATACTGGGGATGACTGGGAACACACTGAGAGTGACTGGAGTCACTGAGTCTACATTGGGGGCAACTGGGAAGACTGGGATCACAGTGGATTCCTACCGGGGTCATACTGGGAGTGACTGGGTCTGTGCTAGGGTGTCGTGGTTTTGGTTTGCTAATATAAGATCTCTTTAATTTTGAGATTTTTTTTGGCTAATGCACTAAAGAATGTGGTGGGTTTGGTGTTGGTTAATTACTAATACACTTATTTTTGGTTGTGAGATAGGATTAGGAGAAAGGTAAAGCAGGCTCAAAACTTTAAAAGGGTAGAAAGAAAAATTTTAATAATAGTAAGTAAAAAGAAAAAAAAAGGTAGTAAGAATCAAAGCAAACTTTTTAGAATACTTCTCCCCACAACTTTTTCTTTCTCACTGACAATGTAAAGAAACTAAACTTAAGATTTCTAGTCAGTTTACTACCTCTCAAAGAGTCTTTTTTTAGTTCACTTAGGGAGAGAAGTCCCTCTTGATAAAGTTATGGAGACTTTTCTACAAAAGGAAAAAAACAGTTTTCTCGTGGTTCTCAATTTTGTCATGAATAACAACTGCCAGGGGAACCTTGCTATCATAAAATCTTTCTTATTTCTACAAACCTTCCCACAGCTTGGAGATGGTCTATGTTGATTGATGGGGTATTGTTTTAAAGATGAGCTGTTCAAAGGCAAAAGTTCTCATTATCTATCTCTAAAATCATCTTCATCTCTGGGAGCACAGATCTTCATTTTTAGAAGCACAAGACTGTGCTCTTTCTTTGTGCAAACTTCTCATGAGATTACAGCTATTTCAACATCTGCTTACTTTAACATAGAAGCCTTTACCTAATATCAATTCAAACACTTTCATTTCCTTATAGTTTTATGTGTTATAAGGGAAAAGAGTCTTTTCTTTATAGCTTACAAGAGGATTTCAGCTCTAAAAACAAAGCATCTTCTCCCCCTCCCATCTGGGACTTACTTACCTTCTTCTTTATTACCTTTAATATCTTCATCTTGTTTTTAATATACGTGCATGTTGTTCTTTTCTCTCACTCAGAAGAAGACTGAAGCACTGAAAAAGTTAACATCACGCCTGAAGCCTACCTAACCCACCAATAACTACTAACAGAAAGCTGTGGCTCAGTTGTGTTCAGATCAGCTTTGTAGTTAGTGTTTAGTTTTCTACGCCAGCCACAGAAGTCTCTGGTCTCAGCCAGGCTAAGAAGAAGAAGAAGCAGCAGCCTGACAGCGAGATCTTCGCAGCCACAGCCAGCCCTGCTCTGGCTAAAGCTCCGCAGCCTCCCCTGTCTCCTTGCCCGGCAGCTGCTGAAGCCCAGCCCGGCCAAACCAGAGCCCATGGAGAGAGAAGCCAGCAAGCAGCCCAGGAAATAGAAAAGAAGCCCAGCCTGCAGCAAGACGGCCCAGCCCAGCCCAGACACAGAGCTGAAGCCCAAACCGAAACCCAGCACCTCCCTGCCGACCAACAAAGAAAAGAAAAGTTTCTGAATTTTTTGGTCTTTACCATGTGTGTTTCACAAAAGCGTGTCTAGCTTTTCAGCAGCTCAACAGACTGTCAGATACACAAAAAACTTTGCATCACTTCCCTACATTTCCTCCCATTCCCAAACATAACACAGGGGCCACTGGGAACAACTGGGATCAGACTGGGAGCAACTGGGAGCAGCTAGGACCAAGCTGGGAGCAACTGGGATCATCATGGCATCAGAGTAGGATCATACTGGGAGGGACTGGGTCTGTGCTAGAGGCAACTGGGATCACACTGGGAGGAAATGGGGACATGCTGGGGACCAATGGGATCATACTGGGAGCAACTGGCACCACACTGAGGGTGACTGGGATCCTTCTGGAATCATACTGGAAGTGACTAGGGGCAGGCTGAGGGCAATTGGGACCATGTTGGGGCAACTGGGATATACAGGAAATGACAGGAATCATGCTGGAGGTGACTGGGAGTGGCTGTGAGCAAATGGAATCATACCGGAAGCTACTGGGAGCAACTGGGAGTGAGTGGAAACACATTAGGGACAACTGGGATGTACTGGGAGAGACCAGGAGTGACTGGAATCACAAAAGAACCATAAAGGAAGTCACTGGAATAATACTGGGAGTATCTGGGATTGACTGGAATCCTACTGGGCGTGGCTGGAATCCTACTGGGTGACTTGGAGTGACTGGGACCATACTGGGGGCAAATGGCACTGTACTGAGAGTGACTGGGTTCATCCTGGAATCATACTGGGAAGGACTGGAACCATACTGGGAGTGTCTGGAACTATAGTAGGGCTGAATGGGAACACCTGGGATCATACTGGGAGTGACTGGGATGATACTGGGATCACACTGAGTGTAACTGGAAGTGACTGGGACCATCCTGGGGGTGACTGGGAGCCACAGGGCCCATGCTGGGAGTGACCTGGGGGGAACTGGCCCGGCTGGGGCTCAGGGTTGTTCTCCCCCAGGGCTGCCCTGGCTCCTGCTGCCACCCTGGGCCCCACAGAGCCGAGGGACAGGGGACAGCTGAGGGACAGGAGACAGGGGCAGGGACGTGGAGAGGTAGAAGGGAGTTCCAGGGGGTCCTTGAGCCCAGGAAAGGGGAGTCCAGGGTTTCCCAAAAAGGGGGGACAAGGGTGGGGACACCAGGGATGTTCGAGAACGAGGAGTTCAGGGGGTCTCTGGTTTTGCACACAGCTGGGGCTGGGGACTGGGAAAGGCAGGAATGGGGGACCAAGGCATTCCAGGGCATCCCAGGGTCAAGCCAATGGCCAGTCTGGAGGCTGGGAGCCATGGGATGGCCGGGGAAAGGGGAGCAGAGAGCCCTGATGTCCAGGAATGGGGTGTGAAAAATGCATGTATTTTATGATTGGCTTTTCACAAATATTAAAATGAATATTATATGTGTTGTATTAGAAAGCAATGCTGTATTAATTTTCTTAAGTACTGTGTTAAATATAGTTTTAGGTTATAAAAATTGTTAAAATAGAACTATGCTATGTAAGATGCTTTGTTTAAAAGAAAGGACTTGCAGCGAGATAACTTGCAGCCACAGGACACCTAGATCTTTCAGAGAAAAAGAATTTATGGCCTTCTTATCAGAAGAAACAAACTTCTTCCCACCTTGGAGGTGCTATTAGGATTAGAGGGAAGAAGTTGACACTGGTCAGACAGAATCCTGTGTTTGAATGGAATTTATGCATCATGTATGAAGTGTATGAATATGCAACGGGCTGCTGTTTTTAAGGGTTAATCCTTTGTTACCAGGGGTCCTTTTTTGGGCCCGTGATGCCCAGAAAAAGGTACCTGGACGTCCATAACTCTTTGTTTTTATTGTCTCATATTGTCTTTATTCAATTTGTCCAAATTGTTATTACTCTAATTGTGTTACTATATAACCATCTTATTACTATTAAACTGTAAAAATTTTAAAAACAAGTGATTGGCGTTTTTCACAATTTGGTAGCAGAGGATGGTTACTAACTCCTCGCTGCCGGTGCTTTGGGAGAGTCAGAGTGGGGAAGGCGCGCCCTGCCCTCTTTGGCAGCCTCGCTCTGCTTCCCCTGAAGTGACCGACAGACGCAGGTTACGATCTGTGGACAAAAGGAGACAATAAAACAAAGAGAACGGGAAAAGGGTCCCTACAACTGCTGTAATTTGCCCCCTAAGAGTAGTAGTGCGCACGAAGAACCCGGGAAGGAAAAAGGATTGGTAAGTATTTCTCGGGGGGCAGGTACGGGGGGATGAATGTGTGTGAATGAGAGGCGGGCTGGTTGTCCCAGACCTGCCAAGTGAGTGCGGAGTCTCCCACGCTGCGTTTCCGACTTTTCGCTGGAAAAGCGGCCAGTAAAGAGACAAAGCGACTCATAAGAGAGTGAAAGAATCCCCGGGGGTGACTGGGACTGGGTCTCAGGGAGGGGTTGGACCCCTCGGTGGTGGGGAGCAAGGTTTCCTAGCCCAATCCACTAGGAAACAGGACAGGAGGGGCTCCTAAAACCTGCTGGGTTGAGGGATTTATATTCCAAGAGCATCCAAGAGCAGGGTTGAGCAGAATTCTGTCCGAGTGAGGATATGCCCGAGAACACTCAGGGTGGGACAACACAGCTAGATTGGGGGATAAAAAAATGCCCAAGAACATCCAGGGTTGGACAACACAGCAGAACAAATGAAATGCCAAAGAGCATCTGTAGTTGTACCACACCGCTGGGTTGAGGGACAGAAAATGCCCAAGAGCATCTGAGGTTGAACAACACAGCTGGATTGAAGGAAAATTACCCGAGAGCATCTGGGGTTGGACAACACGACAGGATTGAGGGAAAAATTGCCCAAGAGCATTTGGGGTTGGATAACACAGCTGGGTTGAGGGATATCCAATAGCACCGGGACTGGCCAGTAACACCTAAACTTGTAATAGGCGATGTGAAAGTAAAAGGTACCTTATTGTTGTTTTGTGGTGTGTGAGAGTGAGACACACACAGAGCCAGCCTCAACTTCCTGGGCAGGTGGGAAGGGGGAGGTGTGGAAAGAGCGAGTGACCTGCACACCAGGCTGCAGCTCCCGGCTGGGTGGGGGCTTCTGGGCCCAAGAGGAGCGAGTGACCTGCGAACCAAGCTAGCGTTCCCTGGGCGTGTGAGGGGCCGTAGCTGAAGAGTGTGAAAGACACGCAGACAGCCTCACAGGGGAACGGGCACCAGAGGCAGCCAGAGTCAGGGCCCTTCTAGGGGGCCTGGTGACACTGAGACCTGGAGGTAAACCCCAAAGCGAAAGAGGGGGCCACAAGGACCTGTGATTTTCTAGCAATAAGGATCCCCTTTGTGTCTTGAGAGTGTGAAGGAATGTGTGAAAGTGAATGAGAAATAAAAGTGAGTGAATGTAGACGAATGAAAGTATAGGTAATGTCGATTGTGCATTTTAAGCCTTACCATATCTCCTTGGAGGGAGTTGGATTGTATTGAAAAGCAGTGTGAGAAAAAGGGGTTTTTTTGGGTGTAAGTAGTTGAAAGAAAAGTGGTATTTAAGTTGTTAGTAAAAAGTGAAAAACAGAAGCAGGGGACGAATAGATAGAAAACTGAAAAATGAGACAGAAATTCAGTAAGGTGGATACAGGAAAAGAAAAGCAGAAAAAAAATACCAACAGAAATACCCCAAGACAGCACTTTGGGAGTTATGTTAACAAACAGAAATACAACTCATTGCAAAATACAGGGTATGCAGAAGTTGATGAGAAAAAACATGCAAACTTGTGAATTATATACTTAAAAACAGCATTAGAAAATTTAACAGAAAAGAGTTATATATTGATTCAAGGTATGCCTTTAGAGTAGCACATACCTTAAGAAAAATTTTAAAAGGGAGATTGCTTAATTAAAGAAGAAAAAGATTAGTACATGAGAAACTTATTTTCGAGGTTTTAGAGGCATTACAATTACCTAAGAGAGATAGCAATAGTACATATTAAAGGACACCAAAAGGTAAAGACCTAGAAATAAGAAGAAATAAAATAAATAACTGGCAGATCAAGAAGCTAAAGATGCAGCAGAAAATAGAGCTGAAAGAGTTAATATTAACTCCAAATGAAGAAAAAAAAAGGGGGGGGGAATTAAAACAAGATTGTGGCGAACAAGATAAATCGGGGAAATAGAAACATCTTAATATGGAAGACAATTAGATAATAAAACGCTTACGAGGGAATAGCAGAGGACGTGTATCAAAAAGCCCGGTGGGATACACAGGCTAGGTGTGATCATTTTTTTAAAAGAACTATGGGTGCATTGAGACCTTTAGAGTAAAAAACAAGTACCTGAAACATGTATAATTTGCCAAAAGATAAATAAAAGGGTGATGAGAAAAACAATATGAGAAGGTCGTCAGTTAGCTCGTCGACCATTTCAAAGCATCCAAAAAGCAAAACGGGGAAAGTATAGAGCTGAGAACAAATTACCTCATCCATTCCCGTTCGTTCCCCCACTCGTTCGCACCAGCCCTCCCAGCCCCTGTGCCGGCTCCGGCACAGTCCGTCTGTCCCGGTCCGTCTGTCCCGGTCCGGCCGCCTGGCCCGCGTTCTTGCCGGGGGTGGGGGTCTGTCCTGCCGTGTGCACCGTGGTTACCGCGCTGATCGCACCGAGGGGGGTCCCGTCTGTCCCATCCCCGGCTGCCCTGACTCTGTCGGCTCCCGCCGCTGCAGCCGGGGTCAGTCCCGGCTTTGTCTCTGCCGGATCAGCCCCCGTGAGCCGAGTGAGGGCGATCCCCGCTCCAGCTCGGTCTGCACAGGAACAGCCCCTCGGGCGATCCCAGCCACAGACCCCGCCTCTGGAGCCCCCAGACCCTGAGCTGTGCCGATCCCCTCGGGCGATCCCAGCCACAGACCCCGCCTTTGGAGCCCCCAGACCCTGAGCTGTGCCGATCCCCTCGGGCCATCCGGGCTGCAGACCCCGCCTTTGGAGCCCCCAGACCCTGAGCTGTGCCGATCCCCTCGGGCCATCCCGGCTGCAGACCCCGCCTCTGGAGCCCCCAGACCCTGAGCTGTGCAGATCCCCTCGGGCCATCCCGGCTGCAGACCCCGCCTTTGGAGCCCCCAGACCCTGAGCTGTGCCGATCCCCTCGGGCCATCCCGGCTGCAGACCCCGCCTCTGGAGCCCCCAGACCCTGAGCTGTGCCGATCCCCTCGGGCCATCCCGGCTGCAGACCCCGCCTCTGGAGCCCCCAGACCCTGAGCTGTGCCGATCCCCTCGGGCGATCCCAACCACAGACCCCGCCTCTGGAGCCCCCAGACCCTGAGCTGTGCCGATCCCCTCGGGCCATCCCAGCCACAGACCCCGCCTCTGGAGCCCCCAGACCCTGAGCTGTGCCGAGCCCCTCGGGCCATCCCAGCCACAGACCCCGCCTTTGGAGCCCCCAGACCCTGAGCTGTGCCGATCCCCTCGGGCCATCCCAGCCACAGACCCCGCCTCTGGAGCCCCCAGACCCTGAGCTGTGCCGATCCCCTCGGGCAATCCCGGCTGCAGACCCCGCCTCTGGAGCCCCCAGACCCTGAGCTGTGCCGATCCCCTCGGGCCATCCCGGCTGCAGACCCCGACTTTGGAGCCCCCAGACCCTGAGCTGTGCCGATCCCCTCGGGGAATCCCGGCTGCAGACCCCGTCTCTGGAGCCCCCAGACCCTGAGCTGTGCCGAGCCCCTCGGGCCATCCCAACCACAGACCCCGCCTCTGGAGCCCCCAGACCCTGAGCTGTGCCGATCCCCTCGGGGAATCCCGGCTGCAGACCCCGCCTCTGGAGCCCCCAGACCCTGAGCTGTGCCGAGCCTCCCCGTCCTGCCCTGAGCTCCATTCCCTTGGTAACCACAGCTCCGGCTGCTTAAGGAAACTCTCTAAAGGAATCACTTTATTGAAACACTAAAAAATCAGTTAGAAGAAAGCCCTCTCCTGATTCTTCCTAAAAATACGTGAGAAAGGCTGTAGAAGATAAAAATCCAAAAAGAATGGGATAAAGAGATTGGTCTATTTCCATTAAGAGAGGTTCTCAAAGGGGGGTGATGGATCAGAGTTTGTAAATGCTTCTTTGACTTTGTCTGTGGTCTGAAATTTTAAGAAATAAATAAAAGAGATATTTGGAGAATCCCATAGGCATAGCTGAACAATTAGACCAACTTTTAGGTCCAAACATGTATACTTGAGAACAGATGTGGTTGGTAATGAAAATAATATTTTTCTCAGGAAGAAAAGCAATTAATCAGAGCAACTGAAATAAAAGCTTAAGAAAAAGATAATCTGCAGGGACCCCCAGAGAAGACAAAATGCCAACTGTACCTCCTGAATGGAGTTAAAATAATGAGGAGGGGAGTAAACACATGAACAGTTATTGTAATAACATAACCAAGAGAATAAATGAGACAGCATATCAAAGGCGAAATGTGAAAACAAAAGATTTTTGAGAGACAGCTTTTAGAGGGGAAAGAAAAAACTCCAACTAAATAGATAAACAAACTTTAGAGAAAAAGGAAAATGGTCCTAAGTAAGCAGAAGATCTGAAAATCTTTAAAGAAATGGGCCCATAAAAAAAAAAAAAAGTCATAGGCTTTAATTTTTTGGGGGGGAACAAATACCATCAGGAGCCTGTGATAACTTTAAAAGTAGGTCCCCAAGAAGAAGAATTGGAATTTGTTATAGACACAGGGGCAGAGAAAACCTGCCTGTTAAACGTTCCAAAAGGTTATAGTGTGAGCAAACATATAGTGAAAGTAACAGGGGCAAAAAGAGGAAGTTTTACATTTCTGGTCATTAAAGATGTGGTAATTGAGGGAACAAACTAAAATTTAGATGGGAGATGTGTTATTGGTCCCAGGGGCAGGTAGCAATTTATTGGGAAGAGTCTTACAAGTGCAATTAAGAGTAAGAGTTATATCAGAAAATAAGAAAATGACAGCTAGAGTTTTGAAATTAAGCCAAGAGGATGAAGAAAAAAAAATCAACAAAGAAGTTTGGGCTGGAGAAAGAAATAGGGGAAGAATAAATATCGACCCCATAAGGGTTACAACTGAGAGAGGAGAAAGAGAGAAGTTGAAGTAGAGAAGTAGTTAGGAAACTCTGAGATGTTAGAATGTGAAGTGATGACATCTTGGTGCTAGAAGAGAGCAGAAGTGTGAATGCAAGTTTTTTGCATGAAAGGCAGAGAAGTATCTTAACACATGGTTGTTAAGAGGTTATTCAATGCCACACTGGGGTCCGGAAAAGCCTTAGCAGAACGGGCCCTCCTTGAAGAGAAAAGAGGATAAGTTGACGAGAGAAAGAGAAAGAATGTCAGGAGCACCTGGGCACGCCAGGTTTGGGGTTGTCAAGGCTGGGAGGTGTCTGAGCGCTCCCTGCGATCGGCGGGGTCTCGGGGGCTGCGGCACGGACCGATCCATGGAGGTGCCCCGGGCGGGGCTGGCAGCAGAGGACACAGGTTTGCGGCCAGGAGCGGGCTGGCTCCGGGGCAGAGCTGCCGGGGGGCTCCCAGACTGTCGGGGTGCCGAGCCCAGGATGGCAGCGTCAGCCTGGAAGTAGGCCGAGAGAGAGAAGGGGAGAGAGAGAGAGAGAGAGAGGGAGAGGGAGAGGGCAAAAGAGACCCAGGGCAGCCCCCAGGGTCCCCATGCCCGGGGCTGCTCTCCCCTGCCCCGGCCCTGCAGCCAAGGGGCCGCACCGGGGGAAGGGCCAAGAACAGCATTGACAGCAGGGCTGTGAAAAGAGGGGCAGGGGGGACTAGCACTAAAAGATAAAATCAAAGCAGAGATTGCTGACTCTCCAAACCTCACAAAGCGGTTTGTTTTTCTTAAGTAAGAAGTTTTTTGGATTTTTTTTTTCTTTTGTGTGTTTTGTTTGCCGTTAACGAGAAGGCTTTTTTCCTGAAGAAGAGGCTGCTGTAGAGAAAGCTTTTAGCTAAACCCAGAAAGTTTAGAAGGAAAGTGAAACGTAAAAGTTAATGCAGTACTATCTTTCTTTTATTATCTATGCTATTAAGAAGTCCTTTCCAGGTACTACTGAAGCAACAATCAAAATCACGGAAAGAGAGTGAATTCATGCCAGCAGAATCAAAGGACTTGTGAAGAAACTTGAGGAACGGACTATCATATTTAAACCGGGTGATACTGAACTGACTTTCCAATGGGGACTGAGTGGTAATGGTTTGAGAAAACCCAAATGATCCAAGAAATGTACAAAGAATAACACTGAATTAAGAAATAAGATAATGCTTATATCACTGGATTTGAGCACTGCCTGAATAAAACATCTCCTTGGGGGAGGAATACCTCAGATAGAAAGATCAAGAACGTTTTTGTATTCTGACCTTAGCCCTAGAATTGTACAAGGGAGAAGGGGAATTACTATTTCCATTAGTAAACTTTACTTGATTCATTCCAATACTGGACATGCTAGGTGGGTTATAAGTAAATGCTTAAATTGTAAGAGTAATTAGTGTTGTGATTCGCAAAATTTATGCTCTTATTGCAAAAAGTGTTAAAGTACTGACTTGGTTTTGTGGATGGGAATTATTAGTGCCTGTTAAATGAGAGCTACCTGAGGAACAGTAAGAGACCACAGTTAAAGAGTGTCAAAAACAATTTGCCTAGCAATTAGTTAAGAGAAAGTGACAAGAAAATAGAGGGCAAGACCAGATTGGCCTCTTTATTTCACCACCAAGAAGATCAAATAAACCTGCTGTGGGTTGCAACCTCACAGGCATGGGAGGTGGGAGTATAAGCCATACTGGACCTCTGTTATTCCTGTTTCTGGCACTCACTTGTTGTCTTTTCCCTTTCGGGATACCAGCAGGATTGTGTCACAAATGCTACAGAAAGCATCACATAGAAAGAAACCAAAGTTCCTCCTTTATTACACACACCTATGTCAACAGCCACTGTTATAACCCATCCAAATTAAGAACTTGTAGGCAAAACAGAGTAAATTATTAGATTACAAGAAACTTAAGAAAAAGTGGCAATAGATTTAGAACTGAATGTCCAAAAGGAGAGAGATGGATTTGTTTTAAATTTAATCTTGAAGATGCGGTTCAAGATTTGGAAAAAAAACCCCAAATAATAAAGGAAAAGGTAAAACCAGCACAGCAATCTAACTCTGTATTGACTCCAAATTATCTGTTGAATTGTATTACAAGACTCCAAGCAGTTACAGAAATGATAGCAAATAAGGCTGCCCAGGCATTAGAGTTAACATTAAGTCAGCTAAGCCAAACAAAAACTGTAGGGTATCAGAAAGGTTCGCTTTAGACTATTTATTGGCCAAAGAAGGGGGTGTTTGTGGAAAGTTCAATATATCAGATCGTTGAAAATTGATGACCACAGAAAAGTCATTCTAGCAAAAGCAAAAGAAATCAAAAAGAAAAATATATACGCATATAACAACCCAGGTACCAGTCCAAAAATTAGAAAACAATGTTAAAATCTAGCTGGTGGGGTAATGTGTTAGAAGAAATTAAGATCTTTCATTTGTGTTACAACTGTTTTTATATTTCTTTCTTGTGTAATCCCGTGTTTTATTTTACCAGCATAGTCCAGAAGATATAAGTAGAAAAAAAATATTGCTCAAGCCAAATGATTTACAAAGAGTAAGAGTGGGGATTGTGAAAAATGCATGTATTTTATGATTGGCTTTTCGCAAATATTAAAATGAATATTATATGTGTTGTGTTAGAAAGCAATGCTGTATTAATTTTCTTAAGCACTGTGTTAAATATAGTTTTAGGTTATAAAAATAGAAACTATGCTATGTAAGATGCTTTGTTTAAAAGAAAGGACTTGCAGCGAGATAGCAGCCACAGGACATCTAAGTCTTTCAGAGAAAGGGAATTTATTGCCTTCTTATCAGAAAAAATGAACTTCTTCTCACCTTGGAGGCACTGTTAGGATTAGAAGGAAAGAAGTTGACAATGACCAGACAGAATCCTGTATTTGAATGGAATTTATGCATCATGTATGAAGTATATGAATATGCAACAGGCTATTGTTCTTAAGGGTTAATCCTTTGTTAATGGGTGTCCTTTTTCAGGCTCCTGATGCCCAGAAAAAGGTACCCGGACATCCGTAACTCTTTGTTTTTATTGTCTCATATTGTCTTAATTCAATTTATCCAAATTGTTATTACTCTAATTGTGTTACTATTTTTATAACTATTTTATTACTATGAAACTTTTTAACATTTTAAAAACAAGTGATTGGCGTTTTTCACACTGACTGTTCACCGCTGCCAATGCTCACAGTATTCTCCTAACACACTTGAGCTTCCTGTCTTTCAGTGAGAGAAAGATTCAGCTAAAGTCAAGGAAAGAGGGCAGGGGAGATGGAAACCTTCCCTTGAGATGCTTTTAGGAAGGCCTGAAGGGACCCTGCCTTTCCTTGGAACAGAGGTGGTCACCATGCATGGTGTTGCCTGACCTGCCCTAGGTGCTCCTCTATTCCAGAAGGACTTTTGCCCACTTCATCACTTGTCTGTCCCTGCAATTACAGGGCCTCAAACCTGCTCTGTGAGATACTAAACCTGTAAGTCAGCTGTAAGTTTTCAGAATATGGCACTGACCATGGCTCTAAGTAAGTTTTTTTAATCAGGCTTACAATATATTTTGAGAAGAAGAAGGAACAGAAGGGGTAGATACCACACAAGAATCCAGCAGAGTCTTCCCAGCTTTTTTGTCTGGGTTCTATGAAGCACAATGCCCAGTGCTTGCATTATGCTGTCTTTTCATGTGTTCTGGTGACCAGAACCATCCCATGGCCAGGCCCAGGATAATTTGGGTGCCAAAGTCCCATTGCCTGCAAACATCACACTCTTTTTTACCCAGCTGGTGCTCAGCTCAGCATATTTGCTGAGACAACTTTAGGACTGTTTTCCTTAACTTGGCAGTTCTAGCAGATGTCCTTATGGCCCCTAAATTCTGCATCCTTTGTGTCCACTATCAATGGGCATCCTTCTTCCCAAGCTTTGTCAACCTCCCTCTGGGTCTGAGATCAGTGAAACGGGCCCAGCCCTGAGTCTTAAAGACAATTCTAGCAACAACTACTTTGCTTTTCTAATACCTGGCCATCACTTCGAGCTTGTAGGCTGCTATGTGTGTCACAGGTTAAATGTCTCTTCCTGTTGATCAGGCTTGGAAGTGCGGACAGCCCAGGCATGACAGGATATGTTTTCTTCAGGAAATGGGACGTAGGGCCCAGCTTGCAACAGGTCCAGGCCCGCGCCTTCCAGAGCGCCAGAAGGTTCGCGGCGCCATTGCAGGGCTCAGGGCGCCTCCTTGTGGGCAAGAGTCGCCTCGACAGCGCGGGCGCCGCGCGGCGGGGCCAGAGGGCGGGAAGGGGCGGGCGGGTGTGAGGGGCGGGGCGGTTCGTGCCTAGAGCCGAGCCCGCGCTGTACCTCGGCGCCTTCCCGGCTCGGTGTTGGGAGCGAGCCGCCGCTGCTCGGGCTCTGGGAGAAGCGTGCGGCCGCTGCGGAGTCCCAGCCCGCAGATTTGGCTGCTGGCCGAGGCTGCAGTGCAGAGCTGCCATGCCAGAGCTGCCGTGCGCCGTGGCACTGCCAGAGCCCCTGGCAGAGCCGGGCTGGAAGTGCCGACAGCTGAGGGAAGCCCTGCCATGGCAGCGCCCCAAGCTCTTGCTTATCCCACAGAAAGAGAGGATCAGCACCTGGAGGTGACTGCGTCATTCCTGGAAAGGGACTATCTGCTTACAGTTGCGATGTCTGGCAGCAAGCAGGACGGCGCTGGTGCCAGGGAGCCAAGTGAGGGCAAAGCAGCCCTGTGACAGCCTGGCCCAGTGGCTCTTGTGGCAGCAGGCAGCGTGGGGATCAGAACAGAGGCAGGGGGAGGCAGGAGCTGCTCGGCCATGCCAGGGCTGGGAGCCTCCTTCCTGCCCAAGTGGGGCCCAGCTGGGCCAGGGGGCAGCTCCTGGGACAGCCGTGCCCGCAATGGCCCCTGCTCTGCAAGGCCTCCAGCGCTGCCCATCAGCCAGGCAGGGACAGAGCAGCCTTGGGGCCGATGCTGCTGCAGGCTCAGACCCCGCACAGCTGCTCATGCCCGGTGCCATTGGCTCTGTCCCCTGCAGCCTGCATGCTGTGTCACCGTGCAGAGGCTGAGCCCTGTGCCTCCCCAGGCCCTGGCAACTGTTCCTGTGCTGCTCCTGCACTGCCCAGGGCACCCACGGGCCCTGCTCGGGCCGCACGCAGACCAGAACCAGCTGGGGCTGTGACAGCTCTGCTGCTCTGGGCCCAGCCCTTGGGCAAAGCACCCACCTGTCCCTGGGCTGGGGGCAGTGCCCAGGCTGGGCTTGGCAGAGCCCATCCGCTCCTGGAGGGCTGGGGCCACTGCTCTGGCCTGGCCTGGCCCGGCCCTGGGGTCCCTTGGCATTCCTGCTTGCCCTTGCATCCACCAGGGATGGGCTGCAGCTCAATGGCCCCGGCCTGGCCGCACACTCAGGTCTGGAGCCTTCCCATGGCTCCCCAGGGCACGAGAGCCTCAGCCCCAGCTCCCAAACACGACCTAACAGGGTTTGCTGATATTGATCCCTGTTAGACCTTTGAAAGCATGTTGAAAGTAACCTTGTTTGGCAACTCCTTCAAGGAACAAACGTGATTCGCTTCTAATCAGTAAAAACTTTATTGGTTTGCTTGCACTTCCTATAGGGTATCCTAATGCTTCCTTTGGCGTTCCAGAAAATAATGAAAATCTAACAAATTCTAAAGAGAAGTTCTTGAATCCACTATGAGGAGAAGTCTCTACATTCACTATCCTTACATACACTTAAGTAGCTGCTCCTGTAACACACAAAGATGTAGTGGTTTACCTGACTGGACCACACAACAGGATGTTATACACACCGCTACACTAAAAAACTTCTCTTCCCAGTTCATCACAAATTTAAAGCTCTTCTCGAGGTCCTGACTTAATTTTACATGCACATTCATACCTGCAATCCCTCCCCATGCTCAGTTTTCACCTAGACTTACCAGGGAACAGATGTTCCATACTCACCTCAAGCAATAATCTACGTCTGTCTTCCTAACCCTCTTTTTCTTCACTGACTTCTACTAATCTACAAAATAACTTGGACCCTCTGCACAAAAGAAACATCCAATTAATAGCCTTAAACACTTGTGATTGTGCTGCTACTTCTAACAATCTTGACCACCACAGCACTAAAATCAGAAATCAATTCTTCACATCCTTCCTGTTCTCCTGCCCCCACCACGCCTTGGCTCCAGCAGAAATGTTCCCTACTGCAGCCTGGTGTGCTAAGAACAATCAAAGGCAGCAGCACTTTCCCTCAACATGCTGCAATCTGAATTGCAGTGAAATTGCAGCTGTTGCATTAGAAGCTCAGCACCAGCACCCCACATCTTCCCCCAGAACTGAGGCCTGCTGAGGCCTGAGCTCTCCATTTCAACACACCCTGTAAATCAGGCTGCCTGGAAGATTGCAGGCTGGTAACTGTGTGAACACAGCAGTGCATTTCAGCAGAGTTATGGAATCAGTCTCATGGAAGGCACATCCTTTAAGCTTAAGACTCTATTCTACAAAATCTAGCCAGCAATTGTTTTGGTGGCCTGTGCAGGTTTTGGGGACTGTGCATGTTTCCTTTGGATGTTGTTTTCTTTGTTTCTAAATACAAAATTCACTGGATTCAGAAGCGAAACCCCAGATTCATTAGAACAAAGAACCACAGGGACATATGTGGCTGACAAGAACACTCCTCATTTCTAATGGTAACACCAGAAAGAGAGGAAAAAGATAAAGATGATTTAAATACCTGAAAGGATCTGAAATGTCTACATAAGCTGTCAAGTGACTAAGTTTTTGGTAAACTCTAAAAGTCCAGATTCCTATTCGGTAATTGTCTGAAAGAAAAGAAAGCCAGAAAATCTGGTTGACCTTTATTTTGCCAGGACTTTCTCAAGGGATTCTACCACAACTTGGATCACAAGTGAGGGTGGCAAATTTTGACTAGAAAACTTTGATAACTAGGCAGCATTTTTTCCTCCTCACTGAATTACAGGAAGGGTTTAAAAGGAAAAAAAAATATAAAAGAGCGTAAAGAAATTCTATCATACCTCTTAGGCGTTCATCATCTTTGGAGAACAAAAAAAAAAAACTCTAGCACTTCCTGTGCATGGTAAAGAAAGAAACCTAGAAAAGGACAAAGGGATTTGAGCATCCTAAATTGTACTATCAAATTTCATGAACACAAGTTAATCCTGTAGTGCTTCAGAGAAATGCCATACATTGAAAAGCTTTATTCCCTAGAAACCAAATAAATCTTTTTATTTTCCAAATCCTCTTTTAAAGAGAAAACTGACTGTGTCTTTGGCTTTTGGCCAAACTCAGTTTGGAGTTGGTCAAACCAAAATGACCCAGTTAATTTCCTGTGCTCTGCTCTTTCTTTCCATATTCACATTCACATCCAATGGGTTGCTGGGAGTTTTGACTCTGTGCAGCACAAACGGTTTTCTAAGATGACTTTCATTGCTCAGAGGTGTGCAATGTCAGTTTCCCATTCCCTGAGTGCTGCTATTAATATTCCCACAGCATCCAACTACTACAGCCAAGTAGACAACAAAGAGAAATGGAACTTGCATTTCTTGGTCCTGTTCAATTTCTGACATCTCAGGCTCATCGTCACCCTCAGAACTGCTGTCCTGGAAACATGGATCCTCTTGCCATGTGGCTTTTACTGGCTTTATTGTCCCAAGCGCGTGAGGCTCTGCAATGACAGCACCAATAGAGAAAAAAAGCCAAAACCAGATTATTCCTCTAATCATCAGGAAGAATTCCTCCTTTCACGTGAAATACTTACAGTGGAGAAGAGAGATTTAGGAAGGACAGAATCTGACCCTGCCAGATTTTCTAAGCTACATTTCTGCTTCACTTTGTATTTTCCACTTTGTTCCAGGGATCCCTTATGTATTCTTAAACATTTCTCATTGCATTCAGAAGACACTGAATACCTTTTCAGTTCAGCGCAAGTCTGGGGGGCTCATTGCTTTGTGCTGTTGCGTTGGGTTTTTTAATATTTTGGGTAACTTCACGGGGTTTCTTTTCTCTCCTACATGACTGGGACTTGAGTTAATGTTGTTTCATCTTCATTTCAGACGGCCTCATTTTATCTAAGGTTAGGACACCCCAATGATCATGTGTCATTCCATTTCCTTTTTCTAAAGGTCCAAGAGTAGAATTCAGTAACAAACAGAATGTTCATGGATCTTGGGGCCAGCTCTCGGACTTTGCTCCTCCCTCTACATTAACGCACATTTCCTTAAAAGCCTTGTGAGTTCCTATGAAACTTGATATGACTGGTGTGTCACCTTTTTCCCTGTTTGAGGAATTCAGGGCATGAGAACAAGCTTTTTCACCACTCAGCAAAAACCCCCAATGCCTTCTCAAAGCATGCCTTTCAGAATTCCTGAGATGCAAGCATGAGGCACCTCTCAATAATCACAACCCTAGCAAGCAGAAATGAAGATCAAAATGCTTCTGCCTAATTACTGACTTCTGTTGCTGAAAATCCCCTGCATCCTGACCTTTATTACACCGTATTGCCCTACAGTGCCTGCCAGAAGCTCTTCCTTAGCAATGGCACTGTTAGAAGGGTTCTGCTGTTACCTTCTTTGATGCCCAACTCCTCTGTGCCTCCAAAGAAAGAAAACTTGAAGTAACTCGTCTCCTGAGCTGCATCATCCTCAGGCAAAGGTCCCAAATGGTCATCTGGGGCAGAGTCCTGTGCATCCTCTTTGTCCCAGGGTATTTCCTCAGTCTGGTTTGCTCTTTGAAGGTCTTTCAAAGAATAAACCAGAATAGACGGAGGAAATACCGTCTATTCTGGTTTGTTCTTTGAAAGGCCTCTTTCAAATCCGCAGCAATGGTGTAGGAGTTGTCTTCAGACAGTGAGGCAGTGTCTCATCTCTTTCTTCTTTTTTTGGCTTTACTGAAATGAGATTGTTCAAGGATAGCAACACAGCACACGTCCTTTTCGGACACAGCTTCCCTAAGAGCCACCTTGCTCTGAATGTCTCCCTAAGCATATCCAAGCCCATTAAGGAGTGGTTCATTATCAAGGGTAAGCAGTGGGGAAACATCTGAGGTTGAAGTCTAAAGGCCGGAACAAGAGTCCTTTTTAATTAGCCACATCCTTAAGTGACTTTTCACTGAATACACAGTTACACAGAAATCAAGGTATTTAGCCCAGACTTCTTCCTGCCAGTAGAAACATCAAGAGCTAATAGGGTTTGCCCACAGAGCTGCACATCTCAGGGTCCCTGCACTGACCGTTCTCACCTTCACTTCTGGCAAGGAACACACGGCCTAGAAAGAAAAGATGACGGCACTACGTGCTGCTGTTGGAGGTCCCAGTTGAGGTCCGACGTCGCTGGTGGGAGCGGCTGCTCCTGCGGGATGTCCCCGACCATGTCCCCCTACGCCTGGGCCTCTCAGCACTCGCTGCTGTCGTCCTGCTCCTGTCCTGGCGACTCCTGGACCGCACAGTTTGAGTCGAGGCCCGGCGCTGCTGGCGGGAGCGGCTGCGTCTGGGGAATGGCCCTGACCATGTCTCCCTTCGCCTGGGCCTCTCAGCCCTTGTCCCTGTGCCACTGCTGCTGCCGCGGCGACTCCTGGAGCGGACAGGTGGACTCTGGGCCCAGCCTTGCTGGCGGGAGCGGCTGCGTCTGGGGGATGGCCCGGACCATGTCTCCCTTCGCCTGGGCCTCTCAGCCCTTGTCCCTGTCCCACTGCTCCTGTCACAGCAGCTCCTGGAGCGGACAGGTGGACTCCGGGCCCAGCCTTGCTGGCTTGAGCGCCTGCGTCTGGGGCATGGCCCTGACCATGTCTCCCTTCGCCTGGGCCTCTCAGCCCTTGGCCCTGTCCCACTGCTCCTGTCACAGCAGCTCCTGGAGCGGACAGGTGGACTCCGGGCCCAGCCTTGCTGGCGGGAGCGCCTGCGTCTGGGGGATGGCCCTGACCATGTCTCCCTTCGCCTGGGCCTCTCAGCCCTTGGCCCTGTCCCTCTGTTCCTGTCATGGCAACTCCTGGAGCGGACAGGTGGACTCTGGGCACGACCTTGCTGGCGGGAGCACCTGCGTCTGGGGGATGTCCGTGATGGTGTCTCCCTTTGCTTGGGCCTCTCAGCCCTTGGCCCTGTCCTACTGTTCCTGTCACGGTGACTCCTGGACCGGACAGGTGGACTCTGGGCGCGACTTTGCCGGCGAGAGGAGCTTCGCCTGCGGCTGGGCCCAGCACGTCTGGAATGGACCCTGTCCTCAGGGTCAGGGGACGTGCTGCGTGTTGCCCTTGATCTGCTGATGCTGCTGGTGTCCAGTGAGGAAGATGGCAGCGCCTGCTGCCATGCTGCGTGTTGGGGCCTGCTGTGGCTGCCCATCTCTGGAGATGGAGGTGGGGAAACCAGCACCAATGGCACAGGGCTGTGGGAGCTGGGGCTGATGGCCTCAGATTCTGACCAGCCACGAGCAGATTGTAGTCCTGACTGTCTGGCCGGCCTGGGGCCATTGAGCTCTGTCTCATCCCTGGAGGCTGTAAGGGCAAGCAGGAATGTCAAAGATCACCCAGGCCCCGGCCAGGCCAGGCCAGAGCAGTGCCTCCAGCCCTCCAGCAGTGGATGCTGCGCTCTGCCAAGCCCGGCCTGGGCACTGCCCCCAGCCCAGGGACACCGGGGACTTTGACTCATACATGTTCCGAGCCCAGCACAGCTGTCACACTCCCATCTCTGTGTGCTGTTCCTCAGGCCAGAGCAGCGCCTGTGGGTGCCCTCAGCAGCACAGGAGGAGCACAGGAGCAATTGCCAGGGCCTGGGGAGGCAAACAAGCTCATAGCACTGAGAACAAAAAGTGTACCAGCACGTGGTTGTCTAGCCAAGCGCTTCTGCTTCTTCCTGCTTTGAGCCCTTGTCGAGACACAGGTTCCCTGCAGAGCCCCAGGTGCAGCTTCCCAACTTACCCCTGTTCCTCTGCCTCCTCCCTGCCCCCAGGGTAAAGGCAATCCCTGGCATTGCATTGGCCGTGCCTCACTCCTAGATCTGCGAAGGCATCGTTGTCCTCCCACGTTGGCTGTCTGATGGAGAAAGGAAGAGATGATGAATTTCTGCTGCTCTCCCTCACGGAGGTCCAGGGTGTCCCAGCTCTTTCTCCAGCACTTTTCCAAGTTGGGGGTGAAGCTGAAGCCCAGACTCACAGGACAGGGCAGGGCCAGGGCTCCTGGGGCAGGGCCTGGCACAGCACAGCACTTGCACCCTCCTGGCTGGTGGGCCAGGCAGAAGGACACCAACCTGAAGGGGACTCGGATCCCCAAGATGAACATTTCAACAGGGAATTCCCCACTGTCTCTGCACAGGGGGCACTGGAAATAGAAAGCACCAGCGCGCAAGGCCTGTCCCTGCAGGGCAAACACAGGCAGGGTGAGCGAGGCCCTGCTGCTGCTGCTGCTGCTGCTGAGCACCTGCTGTGCCCCAGGGCTCAGGGGAGGGCTCCTACCTGGATGCAGTCCCTGTGGAACCAGGCCTTTTTGCACGCTGGGCACACCAATGTTGTGAAGGTCTTTCTGTCCTCCACAGGTTCCATGCAGATGAGGCAAACGGTGTCCGGCTCAGGAGTCACATCCACCTCCTGCTCTGGACGGTGCTCAGGGCAGAAAGAGCTGGGGGCAAAGGGATGGGGAAAGTGAGAAATGCTGGATCATTCCCCAGGGGTGGCCATAAAGAGAGATGAGGTACCTGAACGGAGTAACGTATAGATTGACACAGCCGCCCTCCTTGGTACAGGGCAAGTGGAACCATCTGTCACAGTTCTCCCTGCAGCACATGATGGTTGCCCCGCTCTGGCCGCAGACGCAGCAGCGCTGGAAAGAGCCAAGCAGCTGCATCAGCAGCAGCAGCAGCAGCAGCAGCCTCGAGGCCTCCCCAGGCAGCCCCAGGGCTAAGGGCAGGGCGCAGGACGTGGCCGCTGCCGGCTCCCAGCCCACAGAGCCGCCAGCTGGAGGAGGGAGGCTGCTGTGCCAGGGCCTCTGTGCCACAGCTGCTGGGAGCCAGACTTTGTCCCGACTGTTGGGCCGGCCTTTCTTTCCTGCAGTCTGGGCTAAGCTCTGGCAAACCTCGCCAGGCACAAATCTCCCTGCTCTTGTCAGGCTCTCACCTTCTGTGCCGCCCGCCGCACTGCAATTAGGAGATCTCGAGGGAGAAAGTCCATGAGTCCCCCGCGGTCCGTCTCTTGCTGAAATAGTAGAGTGGCGAAGAACTGCAGCCAAGGGGAGAAGCTGATGAGGAGGGGGCGGGAGGAGCTGCCCATTGCAAAGGTGGAGGGAGCGCCCGGAGCCACTCACCATGCAGAACACGTGGGCACAGAGCCCACCCTTCTGCAGTTTGTCACCGCACATGTCCGGGTCAGCCTCGGCACGGCGACACAGCATGCAGGCTGCAGGGGACAGAGCCAATGGCACCGGGCATGAGCAGCTGTGCGGGGCTCTGAGCCTGCAGCAGCATCGGCCCCAAGGCTGCTCTGTCCCTGCCTGGCTGATGGGCAGCGCTGGAGGCCTTGCAGAGCAGGGGCCATTGCGGGCACGGCTGTCCCAGGAGCTGCCCCCTGGCCCAGCTGGGCCCCACTTGGGCAGGAAGGAGGCTCCCAGCCCTGGCATGGCCGAGCAGCTCCTGCCTCCCCCTGCCTCTGTTCTGATCCCCACGCTGCCTGCTACCACAAGAGCCCCTGGGCCAAGCTATCAGAGAGCTGCTTTGCCTTCACCTGGCTCCCTGGCACCAGGACCCTCCTGCTTTCTGTCAGACATGGCGGCTGTCTACGCTGAGTCTATCTCCTCGAAGGACGTGGTCACTTCGAGGTGCCGTTCCTCTCTGTCTATGGGAGAAAGAAGGGGGGGGGGGGGAGTTTGCAGAACAGGCCCAGAACCACGAGGCTCTACTCCCTGCTCAGCCCTGCGTGAGCCCTGCTCCTGTCTGTTTCTCCTCCCGTCGTCACCTTGAGTAACACTGCAGTGTCCTCTGGCTGTTCCTCTGCTGATTCTGTGATTTTGGGAAGGGAGAGGCAGGTGAGCCTGCAGCACAGGCCCAGAGCCCCGAGGTGTGGGGCCCCTCTGGTCCCTGGGCAGCCACATCCCCGCCCTACCTTCTCCTCCCGTTGTCAGGTCGCACTGACACTCGGCTTGAGCCCCGCGTTCCCTTTTGTGGCCTTGGTGGCACAGGTCACAATGGCCACTCTGACATCAGCACCGTGTACCCAAAATCGGGGCAGCCATGGCCCCAGGTCCCTGGCAACCACTTGTGGCGGCCCCCTTGGGCACCGAGCTTCTAAAATGGTCCGAGCGTTTGCTCAGGGTGGAAGCACGGCCGGGAATCCGGCAGCAAGTGCAGGGTCAAATGCCAGGCCCTGGGGCAGCCATCCAGGGTGGCACTGTAGGCAGGGAGGTGCTGTTCAGGCACTGCCACACTAGGGCTCCGGCCCCAGCCAAGGGAAATTTCTGCTCCTGCCCCTGGCAGGCGGTGGCCCAGAGAGCCCGTGCGGAGTCAGCTGCACTACAGGGATTCCATCCCTGCTCTAGGTGAACTGATGTTTTCATCAAGACCTGTCTGCAGAAAACTAAGATGAACCTGATTTGATGCTGCTGCTGATCACCATTGGGTACAGGAGATAAACCTGGACACCACCACAGCTGCCTCCGTTATCCTGCCATCATATGAACTAATAACTTTGACTTTCCATATAAATGGAAAAATTAGTATTAAGCTTCTGAGAAACGTCATCTTTTATACTGACTCAGCAGAAAGACAGAAAATTCACTGAGAATTTTCTGTGTACCTTTGACAGGAGAGCTTGCAACTGTCCTCCACTCAAGTCAAATACAGGAGGATGCTTTTCCTACATTATAGGAACTTTGCCAGTTTGGTCCATGCTTTCCTACTAGAAAATACATTGGAAAAAATTAGGAAGAGAAGCACAAACAATTCTTGTCAATTTTTCTCTTTCGTGTCTTTGCAAACATGCTCCTGGAAATGCAGATCCATGACTTGTGGAACAATCAGTGGCATCTCTGGGAAGCAGGGCAGGGACTGACAGGCAAGGACACACTGCACCTGCCTGATGCTCGGGCAGCAGGAGTTTGCCCATTTTCCTGTCTCCATGGGAGAGCCACCTTGGCTGGGAAACGATCCCTTCACTGGTCTAGGAGGGAGGCACAGCCAGTGCAATGCCAGGGAGCGCCTTTACCCTGGAGGCAGGGAGGAGGCAGAGGAAGAGGGGGGAAGTTAGGAAGCTGCACCCGGGGCTCTGCAGGGCTCCCGGCTAGGTCTCGAAGCACAAGGAGCCAGAAGAGCTTGGCCGGACAATCCCGAGCTCTGGACACCTTGTCCTCAGCACCGGGAACCCGTTTGCTTCTCCAGGCCCTGGGCACTGCTCCCGTGCTGCTCATGCAATTACACACAGACACAGAGCTACCTGCTCTGTCTCAACCCTCTTCAGCACTGAACAGCACAACACAGTAACATGTTCTCTTCAGTACATGGTCTAATTATTAATAGTCCTGCAAAGACTCACATTCAAAGCACACACAAAAACCCCAAACCCTGGTACAAACCTTGCATCAACACAAAATGCATGTTGCTGTTCAGAAACACAGGGCAGCACTTTTGGCCAATGCTTTTTCCTATAAGATCTTTCAAAGGATTGCAAAAGTGACATTGTTTGGCAACTTCTTCAAGGAACAGACAGGAGAGGCTTCTGAGTTTTTAAAGATTTATTGGTTTGCTTTCACTTTCCTTTTGGCATCCTTACACTTCACCCAGCATTCCAGAAAATTGTGAAAATCCAAAATAATATCAGGGGAAGTTTCTGAATTCATTCATGTTTCTCCCAAAGACTTTCTTGACATACATACAAGTGACTGGTCCTATGACATACAGAGACGCAGTGGTTTCCCTGACTGGACATTACAAGACAACGTTATAGACTCCACTATACTAAAACACTTCTGTTGCCTGGTAATTACAAAGCCTGAAGCTCTTCTAGAGGCTTTTCCCAGTGCAACTTCATTAGGTTCCTCTCTGCCCAACTCTCGAGCCTCTCCAGGTCTCACTGAAGGGCAGCAGAGCCTTGTGGTGCCTCAGGCCCTGCTCCCAATTCTGTCCCATCAGCAAACACTGAGGGAACACACTGTCCCTTCTGCCAGGTCACTGGGGAATAAGGCAAACAAGGCTGGGCCCAGCACGGCGCCCTGAGCTCACAGCTACCTGAGTTTGGAGCTCCCCTGTCCACTTCTCTGCCCCACTGTCCCTGAGCTGCCTCAGGGGCCTGTTATGGGAGGCAGGGACAAAGCCTTGCTGAAGTCCCAGCTGGCAACAACCACTGCTCTCCCCTCACAAGCCCAGCCAGTCACTGCAGCACAGGTGGCTATGGGATTGGTCAAGCATGGTTTCCATTCCTGTTATTCCACAGGCTTAGAGATGGCATCCAAGAGGAGCTGTTCTGTCACCTTTCTGGGGATGGAGCTGAGTCTGATGGCCCTGCAGTTTCCTGGCTCTTTCTTGGTGCCCTTTTGCAAGACTGCAGTGATGTTGGCTTTCCTCCACTGCTCATGCCTCTCTCCAGGGCTGTCTCCTTCCCTGACCTGCTGGCAGAGCACCCTGTGCCAGAGGCAGGAGCAGAGATTTCCCTTGGCCCCAAAAGGGAACACTGGGCTCAGGCCGAGTGTCAGTGCGACCTGACAACGGGAGGAGAAGGCATGAAGGAGCAGAGCTCACACAGGGCTGAGCAGGCAGTAGAGCCCTCGTGGCTCTGGGCTTGCTCTGCAAGCTCCTTGGCCTCTACTTTCTCCACAGAGAGAGAGGAACAGCACCTCAAAGCGACCAGGAAACCCGGCCATGGAGCGAGGCTGGGGCTGTGACACCTCAGGGAAACTGGCCATGGAGTGGGACTGGGGCTGTCAGCCCTCAGGGAAACTGGCAATGGAGCGGGGCTGGGGCTGAGACACCTCAGGGAAACTGGCAATGGAGCGGGGCTGGGGCTGTGACACCTCAGGGAAACCGGACACGGAGCGGGACTGGGGCTGTCAGCCCTCAGGGAAACTGGCAATGGAGCGGGGCTGGGGCTGAGACACCTCAGGGAAACCGGCCATGGAGCGAGACTGGGGCTGTGACACCTCAGGGAAACTGGCCATGGAGCGGGACTGGGACTGTGACACCTCAGGAAACCGGCCATGGAGTGGGACTGGGGCTGTGACACCTCAGGAAACCGGCCATGGAGTGGGACTGGGACTGTGACACCTCAGGAAACCGGCCATGGAGCGAGACTGGGACTGCCAGCCCTCAGGAAACCCGGCCATGGGGCTGGGGCTGCAGCTGTGACACCTCAGGGAAAGCAGCCATGGGTGTGGCTTGGCCTTTGACACCTCAGGGAACTCACCATGGCAGCCACCTCCAGGGGTTTTGAAGTACTTGTTTCTTGGTTTAATGCCTTCCAAGATCAATTTTCCTGATCCTTATCCATGTTTTGGACAAGTATTGCCTCCTGAACAGGCCACCTCCTGGATGTGCAATGATTCCATCTGATCCAGCTGTGCCTCTTCCTTTCTCAAGGGATGGACAGAGGGGCTCTATTGAAGGTGGCATTTCCTGCAGGAAGGGAGGCGATGCCAGACACAGCCACAGGAGGTAGTTGCTCTGCTTCTGGGCCTGAGCCCTGCTGAGGCTTGAGCTGCCCTCTCTGCTGCTTGGCACTGCGGGCACAGCCCGGATAAGATGGGCACAGCCCAGAGGAATTGTCCCGAGCAGGCTCAGGGCACTCGGGTACTGAGCTGTCCTGCTGGGCTCCCTCCGTGGGAGACATGTCCCGAAACCTGGGAGCGGCTGCACAGGGTGCCCGTGGTGGGGAAAGGGCAGAGGGGGAGAGCAAGGCTCCAGTGTGTCCTGAGAGGGCCTGGCTATGTGCCCGTGGGCTGTGGGAGCTGTTCCATGGGCAGGTGGGCAAGCAGGAGGGAGGGACGGAGGTTGGGAGTGACAGCTGTGGCACTGCAGATTTCCCCAAGCATTTAGTGAGGGTTTCCTGTGTGGCAGGGAGAGAGCCCCAGGGCCCTGGGCTGCTCCAGCTGCCCCTCCAGGCATGTTGCACAGGACCTGCAAAGAGCGTACAGAGTGACCAGGAGCCACAGGCTCCCACAGCCTTACCCCACCCCCTTGCAGTCCCCAATTCCCCAAGGGAGAAGGGGATCCCAACACACCATGGAAATGGTTCTGTAGCATCTGTGATCCCTCCTCGACTGGGATCATGACTTGGATTACTTGGAAATGCTGGTGAATGGTGCTTTGAAGACCTTGTCAGATGTTGGAGGCATGTTCTGAATGTACCTTTCCTGACAGAATAATCTGTGTCAGTATGCCAAGAGCTTACCATGAGCCAGTTCCCTTAAATTTCACTGAAGGTAGATCAGTTCTGGAAACCTTACCCTGCTCCCTTCTGGAGCCCTGAGGGATCCCACAGGATCACTGTCAGTGGGAGGAAGGGGCATTTAGCTGTCCATCCTCCTCCCGTGTGCAATGCCACTGTGTCCTTCTGTGTGCTCTGTGCAGCCACAGAGAAGAGCAGAGAGGGAAGGGGCTGGGCCCAGGACTGTGCCTGGGGGCTGAGCCTTTCTCAGCTCCTTTGCAGCCCCCAGGGAGCCCGAGCTGCTTCTGCTGCCACTGCTAAGCCCTGGCCCTGCCTGGGGCTGGGTTTCAAGCTGCTGGCTGCTCCAGGGAGTCCTTTCTGCCCCGACTGCCCCGCAAGGGGCTCCTTCCATCCCAGTGTGGGGCCACTGCAGGCACGAGGTCCCCCTGGCCCTGCTCCTGAGTGGAAGGCAGAGCCAAGGGAGTGCCTTGGAGGGCACCAATCACCCAGATGCCCTCACTGCCACTCGGGCCTGAAGGAGAATCTTCAGCAGTGCCATTGGAGCTGTTGTGTCCTGCCTTTCTTTACAGCTGAGCCTGTTGCTCAAGGTGATCTGGCTTCCCAGCCCATGTTCAGGATTGAGCCTCTGGGAGATGGTGAGGGTACGCCAAGGCCTTTCCCCTGTGAGACTTGCCAGCTCAGAGCCCAAAGCTCGGCCAGGGGGGCATCGCTGCAGGTGCCAGGACAGAGCCATGCATGTGTGTGCCCTCACCCTGCACGATCCACTCACAACTTCTGCTCAGCACTGGCAGGTGTTTGAAGGACGGTGGGCCATGGCCCAGCTGAAAAAGCCCAGATGATTTGTTGATTTTATCCGATTTTGCATAAGCATGACGTTCTGAACATGCCATTAAAGAAATGGAGAATTTCTCCATCTTTTAAGGTGTACTTTTTGTTTCTCAAGTGATGGGCCAAAAGTTAGGACAGAAGGAGGTGTTTCCCCAACAAAGCAGAGGCCGATTGGCAGCCCCTGCTGCAGGAAGGAAGTCCGAGCCAAACACAGGCATGGGCACAGGCACAGAAGGTAATTGCTGTGCCAGGCTCAGCAGGGCTCAGCCATTGGCAGAGCTGTGTGGCTGCAGCTCTTCTTCTTCTACCAGGGCCTCCCTTGCACAGCCCGGCAAAGCTGGAGGTGCCTTTGGAGCTCGTTCACAGCCCTGGGGAAAGGGGACTCCTGCACCAACGTCCCTCCCGCTGCAGCTGCTCTGGAGCTGGCCCTGAGTGCCCAGAGGCCCAAGGCACAGGAGCAGCCCCGAGCGGGAGCCCTGCCGCGAGCCCAGGGCCAGAGCCACCCTTGGCTCCCGTTTGGGCAGGGGCTGCACTGGGTCCTGACAGGGCCTGACTCTGTGCCCTGGGGCGGGGGGAGCTGTCACAGGGCAGGGAGGGCCAGGGCTGGCAGGGGCTGCTCAGGGATGGGTGTGGCCCGTGTCCCTCCAAGCAGCGACTGCCCAAAAAGCTGCGCTGCCCCCGGGCTCTCCTCTCGGCCTGCTGGGCTTTGTTGGGTGGCACAGCCTGTGCCACGGGGTGGCAAGGTCCCTGCAGGCCCCAGCTCTGGGGGAAATGGAGAATGTCCTGCCCGCATCCACCGTGCTGCCAGCTCAGCAGTGCAGCACAGCAGGGGCTGACGCTCCCCATCGCTCCCACAGGTGCAGCTGGAACCACAGCACATGTTCCTGATTCCCAGAAGGGCCTTGGAAGGGGTTTCTGTCAGGGAACAGGCTTCTGGCTAGGGTTACTGGCAGGCCTGCTTGTCTTGGAGCTGATCTTCATCTTATGCTCTGTCCGAAGTTGGACTTGCTGGAAGAGAAAAGGGTGAGTGTTTAGTTCACCTTTCCCTCAAACAGCTTCTTTTGAAAGTCTACGTCAGACAGAAAACATTCCCAGTGAGGTTGCAGTGTAGGGGTGGCCAGTCCTTGATTGTCCAAAGAACTCTGCTGAGGGTTCTGCTGCTGCCCAGAGCTTTCATTGGCCTCCTAAATGCTGGGCCTTGTCCCGGGGCCCTGCTGGGGCTGCAGCCAGTGCTGGCTCCCACTGAGGCTGCCTGGCCAAGAGCAGCCCCAGGGGCACAGGGCAGAGGCAAAGCACGGTGGGGAGGAGAAAGAGCAGGGACGAGATTGCCCTTGAAAGGCAGGGGAAGGGAGAATGTTGCTTATCGGAAGAAGCCCCAAAGAGCGGCTGGAAGGGGTGCTGCCTGATCAAGGACCCCCGAGAAGCGGAGGGAGGGCGTATCGGCTGATGGGGTGTCCCGAGGAGCGGCTGGGGAGAGTGGGGGTGTCCCTTAGTGGGGAGGAGCAGCCGGAGCGCTTGCACGGTCCGGTGGTGGGGAGGCCGGCGGGGCAGTCGGAGTAGGCTCAGCCCGGCCGGTGGGCACGGCTCACCCTGCCCGCCCGCAGGACCACGGTGCAGTTCCTGTTGGAGGCGGGCCTGCACGGGCTGCTGAAGCTGGACACGCTGATCCCGAACGCGCCGCCTGCGCCATGGAAGCGCAAGGCCAAGGAGAGCGGCCCCGGGCCCAGCCCTGTCGGCGTGTCCCCCATAAAGCCGGCATGTCGCTCCCACAGCCCCAGGAAGACACCGTCCAAGACACCCGGTGAGCGCCGGCCACCGGCGGCAGAGGTTGAGTGCGGGAGCCTGGCCCAGGCTGCTTGTCCGTAGCCACGGGGCCCTGGGCTCCCTGCCACGCTGCCCTACCGGCTGCTGCTCAGGCAGGAGGAGGTGGGCTGTGCTCCTGACAGCCACCCACCTCCTTGCCAGCATGAGGGGCAGAGCTCTGAGCACTGGGGCTGGCGAGCTGCTGTTCGCCCAGCTGAGCCTTGCTGGCACAGCTGGATGCTAGGACGAGTGTGGGCAGGACTGTCAGCTGACAGCTTTACATCCTGTGAGCGTTTTTGTATCTTCCCCTTATCTCTGGACTCTGGAATTGTTGCACTAGACCCAAGGAGTTGCACCACACAGTCCCTAACCAACTTGGTGGCAGGGAGGAAAATATAAGTTAGTTGGGACTGGGTGGCATGAGACCTCAGAGTCCTACTTGTCTGGTGGGTGTGATGTGCAAGTGTGTTGGGTTTGCTCCCGTGAAAGCTCGAATACAGGCTGTTAAATAGCTGTAAGACAATATTTTCATATGTGAATGCAGGTAAATCTGGATCCAAAATTCAAAGCACCCCAGCAAAGGCTGGGGGGGATCGCTACATTCCCAAACGCAGCACTATGCAGATGGAGATGGCAAATTTCCTCCTAACCAAAGAGAATGACCCTGCTGAGGATTCCCCTACCAAGAAGGTGAGCATGTTGCTAAGTTACAATTACTTCAATAACTGCTACGCCTTCCTGCCCCTTTACAGAGCAGTGAACAATAGGTTCTATCAAGGGGGCACACGGGACTGACAAGTCCCAGCCATCACTACTTGCAGCTCTGGGCTTCAGGAGCCTAGGATGAGACTGAAGCTGTAGAGACTGCCATGCACTCGAAGCCTATGCTGCTTCTGGTAGCAAAATTTAGCTTTTGACTAACGAGGCTTTAAAATGTAGCAGGCAACAAAAACACAAAGCTGTAAGCCTATGCAAAGTGAAACTGCTGGTGGTAGCTATTCTAGGACAAGGTCTCCACCGGGAACACTTCTGGAATGTTTTACACTGTGTTCTGAAATCTGTTTGTGAAGCATTTGGTCGCTTTGTGGCTGTGGCTTTTCCCTCTGGCAATGACACTGAATTTGCCATTGTTTGAAAATGTGAGCAGGACAATGTATGAAAGTCTGAGGAAAACTGCTTTGACCTGCCTCTGTGTGACTGACCCTTGCAGCACAGTCAAACATCTTCAGATTCTAAGAGAAGGGGACTTAGATGTCTGTTTAAATTGTACTGTGGGAATTGTTTTAAATGCATTGCACTGAGGGTGATTTGTCTCTGTAGGAGCAACAGAAAGCCTGGGCAGTGAATCTGAATGGTTTTGATGTGGAAGAGGCAAAGATCCTCCACCTCAGAGGAAAACCACAGAATGCTCCAGAAGGTATGATACAGGCTCCGTGTGAGCTGAATCAGCAGGAGGGATCAGGTCAGGGGAACAGCAACACAGAGGCTCTGTGTGTGGTCACAGGAGAAATCAACTGGTTTCTGAGAGCTGTACAGGCTGGAGTCTCCTTTCTTAAGGTTCCTGAGGTCGAGGGAGGGCATAACAGTTAAAGTGAATTTATTTAGGAGAGTTGCTATGACTGCCAGTTGGTCACCTGTCACAGGGCTTGCAAGGGTCTTCAGGGTGGAGAGAGAGATGAGAATCTTGACCTCATGTTCAGAAGGCTTGATTTAATATTTTATGATATATATTACATTATTACTATACTAAAAGAAATAGAAGGAAAGTTCTCAGAAGCTAGCTAAGCTAAGAATAGGAAAAGAATGAATAAACAAAGGGCTGTTTCTCAGCAGAGGGTGAGACCCAGCTCCGCTGTGAGTGGTCAGTAAATCCAAACATTCACCCAAGACTGATCACGCATCCACCTGTTGCATTCCCCAGCAGCAGATAACCATTGTTTACCTTTTGTTGCTGAGGCCACAGCTTCTCAGAAGGGGGAAAAATCCTAAAGAAAGGATTTTTATGGAAAGATGTCGGTGACAGTTACCGGTACTGCAGGTTCCAAACGTTCATGAAGTCTGTAAGAGCATCAAACCCTCTGCTGTGCACTTTCTAGCTTAAACTGCAACTAAATATAATGGGATTCAAAAACCCAAGTGTTTGTTGAATTTGTTTCCATGAATGAGGAAATTGTAGCTCACCCCTGCTCAGCAGTTCATTCTGCCAGTGATTTTAGTGCACTGCAGGCTTGTGAGTGTTTCTCTTAGGACTTTATTTTCACTCCAAGGGATTCCTAGTTGGGTGAGCAGCACTCAGCTGGGAGGAAACTAACTCAGGTTAACAAACCTGTTCCCCTGCACACAGACTATCAGAATAACCTGAAAGTGCTCTACAGTCAGAAAATGGCACCTGGATTGAGCAGGAAGAAGAGCAGATATATTCCCTCAAAGCCAGAACGGGTCTTGGATGCACCAGAGATATTCAACGACTACTGTAAGTAGGCTACAGGGTTGAGTGCTGGGCATCCAGAACATTCTGAACTGGATTGCTGTTCCTAGGACTGGGTAACTGGGCTGTCTGTATTATTTTGTGTACCCAGGCTAGCACAGACCACTTCTGGAGTGTCCCTGTGTGGCCTTACAGGCACAGTGGTCTAGGGCACTGTGTAGATGCCTTGGAGCAGGGTACCTGGCCCCAGCAGCTGGGCATAGTGACACTCAGAAGGCTGCCCCTCACCTGCACGTGTGTGTGTGCACGTGTGCACCCACACCTGCTGCAGCAGCACGGGTGAAGGGCAGGGCTCTCTAGCCAAGCATGGTGTGACCTGCATATCTCTTTCAAAGTGTAGAACTGAATCTCATAGACTGGAGTTCCCAGAACTTCCTGGCAGTGGTTCTGGATGACACTGTTTATCTGTGGAATCACGCTACTAGGGAGATTATCCCCCTGCTGCAGACGGAGCATCCAGATGTTTACATTTCCTCTGCATCATGGATTAAAGAAGGAGACTACCTTGCTGTTGGCACAAGTAGTGCTGAGATTCAGGTGAATGCAGGAGTAAAACTAGAGGTGTTTTCTAGGGATTGACAGAACTGTGGGGCCTGGGGACAAAACCTTGGCTGGCAGAGGAAGGATGCCATGCACCTGACTTGTCTTCCCTGGTGTGGGGTGGAACTGCCCAGTGTGCAAGGCAGGATTTGATTTGGGCGTTTTCTGATAAGCAGCGTTACCTTCTGTGCTATGGTCATGAGATACATATTTTCTCTGTTCCCTGACTGAGAAAGCTGAATGCCAGAGCCTGTGCAGTGAGGTTCCTAGGGCATAGAAACAGGATTTGGTTTCTTCTGATGAACTTTTTACTTTGCCTCTCCAGCTATTGTTGCATTTACATTGTTGTATATAATATTTCTAGGGTCTCATACCTTCTGGGTGGTTTTCTCACAGCAGCTCTTCACAGCAGTGCTGTTGTTCCTTCTCAGCCAGGGCTCCTCTACAGCCCTCCCTGAATGCCCCACCCCCTTTTATCCCAGCTACCTCCATAGGCTACTGCCCAATCAAGGACAGTGCAGCTGCAGCCCATTTACAATAACTAGAATCAGGGCAGGGTCACTTATACAATACAGAGATCTTTTACTGCAATACATATATTTACTCAGGCCCCTATAAGCTATGGGACGTTGAGCAGCAGAAACGTCTCCGAACCATGACCAGCCATTGCGCCCATGTGGGAACCCTCGGCTGGAACAGCTGCATCCTCTCCAGGTAAAGCAGTGGGTCAAGGGCAGTTTCCAGTTGTTGCAAACTCCTATCCCTCAATCTATGTGTGGCATGGGTTAGGGATGGCAGAGAAGTTTGTCCTGGCTTGGGATTCTTACTCAGCCTTATCTGTTGGGGCTGTGAGGAGAAGGCCTCTTTCCTGTATTGCAATTTGTGCTGAAGCTGTAAAGAGCTTGTGTGGGTGTTTCACTCACACCAACAGACCTGTGTTGCTGGTAACACTGGTTGAAACCCAGTGGCAGGTATAGCAGTCTTGCAACAACAAAAATGGATTTGGGTGAAAATGTGCAGCCTGGGGCTGGCTCTGGCATAACGCCTGATGCAAAACAAAAGGTTAGCTCACACTGCAACACCCAGCCTGGATGTCATGCAAGAGCCACGCAAAGCACCACCAACCCTGTGCTCAGCCTTCAGTCATGTATTCTTCCAACAACTCTGATCTCCCTTCCCCTCCTGCTGACAGGAGGCCCTGGTGCCTCACTGAGGCTTCATGCAGGGGAGCAAGCACCAGGGCTCAGCTGACATTTATTGGAGCTTGACTCCCCTACACTTGGAAAAATGCCTTTTTTCCAGGCTGAACTGTGCTGGAACAAGTTGCAGGAAATATATTTGAGCCCTTACCTGACCAACAACCAGCTCAGCCACGCTGCTTTGCACGGCAGAGCCGCAGTGTCTGAGCAACTCCACCAAGCCTGTGCCTCCCATCAGCCCTCAGTGATTAGCTGAGGGTGGATTATTAACTGTTTTCACCTTTCCCTCAGCACAGTACCACACTGTGCCTAGCACCAGCTCTGCCTCCTGCGCCTCACAGCAGCTGGAACCTTCAAAGGTTCCGACTTGTGCTCTGCCAAGGCCAGTGAGTGTGTAACCACAGCCACCAGAGCACCCCCCCCACACACACACACACATAAAGCTGATATGGGGGGCACAGTCTCAACAAACAGCCACTGAGCCAGCACCTTCCCAGCAGTGCTGCTGGTGCATCCCCATTTGGCCACTTGGGAAAGATCAGGAGGTCCAAGGATGGAGCTCTCCCTCAGACGCAAATCCTAGGGCCACAGCTGTCTCCAAAGGGGCAGCAGGCAGGAAAAGACTGAAATGCTCTCTTTATGGGCAAAAGAGCTGGTGCAGTAATTCAAATGCCTGGTACAAAAATTCTGTTTAATATTTAGCTCCTATTTAAAACACAGCTTTTCATTTAATTCTATTTACAGAATACTTTCATTTCATTTGTTTCTTTAAAATTACTTAGTTCTCACCTGTTGTATGTCTAGGAATATTTTCTTCCAAAAATAGAAAAAAATAGATGATATCTTTTCAGCAGAAAACATTGGTTGATACAATTTTAAACCATCATGATATGGAAGAATTGTTCTGTCCCTCTCTAAGGTGGAAGAAGCATTTGGATCACAGATCATCTACAATGAAATACTTGACATGTTTAAGATGCTTTCAATCAATTGTGATCGTCAATTGCTTATTCGTTGTAAACAGTCATTTTTCAGTGAAGGGAAAGTGTGTGTGGTGTATCTACATGATGTGTTCAAAGCCAGTTCCTACTAATGGCCAGGCTGAATTCCAGTCAATAATGTCCCGAATGATATTTTGCCGCCTTCTTTGGCACTTCATGAAATCTTACCATGATGAAGTGCTGAAACACAGAGATTTTCTCTTAGAGAGTGTCTCATGTTGTAACCCATCCCGTGGATTTTATGCTGTAATTCTTATCTCTTTTGAAATTTGCTATCTTCTGTACAGTTTTCATGAACCTTTCTGTTACAGTCGTGAATATCACAGATAAATGTCATTTTGTACAACTTTGAATTTACCCCAAGAGCTGAGAGAAAACTTGCTCCTATACTTCAATCCGAGTTTCTTCTATAGTCCAACTTTGTTTCTCTACCATCAAGCTTCTCCTTTGTTGCTGCTCCAAGTCCCGTCCAAGCTGACCTTGAATACTTTCAGGCATGGGACATCCACAACTTCTCTGGGCAACCTGTTCCAGTGTTCCAGCACTCCCTCAGTAAAAAAGGCCTTCCTTTCATCTAATATGTGTAGGAAATCATAAATCTAGGCATAGAAACTTGGAGTGCAAATTTGAAAATCTTTTGATTTGAAGCACATTTTATATGAATACTGACTTACAGATGACTAAAAGATGTAGATGGGCATTTGAGCTGACAAGTTTTGAAAAAGTGCACGGAAATTAAAATTGAAACCACTAAAATTAAAAACTTCTTGCCATTTTCTTTTTCCTCTCCAATTCAAAATTGCATATGTCAGATATCAGTGCTTCATGCAAACCTCTCAGATGCTCTCAGAGAAAAAGCTTTTCTTTCAGACTAAGTTGCGGTTGACGTAGAACACTAGCAGTAGTGAAAGTTTTTCTGGGCATCGGGCAGCACCTTCTCCTTGGATTTGTGTGCAGAATGCATTTTATCCAAACTGGAAAATAGATCCCAGCTCTGTTTTATTCATCCATCTTACTGCATCAGGCCTGAAGATTCTGTGAAAAGTAGCCTGTGGACCTTGAAGATAGTGCATGTGAAACAGATGAGAGGTGATGGAGAAGTTGAGGGAGAGAAGAAAGAGCATATGGGCCAGTACAGACACCAGAAAGTATTTCTTCATGTGATCATGGGAGATTGCAGGAGCCACTTGGTACTATCAAACCAGCCCGACTTGGCACTGGTGCCGCCTTGGGTCTGGGAACCATCCTGCGTATCGTGGATTTTCAGGAGCCAGCCGGTCACTCCCAGCCACAGGCCCCCAAACACAAACCACGGCCCTTTTCTCTGGCAAACAAAACTCACCTGCCCCTCTTCTGGATGGCAGATTGCAGGAGCCACTTGGTACTATAAAACCAGCCCAATTTGGCACTGGTGCCATCTTGGGTCTGGGAACCGTCCTGCGTATCGTAGATTTTCAGGAGCCAGCCGGCCACTCCCAGCCATAGGCCCCCAGACGCAAACTTCCGCCCGTTTCCCTGGCAAACAAAACTCACCTGCCCCTCTTCTGGATGGCAGATTGCAGGAGCCACCTCTTACTGTCAAACCAGCCTGACTTGGCACTGGTGCCACCTTGGGTCTGGGAACCGTCCTGCGTATCGTGGATTTTCAGGGGCCAGCCGGCCTCTTCCAGCCCCAGGCCCTCAAACATAATCAACAGCCCTTTTCCCTTGCAAACAAAATTCAGCTGCCCCTCTTCTGGATGGCAGATTGCAGGAGCCACTTGGTACTATCAAACCAGCCCAACTTGGCACTGGAGCCACCTTGGGTCTGGGAACCATCCTGCGTATCGTAGATTTTCAGGAGCCAGCTGGCCACTCCAGGCTATAGGCTCCCAGACACAAACCTCGGCCCTTTTCCCTGGCAAACAAAACTCACCTGCCCCGCTTCTGGATGGCAGATTGCTGGAGCCACTTGGTACTATCAAACCAGCCCGACTTGGCACTGGTGCCACCTTGGGTCTAGGAGCCATGCTGTGTATCGTGGATTTTCAGGAGCCAGCCGGCCACTCCAATCCACAGGCCCCCAAACAAAAACCACAGCCCCTTTCCCTTGCAAACAAAACTCACCTGCCCCGCTTCTGGATGGCAGATTGCAGCAGCCACTTGGTACTATCAAACCAGCCCGACTTGGCACTGTGTTGAAAGCGAAGGGAAGCCTATCCACCTTGTCGTTGATCAGCATTGACTCCAATTTATTGATTAAATTAGCCATTTTATATAACAGTGTTAATTAACTTCATGCATATTGCAAAATCCAAGCTCACTATAGGTTAACAGAGAAAACTCTAACCCCTCCTTTTGTTTTACCATACCCATGATTGTTTATTGGAAACAAGACCAGCGTTCCCACTGTGATATTAAAGTCAAGTATTGGAGAGTGCTTTTGTTACTTCTTTAGAAGTTTAGAATATGCCAAAAAGATGCTAGCTGGGGACTTGCAATTAATGAATTATTTGCTGTAAGTAGGTCAAATGACATTAGCTTTCAAAAATGAAAAGTAGTCTTATTCCACGTGCCAATTCTAAAGTAGATTAATAAGCCTTAAGCAGAAGATGGATGTGAAGAGGGATATGACATGAAAGGTTAAGCAACACTGCTGACAGGAAAAGGCTTACCTGCTGCAGATACAGGAGACAAAATACTATTTTGACACAAACATTGCTATTCAGACGACAGCAAAATTTACTCAGTCATGACAGTAAAATTTGCTCCCATCAAAATGTGCTAATCAATTCTTAGTGTAAGCTAAGCACCTTAAGCAAAGGGTAGTTCAAGCGTAACTGGTATTTGATGGCAAAAAAGGCAACTTGGCCTGCGTTTCTCACCTCTACTCCATTCAAAAGCTTACTCTGTCTCAGATTCCTTCGGAGGGATAGCAACGCAAGCCGCGAAACTGCACGAAAATGATGATTGAAAGAAAGATAGATTAGAAAAATGGAATAATGGTTCATGTTCTTTTCCTTCCAACTGCTTTGTTTGCCATTTTAAATTTTTGAAGTCCTTTCTGGTGTCACCATGGTTGCACTGTAGCAAGTGTTCGGCTGTAAGCTGTCCATATTGCCAGCTTCTGGACTGCCTTCAGAAAACTTCCCGCTGGTTTTGTATAGAAATCACAAGCAGTAGAGATGACAAAGACTGCAGAAACCTTCTCATCTCCTTCTAGAGCAAGAGCATGTCTTTCACCCACTCTTAACTAGACAACTTTCATCAGTCATGAGGGAGTCTCATGTTCAAGAGCTAGGCAGTGACAGCTGTAAATGACAAAAAGCAGACTGAAATTCTCTTGGGACTCCAGCAGAGAGCAATGAAGGAGGTTGAATTCACCTTCTTGGGAAGTTCTAAAATGCACGTTCACTTGAGCCCAGGAGCTAAGCCATCGTAACCTTTGTTGAGTATGTCTGCGTAGACAGAGTTTCCATCACTGCAGAAGCAATGTTATTTAACCCACGTTATCATCTCTAGCTGCTAAGCTGCACTTATTGCAAAGTATCTGCAACGTATTTTACAGGGTGGGCTTTTATGTGTAATTCCTGAGTAACAGTGCAAAGAGAAGTACTTGGGGTGTGGGGTGGGGGGGGAACCGCAACTCTTAGGTTTTTCAAATCATGGTTCCATTTGAAAGTCAAACAAGATGTCAAACCTTTCTTTCCTAGATGTATTACCAGCACAAACTGTACCAGAAATTTATGACCCGTAACTGTACCATGGACGCTCTTTCTCTGGACTATTCCTTAAGAAACAAAGTCCTCACTAGAAATAAAACAAAATTAGCCAAAGTATTGGCCTGGATTAGTTCCAAGGCTCTGTACTAAAGGCCAAACACATGTAATAATAGTAATAATAATAGAGTGGACTAAAAGTTAAATCAATAGAGCATTACTCAGTTCAAAGACATCTTGTGTCCTAATGTTCTCACAGAAGACTGTAAAAACCTGTCTATTTTTGTGGGTTTCTTTTATCCATTTAGCTGTACCTTCTACTTCTCTCCACTGTCTGAGAACATTGATGGTAAGGTTGGATGACCTCATGTCAACTTGTAGAAGTAAAGAAAGAGAAGCCAGTAAAGAAAGGCAAATTTGTTAATTGCAGGTGGAAAGAGGGAGGCCAACAAGAGAAAACAAAAGAACAGTAATAATGAAATGCTCCCCTGTCTTCTGTGAAAAGTAAAGACACAGACAAGAAAGAACAAGAGCAAAATTCTCACTAGAGAAACGCACTTGATCTGACTCAAGTATTTTGCGGTACATTTCTTGCTGTTTTCTCATGCCAAACATATTAACCGTTGAAGGTATCCCTTTCCTCTTTCTGGAATACAGCTAGGAAGATGGCTGTGTCATTGCTGACAAGCTGCTATTCTCAGAGGTGTCCAGCTGAAAGTCCTAGATCAATTGATTTGCTCTGTCACTTTGATATGGCATGACTTACAGTTTCAGCACCTGAACTGGCCAGCCCTGCAATTCTTTGCCCCTTGAATGGTTAGATAGGCTCCTTGGCAACTGGCATTTGTAAGGACATGAAACTATGCAGAATTTGCACCGTGAGATGATGCCAAATGAGTCACGCCGGTAGATTAACTAGGGCATGCAAGGCAGAGAGAGGGAAATGAGAGCACAAGAAGAGAGTACACAAGAAGAGAGTACAATCTCCTTTTTTCTGAAACACTGTAGAGATCAAAGTGAACACAAATCCTCCTAGGGGTAGTTCTTGCAAAAGACTAAGAGTTCTTTTTGTGTTCACAGGCCTGGAATCACAGGCCTGGAAGCTTTGGATCACGGCAAAATGCAGATGACAAAACGAGGCCTTGAAGTCACATCCAGTATGAAGCAGTATGAAAGAGGAAAGAAAGCAGCTGAGAGCGTCAACCCTGCTAAGTAGTCTCAGTATTCTTCTTGACATGAGCAGAAATTTGAAATGAGTCTCTGAAAATGGCAAAGGAGGCAGAAGAAAAGGGAGCGATGACTCGTCTGGCATAGTGTTTCCTAACAGGGATCTTCAAAATGGAAAGGTTGTATCATCCTTTCAACTGAAGGAAGGTATGAAAACAACAGGAAGGAAATGGCATCAAATACTCTGGGCAGTGTACTTCTAGACAGAAAGGCCACTGATGGAAAACCAACTAAACTGGCACCAATGCAGCAGCATTGTAACTAAAGCCAGAAATGTCCAGCGCTTCGCTCTCTGCCATTCCATTCAGATGCACACAGCAGCTCTGCAACATTCCTACTGATCATCTCCTTGGCAAACTGGCAGTGAGGGTCCGTGGTGATGCAGAGTCTCCAGGCAGACGCAAAGGAGAGCTGCTTTCTTACAAAAACCAGGCTTTTGAAACACTTAGGCCTTTCTCAGTTCCATAGCTTTAAGCCATAACAAACACAATTCAACCAACCACCATGCACCACGCTGTGAACACACGATGGTTCTAGAACTTGTTGATCTACCTCGAATTCAGCTGCCTCACCTTCCCACAGTCCTTTTCTACTTAGCCAAAGTAATGGGCCTCAGCCCAAGGCCTTCCTTTTGTAAGCTTCTAGCTCTATGCAGCAGCAAACCACTACTTTCTTCTGTGCCAAGACTTCAGGTAGACCATTTGCATCTGCCCTTCCAGTGAAACCTAATGGGGAGAGAAAAGCCTCTCAGAGATGTTCAGTCATTCCATTTTCTAGACAGGCCAAATCCAAAGAAAAGCAAGCTATGGGATTGTGTACTTGCTCTTACAAAACACCTGCTGCCCTCTGACAATCAACTAGCAGAAAACCAGCCAAACTGAGACTTGAGGCAAACAACCCTTGGAAGGGAATAATGATGTGATCAATAAAGACAACACTTTTCCAGGCTACCGAGATATTGGAAATGTCAGCAAAGGCTTGAGAGCAAAGGCTGAACTAATGGGGAAAGGGTAAAAGAATCGCAAGAAAAACATGACCAAAGGTTAAAACAATTCCAAGAAAAACATAGGCAACTAACCTGTTGAAGCCTTCAGGAAATCAGTGGCCGCTGATTTACATAGGCCATTCAAGTTAATTGACCCGTGCACCTTCCACTCCTTTTTCGGCACCATAGGGTGAATTGAGACCATGGAATCACAATTCCTTGGATTCTGTTCTTAACTTTAGGAGAGAAGTACAGCAGCTGAAGTACCTGTTACTGATGTGAAACCCAAAAACACAGAGTTGACACATTTCATTCTTGGCCAATCACAACAAGCAAGACTAAGAGGATAAGGCTGGCTTATTTTCATGACACTTTTCTTCTTTTACAGCCTGCTCTGATTCCGGTGAAACTTTTTCATTAGCTTCTCTCTAAAAGGAGAAAGTCCAGTTCAATGTCCCGCCCTACTGCTGCAAGTATACCATTTCGTTTGTCGAGCCTAAAAATTGAATGGGAAGGTACGGTGCTCTCTGGAGCTAAGCGTCGCTCCCGGGCGTCTCTCGGCAGAAGCCGCGCTAAGGAGAGCACTGTGAGCGGCACAATCGTCTTTGCGCGAAGAAGGCGCTTCTTCCCCTCCAGGAGCCGGAGAGAGCGGCAGCTTCGGAAAGGTGAAGAAGGAAGCTGTACAACACTGGGATTGTGTGCGCAGCTTGCCAACTGATAGAAAACAGTACCTTACCACTCTCCTGACTTTTCCAATCACATGAACATTCGATTGGAAGCTGTTTTGGACAACTTTCCTTTTCTCCCTGCCAAACACTTGGCAGATCTCCGTGCAAACTCTAGAACACGATGGGAGATGTTTTCTGTGCTGGCAGAGTTTCTCCCTGCCAGAACTAGTGGATTTTTAGTGGTTTTTAAACCAGAAAGCCCTGAGTTCCAAGAACACAGCAGCTGCCAAGGACTACCCAAGAGGAGCGCAAAAGTACCACAACATGACTGCCTCCACAGCTTTTTCCCTGGGACCATGCCTACCCCTAGGCTTATTTACATGCCTCCAGTTAGGGTTAGAGATAGGGTTTTTAAAGCAAGAGGCCCTGAGCTCCAGGAACACTGCAGAGCTGCGAAAGTCATCCCCAGGGGAGAGCAAAAGTGGTGCAACATGGCTGCCTCCACCTCTTTTTCCTTGGCAACATCCCTGTACCTAGTCTGATTTACCTGCCTCCAGTGCAGGATAGGGAAAGGGTTTTTTAAATGAGTAAGCTCTGAGCTCCCGGCCCACTGCAGCTGCGAAAGACTTCCCTAGGGCAGCGCAAAATTGCCTCAACTTGCTCCCTCCAGGGCTTTTTCCTTGGGAACATCACTAATCCCAGCCTGATTTACCTTCCTAGGGTTAGCCTTAGGGATAGTCGTAGGATTATGATTTTTATAATGAAGAAGCCCTGATCTCAAGGCACACTGCAGCTGCGATAGACATCCCAAGGGGAGCTCAAAAGTGCAACAACATGCCTGCTTTCACAGCGCTTTTTCCTTTGCACCATCCCTATACCTAGGCTGATTTATCTGCCTATGTTTAGGGTTAGGGTTCACCCGAGGGCTAGGGTTTTTTTAACCAGGAAGCCCTGAGTTCCAGGCTTACTGCAGCTGCCAAAGGCATCCCAAAGGGAGCGCAAAAGTGCCACACATGGCTGCTTTCACAGCTTTTTCCTTGGGAGGAACCCTAATACCAGGCTGATTTCCCTCCCTAGGGTTAGAGGTGGGCTTAGGCCTAGGGCTAGGATTTTTAAAACTAGGAAGCCCTGAGCTGCAGGCGCACTGCAGAGCTGCGAAAGGCATCCCCAGGGGAGAGCAAAAGTGGTGCAACATGGCTGCCTCCACCTCTTTTTCCTTAGGAACATCCCTATACCTAGGCTGATTTACCTGCCACCAGTGCTGGATAGGGAAAGGGTTTTTTAAATGAGTAAGCTCTGAGCTCCCGGCCCACTGCAGCTGCGAAAGACTTCCCAAGGAGAGCGCAAAAGTGACAACTCTGCAACTTCTAGAACACGATGTGTGTGGTTTTCTGTACTGGCACAGTTTTTCCTAGCCAGACATAGTGGAAAAACTTTCTGCTAAGATGTAGACTACAAAAGACGCTAAAGACGAAGGTACGATGCTCTCTGGAGCTAAGCGCCGCTCCCGGGCGTCTTTCGGCAGAAGCTGAGATCTGGAGAGCACTGTGAGCGGCACAATCGTCTTTGCGGGAAGAAGCCGCTTCTTCGCCTCTGGGAGCCAGCGAGAGCGGCAGCTTCGGAAAGGTGAAGAAGGAAGCTGTACAACACTGGGATTGTGTGCGCAGCTTGCCAACTGATAGAAAACAGTACCGTACCACTCTCCCGACTTTTCCAATCACATGAACATTCGATTGGAAGGTGTTTTGGATAACTTTTCTTTTCTCCCTGCCAAACACTCGGCAGACCTCCGTGCAAAGTCTAGAACACGATGGGAAATGTTTTCTGTGCTGGCAACGTTTTTCCCGACTAGACATAGTGGAAAAGCTTTCTGCTTAGATGTAGACCACAGAAGACCCTAAAGATGAAGGTACGTTGCTCCCCGCAGCCAAGCGCCGCTAATGGCCCTCTTTCGGCAGAAGCCGCGCTAAGGAGAGCACCGTGACCGGCACAATCGTCTTTGCGCGAAGAAGGCGCTTCTTTGTATCCGAGAGCTGGAGAGAGCGGCACCTTCAGAAAGGTGAAGAAGGAAGCTGTACAACACTGGGATTGTGTGCGCTGCTTGCGAACTGATAGAAAACAGTACGTTACCACTCTCCTGACTTTTCCAATCACATGAACATTCAATTGGAAGCCGTTTTGTACATCTTTTCTTTTCTTCCATCCAAACACTTGGCAGACCTCTCTGCAACTTCTGGAACACGATGAGGCATGTTTTCTGTGCTGGCAGAGTTTCTCCCTGCCAGACATACTGGATTTTTAGTAGTTTTTTAACCAGAAAGCCCTGAGTTCCAAGAACACAGCAGCTGCAATGGACTACTCAAGAAGAGCGCAAAAGTACCACAACATGCCTGCCTCCACAGCTATTTCCTTTTAACATCCCTAATTCCTGGCTGATTCGGCTTTGAGTCTTAGGGTTGGTTTTAGGCCTAGGGCTAGGATTTTTAAAATCAGGAAGCCCTGAGTTCCAGGCCTAATGCAGCTGCAAAAGGCATCCCAAATGGAGTGCAAAAGTGCCACAACATGGCAGCTTTCACGGCTTTTTCCTTGGGAAGAACCCTAACACCAGGCTGATTTACCTCCCAAGGGTTAGTGGTGGATTTAGGCCTAGGGCTCGGATTTTTAAAACTAGGAAGCCCTGAGCTCCAGGCACACTGCAGCTGTGAAAAGCATCCCTAGGACAGCGCAAAAGTGCCACAACTTGGCTGCCTCCGCTGCTATTTCCATGAGACCCTCCCGAACCATAGGCTGATTTACCTTCCTAGGGTTAAGGTTTGAGTTACGCCTAGGGTTAGTGGTTTTTAACCAGAAAGCCCTGAGTTCCAAGAACACAGCAGCTGCCAAGGACTACCCAAGAAGAGCGCAAAAGTACCACAACATGGCTGCCTCCACAGCTTTTTCCTTGGGAGCATCCCTTATTCCTGGCTGATTTTCCTTTCTCATCTTATGGTTGGGTTTTGGTCTAGGGCTAGGATTTGTAAAACTAGGAAGCCCAGAGCTCCAGGCACACTGGAACTGTGAAACACATTCCAAAGGGAGTGCAAAAGTGCCACATCATGGCTACCTGCACAGCTTTTTCCTAGGGAACATGCCTAATCCAAGCCTGATTTTTCTTCCTAGGGTTAGCCTTAGGGATAGTCGTAGGATTTTGATTTTTATAATGAAGAAGCCCTAATCTCCAGGCCCACTGGAGCTGCGAAAGTCATCCCAAGGGGAGCTCAAAAGTGCCACAGCATGGCTGCTTTCACAGCGCTTTTTCCTTGGCACCATCCCTAGACCTAGGCTGATGTATCTGCCTAGGGTTAGGGTTGGGGTTCAGCCTAAGGCTAGGATTTTTTTAAACAGGAAGCCCTGAGTTCCAGGCTTACTGCAGCTGCCAAAGGCATCCCAAAGGGAGCTCAAAAGTGCAACAACATGCCTGCTTTCACAGCGCTTTTTCCTTGGCTCCATCCCTATACCGAGGCTGATTTATCTGCCTAGGGCTAGGGTGAGGTTCACCCTAGGGATTGGGTTTTTTTAACCAGGAAGCCCAGAGTTCCAGGCTTACTGCAGCTGCCAAAGGCATCCCAAAGGGAGCGCAAAAGTGCCACGACATGGCTGCTTTCACAGCTTTTTCCTTAGGAAGAACCCTAATACCAGGCTGATTTACCTCCTTGGGTTACTGTTAGGCTTAGGCCTAGGATTTTAAAACCAGGAAGCCCTGTGCTCCAGGCACACTGCAGCTGTCAAAGGCATCCCAAGGGGAGCGCAAAAGTGACACAACTTGGCTGCCTCCACTGCTATTTCCATGAGACCATCCCGAATCATAGGCTGATTTTCCTTCCTAGGCTTGAGGTTTGAGTTAGGCCTAGGGTTAGTGTTCTTTTAACCAGAAAGCCCTGAGTTCCAAGAACACAGCAGCTGCGAAGGACTACCCAAGAAGAGCACAAAAGTACCACCACATGCCTGCCTCCACAGCTTTTTCCTTGGGGATATCCCTAATTCCGGGCTGATTTGCCTTTCTCGTCTTAGGGTTGGGGTTAGGCCTAGGGCTAGGATTTTTAAAATCAGGAAGCCCAGACCTCCAGGCACACTGGAGCTGTGAAAGGCGTCCAAAAAGGAGTGCAAAAGTGCCACGACATGGCTGCTTTCACAGCTTTTTCCTTAGGAAGAACCCTCATACCCGGCTGATTTACCTTCCTAGGGTTACTGTTAGGCTTAGGCCTAGGACTTTTAAAACCAGGAAGCCCTGTGCTCCAGGCACACTGCAGCTGTCAAAGGCATCCCTAGGACAGCGCAAAAGGGACACAACTTGGCTGCCTCCACTGCTATTTCCATGAGACCATGCCCAACCATAGGCTGATTTTCCTTCCTAGGCTTAAGGGTTGAGTTAGGCCTAGGGTTAGTGTTCTTTGAACCAGAAAGCCCTGAGTTCCAAGAACACAGCAGCTGCGAAGGACTACCCAAGAAGAGAGCAAAAGCACCACAACATGCCTGCCTCCACAGCTTTTTCCTTGGGGACATCCCTAATTCCGGGCTGATTTGCCTTTCTCGTCTTAGGGTTGGGGTTAGGCCTAGGGCTAGGATTTTTAAAATCAGAAAGCCCAGACCTCCAGGCACACTGGAGCTGTGAAAGGCGTCCAAAAAGGAGTGCAAAAGTGCCACAACATGGCTGCTTTCACAGCTTTTTCCTTGGGAAGAAGCCTGACACCAGGCTGATTTACCTTCCCAGGGTTACTGTTAGGCTTAGGCCTAGGGCTAGGATTTCTAAAACTCGGAAGCCCTGTGCTCCAGGCACACTGCAGCTGTTAAAGGCATCCCAAGAGGGCCGCAAAAGTGACACAACTGGGCTGCCTCTGCTGCTCTTCTCATGAGTCCATCCCGAACCATAGGCTGATTTTCCTTCCTAGGCTTAGGGTTAGAGTTATGCCTAGGGTTAGGGCTTTTTTAACCAGGACGCCCTGAGTTCCAAGAACACAGTAGCTGCCAAGGACTACCCAAGAAGAGCGCAAAAGTACCACAACATGGCTGCCTCCACAGCTTTTTCCTTGGGAGCATCCCTTATTCCTGGCTGATTTTCCTTTCTCATCTTATGGTTGGGTTTTGGTCTAGGGCTAGGATTTGTAAAACTAGGAAGCCCAGAGCTCCAGGCACACTGGAACTGTGAAACACATTCCAAAGGGAGTGCAAAAGTGCCACATCATGGCTGCCTCCACAGCTTTTTCCTAGGGAACATGCCTAATCCAAGCCTGATTTTTCTTCCTAGGGTTAGCCTTAGGGATAGTCGTAGGATTTTGATTTTTATAATGAAGAAGCCCTAATCTCCAGGCCCACTGGAGCTGCGAAAGTCATCCCAAGGGGAGCTCAAAAGTGCCACAACATGCCTGCTTTCACAGCGCTTTTTCCTTGGCACCATCCCTAGACCTAGGCTGATGTATCTGACTAGGGTTAGGGTTGGGGTTCAGCCTAGGGCTAGGATTTTTTTAAACAGGAAGCCCTGAGTTCCAGGCTTACTGCAGCTGCGAAAGGCATCCCAAAGGGAGTGCAAAAGTGCCACAACATGCCTGCTTTCACAGCGCTTTTTCCTTGGCTCCATCCCTATACCGAGGCTGATTTATCTGCCTAGGGCTAGGGTGAGGTTCACCCTAGGGATAGGGTTTTTTTAACCAGGAAGCCCTGAGTTCCAGGCTTATTGCAGCTGCCAAAGGCATCCCAAAGGGAGCACAGAAGTGCCACAACATGGCAGCTTTCACAGCTTTTTCCTTAGGAAGAACCCCAATACCCGGCTGATTTACCTTCCTAGGGTTACTGTTAGGCTTAGGCCTAGGACTTTTAAAACCAGGAAGCCCTGTGCTCCAGGCACACTGCAGCTGTCAAAGGCATCCCTAGGACAGCGCAAAAGTGACACAACTTGGCTGCCTCCACTGCTATTTCCATGAGACCATGCCCAACCATAGGCTGATTTTCCTTCCTAGGCTTAAGGGTTGAGTTACGCCTAGGGTTAGTGTTTTTTAACCAGAAAGCCCTGAGTTCCAAGAACACAGCAGCTGCCAAGGACTACCCAAGAAGAGAGCAAAAGCACCACAACATGCCTGCCTCCACAGCTTTTTCCTTGGGGACATCCCTAATTCCGGGCTGATTTGCCTTTCTCGTCTTAGGGTTGGGGTTAGGCCTAGGGCTAGAATTTTTAAAATCAGGAAGCCCAGACCTCCAGGCACACTGGAGCTGTGAAAGGCGTCCAAAAAGGAGTGCAAAAGTGCCACGACATGGCAGCTTTCACAGCTTTTTCCTTAGGAAGAACCCTCATACCCGGCTGATTTACCTTCCTTTGTGGGATCTCAGCACCTCAGGATGGAGGTGCAGAGTGGCCAAGAACACCCTTGGGGGGCTCGGGAGTCCTGGAATGTTGCCAGAAGTGTCTGGTGGCTGGACATTGATCCTACACAGGAGATGACACCTGTATGAGGACTGGGAGGATTTCACTGGGGTGAATGGTGAAGGGATAATTTAATTAGAGTGTGAGACACAGGGTTTAGGATTTCTGTACAGGGGGGTCTAAAGAAGTAAGATGGAGGAATTGGGGCGTGTCCTGTCCTTCTTCTTCTTTTTCTTGGCCTCCATCTTCTGTGGTGATGTTGGCACTTTGGGATTGGTCATTACTAGAAGTTCACCGGTTAATAAGAGTAGAAGGTATTGGAGAAAAATTATAAATATTGTACACGTAACTTCGGGTATAAAGATAAGTGACCGCCCCGGGGGCTCTCAGTGTGCTCATGGCTGGCTTGCTGTGCAAACCTCTGTTGGGCTGAAAGAAAATCTTTTAGATAAACAATTAATAAACACTGAGACCGAAACAAGATCAGAAGTCTCTCCTCGTCCTTTGAAGCGCCGGGCTGTCCAAGGCCACCCTGGGCCTTTCCAGGCCACCTAAACAGCCCAGAAACCGACAAGTGGCGTTCGCTGCGTGGGCTACTCCCCGCCAACCCTTTCGGGAGGGGATCAGCCCTGAAAAGCTGAAGCTCAAGAGCTGAAGAGCCAAGAGGGCAGCTCCAATCTACGACGAGTTCCCAGGAGAGCACTGATAGCTCCTGAGGAGAGAAGCCTGAGGAAAAAGGCAAAAGTTCTCATTATCTATCTCTAAAATCATCTTCATCTCTGGGAGCACAGATCTTCATTTTTAGAAGCACAAGACTGTGCTCTTTCTTTGTGCAAACTTCTCATGAGATTACAGCTATTTCAACATCTGCTTACTTTAACATAGAAGCCTTTACCTAATATCAATTCAAACACTTTCATTTCCTTATAGTTTTATGTGTTATAAGGGAAAAGAGTCTTTTCTTTATAGCTTACAAGAGGATTTCAGCTCTAAAAACAAAGCATCTTCTCCCCCTCCCATCTGGGACTTACTTACCTTCTTCTTTATTACCTTTAATATCTCCATCTTGTTTTTAATATACGTGCATGTTGTTCTTTTCTCTCACTCAGAAGAAGACTGAAGCACTGAAAAAGTTAACATCACGCCTGAAGCCTACCTAACCCACCAATAACTACTAACAGAAAGCTGTGGCTCAGTTGTGTTCAGATCAGCTTTGTAGTTAGTGTTTAGTTTTCTACACCAGCCACAGAAGTCTCTGGTCTCAGCCAGGCTAAGAAGAAGAACAAGCAGCAGCCTGACAGCGAGATCTTCGCAGCCACAGCCAGCCCTGCTCTGGCTAAAGCTCCGCAGCCTCCCCTGTCTCCTTGCCCGGCAGCTGCTGAAGCCCAGCCCGGCCAAACCAGAGCCCATGGAGAGAGAAGCCAGCAAGCAGCCCAGGAAATAGAAAAGAAGCCCAGCCTGCAGCAAGACGGCCCAGCCCAGCCCAGACACAGAGCAGAAGCCCAAACCGAAACCCAGCACCTCCCTGCCGACCAACAAAGAAAAGAAAAGTTTCTGAATTTTTTGGTCTTTACCATGTGTGTTTCACAAAAGCGTGTCTAGCTTTTCAGCAGCTCAACAGACTGTCAGATACACAAAAAACTTTGCATCACTTCCCTGCATTTCCTCCCATTCCCAAACATAACACAGGGGCCACTGGGAACAACTGGGATCAGACTGGGAGCAACTGGGAGCAGCTAGGACCAAGCTGGGAGCAACTGGGATCATCATGGCATCAGAGTAGGATCATACTGGGAGGGACTGGGTCTGTGCTAGAGGCAACTGGGATCACACTGGGAGGAAATGGGGACATGCTGGGGACCAATGGGATCATACTGGGAACAACTGGCACCACACTGAGGGTGACTGGGATCCTTCTGGAATCATACTGGAAGTGACTAGGGGCAGGCTGAGGGCAATTGGGACCATGTTGGGGCAACTGGGATATACAGGAAATGACTGGAATCATGCTGGAGGTGACTGGGAGTGGCTGTGAGCAAATGGAATCATACCGGAAGCTACTGGGAGCAACTGGGAGTGAGTGGAAACACATTAGGGACAACTGGGATGTACTGGGAGAGACCAGGAGTGACTGGAATCACAAAAGAACCATAAAGGAAGTCACTGGAATAATACTGGGAGTATCTGGGATTGACTGGAATCCTACTGGGTGACTTGGAGTGACTGGGACCATACTGGGGGCAAATGGCACTGTACTGAGAGTGACTGGGTTCATCCTGGAATCATACTGGGAAGGACTGGAACCATACTGGGAGTGTCTGGAACTATAGTAGGGCTGAATGGGAACACCTGGGATCATACTGGGAGTGACTGGGATGATACTGGGATCACACTGAGTGTAACTGGAAGTGACTGGGACCATCCTGGGGGTGACTGGGAGCCACAGGGCCCATGCTGGGAGTGACCTGGGGGGAACTGGGGGAACTGGCCCGGCTGGGGCTCAGGGTTGTTCTCCCCCAGGGCTGCCCTGGCTCCTGCTGCCACCCTGGGCCCACAGAGCCGAGGGACAGGGGACAGCTGAGGGACAGGAGACAGGGGCAGGGACGTGGAGAGGTAGAAGGGAGTTCCAGGGGGTCCTTGAGCCCAGGAAAGGGGAGTCCAGGGTTTCCCAAAAAGGGGGGACAAGGGTGGGGACACCAGGGATGTTCGAGAACGAGGAGTTCAGGGGGTCTCTGGTTTTGCACACAGCTGGGGCTGGGGGCTGGGAAAGGCAGGAATGAGGGACCAAGGCATTCCAGGGCATCCCAGGGTCAAGCCAATGGCCAGTCTGGAGGCTGGGAGCCATGGGATGGCCGGGAAAAGGGGAGCAGAGAGCCCTGATGTCCAGGAATGGGGTGTGAAAAATGCATGTATTTTATGATTGGCTTTTCACAAATATTAAAATGAATATTATATGTGTTGTATTAGAAAGCAATGCTGTATTAATTTTCTTAAGTACTGTGTTAAATATAGTTTTAGGTTATAAAAATTGTTAAAATAGAACTATGCTATGTAAGATGCTTTGTTTAAAAGAAAGGACACTTGCAGCGAGATAACTTGCAGCCACAGGACACCTAGATCTTTCAGAGAAAAAGAATTTACGGCCTTCTTATCAGAAGAAACAAACTTCTTCCCACCTTGGAGGTGCTATTAGGATTAGAGGGAAGAAGTTGACACTGGTCAGACAGAATCCTGTGTTTGAATGGAATTTATGCATCATGTATGAAGTGTATGAATATGCAACGGGCTGTTGTTTTTAAGGGTTAATCCTTTGTTACCAGGGGTCCTTTTTTGGGCCCGTGATGCCCAGAAAAAGGTACCTGGACGTCCATAACTCTTTGTTTTTATTGTCTCATATTGTCTTAATTCAATTTGTCCAAATTGTTATTACTCTAATTGTGTTACTATATAACCATCTTATTACTATTAAACATTAAAAATTTTAAAAACAAGTGATTGGCGTTTTTCACAATTTGGTAGCAGAGGATGGTTACTAACTCCTCGCTGCCGGTGCTTTGGGAGAGTCAGAGTGGGGAAGGCGCGCCCTGCCCTCTTTGGCAGCCTCGCTCTGCTTCCCCTGAAGTGACCGACAGACGCAGGTTACGATCTGTGGACAAAAGGAGACAACAAAACAAAGAGAACGGGAAAAGGGTCCCTACAACTGCTGTAATTTGCCCCCTAAGAGTAGTAGTGCGCACGAAGAACCCGGGAAGGAAAAAGGATTGGTAAGTATTTCTCGGGGGGCAGGTACGGGGGGATGAATGTGTGTGAATGAGAGGCGGGCTGGTTGTCCCAGACCTGCCAAGTGAGTGCGGAGTCTCCCACGCTGCGTTTCCGACTTTGCGCTGGAAAAGCGGCCAGTAAAGAGACAAAGCGACTCATAAGAGAGTGAAAGAATCCCCGGGGGTGACTGGGACTGGGTCTCAGGGAGGGGTTGGACCCCTCGGTGGTGGGGAGCAAGGTTTCCTAGCCCAATCCACTAGGAAACAGGACAGGAGGGGCTCCTAAAACCTGCTGGGTTGAGGGATTTATATTCCAAGAGCATCCAAGAGCAGGGTTGAGCAGAATTCTGTCCGAGTGAGGATATGCCCGAGAACACTCAGGGTGGGACAACACAGCTAGATTGGGGGATAAAAAAATGCCCAAGAACATCCAGGGTTGGACAACACAGCAGAACAAATGAAATGCCAAAGAGCATCTGTAGTTGTACCACACCGCTGGGTTGAGGGACAGAAAATGCCCAAGAGCATCTGAGGTTGAACAACACAGCTGGATTGAAGGAAAATTACCCGAGAGCATCTGGGGTTGGACAACACGACAGGATTGAGGGAAAAATTGCCCAAGAGCATTTGGGGTTGGATAACACAGCTGGGTTGAGGGATATCCAATAGCACCGGGACTGGCCAGTAACACCTAAACTTGTAATAGGCGATGTGAAAGTAAAAGGTACCTTACTGTTGTTTTGTGGTGTGTGAGAGTGACACACACACAGAGCCAGCCTCAGCTTCCTGGGCAGGTGGGAAGGGGGAGGTGTGGAAAGAGCGAGTGACCTGCACACCAGGCTGCAGCTCCCGGCTGGGTGGGGGCTTCTGGGCCCAAGAGGAGCGAGTGACCTGCGAACCAAGCTAGCGTTCCCTGGGCGTGTGAGGGGCCGTAGCTGAAGAGTGTGAAAGACACGCAGACAGCCTCACAGGGGAACGGGCACCAGAGGCAGCCAGAGTCAGGGCCCTTCTAGGGGGCCTGGTGACACTGAGACCTGGAGGTAAACCCCAAAGCGAAAGAGGGGGCCACAAGGACCTGTGATTTTCTAGCAATAAGGATCCACTCTGTGTCTTGAGAGTGTGAAGGAATGTGTGAAAGTGAATGAGAAATAAAAGTGAGTGAATGTAGACGAATGAAAGTATAGGTAATGTCGATTGTGCATTTTAAGCCTTACCATATCTCCTTGGAGGGAGTTGGATTGTATTGAAAAGCAGTGTGAGAAAAAGGGGTTTTTTTGGGTGTAAGTAGTTGAAAGAAAAGTGGTATTTAAGTTGTTAGTAAAAAGTGAAAAACAGAAGCAGGGGACGAATAGATAGAAAACTGAAAAATGAGACAGAAATTCAGTAAGGTGGATACAGGAAAAGAAAAGCAGAAAAAAAATACCAACAGAAATACCCCAAGACAGCACTTTGGGAGTTATGTTAACAAACAGAAATACAACTCATTGCAAAATACAGGGTATGCAGAAGTTGATGAGAAAAAACATGCAAACTTGTGAATTATATACTTAAAAACAGCATTAGAAAATTTAACACAAAAGAGTTATATATTGATTCAAGGTATGCCTTTAGAGTAGCACATACCTTAAGAAAAATTTTAAAAGGGAGATTGCTTAATTAAAGAAGAAAAAGATTAGTACATGAGAAACTTATTTTCGAGGTTTTAGAGGCATTACAATTACCTAAGAGAGATAGCAATAGTACATATTAAAGGACACCAAAAGGTAAAGACCTAGAAATAAGAAGAAATAAAATAAATAATTGGCAGATCAAGAAGCTAAAGATGCAGCAGAAAATAGAGCTGAAAGAGTTAATATTAACTCCAAAAGAAGAAAAAAAAAGGGGGGGGGGAATTAAAACAAGATTGTGGCGAACAAGATAAATTGGGGAAATAGAAACATCTTGATATGGAAGACAATTAGATAATAAAACGCTTACGAGGGAATAGCAGAGGACGTGTATCAAAAAGCCCGGTGGGATACACAGGCTAGGTGTGATCATTTTTTAAAAAGAACTATGGGTGCATTGAGACTTTTAGAGTAAAAAAACAAGTACCTGAAACATGTATAATTTGCCAAAAGATAAATAAAAGGGTGATGAGAAAAACAATATGAGAAGGTCGTCAGTTAGCTCGTCGACCATTTCAAAGCATCCAAAAAGCAAAACGGGGAAAGTACAGAGCTGAGAACAAATTACCTCATCCATTCCCGTTCGTTCCCCCACTCGTTCGCACCAGCCCTCCCAGCCCCTGTGCCGGCTCCGGCACAGTCCGTCTGTCCCGGTCCGTCTGTCCCGGTCCGTCTGTCCCGGTCCGGCCGCCTGGCCCGCGTTCTTGCCGGGGGTGGGGGTCTGTCCTGCCGTGTGCACCGTGGTTACCGCGCTGATCGCACCGAGGGGGGTCCCGTCTGTCCCATCCCCGGCTGCCCTGACTCTGTCGGCTCCCGCCGCTGCAGCCGGGGTCAGTCCCGGCTTTGTCTCTGCCGGATCAGCCCCCGTGAGCCGAGTGAGGGCGATCCCCGCTCCAGCTCGGTCTGCACAGGAACAGCCCCTCGGGCGATCCCAGCCACAGACCCCGCCTCTGGAGCCCCCAGACCCTGAGCTGTGCCGATCCCCTCGGGCCATCCCAGCCACAGACACGGCCTCTGGAGCCCCCAGACCCTGAGCTGTGCCGATCCCCTCGGGCCATCCCAGCCACAGACCCCGCCTTTGGAGCCCCCAGACCCTGAGCTGTGCCGATCCCCTCGGGCCATCCCGGCCGCAGACCCCGCCTCTGGAGCCCCCAGACCCTGAGCTGTGCCGATCCCCTCGGGCCATCCCAGCCACAGACCCCGCCTCTGGAGCCCCCAGACCCTGAGCTGTGCCGATCCCCTCGGGCCATCCCGGCTGCAGACCCCGCCTCTGGAGCCCCCAGACCCTGAGCTGTGCCGAGCCTCCCCGTCCTGCCCTGAGCTCCATTCCCTTGGTAACCACAGCTCCGGCTGCTTAAGGAAACTCTCTAAAGGAATCACTTTATTGAAACACTAAAAAATCAGTTAGAAGAAAGCCCTCTCCTGATTCTTCCTAAAAATACGTGAGAAAGGCTGTAGAAGATAAAAATCCAAAAAGAATGGGATAAAGAGATTGGTCTATTTCCATTAAGAGAGGTTCTCAAAGGGGGGTGATGGATCAGAGTTTGTAAATGCTTCTTTGACTTTGTCTGAGGTCTGAAATTTTAAGAAATAAATAAAAGAGATATTTGGAGAATCCCATAGGCATAGCTGAACAATTAGACCAACTTTTAGGTCCAAACATGTATACTTGAGAACAGATGTGGTTGGTAATGAAAATAATATTTTTCTCAGGAAGAAAAGCAATTAATCAGAGCAACTGAAATAAAAGCTTAAGAAAAAGATAATCTGCAGGGACCCCCAGAGAAGACAAAATGCCAACTGTACCTCCTGAATGGGGTTAAAATAATGAGGAGGGGAGTAAACACATGAACAGTTATTGTAATTACATAACCAAGAGAATAAATGAGACAGCATATCAAAGGCGAAATGTGAAAACAAAAGATTTTTGAGAGACAGCTTTTAGAGGGGAAAGAAAAAACTCCAACTAAATAGATAAACAAACTTTAGAGAAAAAGGAAAATGGTCCTAAGTAAGCAGAAGATCTGAAAATCTTTAAAGAAATGGGCCCATTAAAAAAAAAAAAAAAAAAAAGTCATAGGCTTTAATTTTTTTTGGGGGGAACAAATACCATCAGGAGCCTGTGATAACTTTACAAGTGGGTCCCCAAGAAGAAGAATTGGAATTTGTTATAGACACAGGGGCAGAGAAAACCTGCCTGTTAAACGTTCCAAAAGGTTATAGTGTGAGCAAACATATAGTGAAAGTAACAGGGGCAAAAAGAGGAAGTTTTACATTTCTGGTCATTAAAGATGTGGTAGTTGAGGGAAAAAACTAAAATTTAGATGGGAGATGTGTTATTGGTCCCAGGGGCAGGTAGCAATTTATTGGGAAGAGTCTTACAAGTGCAATTAAGAGTAAGAGTTATATCAGAAAATAAGAAAATGACAGCTAGAGTTTTGAAATTAAGCCAAGAGGATGAAGAAAAAAAAATCAACAAAGAAGTTTGGGCTGGAGAAAGAAATAGGGGAAGAATAAATATCGACCCCATAAGGGTTACAACTGAGAGAGGAGAAAGAGAGAAGTTGAAGTAGAGAAGTAGTTAGGAAACTCTGAGATGTTAGAATGTGAAGTGATGACATCTTGGTGCTAGAAGAGAGCAGAAGTGTGAATGCAAGTTTTTTGCATGAAAGGCAGAGAAGTATCTTAACACATGGTTGTTAAGAGGTTATTCAATGCCACACTGGGGTCCAGAAAAGCCTTAGCAGAACGGGCCCTCCTTGAAGAGAAAAGAGGATAAGTTGACGAGAGAAAGAGAAAGAATGTCAGGAGCACCTGGGCACACCAGGTTTGGGGTTGTCAAGGTTGGGAGGTGTCTGAGCGCTCCCTGCGATTGGCGGGGTCTCGGGGGCTGCGGCAGGGACCGATCCATGGAGGTGCCCCGGGCGGGGCTGGCAGCAGAGGACACAGGTTTGCGGCCAGGAGCGGGCTGGCTCCGGGGCAGAGCTGCCGGGGGGCTCCCAGACTGTCGGGGTGCCGAGCCCAGGATGGCAGCGTCAGCCTGGAAGTAGGCCGAGAGAGAGAAGGGGGGAGAGAGAGAGAGAGAGAGAGAGAGAGGGAGAGGGCAAAAGAGACCCAGGGCAGCCCCCAGGGTCCCCATGCCCGGGGCTGCTCTCCCCTGCCCCGGCCCTGCAGCCAAGGGGCCGCACCGGGGGAAGGGCCAAGAACAGCACTGACAGCAGGGCTATGAAAAGAGGGGCAGGGGGACTAGCACTAAAAGATAAAATCAAAGCAGAGATTGCTGACTCTCCAAACCTCACAAAGCGGTTTGTTTTTCTTAAGTAAGAAGTTTATTGGTTTTTTTTTCTTTTGTGTGTTTTGTTTGCCGTTAACGAGAAGGCTTTTTTCCTGAAGAAGAGGCTGCTGTAGAGAAAGCTTTTAGCTAAACCCAGAAAGTTTAGAAGGAAAGCGAATCGTAAAAGTTAATGCAGTATTATCTTTCTTTTATTATCTATGCTATTAAGAAGTCCTTTCCAGGTACTACTGAAGCAACAATCAAAATCACGGAAAGAGAGTGAATTCATGCCAGCAGAATCAAAGGACTTGTGAAGAAACTTGAGGAACGGACTATCATATTTAAACCGGGTGATACTGAACTGACTTTCCAATGGGGACTGAGTGGTAATGGTTTGAGAAAACCCAAATGATCCAAGAAATGTACAAAGAATAACACTGAATTAAGAAATAAGATAATGCTTATATCACTGGATTTGAGCACTGCCTGAATAAAACATCTCCTTGGGGGAGGAATACCTCAGATAGAAAGATCAAGAACGTTTTTGTATTCTGACCTTAGCCCTAGAATTGTACAAGGGAGAAGGGGAATTACTATTTCCATTAGTAAACTTTACTTGATTCATTCCAATACTGGACATGGTAGGTGGGTTATAAGTAAATGCTTAAATTGTAAGAGTAATTAGTGTTGTGATTCGCAAAATTTATGCTCTTATTGCAAAAAGTGTTAAAGTACTGACTTGGTTTTGTGGATGGGAATTAGTAGTGCCTGTTAAATGAGAGCTACCTGAGGAACAGTAAGAGACCACAGTTAAAGAGTGTCAAAAACAATTTGCCTAGCAATTAGTTAAGAGAAAGTGACAAGAAAATAGAGGGCAAGACCAGATTGGCCTCTTTATTTCACCACCAAGAAGATCAAATAAACCTGCTGTGGGTTGCAACCTCACAGGCATGGGAGGTGGGAGTATAAACCATACTGGACCTCTGTTATTCCTGTTTCTGGCACTCACTTGTTGTTTTTCCCTTTCGGGATACCAGCAGGATTGTGTCACAAATGCTACAGAAAGCATCACATAGAAAGAAACCAAAGTTCCTCCTTTATTACACACACCTATGTCAACAGCCACTGTTATAACCCATCCAAATTAAGAACTTGTAGGCAAAACAGAGTAAATTATTAGATTACAAGAAACTTAAGAAAAAGTGGCAATAGATTTAGAACTGAATGTCCAAAAGGAGAGAGAGGGATTTGTTTTAAATTTAATCTTGAAGATGCGGTTCAAGATTTGGAAAAAAAACCCCAAATAATAAAGGAAAAGGTAAAACCAGCACAGCAATCTAACTCTGTATTGACTCCAAATTATCTGTTGAATTGTATTACAAGACTCCAAGCAGTTATAGAAATGATAGCAAATAAGGCTGCCCAGGCATTAGAGTTAACATTAAGTCAGCTAAGCCAAACAAAAACTGTAGGGTATCAGAAAGGTTCGCTTTAGACTATTTATTGGCCAAAGAAGGGGGTGTTTGTGGAAAGTTCAATATATCAGATCGTTGAAAATTGATGACCACAGAAAAGTCATTCTAGCAAAAGCAAAAGAAATCAAAAAGAAAAATATATACGCATATAACAACCCAGGTACCAGTCCAAAAATTAGAAAACAATGTTAAAATCTAGCTGGTGGGGTAATGTATTAGAAGAAATTAAGATCTTTCATTTGTGTTACAACTGTTTTTATATTTCTTTCTTGTGTAATCCCGTGTTTTATTTTACCAGCATAGTCCAGAAGATATAAGTAGAAAAAAAATATTGCTCAAGCCAAATGATTTACAAAGAATAAGAGTGGGGATTGTGAAAAATGCATGTATTTTATGATTGGCTTTTCGCAAATATTAAAATGAATATTATATGTGTTGTGTTAGAAAGCAATGCTGTATTAATTTTCTTAAGCACTGTGTTAAATATAGTTTTAGGTTATAAAAATAGAAACTATGCTATGTAAGATGCTTTGTTTAACAGAAAGGGCTTGCAGCGAGATAGCAGCCACAGGACATCTAAATCTTTCAGAGAAAGGGAATTTCTTGCCTTCTTATCAGAAAAAATGAACTTCTTCTCACCTTGGAGGCACTGTTAGGATTAGAAGGAAAGAAGTTGACAATGACCAGACAGAATCCTGTATTTGAATGGAATTTATGCATCATGTATGAAGTATATGAATATGCAACAGGCTATTGTTCTTAAGGGTTAATCCTTTGTTAATGGGTGTCCTTTTTCAGGCTCCTGATGCCCAGAAAAAGGTACCCGGACATCCGTAACTCTTTGTTTTTATTGTCTCATATTGTCTTAACTCAATTTATCCAAATTGTTATTACTCTAATTGTGTTACTATTTTTATAACTATTTTATTACTATGAAACTTTTTAAAATTTTAAAAACAAGTGATTGGCGTTTTTCACACTGACTGTTCACCGCTGCCAATGCTCACAGTATTCTCCTAACACACTTGAGCTTCCTGTCTTTCAGTGAGAGAAAGATTCAGCTAAAGTCAAGGAAAGAGGGCAGGGGAGATGGAAACCTTCCCTTGGGATGCTTTTAGGAAGGCCTGAAGGGACCCTGCCTTTCCTTGGAACAGAGGTGGTCACCATGCATGGTGTTGCCTGACCTGCCCTAGGTGCTCCTCTGTTCCAGAAGGACTTTTGCCCACTTCATCACTTGTCTGTCCCTCCAATTCCAGGGCCTCAAACCTGCTCTGTGAGATACTAAACCTGTAAGTCAGCTGTAAGTTTTCAGAATATGGCACTGACCGTGGCTCTAAGTAAGTTTTTTTAATCAGGCTTACAATATATTTTGAGAAGAAGAAGGAACAGAAGGGGTAGATAACACACAAGAATCCAGCAGAGTCTTCCCAGCTTTTTTGTCTGGGTTCTATGAAGCACAATGCCCAGTGCTTGCATTATGCTGTCTTTTCATGTGTTCTGGTGACCAGAACCATCCCATGGCCAGGCCCAGGATAATTTGGGTGCCAAAGTCCCATTGCCTGCAAACATCACACTCTTTTTTACCCATCTGGTGCTCAGCTCAGCATATTTGCTGAGACAACTTTAGGACTGTTTTCCTTAACTTGGCAGTTCTAGCAGATGTCCTTATGGCCCCTAAATTCTGCATCCTTTGTGTCCACTATCAATGGGCATCCTTCTTCCCAAGCTTTGTCAACCTCCCTCTGGGTCTGAGATCAGTGAAACGGGCCCAGCCCTGAGTCTTAAAGACAATTCTAGCAACAACTACTTTGCTTTTCTAATACCTGGCCATCACTTCGAGCTTGTAGGCTGCTATGTGTGTCACAGGTTAAATGTCTCTTCCTGTTGATCAGGCTTGGAAGTGCGGACAGCCCAGGCATGACAGGATATGTTTTCTTCAGGAAATGGGACGTAGGGCCCAGCTTGCAACAGGTCCAGGCCCGCGCCTTCCAGAGCGCCAGAAGGTTCGCGGCGCCATTGCAGGGCTCAGGGCGCCTCCTTGTGGGCAAGAGTCGCCTCGACAGCGCGGGCGCCGCGCGGCGGGGCCAGAGGCCGGGAAAGGGCGGGCGGGTGTGAGGGGCGGGGCGGTTCGTGCCTAGAGCCGAGCCCGCGCTGTACCTCGGCGCCTTCCCGGCTCGGTGTTGGGAGCGAGCCGCCGCTGCTCGGGCTCTGGGAGAAGCGTGCGGCCGCTGCGGAGTCCCAGCCCGCAGATTTGGCTGCTGGCCGAGGCTGCAGTGCAGAGCTGCCATGCCAGAGCTGCCGTGCGCCGTGGCACTGCCAGAGCCCCTGGCAGAGCCGGGCTGGAAGTGCCGACAGCTGAGGGAAGCCCTGCCATGGCAGCGCCCCAAGCTCTTGCTTATCCCACAGAAAGAGAGGATCAGCACCTGGAGGTGACTGCGTCATTCCTGGAAAGGGACTATCTGCTTACAGTTGCGATGTCTGGCAGCAAGCAGGACGGCGCTGGTGCCAGGGAGCCAAGTGAGGGCAAAGCAGCCCTGTGACAGCCTGGCCCAGGGGCTCTTGTGGCAGCAGGCAGCGTGGGGATCAGAACAGAGGCAGGGGGAGGCAGGAGCTGCTTGGCCATGCCAGGGCTGGGAGCCTCCTTCCTGCCCAAGTGGGGCCCAGCTGGGCCAGGGGGCAGCTCCTGGGACAGCCGTGCCCGCAATGGCCCCTGCTCTGCAAGGCCTCCAGCGCTGCCCATCAGCCAGGCAGGGACAGAGCAGCCTTGGGGCCGATGCTGCTGCAGGCTCAGAGCCCCGCACAGCTGCTCATGCCCGGTGCCATTGGCTCTGTCCCCTGCAGCCTGCATGCTGTGTCACCGTGCAGAGGCTGAGCCCTGTGCCTCCCCTGGCCCTGGCAACTGTTCCTGTGCTGCTCCTGCACTGCCCAGGGCACCCACGGGCCCTGCTTGGGCCGCACGCAGACCAGAACCAGCTGGGGCTGTGACAGCTCTGCTGCTCTGGGCCCAGCCCTTGGGCAAAGCACCCACCTGTCCCTGGGCTGGGGGCAGTGCCCAGGCTGGGCTTGGCAGAGCCCGTCCGCTCCTGGAGGGCTGGGGGCACTGCTCTGGCCTGGCCTGGCCCGGCCCTGGGGTCCCTTGGCATTCCTGCTTGCCCTTGCATCCACCAGGGATGGGCTGCAGCTCAATGGCCCCGGCCTGGCCGCACACTCAGGCCTGGAGCCTTCCCATGGCTCCCCAGGGCACGAGAGCCTCAGCCCCAGCTCCCAAACACGACCTAACAGGGTTTGCTGATATTGATCCCTGTTAGACCTTTGAAAGCATGTTGAAAGTAACCTTGTTTGGCAACTCCTTCAAGGAACAAACGTGATTCGCTTCTAATCAGTAAAAACTTTATTGGTTTGCTTGCACTTCCTATAGGGTATCCTAATGCTTCCTTTGGCGTTCCAGAAAATAATGAAAATCTAACAAATTCTAAAGAGAAGTTCTTGAATCCACTATGAGGAGAAGTCTCTACATTCACTATCCTTACATACACTTAAGTAGCTGCTCCTGTAACACACAAAGATGTAGTGGTTTACCTGACTGGACCACACAACAGGATGTTATACACACCGCTACACTAAAAAACTCCTCTTCCCTGTTCATCACAAATTTAAAGCTCTTCTCGAGGTCCCGACTTAATTTTACATGCACATTCATACCTGCAATCCCTCCCCATGCTCAGTTTTCACCTAGACTTACCAGGGAACAGATGTTCCATACTTACCTCAAGCAATAATCTACGTCTGTCTTCCTAACCCTCTTTTTCTTCACTGACTTCTACTAATCTACAAAATAACTTGGACCCTCTGCACAAAAGAAACATCCAATTAATAGCCTTAAACACTTGTGATTGTGCTGCTACTTCTAACAATCTTGACCACCACAGCACTAAAATCAGAAATCAATTCTTCACATCCTTCCTGTTCTCCTGCCCCCACCACGCCTTGGCTCCAGCAGAAATGTTCCCTACTGCAGCCTGGTGTGCTAAGAACAATCAAAGGCAGCAGCACTTTTCCTCAACATGCTGCAATCTGAATTGCAGTGAAATTGCAGCTGTTGCATTAGAAGCTCAGCACCAGCACCCCACATCTTCCCCCAGAACTGAGGCCTGCTGAGGCCTGAGCTCTCCATTTCAACACACCCTGTAAATCAGGCTGCCTGGAAGATTGCAGGCTGGTAACTGTGTGAACACAGCAGTGCATTTCAGCAGAGTTATGGAATCAGTCTCATGGAAGGCACATCCTTTAAGCTTAAGACTCTATTCTACAAAATCTAGCCAGCAATTGTTTTGGTGGCCTGTGCAGGTTTTGGGGACTGTGCATGTTTCCTTTGGATGTTGTTTTCTTTGTTTCTAAATACAAAATTCACTGGATTCAGAAGCAAAACCCCAGCTTCATTAGAACAAAGAACCACAGGGACATATGTGGCTGACAAGAACACTCCTCATTTCTAATAGTAACACCAGAAAGAGAGGAAAAAGATAAAGATGATTTAAATACCCGAAAGGATCCGAAATGTCTACATAAGCTGTCAAGTGACTAAGTTTTTGGTAAACTCTAAAAGTCCAGATTCCTATTCGGTAATTGTCTGAAAGAAAAGAAAGCCAGAAAATCTGGTTGACCTTTATTTTGCCAGGACTTTCTCACGGGATTCTACCACAACTTGGATCACAAGTGAGGGTGGCAAATTTTGACTAGAAAACTTTGATAACTAGGCAGCATTTTTTCCTCCTCACTGAATTACAGGAAGGGTTTAAAAGGAAAAAAAAATATAAAAGAGCGTAAAGAAATTCTATCATACCTCTTAGGCGTTCATCATCTTTGGAGAACAAAAAAAAAAACTCTAGCATTTCCTGTGCATGGTAAAGAAAGAAACCTAGAAAAGGACAAAGGGATTTGAGCATCCTAAATTGTACTATCAAATTTCATGAACACAAGTTAATCCTGTAGTGCTTCAGAGAAATGCCATACATTGAAAAGCTTTATTCCCTAGAAGCCAAATAAATCTTTTTATTTTCCAAATCCTCTTTTAAAGAGAAAACTGACTGTGTCTTTGGCTTTTGGCCAAACTCAGTTTGGAGTTGGTCAAACCAAAATGACCCAGTTAATTTCCTGTGCTCTGCTCTTTCTTTCCATATTCACATTCACATCCAATGGGTTGCTGGGAGTTTTGACTCTGTGCAGCACAAACGGTTTTCTAAGATGACTTTCATTGCTCAGAGGTGTGCAATGTCAGTTTCCCATTCCCTGAGTGCTGCTATTAATATTCCCACAGCATCCAACTACTACAGCCAAGTAGACAACAAAGAGAAATGGAACTTGCATTTCTTGGTCCTGTTCAATTTCTGACATCTCAGGCTCATCGTCACCCTCAGAACTGCTGTCCTGGAAACGTGGATCCTCTTGCCATGTGGCTTTTACTGGCTTTATTGTCCCAAGCGCGTGAGGCTCTGCAATGACAGCACCAATAGAGAAAAAAAGCCAAAACCAGATTATTCCTCTAATCATCAGGAAAAATTCATCCTTTCACGTGAAACACTTACAGTGGAGAAGAGAGATTTAGGAAGGACAGAATCTGACCCTGCCAGATTTTCTAAGCTACATTTCTGCTCCACTTTGTATTTTCCACTTTGTTCCAGGGATCCCTTATGTATTCTTAAACATTTCTCATTGCATTCAGAAGACACTGAATACCTTTTCAGTTCAGCACAAGTCTGGGGGGCTCGTTGCTTTGTGCTGTTGCGTTGGGTTTTTTAATATTTTGGGTAACTTCACGGGGTTTCTTTTCTCTCCTACATGACTGGGACTTGAGTTAATGTTGTTTCATCTTCATTTCAGACGGCCTCATTTTATCTAAGGTTAGGACACCCCAATGATCATGTGCCATTCCATTTCCTTTTTCTAAAGGTCCAAGAGTAGAATTCAGTAACAAACAGAATGTTCATGGATCTTGGGGCCAGCTCTCGGACTTTGCTCCTCCCTCTACATTAACGCACATTTCCTTAAAAGCCTTGTGAGTTCCTATGAAACTTGATATGACTGGTGTGTCACCTTTTTCCCTGTTTGAGGAATTCAGGGCATGAGAACAAGCTTTTTCACCACTCAGCAAAAACCCCCAATGCCTTCTCAAAGCATGCCTTTCAGAATTCCTGAGATGCAAGCATGAGGCACCTCTCAATAATCTACCACAACCCTAGCAAGCAGAAATGAAGATCAAAATGCTTCTGCCTAATTACTGACTTCTGTTGCTGAAAATCCCCTGCATCCTGACCTTTTTTACACCATATTGCCCTACAGTGCCTGCCAGAAGCTCTTCCTTAGCAATGGCACTGTTAGAAGGGTTCTGCTGTTACCTTCTTTGATGCCCAACTCCTCTGTGCCTCCAAAGAAAGAAAACTTGAAGTAACTCGTCTCCTGAGCTGCATCATCCTCAGGCAAAGGTCCCAAATGGTCATCTGGGGCAGAGTCCTGTGCATCCTCTTTGTCCCAGGGTATTTCCTCAGTCTGGTTTGCTCTTTGAAGGTCTTTCAAAGAATAAACCAGAATAGACGGAGGAAATACCGTCTATTCTGGTTTGTTCTTTGAAAGGCCTCTTTCAAATCCGCAGCAATGGTGTAGGAGTTGTCTTCAGACAGTGAGGAAGTGTCTCATCTCTTTCTTCTTTTTTTGGCTTTACTGAAATGAGATTGTTCAAGGATAGCAACACAGCACACGTCCTTTTCGGACACAGCTTCCCTAAGAGCCACCTTGCTCTGAATGTCTCCCTAAGCATATCCAAGCCCATTAAGGAGTGCTTCATTATCAAGGGTAAGCAGTGGGGAAACATCTGAGGTTGAAGTCTAAAGGCAGGAACAAGAGTCCTTTTTAATTAGCCACATCCTTAAGTGACTTTTCACTGAATACACAGTTACACAGAAATCAAGGTATTTAGCCCAGACTTCTTCCTGCCAGTAGAAACATCAAGAGCTAATAGGGTTTGCCCACAGAGCTGCACATCTCAGGGTCCCTGCACTGACCGTTCTCACCTTCACTTCTGGCAAGGAACACACGGCCTAGAAAGAAAAGATGACGGCGCTACGTGCTGCTGTTGGAGGTCCCAGTTGAGGTCCGACGTCGCTGGTGGGAGCGGCTGCTCCTGCGGGATGTCCCCGACCATGTCCCCCTACGCCTGGGCCTCTCAGCACTCGCTGCTGTCGTCCTGCTCCTGTCCTGGCGACTCCTGGACCGCACAGTTTGAGTCGAGGCCCGGCGCTGCTGGCGGGAGCGGCTGCGTCTGGGGAATGGCCCTGACCATGTCTCCCTTCGCCTGGGCCTCTCAGCCCTTGTCTTTGTCCCACTGCTGCTGCCGCGGCGACTCCTGGAGCGGACAGGTGGACTCTGGGCCCAGCCTTGCTGGCGGGAGCGCCTGCGTCTGGGGGATGGCCCTGACCATGTCTCCCTTCGCCTGGGCCTCTCAGCCCTTGTCCCTGTCCCACTGCTCCTGTCACAGCAGCTCCTGGAGCGGACAGGTGGACTCCGGGCCCAGCCTTGCTGGCGGGAGCGCCTGCGTCTGGGGGATGGCCCTGACCATGTCTCCCTTCGCCTGGGCCTCTCAGTCCTTGGCCCTGTCCCTCTGTTCCTGTCATGGCAACTCCTGGAGCGGACAGGTGGACTCTGGGCACGACCTTGCTGGCGGGAGCGCCTGCGTCTGGGGGATGTCCGTGATGGTGTCTCCCTTTTCTTGGGCCTCTCAGCCCTTGGCCCTGTCCTACTGTTCCTGTCACGGCGACTCCTGGACCGGACAGGTGGACTCTGGGCGCGACTTTGCCGGCGAGAGGAGCTTCGCCTGCGGCTGGGCCCAGCACGTCTGGAATGGACCCTGTCCTCAGGGTCAGGGGACGTGCTGCGTGTTGCCCTTGATCTGCTGATGCTGCTGGTGTCCAGTGAGGAAGATGGCAGCGCCTGCTGCCATGCTGCGTGTTGGGGCCTGCTGTGGCTGCCCGTCTCTGGAGATGGAGGTGGGGAAACCAGCACCAATGGCACAGGGCTGTGGGAGCTGGGGCTGATGGCCTCAGATTCTGACCAGCCACGAGCAGATTGTAGTCCTGACTGTCTGGCCGGCCTGGGGCCATTGAGCTCTGTCTCATCCCTGGAGGCTGTAAGGGCAAGCAGGAATGTCAAAGATCACCCAGGCCCCGGCCAGGCCAGGCCAGAGCAGTGCCTCCAGCCCTCCAGCAGTGGATGCTGCGCTCTGCCAAGCCCGGCCTGGGCACTGCCCTAGCCCAGGGACACCGGGGACTTTGACTCATACATGTTCCGAGCCCAGCACAGCTGTCACACTCCCATCTCTGTGTGCTGTTCCTCAGGCCAGAGCAGCGCCTGTGGGTGCCCTCAGCAGCACAGGAGGAGCACAGGAGCAATTGCCAGGGCCTGGGGAGGCAAACAAGCTCATAGCACTGAGAACAAAAAGTGTACCAGCACGTGGTTGTCTAGCCAAGCGCTTCTGCTTCTTCCTGCTTTGAGCCCTTGTCGAGACACAGGTTCCCTGCAGAGCCCCAGGTGCAGCTTCCCAACTTACCCCTGTTCCTCTGCCTCCTCCCTGCCCCCAGGGTAAAGGCAATCCCTGGCATTGCATTGGCCGTGCCTCACTCCTAGATCTGCGAAGGCATCGTTGTCCTCCCACGTTGGCTGTCTGATGGAGAAAGGAAGAGATGATGAATTTCTGCTGCTCTCCCTCACGGAGGTCCAGGGTGTCCCAGCTCTTTCTCCAGCACTTTTCCAAGTTGGGGGTGAAGCTGAAGCCCAGACTCACAGGACAGGGCAGGGCCAGGGCTCCTGGGGCAGGGCCTGGCACAGCACAGCACTTGCACCCTCCTGGCTGGTGGGCCAGGCAGAAGGACACCAACCTGAAGGGGACTCGGATCCCCAAGATGAACATTTCAACAGGGAATTCCCCACTGTCTCTGCACAGGGGGCACTGGAAATAGAAAGCACCAGCGCGCAAGGCCTGTCCCTGCAGGGCAAACACAGGCAGGGTGAGCGAGGCCCTGCTGCTGCTGCTGCTGAGCACCTGCTGTGCCCCAGGGCTCAGGGGAGGGCTCCTACCTGGATGCAGTCCCTGTGGAACCAGGCCTTTTTGCACGCTGGGCACACCAATGTTGTGAAGGTCTTTCTGTCCTCCACAGGTTCCATGCAGATGGGGCAAACGGTGTCCGGCTCAGGAGTCGCATCCACCTCCTGCTCTGGACGGTGCTCAGGGCAGAAAGAGCTGGGGGCAAAGGGATGGGGAAAGTGAGAAATGCTGGATCATTCCCCAGGGGTGGCCATAAAGAGAGATGAGGTACCTGAACGGAGTAACGTATAGATTGACACAGCCGCCCTCCTTGGTACAGGGCAAGTGGAACCATCTGTCACAGTTCTCCCTGCAGCACATGATGGTTGCCCCGCTCTGGCCGCAGACGCAGCAGCGCTGGAAAGAGCCAAGCAGCTGCATCAGCAGCAGCAGCAGCAGCAGCAGCCTCGAGGCCTCCCCAGGCAGCCCCAGGGCTAAGGGCAGGGCGCAGGACGTGGCCGCTGCCGGCTCCCAGCCCACAGAGCCGCCAGCTGGAGGAGGGAGGCTGCTGTGCCAGGGCCTCTGTGCCACAGCTGCTGGGAGCCAGACTTTGTCCCGACTGTTGGGCCGGCCTTTCTTTCCTGCAGTCTGGGCTAAGCTCTGGCAAACCTCGCCAGGCACAAATCTCCCTGCTCTTGTCAGGCTCTCACCTTCTGTGCCGCCCGCCGCACTGCAATTAGGAGATCTCGAGGGAGAAAGTCCATGAGTCCCCCGCGGTCCGTCTCTTGCCGAAATAGTAGAGTGGCGAAGAACTGCAGCCAAAGGGAGAAGCTGATGAGGAGGGGGCGGGAGGAGCTGCCCATTGCAAAGGTGGAGGGAGCGCCCGGAGCCACTCACCATGCAGAACACGTGGGCACAGAGCCCACCCTTCTGCAGTTTGTCACCGCACATGTCCGGGTCAGCCTCGGCACGGCGACACAGCATGCAGGCTGCAGGGGACAGAGCCAATGGCACCGGGCATGAGCAGCTGTGCGGGGCTCTGAGCCTGCAGCAGCATCGGCCCCAAGGCTGCTCTGTCCCTGCCTGGCTGATGGGCAGCGCTGGAGGCCTTGCAGAGCAGGGGCCATTGTGGGCACGGCTGTCCCAGGAGCTGCACCCTGGCCCAGCTGGGCCCCACTTGGGCAGGAAGGAGGCTCCCAGCCCTGGCATGGCCGAGCAGCTCCTGCCTCCCCCTGCCTCTGTTCTGATCCCCACGCTGCCTGCTACCACAAGAGCCCCTGGGCCAAGCTATCAGAGAGCTGCTTTGCCTTCACCTGGCTCCCTGGCACCAGGACCCTCCTGCTTTCTGTCAGACATGGCGGCTGTCTACGCTGAGTCTATCTCCTCGAAGGACGTGGTCACTTCGAGGTGCTGTTCCTCTCTGTCTATGGGAGAAAGAAGGGGGGGGGGGGGGGGAGTTTGCAGAACAGGCCCAGAACCACGAGGCTCTACTCCCTGCTCAGCCCTGCGTGAGCCCTGCTCCTGTCTGTTTCTCCTCCCGTCGTCGCCTTGAGTAACACTGCAGTGTCCTCTGGCTGTTCCTCTGCTGATTCTGTGATTTTGGGAAGGGAGAGGCAGGTGAGCCTGCAGCACAGGCCCAGAGCCCCGAGGTGTGGGGCCCCTCTGGTCCCTGGGCAGCCACATCCCCGCCCTACCTTCTCCTCCCGTTGTCAGGTCGCACTGACACTCGGCTTGAGCCCCGCGTTCCCTTTTGTGGCCTTGGTGGCACAGGTCACAATGGCCACTCTGACATCAGCACCGTGTACCCAAAATCGGGGCAGCCATGGCCCCAGGTCCCTGGCAACCACTTGTGGCGGCCCCCTTGGGCACCGAGCTTCTAAAATGGTCCGAGCGTTTGCTCAGGGTGGAAGCAGGGCCAGGACTCCTGCAGCAAGTGCAGGGTCAAATGCCAGGCCCTGGGGCAGCCATCCAGGGTGGTACTGTAGGCACGGAGGTGCTGTTCAGGCACTGCCACACTAGGGCTCCGGCCCCGGCCAAGGGAAATTTCTGCTCCTGCCCCTGGCAGGCGGTGGCCCAGAGAGCCCGTGCGGAGTCAGCTGCACTACAGGGATTCAAACCCTGCTCTAGGTGAACTGATGTTTTCATCAAGACCTGTCTGCAGAAAACTAAGATGAACCTGATTTGATGCTGCTGCTGATCACCATTGGGTACAGGAGATAAACCTGGACACCACCACAGCTGCCTCCGTTATCCTGCCATCATATGAACTAATAACTTTGACTTTCCATATAAATGGAAAAATTAGTATTAAGCTTCTGAGAAGCGTCATCTTTTATACTGACTCAGCAGAAAGACAGAAAATTCACTGAGAATTTTCTGTGTACATTTGACAGGAGAGCTTGCAACTGTCCTCCACTCAAGTCAAATACAGGAGGATGCTTTTCCTACATTATAGGAACTTTGCCAGTTTGGTCCATGCTTTCCTACTAGAAAATACATTGGAAAAAATTAGGAAGAGAAGCACAAACAATTCTTGTCAATTTTTCTCTTTCGTGTCTTTGCAAACATGCTCCTGGAAATGCAGATCCATGACTTGTGGAACAATCAGTGGCATCTCTGGGAAGCAGGGCAGGGACTGACAGGCAAGGACACACTGCACCTGCCTGATGCTGGGGCAGCAGGAGTTTGCCCATTTTCCTGTCTCCATGGGAGAGCCACCTTGGCTGGGAAACGATCCCTTCACTGGTCTAGGAGGGAGGCACAGCCAGTGCAATGCCAGGGAGCGCCTTTACCCTGGAGGCAGGGAGGAGGCAGAGGAAGAGGGGGGAAGTTAGGAAGCTGCACCCGGGGCTCTGCAGGGCTCCCGGCTAGGTCTCGAAGCACAAGGAGCCAGAAGAGCTTGGCCGGACAATCCCGAGCTCTGGACACCTTGTCCTCAGCACCGGGAACCCGTTTGCTTCTCCAGGCCCTGGGCACTGCTCCCGTGCTGCTCATGCAATTACACACAGACACAGAGCTACCTGCTCTGTCTCAACCCTCTTCAGCACTGAACAGCACAACACAGTAACATGTTCTCTTCAGTACATGGTCTAATTATTAATAGTCCTGCAAAGACTCACATTCAAAGCACACACAAAAACCCCAAACCCTGGTACAAACCTTGCATCAACACAAAATGCATGTTGCTGTTCAGAAACACAGGGCAGCACTTTTGGCCAATGCTTTTTCCTATAAGATCTTTCAAAGGATTGCAAAAGTGACATTGTTTGGCAACTTCTTCAAGGAACAGACAGGAGAGGCTTCTGAGTTTTTAAAGATTTATTGGTTTGCTTTCACTTTCCTTTTGGCATCCTTACACTTCACCCAGCATTCCAGAAAATTGTGAAAATCCAAAATAATATCAGGGGAAGTTTCTGAATTCATTCATGTTTCTCCCAAAGACTTTCTTGACATACATACAAGTGACTGGTCCTATGACATACAGAGACGCAGTGGTTTCCCTGACTGGACATTACAAGACAACGTTATAGACTCCACTATACTAAAACACTTCTGTTGCCTGGTAATTACAAAGCCTGAAGCTCTTCTAGAGGCTTTTCCCAGTGCAACTTCATTAGGTTCCTCTCTGCCCAACTCTCGAGCCTCTCCAGGTCTCACTGAAGGGCAGCAGAGCCTTGTGGTGCCTCAGGCCCTGCTCCCAATTCTGTCCCATCAGCAAACACTGAGGGAACACTCTGTCCCTTCTGCCAGGTCACTGGGGAATAAGGCAAACAAGGCTGGGCCCAGCACGGCACCCTGAGCTCACAGCTACCTGAGTTTGGAGCTCCCCTGTCCACTTCTCTGCCCCACTGTCCCTGAGCTGCCTCAGGGGCCTGTTATGGGAGGCAGGGACAAAGCCTTGCTGAAGTCCCAGCTGGCAACAACCACTGCTCTCCCCTCACAAGCCCAGCCAGTCACTGCAGCACAGGTGGCTATGGGATTGGTCAAGCATGGTTTCCATTCCTGTTATTCCACAGGCTTAGAGATGGCATCCAAGAGGAGCTGTTCTGTCACCTTTCTGGGGATGGAGCTGAGGCTGATGGCCCTGCAGTTTCCTGGCTCTTTCTTGGTGCCCTTTTGCAAGACTGCAGTGATGTTGGCTTTCCTCCACTGCTCATGCCTCTCTCCAGGGCTGTCTCCTTCCCTGACCTGCTGGCAGAGCACCCTGTGCCAGAGGCAGGAGCAGAGATTTCCCTTGGCCCCAAAAGGGAACACTGGGCTCAGGCCGAGTGTCAGTGTGACCTGACAACGGGAGGAGAAGGCATGAAGGAGCAGAGCTCACTCAGGGCTGAGCAGGCAGTAGAGCCCTCGTGGCTCTGGGCTTGCTCTGCAAGCTCCTTGGCCTCTACTTTCTCCACAGAGAGAGAGGAACAGCACCTCAAAGCGACCAGGAAACCCGGCCATGGAGCGAGGCTGGGGCTCTGACACCTCAGGGAAACCGGACACGGAGCGGGACTGGGGCTGTCAGCCCTCAGGGAAACTGGCCATGGAGTGGGGCTGGGGCTGTCAGCCCTCAGGGAAACTGGCAATGGAGCGGGGCTGGGGCTGAGACACCTCAGGGAAACTGGCCATGGAGTGGGGCTGGGGCTGTGACACCTCAGGGAAAGCGGCCATTGAGTGGGGCTGGGGCTGTGACACCACAGGGAAAGCGGCCATGGAGCGGGGCTGGGGCTGTGACACCTCAGGAAACCGGCCATGGAGCGGGACTGGGACTGTGACACCTCAGGGAAACTGGCCATGGAGTGGGGCTGGGGCTGTCAGCCCTCAGGGAAACCAGCCATGGAGTGGGACTGGGGCTGTGACACCTCAGGAAACCGGCCATGGAGCGAGACTGGGACTGCCAGCCCTCAGGAAACCCGGCCATGGGGCTGGGGCTGCAGCTGTGACACCTCAGGGAAAGCAGCCATGGGTGTGGCTTGGCCTTTGACACCTCAGGGAACTCACCATGGCAGCCACCTCCAGGGGTTTTGAAGTACTTGTTTCTTGGTTTAATGCCCTTCCAAGATCAATTTTCCTGATCCTTATCCATGTTTTGGACAAGTATTGCCTCCTGAACAGGCCACCTCCTGGATGTGCAATGATTCCATCTGATCCAGCTGTGCCTCTTCCTTTCTCAAGGGATGGACAGAGGGGCTCTATTGAAGGTGGCATTTCCTGCAGGAAGGGAGGCGATGCCAGACACAGCCACAGGAGGTAGTTGCTCTGCTTCTGGGCCTGAGCCCTGCTGAGGCTTGAGCTGCCCTCTCTGCTGCTTGGCACTGCGGGCACAGCCCGGATAAGATGGGCACAGCCCAGAGGAATTGTCCCGAGCAGGCTCAGGGCACTCGGGTACTGAGCTGTCCTGCTGGGCTCCCTCCGTGGGAGACATGTCCCGAAACCTGGGAGCAGCTGCACAGGGTGCCCGTGGTGGGGAAAGGGCAGAGGGGGAGAGCAAGGCTCCAGTGTGTCCTGAGAGGGCCTGGCTATGTGCCCGTGGGCTGTGGGAGCTGTTCCATGGGCGGGTGGGCAAGCAGGAGGGAGGGACGGAGGTTGGGAGCGACAGCTGTGGCACTGCAGATTTCCCCAAGCATTTAGTGAGGGTTTCCTGTGTGGCAGGGAGAGAGCCCCAGGGCCCTGGGCTGCTCCAGCTGCCCCTCCAGGCATGTTGGACAGCACCTGCAAAGAGCGTACAGAGTGACCAGGAGCCACAGGCTTCCACAGCCTTACCCCACCCCCTTGCAGTCCCCAATTCCCCAAGGGAGAAGGAGATCCCAACACACCATGGAAATGGTTCTGTAGCATCTGTGATCCCTCCTCGACTGGGATCATGACTTGGATTACTTGGAAATGCTGGTGAATGGTGCTTTGAAGACCTTGTCAGATGTTGGAGGCATGTTCTGAATGTACCTTTCCTGACAGAATAATCTGTGTCAGTATGCCAAGAGCTTACCATGAGCCAGTTCCCTTAAATTTCACTGAAGGTAGATCAGTTCTGGAAACCTTACCCTGCTCCCTTCTGGAGCCCTGAGGGATCCCACAGGATCACTGTCAGTGGGAGGAAGGGGCATTTAGCTGTCCATCCTCCTCCTGTGTGCAATGCCACTGTGTCCTTCTGTGTGCTCTGTGCAGCCACAGAGAAGAGCAGAGAGGGAAGGCGCTGGGCCCAGGGCTGTGCCTGGGGGCTGAGCCTTTCTCATCTCCTTTGCAGCCCCCAGGGAGCCCGAGCTGCTTCTGCTGCCACTGCTAAGCCCTGGCCCTGCCTGGGGCTGGGTTTCAAGCTGCTGGCTGCTCCAGGGAGTCCTTTCTGCCCCGACTGCCCCACAAGGGGCTCCTTCCATCCCAGTGTGGGGCCACTGCAGGCACGAGGTCCCCCTGGCCCTGCTCCTGAGTGGAAGGCAGAGCCAAGGGAGTGCCTTGGAGGGCACCAATCACCCAGATGCCCTCACTGCCACTCGGGCCTGAAGGAGAATCTTCAGCAGTGCCATTGGAGCTGTTGTGTCCTGCCTTTCTTTGCAGCTGAGCCTGTTGCTAAAGGTGATCTGGCTTCCCAGCCCATGTTCAGGATTGAGCCTCTGGGAGAGGGTGAGGGTACGCCAAGGCCTTTCCCCTGTGAGACCTGCCAGCTCAGAGCCCAAAGCTCGGCCAGGGGGGCATCGCTGCAGGTGCCAGGACAGAGCCATGCATGTGTGTGCCCTCACCCTGCACGATCCACTCACAACTTCTGCTCAGCACTGGCAGGTGTTTGAAGGACGGTGGGCCATGGCCCAGCTGAAAAAGCCCAGATGATTTGTTGATTTTATCCGATTTTGCATAAGCATGACGTTCTGAACATGCCATTAAAGAAATGGAGAATTTCTCCATCTTTTAAGGTGTACTTTTTGTTTCTCAAGTGATGGGCCAAAAGTTAGGACAGAAGGAGGTGTTTCCCCAACAAAGCAGAGGCCGATTGGCAGCCTCTGCTGCAGGAAGGAAGTCCGAGCCAAACACAGGCATGGGCACAGGCACAGAAGGTAATTGCTGTGCCAGGCTCAGCAGGGCTCAGCCATTGGCAGAGCTGTGTGGCTGCAGCTCTTCTTCTTCTACCAGGGCCTCCCTTGCACAGCCCGGCAAAGCTGGAGGTGCCTTTGGAGCTCGTTCACAGCCCTGGGGAAAGGGGACTCCTGCACCAACGTCCCTCCCGCTGCAGCTGCTCTGGAGCTGGCCCTGAGTGCCCAGAGGCCCAAGGCACAGGAGCAGCCCCGAGCGGGAGCCCTGCCGCGAGCCGAGGGCCAGAGCCAGCCTTGGCTCCCGTTTGGGCAGGGGCTGCACTGGGTCCTGACAGGGCCTGACTCTGTGCCCTGGGGCGGGGGGAGCTGTCACGGGGCAGGGAGGGCCAGGGCTGGCAGGGGCTGCTCAGGGATGGGTGTGGCCCGTGTCCCTCCAAGCAGCGACTGCCCAAAAAGCTGCGCTGCCCCCGGGCTCTCCTCCCGGCCTGCTGGGCTTTGTTGGGTGGCACAGCCTGTGCCAAGGGGCAGCAAGGTCCCTGCAGGCCCCAGCTCTGGGGGAAACGGAGAATGTCCTGCCCGCATCCACCGTGTTGCCAGCTCAGCAGTGCAGCACAGCAGGGGCTGACGATCCCCATCGCTCCCACAGGTGCAGCTGGAACCACAGCACATGTTCCTGATTCCCAGAAGGGCCTTGGAAGGGGTTTCTGTCAGGGAACAGGCTTCTGGCTAGGGTTACTGGCAGGCCTGCTTGTCTTGGAGCTGATCTTCATCTTATGCTCTGTCCGAAGTTGGACTTGCTGGAAGAGAAAAGAGTGAGTGTTTAGTTCACCTTTCCCTCAAACAGCTTCTTTTGAAAGTCTACGTCAGACAGAAAACATTCCCAGTGAGGTTGCAGTGTAGGGGTGGCCAGTCCTTGATTGTCCAAAGAACTCTGCTGAGGGTTCTGCTGCTGCCCAGAGCTTTCATTGGCCTCCTAATTGCTGGGCCCTGTCCTGGGGGGGCCCGCTGGGGCTGCAGCCAGTGCTGGCTCCCACTGAGGCTGCCTGGCCAAGAGCAGCCCCAGGGGCACTGGGCAGAGGCAAAGCACGGTGGGGAGGAGAAAGAGCAGGGACGAGATTGCCCTTGAAAGGCAGAGGCGCTCTGGGGCCCGCTCCTGGCCAGGGAGCCTGCCCAGAGCCGTGCCCTGCGGGCCGGGGCCTTGAGGGACAGCTGTGCAGCTGGGCCAAGCTGTGCCAGCAGCTCCAGCCGTGCTGGGGAGCCTTGCCAGCTCTGGGCCCGGGTGTGCAGGAGGCTCCCTGTGTGCCACTGGCAGCTGGGGCCCCAGCCACCTCTTCTTTCCACAGTTCCACCTCTGGACAGGAGTTTTAAGATGGTGGCTGCATGTCACACCCAAACAGCAGGAGCACCTCCTCCAGCAGTTAGAAGGGCCTGGGCAGCCCTGTGATGAGTTCTGAGAAGAAGACTGCAGAACAGCCATCGACAAGGAAATCTCCTATTCTCCTGGATATCCCACTGCCACCTCCTCTCCCCATGTATATCCCCAAGCTACTTCCATCTCTTTTTTAATCCTCCTCTGTCCTGTCCCGACTTCTTCTATAGACCCCAGGAGCAGCCCAGCACCCTCCTGCCCCTCCTGAGTCCAACATGTCCCTTCCTCTGCCCCTGAGACCCCTGGGCCTGCCCTCTTAACAACACTGAAGTTATCCCCGCTCTCTGCCAGGCTAGGTGATGGCCCTTTCTTTAGTTGCACTAAAGGGAAGGTGCCGTCACCCCAGTGTTTGGGTGGCAGCAGCAGCAAAGCCCGGCCGGCAGCACCACTGGCTGAGCTCCATGGCCAGGAGCAGCTGTGGATGCCCACGATGTCAGCAGGCAGGAGCCAGGCAGGGGCTGCTGTGACCAGCGGCGGGGTCCCGAGGGCTGGGGGAGCCCAGTGGGCAGGCAGCAGCATGGGGCTCCCGAGAAAAAGCAACCCCATTTTCTTAATTTTTCACTTTTAGATATTAGAAATTTGTAGAAATATTTCAAAATATTTTTTCTGTAGACAGACACCCCCAAATATTTCTTCCCAATTCCTATAGTACTTAAAGATTTTTTAAAGTAGTTTTAGAATCCAAAAAAATGACCTCATTTTGTCTTCAGTTTTCATTTTTAAAAATATTTAGAAATATCTCTTGTGTAGAGAAATCCTCATATGTTTCATTCCTTTTTCCACAACACATCTGTATTTTTGAAACTGGTTTTAGAGGTCTGGAAAATATTTTCCCCTTATACAATAAAAAATAAAATTGCATTTCAGTGGTAATCTTTATTCTAGGAAGAAGTAAGACCCCTTCAGCCAGCCAGCCTGCTGCAGAGGCTCTTTTCCCACAGGAGCTTTGTACCTAGTCACAACCAACATACATAAAACCTTTTCCCAGATATTTCCTGGGATTTATGACAAGCTCACGTCTTAATTTTCTCAGACAAATTTTGAGCACAGTGGGAATGTCTTCAAATTACCATCTTTGTTTGCTTCTGGTGGAACTCCCTCCGTTCTAGAGCAGGGCCTTCTCTCAGCTTCCTGCTGCGCCCGGGCTCTCCTCCCGGCCTGCTGGGCTTTGTTGGGTGGCACAGCCTGTGCCAAGGGGCAGCAAGGTCCCTGCAGGCCCCAGCTCTGGGGAAATGGAGAACGTCCTGCCCGCATCCACCGTGCTGCCAGCTCAGCAGTGCAGCACAGCACGGGCTGACGATCCCCATCGCCCCCACAGGTGCAGCTGGAACCACAGCACATGTTCCTGATTCCCAGAAGGGCCTTGGAAGGGGTTTCTGTCAGGGAACAGGCTTCTGGCTAGGGTTACTGGCAGGCCTGCTTGTTTTGCAGCTTATCTTCATCTTATGCTCTGTCCGAAGTTGGACTTGCTGGAAGAGAAAAGCGTGAGTGTTTAGTTCACCTTTCCCTCAAACAGCTTCTTTTGAAAGTCTACGTCAGACAGAAAACATTCCCAGTGAGGTTGCAGTGTAGGGGTGGCCAGTCCTTGATTGTCCAAAGAACTCTGCTGAGGGTTCTGCTGCTGCCCAGAGCTTTCATTGGCCTCCTAAATGCTGGGCCCTGTCCTGGGGGGGCCCGCTGGGGCTGCAGCCAGTGCTGGCTCCCACTGAGGCTGCCTGGCCAAGAGCAGCCCCAGGGGCACTGGGCAGAGGCAAAGCACGGTGGGGAGGAGAAAGAGCAGAGACGAGATTGCCCTTGAAAGGCAGGGGAAGGGAGAATGTTGCTTATCGGAAGAAGCCCCAAAGAGCGGCTGGAAGGGGTGCTGCCTGATCAAGGACCCCCGAGAAGCGGAGGGAGGGCGTATCGGCTGATGGGGTGTCTTGAGGAGCGGCTGGGGAGAGTGGGGGTGTCCCTTAGTGGGGAGGAGCAGCCGGAGCGCTTGCACGGTCCGGTGGTGGGGAGGCCGGCGGGGCAGTCGGAGTAGGCTCAGCCCGGCCGGTGGGCACGGCTCACCCTGCCCGCCCGCAGGACCACGGCGCAGTTCCTGTTGGAGGCGGACCTGCACGGGCTGCTGAAGCTGGACACGCTGATCCCGAACGCGCCGCCTGCGCCATGGCAGCGCAAGGCCAAGGAGAGCGGCCCCGGGCCCAGCCCTGTTGGCGTGTCCCCCATAAAGCCGGCATGTCGCTCCCACAGCCCCAGCAAGACGCCATCCAAGACACCCGGTGAGCGCCGGCCACCGGCGGCAGAGGTTGAGTGCGGGAGCCTGGCCCAGGCTGCTTGTCCGTAGCCACGGGGCCCTGGGCTCCCTGCCACGCTGCCCTACCGGCTGCTGCTCAGGCAGGAGGAGGTGGGCTGTGCTCCTGACAGCCACCCACCTCCTTGCCAGCATGAGGGGCAGAGCTCTGAGCACTGGGGCTGGCCAGCTGCTGTTCGGCCAGCTGAGCCTTGCTGGCACAGCTGTATGCTAGGACGAGTGTGGGCAGGACTGTCAGCTGACAGCTTTACATCCTGTGAGTGTTTTTGTATCTTCCCCTTATCTCTGGACTCTGGAATTGTTGCACTAGACCCAAGGAGTTGCACCACACAGTCCCTAACCAACTTGGTGGCAGGGAGGAAAATATAAGTTAGTTGGGACTGGGTGGCATGAGACCTCAGAGTCCTACTTGTCTGGTGGGTGTGATGTGGAAGAGTGTTGGGTTTGCTCCCGTGAAAGCTCTAATACAGGCTGTTAAATAGCTGTAAGACAATATTTTCATATGTGAATGCAGGTAAATCTGGATCCAAAATTCAAAGCACCCCCACAAAGGCTGGGGGGGATCGCTACATTCCCAAACGCAGCACTATGCAGATGGAGATGGCAAATTTCCTCCTAACCAAAGAGAATGACCCTGCTGAGGATTCCCCTACCAAGAAGGTGAGCATGTTGCTAAGTTACAATTACTTCAATAACTGCTACGCCTTCCTGCCCCTTTACAGAGCAGTGAACAATAGGTTCTATCAAGGGGGCAGACGGCACTGACAAGTCCCAGCCATCACTACTTGCAGCTCTGGGCTTCAGGAGCCTAGGATGAGACTGAAGCTGTAGAGACTGCCATGCACTCGAAGCCTATGCTGCTTCTGGTAGCAAAATTTAGCTTTTGACTAACGAGGCTTTAAAATGTAGCAGGCAAAAAAACACAAAGCTGTAAGCCTATGCAAAGTGAAACTGCTGGTGGTAGCTATTCTAGGACAAGGTCTCCACAGGGAACACTTCTGGAATGTTTTACACTGTGTTCTGAAATCTGTTTATGAAGCATTTGGTCGCTTTGTGGCTGTGGCTTTTCCCTCTGGCAATGACACTGAATTTGCCATTGTTTGAAAATGTGAGCAGGACAATGTATGAAAGTCTGAGGAAAACTGCTTTGACCTGCCTCTGTGTGACTGACCCTTGCAGCACAGTCAAACATCTTCAGATTCTAAGAGAAGGGGACTTAGGTGTCTGTTTAAATTGTAGTGTGGGAATTGTTTTAAATGCATTGCACTGAGGGTGATTTGTCTCTGTAGGAGCAACAGAAAGCCTGGGCAGTGAATCTGAATGGTTTTGATGTGGAAGAGGCAAAGATCCTCCACCTCAGAGGAAAACCACAGAATGCTCCAGAAGGTATGATACAGGCTCCGTGTGAGCTGAATCAGCAGGAGGGATCAGGTCAGGGGAACAGCAACACAGAGGCTCTGTGTGTGGTCACAGGAGAAATCAACTGGTTTCTGAGAGCTGTACAGGCTGGAGTCTCCTTTCTTAAGGTTCCTGAGGTCGAGGGAGGGCATAACAGTTAAAGTGAATTTATTTAGGAGAGTTGCTATGACTGCCAGTTGGTCACCTGTTACAGGGCTTGCAAGGGTCTTCAGGGTGGAGAGAGAGATGAGAATCTTGACCTCATGTTCAGAAGGCTTGATTTAATATTTTATGATTTATATTACATTATTACTATACTAAAAGAAATAGAAGGAAAGTTCTCAGAAGCTAGCTAAGCTAAGAATAGGAAAAGAATGAATAAACAAAGGGCTGTGTCTCAGCAGAGGGTGAGACCCAGCTCCGCTGTGAGTGGTCAGTAAATCCAAACATTCACCCAAGACTGATCATGCATCCACCTGTTGCATTCCCCAGCAGCAGATAACCATTGTTTACCTTTTGTTGCTGAGGCCACAGCTTCTCAGAAGGGGGAAAAATCCTAAAGAAAGGATTTTTATGGAAAGATGTCGGTGACAGCTACCGGTACTGCAGGTTCCAAACGTTCATGAAGTCTGTAAGAGCATCAAAGCCTCTGCTGTGCACTTTCTAGCTTAAACTGCAACTAAATATAATGGGATTCAAAAACCCAAGTGTTTGTTAAATTTGTTTCCATGAATGAGGAAATTGTAGCTCACCCCTGCTCAGCAGTTCATTCTGCCAGTGATTTTAGTGCACTGCAGGCTTGTGAGTGTTTCTCTTAGGACTTTATTTTCACTCCAAGGGATTCCTAGTTGGGTGAGCAGCACTCAGCTGGGAGGAAACTAACTCAGGTTAACAAACCTGTTCCCCTGCACACAGACTATCAGAATAACCTGAAAGTGCTCTACAGTCAGAAAATGGCACCTGGATTGAGCAGGAAGAAGAGCAGATATATTCCCTCAAAGCCAGAACGGGTCTTGGATGCACCAGAGATATTCAACGACTACTGTAAGTAGGCTACAAGTGTGGAGAGTATTATTAATAATTGGTTAGCTGAGAAAGGCCACACTGATATAATGCCACTGGTTAAGCTGAAGGAGAAAAGTCAGCAGTCAGCAAGCTGAAGGGAAGAGTCAGCAGTGACCTTGCTGCAACATGAGGATAGGGAGTTGAGATTAGTCCTGAATATATCCTAAGAATATGTAGAAAGTATCAAAAGTAGAACCATAGGAATGTAGAAGTAGGCGTAGGTGCTGATATGTAAGCTGACCGATCCTGAGCTCAACTTTTGCAATATGTATGAAGCTCATTATTAACTGTATTTAACCCGCCGTACTGATCAATAAAATTGAGCCTGTGATGATCAAACTGATGTCCTGGTTCCCTTCCGCCGACAAATGGTGGAGAATGCGGGCATAACCGAATCTCTGCCCTTTTTCTCGGATTAAAAGAAAAAGGGATTACGCCACGGTCGAGGAAGTTGGATTTGGGTCCTTGCAGCTGGGACGGTGCCGGAATTTGAAGCACCCTTAAGGTTCACAACTGTGACTTAAGCCATTACGTGTCCGCCGGAGCCTGGAGAGCTGCAACAGCGCGCGCTGATTAATAGGTATGGATAGGCAAGCGGCATATGATTTATTTACTGCCTATTTAGAGCGGCGTGGGATAAAAGGGATAGATTTAAAAAAGGAGTTACCAGAGTTATTAGCTTATGGCCATGCTAAGGGTATCTTTTCTAATCCTCATACAGTTCATGAGCTAGCAGAGTGGAAGATGTTTGGGGAAATATTGTGGGATACAATACTAGACGATGATAAGTCAGCAAAGAAATTTGGGAAGTTATGGCGGGTGGTGTATAACACGTTACTTCAGCAGGTCTCTGAGAGAAAGGCAGCAGAAACGGCAACAGAAGCTCATAAGAGGAATATAGGGTATGGTCATGAAGATGATCCCCTGGCACCTTCTGTAACTAAGGTACTTATGCCTAAGAGTCCCCAGCAAAGTGGTGTGGAGGATTTCTCTATAGGCGCAGTGGAACCGTCTGCACCTTTCCTGTCAGAGGGGGAGGGCGAGTCGGATGGTGGAGGTAGGAGCAAGCCAGCTTTGCCTCCGCCACCAGCTTCAAGCGGGTCGGATGGTGGGGGTGGGAGCAAGCCAGCTTCGCCTCCGCGGCCAGCCTTGCCTCCGCTGCTTCCCCCGAGTGAGCCGGCTCCAGCGGGGGGGCTGATTGCACCCGCAGGCCGGCTCCGCTTGAGTCGGCTCTGGTTCCACTGTCAGCTCCAGCGGGGAAGCCGCTTCCCCCGCGCGAGCCAGCCCCTGCTTCACTGCCTTCCCCGTGCGAAACCTCGGTGTCTGCACCGAAGCGCCAGCAGCATAGCACCCTTAAAGAGCCAGATCCCATCCCAGGGGCGCACCGTGATCCATGGGGGGAGATGGCTAAACAGAGGAGGGAAGCTTGGGCTGCTTTGGCGAAAGAAGTAATGCAAATGGGGGATGGTGAGGCGGTGGAAATAGCTTCTAGTCTTGCATGTCCAGTCACATACACACCACAGTATGATGCACAGAGAAACCTTACGCATAATATAGCAGAATATACTCCCTTAGATTGGAAGCTGTTAACTCAGCTACGTTCTACGGTTAGTCAGTTTGGAGTAAAAAGTGAACCTGTTAGGCAAATGTTAGATTATCTTTTTAATACTCAGGTTTTATGTCCTAATGATTTAAGAGGAATAGTTCGGTTGATATTCACTCAGCATCAGCAGTTATTGTTTAACGCCCATTGGCAAGCGTTGGTAAATGAATCGGTTGCTGTACAACGAGCCCAGGGAGACCCATTACATGGAGTAACAGTAGAGGAGCTGATGGGCTTAGGGGCATATTTGCGTACAGAGGCACAGATTATATCGGGAGCAGATAAACTTAGAGAGTCTATGTGGTTAGTGCGTGCTGCAATAGATATGGTTAAAGAGCCAGGAGGGTTACCGGCTTATATGGGCATTAAACAAGGTAGAGAAGAATTATTTGGAAATTTTATCGATAGAACAACTTCACAGGCATTTATAGCAGAAGCCTTAAAGGAATTAGGATTAGGGTTACAAAAGCAACCAGAGTCCACTCAAAATCAGGTGTTAGCTGCTCTTGCTTCTCTCCGAAATGGCTCACTGGCATTCACGCAAGGAGGCTCGAGACCATTCATCACACAAGTTGCCGCCGTGACATCGGAGACACCAGCAGCTGCCGTGACATTGCTGCTACCTTCTGTCTGCAACCCGCAACAACCGGGAGCCTCGGCTTGGACTTACCAGCAGCAGTAGACGTCGCACTAAGGACGAACCGGCCTGAGAGGATACCCACTGGAGTAAAGGGTCCTCTTATATTAAATGGACGAACATGTGGAGCATTATTGCTGGGACGTTCCTCTATAACTATGTTGGGATTATTTGTTTTGCCTGGTGTTATCGATGCGGACTTTACAGGGGAAATACAAATTATGGCTTACACCCTTTATCCTCCGATTAAAATTACAAAAGGACAACGCATTGCTCAATTGGTACCACTGTCACAAATGACATCAGGAATGCAATCATTTACTGGGCAAGCACGGGATGAAAAATGTTTTGGCTCTACTGGTGTTACACTTTTAACTGTGGATTTACAAAATAGACCAAAGCAAAAGGTTGAAATTACCTATGGGCATCAAAGCATAACCCTTTATGGATTATTGGATACAGGAGCAGATACTAGCATCATTTCTCCAGAAGCATGGCCACAACATTGGCCTCTATTTCCTTCATCAAACATGCTCACAGGAGTGGGAGGATTTACATTGGCAAGCAGGTCGCCATCTTTGTCTGTGTGCATTGAGAATCAACAAATATCTGCTGTGTTTTCAATTGTTCAACTGCCTCCTACAGTTTCCTGCTTAATTGGAAGGGACATTTTAACACAATTGGGAGTGGTGTTAACTAATCAGCACCCTTTGGGGTAATTGCCATTGCTTGGACTTTCCCCATTCCACTCACCTGGAAAACGGATACACCGGTGATGGTTAAGCAATGGCCATTAAAAGGGGAGAGTCTTATGCATGCCCATGAATTGGTACAGGAACAATATACAAAGGGACACCTACGACTGTCCACAAGCCCTTGGAATACACCTATTTTTGTAATCAAAAAGAAATCAGGGAAATATCGTTTGATACATGATTTGAGGGCTGTAAATGACCAAATGGAACCAATGGGGGCCTTACAGCCTGGTCTTCCAAATCCAGCTATGATTCCAGAACACTGGCCACTTTTAATTATTGACCTAAAGGATTGTTTTTTCACTATTGGCCTGCATCCTGATGACATGAAGAGATTTGCTTTTACTTTACCAGCAATAAATCGTGGGGAACCAGATAAAAGATTTGAATGGACATCTCTTCCGCAGGGCATGCGCAACTCTCCCACTTTATGTCAGCTTTATGTTGATGCTGCATTACAGCCACTACGTCGTAAATGGCCAGCAACTATAATATATCATTGCATGGACGATATTTTGTTTGCACAGCAACAGCCATTCTCCTCTTTACAGATTAACACCATTAAAAATACTCTTGCTGCATATTCACTTGTTATTGCTGCAGAGAAAATTCAGACTACAAAGCCCTGGAAATATTTGGGATGGACTTTGACGGATCAAATAGCGATACCACAAAAATTGGAATTACAATTGGACATTAAAACTCTACATGATGCACAGAAGTTGCTGGGAGACTTACAGTGGCTGAAGCCTATTGTGGGAATACCAAATCACTTATTAGAAGCCCTACGGCCTTTGTTAAAAGGTGTGGACCCTACTACTCCTGTACACCTGACAAAGGAGCATCGTCTTGCCTTGCAGCAAATTAGTAACTGTGTACAGCAAGGGTATGTGTCTCGTTGACAACTCGACCACCCCATTGACCTTACTATCTGGAATAGCCCTTGCCACTTGCTTGGTGCTCTCTCTGAGTTACAAAAGAAAACGGGGGAGATACGGGTATTGGAATGGTTATCACCACCACTACAGCATAAGAAAACAATATCTTCAAAAATTGAACAATTGGCTGCATTAATCAAAAAGGGGCGTCTCAGAATTCTTGAAGTGGATGGTAGAGGACCTGCTACTATTAGATTACCTATGGAAAAAGAAACCTTGGACTGGTACTTGATTGATTCAAAGAATTTACAAGAAGCATTATTGATGTCACCTGCTAAAGTGGAGACTAGTAAATTAGTGCCTAGAGTTTTGCAATGGATGACAGAATGGAACTGGATCACTCGACCTTTGAGAGAAGAAAACCCCATAGAAGGAGCTATTACAGCTTTTACAGATGCAGGAAAGAAATCAAGGCGTGCTGCTGTTACCTGGCAAGAAAAAGGACAATGGAAGCATCAACTCCTCACAGCAGACCCTGCAGATAGCTTACAAACTTTGGAATTGTTAGCAGTAGTATGGGCGGTGTCCAACTTACAGGAGCCTTTAAATGTGGTCACAGACTCTATGTATGTTGCAGGAGTAGTCAAACGAATAGAGGAAGCAGCAATTAAGGAAGTGAATAATAAAGGATTGTATGAGTTACTGATACAGTTAAGGAAGGCTTTACGGGTAAGAGCAAACGGTACCCTTAAGCAGTATATTGACAAACATCAAGATTTGACAGATCCACAAGCATGTTTGGCTAAGGTTTTGTATGTGATTAATCATTTATGCATTTTTGGGGAAGATGATACCCCCCCTGCAATGAAACATCATCCGAGGTCAGGTCAGGAAAATACTAAGGAAACAGAGGTCTTGGTTAAGTATAAGAACCCGAGTACAGGATTATGGGAAAAACCTGCAAAAGTATTATATTGGGGTCGGGGGTATCTTTGTGTTTCCTCACCTACAGGGCCTTTGTGGGTGCCTGCTAAGTGGACTAAACCTGTTTTTGATGCAGCCTCTGGTGGATCGCCTTACGGAGGAGGACAGGGAGCGACTGGGGATGAAACTGCTTCTAGTCCTACAACCACTACTGTTACAATTGAAGGGGTACTCGGAAGCGGTGGACAGAGCACTGACACGTCACTACCAGACAGCCCAGGAGTTGATTGGTTTCATTGACTCATTATCAACTTTTCATTTAACAGATCCAGCGAAACTACATTGCCTTGACTGTCACAATCCACATTGTGCTGCCTGGATAGCTCTACGTTGTGGGGGTTGTAAAAGAACTTTTTGGATAGAACAATCATTATTACGAGATTTGTGGTGTCATACTTGTGAACACGAGCATACGTGGGGAAAAAGCTGGCAAGATGAATTAAGGAGACAAACGGGGCAAAACGCATATATAGCTTTAAATCTTTATGAGTCTCCTGAACAGAAGGTTCTTGCTTATTATCGATGGGAAATACAATGTATTGTAAATAGAATTAAGGTTCAAAGTAAATCACGTATAGTTTCTATAAGGTGTAGGAAATTAGTGCCTTTAACACAGCATTCAGTTGTAGGACCCTTCCAAGGGGATCCTGATAGAGCATTAGATTGCTGCATTGACAAGTTGCAAAAATTAAGTTTGAAAGTGGCAGGACCAGTGAAATTAGGAGCAGCAAGATTGAAGACAGATAAGAAAAAGAAGGCAAAAAAGGGAACGGTCTCATTTGAATAGGGGTATCAGTGATTGCTAATTAATTTTCTATGTTTAGAACACTTTTACTGTTGTGGGACCCTCAGGAAGATATAGTTGTTGAGGAGGATAACGAACAAGAACTACGATTACGAAATAAGATACGCCTTGTGTTAAAGAAAGACCTTGAGCTGTTAGCCTCATATAGTAAAAAAGCTGAAGAGGCTTTGAGACCACCACCATTGAATTGGTTGCTTTGGATTGAAGAACCACAATTTTATACTGTTCCTTTCTTATACTCACTTCCTTGTTATGTTTGCAAAAGGGATAATGATAAATGCAATGCATGGGTAGCTTTGCATTGTGCAGATTGTAATCAGGTTTATTGGTATCCACAGAGGTCATTGGGATATTTATGGTGTACATCTTGTTTTGGAAAGTGGATTCGAAATCATATCTGGGTTAGAGCTCTTGAACAAAGTACTGGCCTGCCAGGACGGACAGGATTACAGCTCTTTGAGAGTGCAGAACAAGTGATTATAGCATATCTTAGGTGGAAGTTACAGGAAAACCTTAGAATATTTGAAATTACTAAAGCCTCACGCATCATAGCAGCTCGCTGCAAAGCTGATTTGCCTTCAAACTTACCTCGTGCTATACCTGTGAGCAAGGATGCTGATTTAGAATTAGATCAGTATATTCAAGAATTGACTCAGCCTTACAATAGACAATCTAGCAAACCAGGGAAAAGACAGCGAAGAAAGAAAAAACAACGTAAGCAGAAGGAAGAAAAGGAGAAGCAAAGCAAGCAGAAAGAAAAATGAGGTTTGTTTTTGTAATACTGCTCAATGCTGTAGCAAGTGAAGCAGTAGGAGTAACACACTTTAGTCAACCAAGGGAAAATTTATGGGTAACGCTTGCTAATCAAACTAACCAATCATCACTTTGTCTTAGTCTTGGAGGAGTCACTAACCCATTTCGAACATGCCTGGTGGGACTTCCGGTGTGGTCTCCGGGAGAATTTTGCAGTTTGATAAACAATCAAACCTTATGTATGTCTAACATGTCAAACATCACATTGCCGGTGCAACAAGGGTATACTGCAGGTCAGAGTGATGGCTATCGTCAATGCTTACTAATCCAATCACTTAACACCTCTTTGCATTCTCCTCCTGAGGAATTGGATCTTTTTGGAAGTACAAATGCCAGCATATCTAACACTACAGCTGGTGGATGGTTTAGCTTCAAACTTTTGGGTGCTCAGAATTTAAACCAACCTAAAGAAACATGGGCCACCCTAGATTCATCCCTGAATGTGAGTGAATTCTCTCCACAGCATTACAGTCAATGTAACGGCACAAATATCACAGCACCAATGAAATTAGCCACAGGAATATTTTTGATTTGTGGAGACAGGGCATGGAATGGTATACCAGCTAAACCACAGGGTGGACCCTGTTTTTTGGGAAAATTGTCACTGTTTCATCCTAATGTGTCCTTGCTAATGCAGCTGAGTCAAAATTCAAACAGGAAAAAACGTAGCATACATGACTTAGACTGCAGCAAGATAGGAGATCCACGGTTTTGGGGCACATTCAAACAGGTGGTTGTTTCAACTATCTTACCAGGAGGATCTGCCAATAAAGCCATGAATTTAGCAAAACAATTAGGATGCTGGGCAAGGGATGAGCTGAACAAGACATCACAAATTCTAGACATGTTAACTGCAGATGTGCAAAGTGTTAACCATGCTGTTTTGCAAAATAGAGCTGCTGTAGATTTTTTGCTCTTAACACAAGGACATGGATGTGAAGAGTTCGAGGGAATGTGTTGCATGAATCTGTCTGATCATTCAGTGTCCATTCACACTAAGATAAAAGAATTACAACAGGGACTTCACAAACTTAAGGAAGAAGACGGTTTAGGAATTGACGAATGGCTTAAAGGCCTGGGACTCGGACCGTGGCTGAGGAACCTTGTGATCTATGCTATAGGACTGCTGAGTGTAATTTTACTGTTTTTGCTTATTTTGCCTTGTATCTTTAACTGTATTCAAAACATGGTCAGCCGTACAATAGCAAAAACATGGCAAACTAATCTCCTTGCTCAAGAAGAAAACGGGGGAAATGTGGAGAGTATTATTAATAATTGGTTAGCTGAGAAAGGCCACACTGACATAATGCCACTGGTTAAGCTGAAGGAGAAAAGTCAGCAGTCAGCAAGCTGAAAGGAAGAGTCAGCAGTGACCTTGCTGCAACATGAGGATAGGGAGTTGAGATTAGTCCTGAATATATCCTAAGAATATGTAGAAAGTATCAAAAGTAGAACCATAGGAATGTAGAAGTAGGCGTAGGTGCTGATATGTAACTGACCAATCCTGAGCTCAACTTTTGCAATATGTATGAAGCTCATTATTAACTGTATTTAACCCGCCGTACTGATCAATAAAATCGAGCCTGTGATGATCAAATTGATGTCCTGGTTCCCTTCCGCCGACAAGCAAGATATTAGGAAGGTTAAAGCTTAAGAATGGAGCTCTGTGTGTTGTGTTTTAAGGCTTACAAGCAGGTATTGTATTCGAAATAAGCAAGCATTGTTTTAAGCAAAGGTACGTGTGCTTATGGTGTGTGAAAAATTGTAAAAGTTTAGTAGTAATAAAATGGTTCTAAAAATAGTAATACAATTAGAGTAATAATAATTTGGACAATTTGAATTAGGACAATACGAGACAACAAATACAAAGAGTTACGGACCTCTGGGTACCTTTTTCTGGGCAGCATGAGCCCGAAAAAGGACCCCCGCTAACAAAGATTAACCCTTAAAAACAATAGCCCATTGCATATTCATGCACTTCATACATGATGCATAAATTCCATTCAAACACAGGATTCTGTCTGGTCAGTGTCAGCTTCTTCCTCTGAATCCTAACAGCACCTTCGAGGCAGGAAGAAGTTCGTTTCTTCTGGTAAGAGAGCAATAAATTATTTTTCTCTGAAAGATTCAGGTGTCCTGTGGCTGCTATCTCGCTGGAAGTCCTTTCTTTAAAAAAGTATCCTACGTGGCATCGTTTCTATTTTAACAATTTTTATAACCTAAAACTATATTTAACATGGTACTTAAGAGAATTAATACAGCATTACTTTCTAACACAACACATATAATATTCATTTAATATTTGCGAGAAGCCAATCATAAAATACAGGCATTTTCACATTTACCATATGTATTTTGGTGTATTGATTAGTAGTGCTGTATTAACAGTTTAATAATAAATGTAGTCTTGTAATTAAAAGGTAACTTTTGTAGTTAAAAGAAGAACTATGTCAGTGAGGTTTTTTTAAAGAAAGGAATGAGGCACTCGCATCAGATAGCAGCCACAGGACACCTGAATCTTTCAGAAAAAAGAATTTTTTGCTCTCTTACCAGAAGAAACGAACTTCTTCCCGCCTCAAAGGGGCTGTTAGGATTAGAAGGAAGAAGTTGATGATGGCCAGACAGAATCCTGTGTTTGAATGGAATTTATGCATCATGTATGAGGTGTATGAATATGCAACGGGTTATTGTTTTTAAGGGTTAATCTTTGTTAACCGGTGCCCTTTTTCCGGCTCGTGCTGCCCAGAAAAAGGTACCCGGACATCCATAATTCTTTGTATTTGTTGTCTCGTATTGTCCTAATTCAAATTGTCCAAATTATTATTACTCTAATTGTATTACTGTTTTTAGAACCATTTTATTACTATTAAACTTTTAAAATTTTAAAAACAAGTGATTGGCGTTTTTCACAGGAGTTGAGTCCCAAATATATTTTGGTGTCGCTGAGAGAGGTATTTTTAATTTATTTGATGAAGGGGGTACTTTTGGATCTCTCAGGAGTGCAAAGGGGAGCAGGGGAAGCGCTGAGTGCCTAGAGTGGGGGGATGCTGGAGAAAGGGGACCCTGGAACACCTGATGTAAAATTTCAATAGCGAATGTGAATTTTACTTCTATACCTTTTATTTTAAAGCAAGCACGCAGCGCTGGGTGGCTGGGGAGTCACTGCTCCACTCATAGCACACACAGTTCAGTAAATTATATATACTGTTTTTAAGCCTACAAAGCATTTTCCAATATGCTTGGTTAGTCCAAATTAGCAAATATCAATAAGCTGGGAGCAGTAATTTCACAATATTTCTAGGTGGTCATTGATTGCTATCCTTCTTGTGATTGTCTGGAGGGAGGCCTTGCACTGGTGTCTGCTACATGATTTGTCAAGTGCATCAAGCTTTTTATTATACATAAGCTTTTAATTGCTTTGTTACAATATCTCTTAGCTTTACCCCAACTTCCTCTATTTTATTCTAAGCATCAGTCGTCTTGCTGCCTCATCTCTTTTGCTCTACTATACTTCTTTGATTTTGATGCTTTATTTGTCTATTTGGTCAGAAAGTTTCAAAACCTTTCTTTGTGTCTTGTTTTGGACACAGCAGATAGAAGCATTTGCTGATTCCTTTCCCAATTGGCACGTGTCACAAAAACAATTTCCACAGAATCAGGGGAGGGTGAGCCCTGGGACCCCCAAAACCCCCTCAGCATGCCTGAGCAGGACCCGGGAGAGGGGGAATGCCCAGGACCCACAGGCCCCCCATCAGCTGTGAGAAGAGGGACCCCCATAAGCCCAAAATAAGGACACTGGAAACGAGGCACTCCTGGGAGAGGTTTTTGGAATTCCTGATTTTTGGAGGTATTTCTGGCCACCAGACACTCAGTGACTTCTAGAGATGGACTTGGCCAGTGGGACCTTCAAAGCCAATGTCCTGGCTTAGGGCAATTTTGGGAGGAAAAACTCTAAAGGTGTTTCCTGTAGAAGAGCAAAGTCAAGTGGCCCCTCCTCCAGCTGGTTCTGGAAAAGTATTTTCTTTGAGAGAAGTGGAAAAAAACTGTTTATTGAACAGGCAAAGCACTCACCAGCCCCAAAAATGAACAGTATTAAACAATAAAATCTCTTGCTGCTCCAAAAGAGATGACAAACTCACAAAGTCCCTCCGTGAGCTGTAGCATGGCTTGCTCAGTCTCTTATCAGTCTCTTATCAGTCTCTCTGGGGCTGGAAATGCCATGGCCCAGCCCCGGTGGGGCACAGGTGTGAGCACCTGGTGCTCTTCTGGGTGTTCAATCCAGAGCAGGTTTAGACAGGTCCAAAGAAAAGGATAAACCAAAAACCACAGTCCAGGGAGCTTCTCTTCCTCTGCTAGCTCAAACTGACTAACAGCAAAGGAGGGCTCTGTCCCGCTGTCTGTCCATCTGCAGACAAGAGAGGAGCAGGAATGTGGAGGAGTGAGAGAGGTTCTGAAAACAAACTCCGTGCTTCTTCTTCCTCCCTCTCTGCTCTCAGAACCAGTGTTAAAGGTGCAAAGCTTATTTCAGACAAATGGGGATACGAGCATCATAATTTCACCCCTGGGACCCCCAAAAGACCCTCAGACTCTGTAAGCAGGACCCGGGAGAGGGGGAATGCCCAGGCCCCACAGCCCCCCCAGCAGCTCTGAGAAGAGGGACCCCCATAAGCCCAAAGTGAGGACACTGGAAACAGGGAACTCCTGGGAGAGGTTTTTGGACTCCTTGATTTTTGGAGGTATTTCTGGCCACCAGACGTCCGGTGACTTCTAGAGATGGACTTGGCCAGTGGGACCTCCGAAGGCAATGCACTCACATCTTGTTTTTCCCCCAAATCAGGATTTCCCATTCCCAAACCTCATCTGGATGGAGAAGGCTGTGAGGAAGAGGAAGATGCCCCAGGGCACTGAGGCAGGTGAGAAGGAAGTCAGTGCCCCTTTTCCCCTCTGTCCTGCTCTGTCTCCCAGCCCAGCACGGCCCCAGCTGCAGCACAGCCCCACTGCTGATGCTGTCCAGCCAGGGATGCACTGGGGGGATCTCCTTCCCCTTCCCTGTGGCACGGAGGCAAATCCCAGCCTCTCCTTGTCCTTCCTCCCCCAGGGAAGGAGCTGAGGATGGAGACCAGGGAGGACAAATCCTCACAGCAGAACCTGGTGGAAGAGGCCATTTTGAGCAGCTCCAGGGCACAGGAATCCACTGGGGAGGAAAAGCCCCGGAGATCCTTCAAGAGGAGGGGCTGCAAACCCAGCCCAGGGTGCTCCGAGGAGGAGAGACTCAGCCTGTGCCTGGAAGGCAGCCAGAGATCTGGCCAGAGCGCTGAAGTGGTGGTCCATGAGCAGCTTGATGATGGCAAGAAGCCCCACCAGTGCTTGGAATGTGGGAAGAGTTTCGGCAGGAGCGACCACCTGCTCATCCACCAGAGGACCCACACCGGGGAACGGCCCTATGAGTGTAGGGAATGTGGGAAGAGCTTCAGGATCAGCTCCCACCTGACTGTCCACCAGAGGATCCACACCAATGAACGGCCCCACAAGTGTGGGGAATGTGGGAAGAGCTTCCGGATCAACTCCAACCTGATCGCCCACCAGAGGATCCACACCAATGAACGGCCCTATAAATGTGGAGAATGTGGGAAGGGCTTCAGGAGGAGCTCCAGCTTGAAACTCCACCAGATGATCCACACTGGGATACGACCCTTTGTGTGTGGGGAGTGTGGGAAGGGCTTCCGTGACAGCTCCCGCCTGATCATCCACCAGACAATGCACACTGGGGAGTGCCCCTACACGTGCTCAGAGTGTGGGAAGAGCTTCATTGAGAACTCCAGCCTGATTCTGCACCAGAGGATCCACACTGGGGAGAGGCCCTACAAGTGCAGGGAATGTGGGAAAAGCTTTAGGCAGAGCTGCCATCTGAATGCCCACCAGAGGATCCACACTGGGGAGAGGCCCTATAAGTGCAGGGAATGTGGGAAAAGCTTCATCAACCCCTCCGGCCTGAGTGTCCACCAGAGGATCCACACTGGGGAGAGGCCTTACAGGTGTGGGGAATGTGGGAAAAGCTTCAGTCAGAGCACTAGGCTGATTCTGCACCAGACGATCCACACCAGAGAGAGGCCTTACAGGTGTGGGGAATGTGGGAAATGCTTCAGGCAGAACTCTAGGCTGATTGCCCACCAGAGAATCCACACTGGGGAGAGATCCTATGAGTGTTCTGAGTGTGGGGAGAGGTTTCAGAGCCGATACCGTCTCCTCAAGCATCAGCAGATTCACACAGAATAGAGGCCCTTCTGCTGCCCTGACTGCAGGAAGGGCTTTTAGAAAAACTGCACTCTCGTCACCCACCAGTGGATCCACACTGGGGAGAGGCCCTGACAGTGTCCCAAGTGTGGGAAGAACTTCTCCCAGAACTCTGCCGTGACCCAACACCAAGGGAGGCAGCAGTAAGGGATGCCCAACAAGTGCCCTGTGTGCAGGAAGAGTGTTGCCTTGATTTTTAAAGATTTTCTGAGCCTTCTAATGTTTACATTCTTGTAGCAAACTTTCTCAAACACTTTCTGTAAATAACTTCTTGTTTGGCATTCTTTTATAGAAGAAGAAAAATATGATGGACTGTTAGTTTGTCCAGTGTCATTGGAGAGGTGGCACTTTCACCCTCCAATCCATGGTCGCTTTTAGAAAACTGTAAATGTTGGAGTCAGGAAATAAACTTCCCTTTTCTTCCCCTTGAGAGCAGCAGTGTGTGCGCTCGTGTTGTTTTGTGTCCTACAGTGACAGGAAGAGCTTTGAGTGCTGCTTCAACTCCATCCCCCATTGGGGACCCCCACTGGATGGTCCACAGTGACCCTCGCTGGGCGGAGACTTGGTCATCCATGATCCTGGTGATCCATGTTGGGAAGACACCTGGCTGGTGGTCCCCACATCTTCCTGGCTCTCCTTGGGCACTTGGACATGGCCAGAGAAAAATCCATTGGGATGCAAACAGACATCAGAATTTCATAGTGGACAGCACAGTTTTTTACTTTCGACCCCAAAACAGTCTCACCTTTTGCATCCAGTCATTGCTTCGAGTGGCATCCAGAATTCCAAATGGTGTTGGAGGTCTTTTCCAACCTGAATCATTCCATGAGTCTAATTCTCTCTGGCCCACCAGCATCTTCCACAGCCAAATGGTGATTGACTGGGGCAAAACCCAGGATTTTGGAGACAATGGAGTGGAAATCTTTCTAGAAAAGGTCCTTTCTACCCGCCCAGGCACACGGATACTCAGCCAGCATGGACACATAAATGCTTTTATTTTGGCCTTTATTTTCTTTCATTTTTCATTATCCTTCACCCAACATTGGGGTAAATATAAAGACATTCAACTAAGACATGGATGGTGACATTGTGGGACTTGGGTGGGGACATGGTAGGGATGGGGACAAGGACGTGGGTGGGGATATGTTGGGGATGGGGACAAGGACCTGGGTGGGGATGTGGTGGGGATGTGGACAAGGACCTGGGTGGGGATGTGGTGGGGATGGGGACAAGGACCTGGGTGGGGATGGCGATATTGGGCATGGGGGGTGTCACAGATAGAGATGGTGACATGGGGCTCTATGGCCATGGATGAGGAAATGGGGGACATGGCCATGGATGGTGACACAAGTGGCCTAGAGACAAGTCCATGGGTTGACATGTCCATGCCATGGGGTGTCCCATGGCCAAGGACAACACATCCCCACCACCACCATGATACTGTCCCTTTCATGCTGCCATTTATTCCCTGCTCCTCCCCATTGTCACCCCACTGTGAACCCAGCCAGGGACAGGGGTGACATTTGGGGACACTCCTGTCCCCACTCCAGCACATACCTGGGGCCAGCAGAGAAGGGGATGAAGGACGACGGGGACCGTTCCTTGCTGTTTTCCAGACTGAACCTCAGAGGACTGAACACCTGGGGTGACACCAACACAGTCGCACCGAGGGGACACAGCTGTCACCACCATGGTGACAGGGACACCTCATAGGGTGGCCCTACCTCACGCTTGGGCCAGAGGTCTGGGTTGTGGTGGGTCCCATAGATGCTCATCAGGCAGATGACCCCTGCTGGGATGGGAATGGCCACTTTAGGGACAGCAGATGAGGATGGGTGGTGACACTGGGGACACCCTGGCCATGCCATACCCTTGGGGATGACACGGCCATCGCGCAGGGGGATGTCCTCGGTGCAGCGCCAGGACACAGCAGTGACAGGAGGGTGCAGCTGCAGGCTCTCCTTGATGCACGTGGTGGTGAAGGGCAGCTGGGACAGGTCGTCCCTGGAGACAAGCGGGGGTGGCATCGTGTCCCCAAGCCACATGACCGGGGTGGCCCTGGGGACATCTCACCATTCAATGTCTGCAGTGTCCCGGCCAGCCAGGAGCTCCTGTACCTGCTGGCGGCATCGCTCCTGGTGCTCAGGATGGCCGGCCAGGTTGTAGAAGAGCCATGACTGGCCACTGGCCGTGGTGTCATGGCCTGTGGGGACACTGGGTGAGTGAGGGGACACTGGAGTGGCTCCTCCCCAGTGGCACCTGGGAGCTCGTGCTCGCCCTCAAACATGAAGGTGTCAGCCTCAGCCGCGATGTCCTCGTCCGACGGGGTGCGGCCATTCTCGTCCTGCAGAGGCAAGATGAGCCACGGGCCACTGGGGCCACCAGTCTGTGGGCCACCTGGGGCCAAATCCCATCCATGGCCACCACCCTATGGCACCACCATCCCACTGGCCACCAGCTCTATGGTCAATGCTGCCCATGGCCACCACTGTTCCCCTGTAGCCACCAGTCTATGTCCAAGCCTCCCATGGCCACCAGCATCCTACTGGCCTCTATGGTCAATCCTTCCATGGCCACCACCACTCTCTTGACCACTTTCATGCCCCATGGCCACCACCCCAGCCCCACCTTGGTGAGCAGCAGGATGTACTCGCTGGGCTGCCTGTACCAGGGACGATGTGGGGACACTGTGGCCACCAGCATGGATGATAGCAGGACCATTGGGGCCACCAGAATGGCCAACAGGGACAGTGATTGGACAGGATGGCCAGTGGGGACCATGGCAGAGCCAGCACAGCCACCAGGATGGCCAGCAGGGACAATGGTAGGGCCACCAGGATGGTGTCATGATCCGCTCGTACAAGCGAGGGTCATGATGGTTTGTTAACTGATCTGAGTGCAAAAGCAACACGGAAGAGGATTTTGGTATTAATCAAAACAAATGCACCTCTTGTTGAGTGCCCACAGCAGATGTGATGGAAGGATTAGAAAGGAGAATAAAGGAGAGAGAGAGAGAGAGAGAGAAAGAGGGGAGGAATAGCTGCCAGTGGAGAGATGAAACCCTTGTGGTCCAGCCAATAGATCCGTCTTGTCACGTCAGGGAGAATCTCAAAGTCTTGGTTCTGTTATAGTCCTCCACCAAGGGGGGGAGCAGGTAAGTCTATTGAAAGCACCGAGAGGGAACAGGTGAGTTTACAGACAGTCCATGTTCTCAGCAGTGAGTGAGACCAATTGTTTTCTTGGTCCAGGGAACACACCTGCAGGCAACACTTGGCAAACATCTGGCTTCAGTTCGGCCAGCCCCCTGTGTTAGAGTTATAGGGGTCTCAGTCTCAGCCCTTGGGAGGGGGCTTCAGTCTCCGTCACAGCGGTCGTGAGGCAGCTGAGGGAAACCTCAGAGTGTCTCTTACAGATGATCAGTGGGGACAGGTGTCAATCACTCCTGGCCGTGGGTCTCATAGCTGAAGATGCACTTCTGGAGCGTGTCCAGGGTGAGGAGGCTCAGGGGCTGCAGCTCCTCCAACTCCACCGGCCCCCACCAGCTGCCACTGCTGCTGCCGCCCACTTGGCCTGCGGGGAAGGGCTGGGTTGGGGAGGGAACAGGGAGGGGATCAGGGACATGGGATAAATTTGGGGGTGGGACAGGGGTGGGAGAGGGGGAGGAGTTGAAGAGAAGGTGTGGAACAGGAATGTGGTGATAAATGAGGGGTGGGGTTGGGGTTTGGGGGCAGCTTTCAGTTTGGGGTATGGGACAGTACAGAATTTGGGTACAGGACGGGGCTCGGGGTGCAGGACAGGACTCAGGATGCAGCAGTGGGTGCAGGACAGAATTTTGGGTGCAGGACTGTCCTATGGTGACGTTATGATGCCTGCATCCCCATCCATGTGTTCTGTTTATGCTGGATATTATGTTCTGTGCCTTCAAGACTGGCTCTGAAGAGCGAAGTTTTGTTTTGGTTTTGTTATCAGCCGCTCCCCCACGGCTGGTGGGACACAGAGACAGGGCAGTGCATGGTGCTGCTTTTGCTTTTTGCTTGGCTTTTTGCTTTGCTCTTGCTTTTGTTTCTGCTCATTACTTAGTTTGGCTAAGCACTCCGAATTTTTCCCTGGACTGTTTTTCCTTTCTCTTTTTTGGAACCACTCAAACCTGCTCCGGACTGGGACCTGGGAAACACTGAGAGTTTGCACCTTGTGGCTGCAGCAGCTGCCCCAGCACCGGAGGGACTGATAACAGAGCGACCACTCCCAAGAGAGACTTTCTGAATTTGTCATCTTTTTCAGAGTGGTGAAAGAGTGTTGTCACCTGGTATTGTTCATTTTGTGTGCTGGGGGTGCTTTGCCTGTTAAATAAACAGGTTCTTTCCACTTCTCTCCAGGGAATCCTTCCTGACCCAGTTGTGGGGAGGGGCAATGTGCGTTTGCTTTCTGGAGGAGCCCCTTTGGAGGTTTTCTCCCAAATTTGCCCTAAACCAGGACAAAATTTGGTGCCCAACGTGTGGGGCTTGAGAGAGAGTGGAAAAAACCCTGTTCTGACTGCATTTTGGTTGCCATTACTCTGTGTTGGTATAAAGCAGTTAATGGCCATGTTTTTTGAATTCATAATGTCTCTTGGGGTGGAGGCTTGCATGCATTTCTGGTCCCTAGGTGCAGAGGATCATTAATGGGACATCACACCATGATTAATATGATAAGGGAAACCAATTTATTACAAAAAGCAAGCCATATTTATATTGTTCTCTATTGTTCACCCCTCAAGCTGATACATGATTGGTTAAATCCTTTTTACGCACGCATTTTGATATTTCAGTTAATTTTAGTTAGTCTTTCTTCTTCATGCATCTCGCTGTGGTTTTCTTGTCTGCCTTTGCATCCTGAACCGTCTGCTGCTGAGCGTGTTCTCCCTCTTTTGTGTCCTTCAAGGGCATGGTGACCTCACTCAGGTTCTATGAAGGCTGGATTGTGAACATGTTGCATATGTCCATTGTCCTCCAAAAAATCCTCAGCAATCCTCCCGGTGCTTTCTGGTCATTCAAGTGCCCTTCAGCTGACTGGTTTCATGCTTTGAGCTTCAGGGAATTGCCCAATCTTTCTGAAGCTGAAATAAATATCATATTAGTCAACATCTTAATTGTGTTTATATCTCACAGAATTGCCTTTTCTTTTGCCTTTGTCTAAAACTGTTCCTGTGCGGAAATCTCTGGGGGATGGTGGACATGTCAGATGCTGCTGGGACATCCCAGAGCACTTGGACCTTGGCTCTGCACAGGAGAGCTCTTCATCCCCTTTCTCTCTTTTCCTCCCTCTGGGCATGGAGGGAGCTCCTGACTTCAGTGTGTGACTCGTGTGTGCAAAGAGCAAATCTGGGCAGAATTGGGGCAGGGAGGGTTTGGGGGGACCTTGGGATCTGTGCTGGGCACAGAAGGTGCTTTCCATTTCTCTGAGGCTGTCTGCTGTGGAAAATGGATTTAATATCCAGCAGAGGAATGACTTTTGCATTTGATGGAACTGTGTCTTCCCTTGGCTTTGTTGGCTGAAAAGATACAGAGGAGCACACACAGAGTTACCAACTGCTGGATTCCAGCAGTGTTCAGATAGAAATTACAAAAGGAGGCAGGGTCAAGATGTCTGCTTGCCTTGTGGTCAGTCTTCAATACCCCTTGGTCTCTCTGGGCCCTTCCCCCAGGTGGGGCTTGGGCTCATTTGGTCCCTCAGGAGCTGGGCTGGGGGCTGCAGAGGTGGCTGTGGAGCATTGCCTGTGCTGTGCCAGGGACTGGCAGCCACTGCTGGGCTGGGATAGAGGCTCTGGGGGGATTGGGGCTCCAGGGCAGGGCAAGGCTGGACCTGCCCCTTCCTCCCTCACACATTAAATGTTTAGAGCCAACAATCTCCTCCAGTCTGTCACAACAGGGAATGCTGGAAGTGAAATCCCAGTTGTGGCCATGGGCACCTGGCTGAGAAGGACAGTTTTGTTCCATAGGAAGGAAAGCACAGAGCCTCAGTGTTTGGAAGGCAGGTGAGAGTCTCACTAGGCCAAGGCCAGCCAGACTTGTCAGGAATGGCAGATTTTTTCTGGGAGCAGTCTTTGGATTTAGGGAATTCTGGAGGTGGAAGACCAATCTCAGCCATGCATGCCTGGAGAAGTAGGACAGTTCTTTCTCATAGGGAGGAAAGCACGGAGCCTTCCCCAGTGTTTTGGGGACAGATGGGAGGTGACTCTCCTGAAAACATTGCCTGCCACACTTGTCCTGGCAATATTCCTATGGGAAAAATTTGGAGTTGAAATCCCAGTTCTGGTCATGAGTAATTAGAAGAGATTGACAGTTCCTTTCCTAGCAAGGAAAGCACAGAGCCGCAGTGCTCCAGGAGCTGATGAAAGGCAGCCTTTGACATTCCAACATCAGCCAGAGCTGTCCGGTGGCCCCTGGGAGGCCAAGCCAGCCAGGCCTGTTCCACGTTCCCTCAGTTCCATGAGACCCAATGGTCCCTTGCTTCCATGTGTCCCTGAGGTGCCATAATGCCCCCTTGGTGACACGAGGCCCTGAAGGGTCCCAATGGTCTCCATGGTTCCATCAGGCCCCACAGAACCATAATGGTCTCTGAGTCCATGAAGCCCCGCTGTGTCACCAAGGCCCCTTGGTTCCATGGGCTCCAGGGGTGCCACAATGATCCCCTTGGTTCCATGAGGTTCCATAGTGCCACCACGGTGTCCTTGGACCTGCTGGGACTCTCGGTGTGTTCCCAGACACCCCCAGCATGGTTACAGACACTCCCAGTATATCCCAGTTGCCTTCAGCATACTCACAGTCATTCCCAGTCACATCCACTTGGCCCAGTAAGATTCCACTTTCCACCAGTATGATCCCAGTCACTCCCAGTGAAGGGAACGGACCGGGATGGACTGGGACAGGCTGGGATGGACTGGGACACCGGGATACACCAGGCAGGATACACTGGGACACACTGGGATACACTGGGACACACTGGGATATACTGGGATACACCGGGACATACCAAGACACACCAGGATACTCCAGGATACACCAGGACACCCTGGGATTCACCGTGCCCAGCACTGGGACCCACTGGGAGCAGGATCAGAGCACACTGGGACTCAGCAGGGCCAGAACTGGGGCAAAAGGGATCACAGTGGGACCCACTGGGATATACTGGGAGTGACTGCAACCATACTGGGGATGACTGGGAACACACTGAGAGTGACTGGAGTCACTGAGTCTACATTGGGGGCAACTGGGAAGACTGGGATCACAGTGGATTCCTACCGGGGTCATACTGGGAGTGACTGGGTCTGTGCTAGGGTGTCGTGGTTTTGGTTTGCTAATATAAGATCTCTTTAATTTTGAGATTTTTTTTGGCTAATGCACTAAAGAATGTGGTGGGTTTGGTGTTGGTTAATTACTAATACACTTATTTTTGGTTGTGAGATAGGATTAGGAGAAAGGTAAAGCAGGCTCAAAACTTTAAAAGGGTAGAAAGAAAAATTTTAATAATAGTAAGTAAAAAGAAAAAAAAAAGGTAGTAAGAATCAAAGCAAACTTTTTAGAATACTTCTCCCCACAACTTTTTCTTTCTCACTGACAATGTAAAGAAACTAAACTTAAGATTTCTAGTCAGTTTACTACCTCTCAAAGAGTCTTTTTTTAATTCACTTAGGGAGAGAAGTCCCTCTTGATAAAGTTATGGAGACTTTTCTACAAAAGGAAAAAAACAGTTTTCTCGTGGTTCTCAATTTTGTCATGAATAACAACTGCCAGGGGAACCTTGCTATCGTAAAATCTTTCTTATTTCTACAAACCTTCCCACAGCTTGGAGACGGGCTATGTTGATTGATGGGGTATTGTTTTAAAGATGAACTGTTCAAAGGCAAAAGTTCTCATTATCTATCTCTAAAATCATCTTCATCTCTGGGAGCACAGATCTTCATTTTTAGAAGCACAAGACTGTGCTCTTTCTTTGTGCAAACTGCTCATGAGATTACAGCTATTTCAACATCTGCTTACTTTAACATAGAAGCCTTTACCTAATATCAATTCAAACACTTTCATTTCCTTATAGTTTTATGTGTTATAAGGGAAAAGAGTCTTTTCTTTATAGCTTACAAGAGGATTTCAGCTCTAAAAACAAAGCATCTTCTCCCCCTCCCATCTGGGACTTACTTACCTTCTTCTTTATTACATTTAATATCTTCATCTTGTTTTTAATATACGTGCATGTTGTTCTTTTCTCTCACTCAGAAGAAGACTGAAGCACTGAAAAAGTTAACATCACGCCTGAAGCCTACCTAACCCACCAATAACTACTAACAGAAAGCTGTGGCTCAGTTGTGTTCAGATCAGCTTTGTAGTTAGTGTTTAGTTTTCTACACCAGCCACAGAAGTCTCTGGTCTCAGCCACGCTAAGAAGAAGAAGAAGCAGCAGCCTGACAGCGAGATCTTCGCAGCCACAGCCAGCCCTGCTCTGGCTAAAGCTCCGCAGCCTCCCCTGTCTCCTTGCCCGGCAGCTGCTGAAGCCCAGCCCGGCCAAACCAGAGCCCATGGAGAGAGAAGCCAGCAAGCAGCCCAGGAAATAGAGAAGAAGCCCAGCCTGCAGCAAGACTGCCAGCCCAGCCCAGACACAGAGCTGAAGCCCAAACCGAAACCCAGCACCTCCCTGCCGACCAACAAAGAAAAGAAAAGTTTCTGAATTTTTTGGTCTTTACCATGTGTGTTTCACAAAAGCGTGTCTAGCTTTTCAGCAGCTCAACAGACTGTCAGATACACAAAAAACTTTGCATCACTTCCCTACATTTCCTCCCATTCCCAAACGTAACACAGGGGCCACTGGGAACAACTGGGATCAGACTGGGAGCAACTGGGAGCAGCTAGGACCAAGCTGGGAGCAACTGGGATCATCATGGCATCAGAGTAGGATCATACTGGGAGGGACTGGGTCTGTGCTAGAGGCAACTGGGATCACACTGGGAGGAAATGGGGACATGCTGGGGACCAATGGGATCATACTGGGAGCAACTGGCACCACACTGAGGGTGACTGGGATCCTTCTGGAATCATACTGGAAGTGACTAGGGGCAGGCTGAGGGCAATTGGGACCATGTTGGGGCAACTGGGATATACAGGAAATGACAGGAATCATGCTGGAGGTGACTGGGAGTGGCTGTGAGCAAATGGAATCATACCGGAAGCTACTGGGAGCAACTGGGAGTGAGTGGAAACACATTAGGGACAACTGGGATGTACTGGGAGAGACCAGGAGTGACTGGAATCACAAAAGAACCATAAAGAAAGTCACTGGAATAATACTGGGAGTATCTGGGATTGACTGGAATCCTACTGGGCGTGACTGGAATCCTACTGGGTGACTTGGAGTGACTGGGACCATACTGGGGGCAAATGGCACTGTACTGAGAGTGACTGGGTTCATCCTGGAATCATACTGGGAAGGACTGGAACCATACTGGGAGTGTCTGGAACTGTAGTAGGGCTGAATGGGAACACCTGGGATCATACTGGGAGTGACTGGGATGATACTGGGATCACACTGAGTGTAACTGGAAGTGACTGGGACCATCCTGGGGGTGACTGGGAGCCACAGGGCCCATGCTGGGAGTGACCTGGGGGGAACTGGGGGAACTGGCCCGGCTGGGGCTCAGGGTTGTTCTCCCCCAGGGCTGCCCTGGCTCCTGCTGCCACCCTGGGCCCCACAGAGCCGAGGGACAGGGGACAGCTGAGGGACAGGAGACAGGGGCAGGGACGTGGAGAGGTAGAAGGGAGTTCCAGGGGGTCCTTGAGCCCAGGAAAGGGGAGTCCAGGGTTTCCCAAAAAGGGGGGACAAGAGTGGGGACAGCAGGGATGTTCGAGAACGAGGAGTTCAGGGGGTCTCTGGTTTTGCACACAGCTGGGGCTGGGGACTGGGAAAGGCAGGAATGGGGGACCAAGGCATTCCAGGGCATCCCAGGGTCAAGCCAATGGCCAGTCTGGAGGCTGGGAGCCATGGGATGGCCGGGAAAAGGGGAGCAGAGAGCCCTGATGTCCAGGAATGGGGTGTGAAAAATGCATGTATTTTATGATTGGCTTTTCACAAATATTAAAATGAATATTATATGTGTTGTATTAGAAAGCAATGCTGTATTAATTTTCTTAAGTACTGTGTTAAATATAGTTTTAGGTTATAAAAATTGTTAAAATAGAACTATGCTATGTAAGATGCTTTGTTTAAAAGAAAGGACTTGCAGCGAGATAACTTGCAGCCACAGGACACCTAGATCTTTCAGAGAAAAAGAATTTATGGCCTTCTTATCAGAAGAAACAAACTTCTTCCCACCTTGGAGGTGCTATTAGGATTAGAGGGAAGAAGTTGACACTGGTCAGACAGAATCCTGTGTTTGAATGGAATTTATGCATCATGTATGAAGTGTATGAATATGCAACGGGCTGTTGTTTTTAAGGGTTAATCCTTTGTTACCAGGGGTCCTTTTTTGGGCCGTGATGCCCAGAAAAAGGTACCTGGACGTCCATAACTCTTTGTTTTTATTGTCTCATATTGTCTTAATTCAATTTGTCCAAATTGTTATTACTCTAATTGTGTTACTATATAACCATCTTATTACTATTAAACTGTAAAAATTTTAAAAACAAGTGATTGGCGTTTTTCACAATTTGGTAGCAGAGGATGGTTACTAACTCCTCGCTGCCGGTGCTTTGGGAGAGTCAGAGTGGGGAAGGCGCACCCTGCCCTCTTTGGCAGCCTCGCTCTGCTTCCCCTGAAGTGACCGACAGACGCAGGTTACGATCTGTGGACAAAAGGAGACAACAAAACAAAGAGAACGGGAAAAGGGTCCCTACAACTGCTGTAATTTGCCCCCTAAGAGTAGTAGTGCGCACGAAGAACCCGGGAAGGAAAAAGGATTGGTAAGTATTTCTCGGGGGGCAGGTACGGGGGGATGAATGTGTGTGAATGAGAGGCGGGCTGGTTGTCCCAGACCTGCCAAGTGAGTGCGGAGTCTCCCACGCTGCGTTTTCGACTTTTCGCTGGAAAAGCGGCCAGTAAAGAGACAAAGCGACTCATAAGAGAGTGAAAGAATCCCCGGGGGTGACTGGGACTGGGTCTCAGGGAGGGGTTGGACCCCTCGGTGGTGGGGAGCAAGGTTTCCTAGCCCAATCCACTAGGAAACAGGACAGGAGGGGCTCCTAAAACCTGCTGGGTTGAGGGATTTATATTCCAAGAGCATCCAAGAGCAGGGTTGAGCAGAATTCTGTCCGAGTGAGGATATGCCCGAGAACACTCAGGGTGGGACAACACAGCTAGATTGGGGGATAAAAAAATGCCCAAGAACATCCAGGGTTGGACAACACAGCAGAACAAATGAAATGCCAAAGAGCATCTGTAGTTGTACCACACCGCTGGGTTGAGGGACAGAAAATGCCCAAGAGCATCTGAGGTTGAACAACACAGCTGGATTGAAGGAAAATTACCCGAGAGCATCTGGGGTTGGACAACACGACAGGATTGAGGGAGAAATTGCCCAAGAGCATTTGGGGTTGGATAACACAGCTGGGTTGAGGGATATCCAATAGCACCGGGACTGGCCAGTAACACCTAAACTTGTAATAGGCGATGTGAAAGTAAAAGGTACCTTATTGTTGTTTTGTGGTGTGTGAGAGTGACACACACACAGAGCCAGCCTCAACTTCCTGGGCAGGTGGGAAGGGGGAGGTGTGGAAAGAGCGAGTGACCTGCACACCAGGCTGCAGCTCCCGGCTGGGTGGGGGCTTCTGGGCCCAAGAGGAGCGAGTGACCTGCGAACCAAGCTAGCGTTCCCTGGGCGTGTGAGGGGCCGTAGCTGAGGAGTGTGAAAGACACGCAGACAGCCTCACAGGGGAACAGGCACCAGAGGCAGCCAGAGTCAGGGCCCTTCTAGGGGGCCTGGTGACACTGAGACCTGGAGGTAAACCCCAAAGCGAAAGAGGGGGCCACAAGGACCTGTGATTTTCTAGCAATAAGGATCCCCTTTGTGTCTTGAGAGTGTGAAGGAATGTGTGAAAGTGAATGAGAAATAAAAGTGAGTGAATGTAGACGAATGAAAGTATAGGTAATGTCGATTGTGCATTTTAAGCCTTACCATATCTCCTTGGAGGGAGTTGGATTGTATTGAAAAGCAGTGTGAGAAAAAGGGTTTTTTTTGGGTGTAAGTAGTTGAAAGAAAAGTGGTATTTAAGTTGTTAGTAAAAAGTGAAAAACAGAAGCAGGGGACGAATAGATAGAAAACTGAAAAATGAGACAGAAATTCAGTAAGGTGGATACAGGAAAAGAAAAGCAGAAAAAAAATACCAACAGAAATACCCCAAGACAGCACTTTGGGAGTTATGTTAACAAACAGAAATAGAACTCCTTGCAAAATACAGGGTATGCAGAAGTTGATGAGAAAAAACATGCAAACTTGTGAATTATATACTTAAAAACAGCATTAGAAAATTTAACACAAAAGAGTTATATATTGATTCAAGGTATGCCTTTAGAGTAGCACATACCTTAAGAAAAATTTTAAAAGGGAGATTGCTTAATTAAAGAAGAAAAAGATTAGTACATGAGAAACTTATTTTCGAGGTTTTAGAGGCATTACAATTACCTAAGAGAGATAGCAATAGTACATATTAAAGGACACCAAAAGGTAAAGACCTAGAAATAAGAAGAAATAAAATAAATAACTGGCAGATCAAGAAGCTAAAGATGCAGCAGAAAATAGAGCTGAAAGAGTTAATATTAACTCCAAATGAAGAAAAAAAAAGGGGGGGGGAATTAAAACAAGATTGTGGCGAACAAGATAAATCGGGGAAATAGAAACATCTTGATATGGAAGACAATTAGATAATAAAACGCTTACGAGGGAATAGCAGAGGACGTGTATCAAAAAGCCCGGTGGGATACACAGGCTAGGTGTGATCATTTTTTTAAAAGAACTATGGGTGCATTGAGACTTTTAGAGTAAAAAAACAAGTACCTGAAACATGTATAATTTGCCAAAAGATAAATAAAAGGGTGATGAGAAAAACAATATGAGAAGGTCGTCAGTTAGCTCGTCGACCATTTCAAAGCATCCAAAAAGCAAAACGGGGAAAGTATAGAGCTGAGAACAAATTACCTCATCCATTCCCGTTCGTTCCCCCACTCGTTCGCACCAGCCCTCCCAGCCCCTGTGCCGGCTCCGGCACAGTCCGTCTGTCCCGGTCCGTCTGTCCCGGTCCGTCTGTCCCGGTCCGGCCGCCTGGCCCGCGTTCTTGCCGGGGGTGGGGGTCTGTCCTGCCGTGTGCACCGTGGTTACCGCGCTGATCGCACCGAGGGGGTCCCGTCTGTCCCATCCCCGGCTGCCCTGACTCTGTCGGCTCCCGCCGCTGCAGCCGGGGTCAGTCCCGGCTTTGTCTCTGCCGGATCAGCCACCATGAGCCGAGTGAGGGCGATCCCCGCTCCAGCTCGGTCTGCACAGGAACAGCCCCTCGGGCGATCCCAGCCACAGACCCCGCCTTTGGAGCCCCCAGACCCTGAGCTGTGCCGATCCCCTCGGGCCATCCCAACCACAGACCCCGCCTCTGGAGCCCCCAGACCCTGAGCTGTGCCGATCCCCTCGGGCCATCCCAGCCACAGACCCCGCCTCTGGAGCCCCTAGACCCTGAGCTGTGCCGATCCCCTCGGGCCATCCCGGCTGCAGACCCCGCCTCTGGAGCCCCCAGACCCTGAGCTGTGCCGATCCCCTCGGGCCATCCCGGCTGCAGACCCCGCCTTTGGAGCCCCCAGACCCTGAGCTGTGCCGAGCCCCTCGGGCGATCCCAGCCACAGACCCCGCCTCTGGAGCCCCCAGACCCTGAGCTGTGCCGATCCCCTCGGGCCATCCCGGCTGCAGACCCCGCCTCTGGAGCCCCCAGACCCTGAGCTGTGCCGATCCCCTCGGGCCATCCCGGCTGCAGACCCCGCCTCTGGAGCCCCCAGACCCTGAGCTGTGCCGATCCCCTCGGGCGATCCCAACCACAGACCCCGCCTCTGGAGCCCCCAGACCCTGAGCTGTGCCGAGCCCCTCGGGCCATCCCAGCCACAGACCCCGCCTCTGGAGCCCCCAGACCCTGAGCTGTGCCGAGCCCCTCGGGCCATCCCAGCCACAGACCCCGCCTCTGGAGCCCCCAGACCCTGAGCTGTGCCGATCCCCTCGGGCAATCCCGGCTGAAGACCCCGCCTCTGGAGCCCCCAGACCCTGAGCTGTGCCGATCCCCTCGGGCCATCCCGGCTGCAGACCCCGACTTTGGAGCCCCCAGACCCTGAGCTGTGCCGATCCCCTCGGGGAATCCCGGCTGCAGACCCCGCCTCTGGAGCCCCCAGACCCTGAGCTGTGCCGAGCCTCCCCGTCCTGCCCTGAGCTCCATTCCCTTGGTAACCACAGCTCCGGCTGCTTAAGGAAACTCTCTAAAGGAATCACTTTATTGAAACACTAAAAAATCAGTTAGAAGAAAGCCCTCTCCTGATTCTTCCTAAAAATACGTGAGAAAGGCTGTAGAAGATAAAAATCCAAAAAGAATGGGATAAAGAGATTGGTCTATTTCCATTAAGAGAGGTTCTCAAAGGGGGGTGATGGATCAGAGTTTGTAAATGCTTCTTTGACTTTGTCTGTGGTCTGAAATTTTAAGAAATAAATAAAAGAGATATTTGGAGAATCCCATAGGCATAGCTGAACAATTAGACCAACTTTTAGGTCCAAACATGTATACTTGAGAACAGATGTGGTTGGTAATGAAAATAATATTTTTCTCAGGAAGAAAAGCAATTAATCAGAGCAACTGAAATAAAAGCTTAAGAAAAAGATAATCTGCAGGGACCCCCAGAGAAGACAAAATGCCAACTGTACCTCCTGAATGGGGTTAAAATAATGAGGAGGGGAGTAAACACATGAACAGTTATTGTAATTACATAACCAAGAGAATAAATGAGACAGCATATCAAAGGCGAAATGTGAAAACAAAAGATTTTTGAGAGACAGCTTTTAGAGGGGAAAGAAAAAACTCCAAATAAATAGATAAACAAACTTTAGAGAAAAAGGAAAATGGTCCTAAGTAAGCAGAAGATCTGAAAATCTTTAAAGAAATGGGCCCATTAAAAAAAAAAAAAAAAACTCATAGGCTTTAATTTTTTGGGGGGGAACAAATACCATCAGGAGCCTGTGATAACTTTAAAAGTAGGTCCCCAAGAAGAAGAATTGGAATTTGTTATAGACACAGGGGCAGAGAAAACCTGCCTGTTAAACGTTCCAAAAGGTTATAGTGTGAGCAAACATATAGTGAAAGTAACAGGGGCAAAAAGAGGAAGTTTTACATTTCTGGTCATTAAAGATGTGGTAATTGAGGGAACAAACTAAAATTTAGATGGGAGATGTGTTATTGGTCCCAGGGGCAGGTAGCAATTTATTGGGAAGAGTCTTACAAGTGCAATTAAGAGTAAGAGTTATATCAGAAAATAAGAAAATGACAGCTAGAGTTTTGAAATTAAGCCAAGAGGATGAAGAAAAAAAAATCAACAAAGAAGTTTGGGCTGGAGAAAGAAATAGGGGAAGAATAAATATCGACCCCATAAGGGTTACAACTGAGAGAGGAGAAAGAGAGAAGTTGAAGTAGAGAAGTAGTTAGGAAACTCTGAGATGTTAGAATGTGAAGTGATGACATCTTGGTGCTAGAAGAGAGCAGAAGTGTGAATGCAAGTTTTTTGCATGAAAGGCAGAGAAGTATCTTAACACACGGTTGCTAAGAGGTTATTCAATGCCACACTGGGGTCCGGAAAAGCCTTAGCAGAACGGGCCCTCCTTGAAGAGAAAAGAGGATAAGTTGACGAGAGAAAGAGAAAGAATGTCAGGAGCACCTGGGCACGCCAGGTTTGGGGTTGTCAAGGCTGGGAGGTGTCTGAGCGCTGCCTGCGATCGGCGGGGTCTCGGGGGCTGCGGCACGGACCGATCCATGGAGGTGCCCCGGGCGGGGCTGGCAGCAGAGGACACAGGTTTGCAGCCAGGAGCGGGCTGGCTCCGGGGCAGAGCTGCCGGGGGGCTCCCAGACTGTCGGGGTGCCGAGCCCAGGATGGCAGCGTCAGCCTGGAAGTAGGCCGAGAGAGAGAAGGGGAGAGAGAGAGAGAGAGGGAGAGGGAGAGGGCAAAAGAGACCCAGGGCAGCCCCCAGGGTCCCCATGCCCGGGGCTGCTCTCCCCTGCCCCGGCCCTGCGGCCAAGGGGCCGCACCGGGGGAAGGGCCAAGAACAGCATTGTCAGCAGGGCTGTGAAAAGAGGGGCAGGGGGGACTAGCACTAAAAGATAAAATCAAAGCAGAGATTGCTGACTCTCCAAACCTCACAAAGCGGTTTGTTTTTCTTAAGTAAGAAGTTTTTTGGATTTTTTTTTTCTTTTGTGTGTTTTGTTTGCCGTTAACGAGAAGGCTTTTTTCCTGAAGAAGAGGCTGCTGTAGAGAAAGCTTTTAGCTAAACCCAGAAAGTTTAGAAGGAAAGTGAAACGTAAAAGTTAATGCAGTACTATCTTTCTTTTATTATCTATGCTATTAAGAAGTCCTTTCCAGGTACTACTGAAGCAACAATCAAAATCACGGAAAGAGAGTGAATTCATGCCAGCAGAATCAAAGGACTTGTGAAGAAACTTGAGGAACGGACTATCATATTTAAACCGGGTGATACTGAACTGACTTTCCAATGGGGACTGAGTGGTAATGGTTTGAGAAAACCCAAATGATCCAAGAAATGTACAAAGAATAACACTGAATTAAGAAATAAGATAATGCTTATATCACTGGATTTGAGCACTGCCTGAATAAAACATCTCCTTGGGGGAGGAATACCTCAGATAGAAAGATCAAGAACGTTTTTGTATTCTGACCTTAGCCCTAGAATTGTACAAGGGAGAAGGGGAATTACTATTTCCATTAGTAAACTTTACTTGATTCATTCCAATACTGGACATGCTAGGTGGGTTATAAGTAAATGCTTAAATTGTAAGAGTAATTAGTGTTGTGATTCGCAAAATTTATGCTCTTATTGCAAAAAGTGTTAAAGTACTGACTTGGTTTTGTGGATGGGAATTATTAGTGCCTGTTAAATGAGAGCTACCTGAGGAACAGTAAGAGACCACAGTTACAGAGTGTCAAAAACAATTTGCCTAGCAATTAGTTAAGAGAAAGTGACAAGAAAATAGAGGGCAAGACCAGATTGGCCTCTTTATTTCACCACCAAGAAGATCAAATAAACCTGCTGTGGGTTGCAACCTCACAGGCATGGGAGGTGGGAGTATAAGCCATACTGGACCTCTGTTATTCCTGTTTCTGGCACTCACTTGTTGTTTTTCCCTTTCGGGATACCAGCAGGATTGTGTCACAAATGCTACAGAAAGCATCACATAGAAAGAAACCAAAGTTCCTCCTTTATTACACACACCTATGTCAACAGCCACTGTTATAACCCATCCAAATTAAGAACTTGTAGGCAAAACAGAGTAAATTATTAGATTACAAGAAACTTAAGAAAAAGTGGCAATAGATTTAGAACTGAATGTCCAAAAGGAGAGAGAGGGATTTGTTTTAAATTTAATCTTGAAGATGCGGTTCAAGATTTGGAAAAAAAACCCCAAATAATAAAGGAAAAGGTAAAACCAGCACAGCAATCTAACTCTGTATTGACTCCAAATTATCTGTTGAATTGTATTACAAGACTCCAAGCAGTTATAGAAATGATAGCAAATAAGGCTGCCCAGGCATTAGAGTTAACATTAAGTCAGCTAAGCCAAACAAAAACTGTAGGGTATCAGAAAGGTTCGCTTTAGACTATTTATTGGCCAAAGAAGGGGGTGTTTGTGGAAAGTTCAATATATCAGATCGTTGAAAATTGATGACCACAGAAAAGTCATTCTAGCAAAAGCAAAAGAAATCAAAAAGAAAAATATATACGCATATAACAACCCAGGTACCAGTCCAAAAATTAGAAAACAATGTTAAAATCTAGCTGGTGGGGTAATGTATTAGAAGAAATTAAGATCTTTCATTTGTGTTACAACTGTTTTTATATTTCTTTCTTGTGTAATCCCGTGTTTTATTTTACCAGCATAGTCCAGAAGATATAAGTAGAAAAAAAATATTGCTCAAGCCAAATGATTTACAAAGAATAAGAGTGGGGATTGTGAAAAATGCATGTATTTTATGATTGGCTTTTCGCAAATATTAAAATGAATATTATATGTGTTGTGTTAGAAAGCAATGCTGTATTAATTTTCTTAAGCACTGTGTTAAATATAGTTTTAGGTTATAAAAATAGAAACTATGCTATGTAAGATGCTTTGTTTAACAGAAAGGGCTTGCAGCGAGATAGCAGCCACAGGACATCTAAATCTTTCAGAGAAAGGGAATTTCTTGCCTTCTTATCAGAAAAAATGAACTTCTTCTCACCTTGGAGGCACTGTTAGGATTAGAAGGAAAGAAGTTGACAATGACCAGACAGAATCCTGTATTTGAATGGAATTTATGCATCATGTATGAAGTATATGAATATGCAACAGGCTATTGTTCTTAAGGGTTAATCCTTTGTTAATGGGTGTCCTTTTTCAGGCTCCTGATGCCCAGAAAAAGGTACCCGGACATCCGTAACTCTTTGTTTTTATTGTCTCATATTGTCTTAACTCAATTTATCCAAATTGTTATTACTCTAATTGTGTTACTATTTTTATAACTATTTTATTACTATGAAACTTTTTAAAATTTTAAAAACAAGTGATTGGCGTTTTTCACACTGACTGTTCACCGCTGCCAATGCTCACAGTATTCTCCTAACACACTTGAGCTTCCTGTCTTTCAGTGAGAGAAAGATTCAGCTAAAGTCAAGGAAAGAGGGCAGGGGAGATGGAAACCTTCCCTTGGGATGCTTTTAGGAAGGCCTGAAGGGACCCTGCCTTTCCTTGGAACAGAGGTGGTCACCATGCATGGTGTTGCCTGACCTGCCCTAGGTGCTCCTCTGTTCCAGAAGGACTTTTGCCCACTTCATCACTTGTCTGTCCCTCCAATTCCAGGGCCTCAAACCTGCTCTGTGAGATACTAAACCTGTAAGTCAGCTGTAAGTTTTCAGAATATGGCACTGACCGTGGCTCTAAGTAAGTTTTTTTAATCAGGCTTACAATATATTTTGAGAAGAAGAAGGAACAGAAGGGGTAGATACCACACAAGAATCCAGCAGAGTCTTCCCAGCTTTTTTGTCTGGGTTCTATGAAGCACAATGCCCAGTGCTTGCATTATGCTGTCTTTTCATGTGTTCTGGTGACCAGAACCATCCCATGGCCAGGCCCAGGATAATTTGGGTGCCAAAGTCCCATTGCCTGCAAACATCACACTCTTTTTTACCCAGCTGGTGCTCAGCTCAGCATATTTGCTGAGACAACTTTAGGACTGTTTTCCTTAACTTGGCAGTTCTAGCAGATGTCCTTATGGCCCCTAAATTCTGCATCCTTTGTGTCCACTATCAATGGGCATCCTTCTTCCCAAGCTTTGTCAACCTCCCTCTGGGTCTGAGATCAGTGAAACGGGCCCAGCCCTGAGTCTTAAAGACAATTCTAGCAACAACTACTTTGCTTTTCTAATACCTGGCCATCACTTCGAGCTTGTAGGCTGCTATGTGTGTCACAGGTTAAATGTCTCTTCCTGTTGATCAGGCTTGGAAGTGCGGACAGCCCAGGCATGACAGGATATGTTTTCTTCAGGAAATGGGACGTAGGGCCCAGCTTGCAACAGGTCCAGGCCCGCGCCTTCCAGAGCGCCAGAAGGTTCGCGGCGCCATTGCAGGGCTCAGGGTGCCTCCTTGTGGGCAAGAGTCGCCTCGACAGCGCGGGCGCCGCGCGGCGGGGCCAGAGGGCGGGAAAGGGCGGGCGGGTGTGAGGGGCGGGGCGGTTCGTGCCTAGAGCCGAGCCCGCGCTGGGCCTCGGCGCCTTCCCGGCTCGGTGTTGGGAGCGAGCTGCCGCTGCTCGGGCTCTGGGAGAAGCGTGCGGCCGCTGCGGAGTCCCAGCCCGCAGATTTGGCTGCTGGCCGAGGCTGCAGTGCAGAGCTGCCATGCCAGAGCTGCCGTGCGCCGTGGCACTGCCAGAGCCCCTGGCAGAGCCGGGCTGGAAGTGCCGACAGCTGAGGGAAGCCCTGCCATGGCAGCGCCCCAAGCTCTTGTTTATCCCACAGAAAGAGAGGATCAGCACCTGGAGGTGACTGCGTCATTCCTGGAAAGGGACTATCTGCTTACAGTTGCGATGTCTGGCAGCAAGCAGGACGGCGCTGGTGCCAGGGAGCCAGGTGAAGGCAAAGCAGCCCTGTGACAGCCTGGCCCAGGGGCTCTTGTGGCAGCAGGCAGCGTGGGGATCAGAACAGAGGCAGGGGGAGGCAGGAGCTGCTCGGCCATGCCAGGGCTGGGAGCCTCCTTCCTGCCCAAGTGGGGCCCAGCTGGGCCAGGGGGCAGCTCCTGGGACAGCCGTGCCCGCAATGGCCCCTGCTCTGCAAGGCCTCCAGCGCTGCCCATCAGCCAGGCAGGGACAGAGCAGCCTTGGGGCCGATGCTGCTGCAGGCTCAGAGCCCCGCACAGCTGCTCATGCCCGGTGCCATTGGCTCTGTCCCCTGCAGCCTGCATGCTGTGTCACCGTGCAGAGGCTGAGCCCTGTGCCTCCCCTGGCCCTGGCAACTGTTCCTGTGCTGCTCCTGCACTGCCCAGGGCACCCACGGGCCCTGCTTGGGCCGCACGCAGACCAGAACCAGCTGGGGCTGTGACAGCTCTGCTGCTCTGGGCCCAGCCCTTGGGCAAAGCACCCACCTGTCCCTGGGCTGGGGGCAGTGCCCAGGCTGGGCTTGGCAGAGCCCGTCCGCTCCTGGAGGGCTGGGGGCACTGCTCTGGCCTGGCCTGGCCCGGCCCTGGGGTCCCTTGGCATTCCTGCTTGCCCTTGCATCCACCAGGGATGGGCTGCAGCTCAATGGCCCCGGCCTGGCCGCACACTCAGGCCTGGAGCCTTCCCATGGCTCCCCAGGGCACGAGAGCCTCAGCCCCAGCTCCCAAACATGACCTAACAGGGTTTGCTGATATTGATCCCTGTTAGACCTTTGAAAGCATGTTGAAAGTAACCTTGTTTGGCAACTCCTTCAAGGAACAAACGTGATTCGCTTCTAATCAGTAAAAACTTTATTGGTTTGCTTGCACTTCCTATAGGGTATCCTAATGCTTCCTTTGGCGTTCCAGAAAATAATGAAAATCTAACAAATTCTAAAGAGAAGTTCTTGAATCCACTATGAGGAGAAGTCTCTACATTCACTATCCTTACATACACTTAAGTAGCTGCTCCTGTAACACACAAAGATGTAGTGGTTTACCTGACTGGACCACACAACAGGATGTTATACACACCGCTACACTAAAAAACTCCTCTTCCCTGTTCATCACAAATTTAAAGCTCTTCTCGAGGTCCCGACTTAATTTTACATGCACATTCATACCTGCAATCCCTCCCCATGCTCAGTTTTCACCTAGACTTACCAGGGAACAGATGTTCCATACTTACCTCAAGCAATAATCTACGTCTGTCTTCCTAACCCTCTTTTTCTTCACTGACTTCTACTAATCTACAAAATAACTTGGACCCTCTGCACAAAAGAAACATCCAATTAATAGCCTTAAACACTTGTGATTGTGCTGCTACTTCTAACAATCTTGACCACCACAGCACTAAAATCAGAAATCAATTCTTCACATCCTTCCTGTTCTCCTGCCCCCACCACGCCTTGGCTCCAGCAGAAATGTTCCCTACTGCAGCCTGGTGTGCTAAGAACAATCAAAGGCAGCAGCACTTTTCCTCAACATGCTGCAATCTGAATTGCAGTGAAATTGCAGCTGTTGCATTAGAAGCTCAGCACCAGCACCCCACATCTTCCCCCAGAACTGAGGCCTGCTGAGGCCTGAGCTCTCCATTTCAACACACCCTGTAAATCAGGCTGCCTGGAAGATTGCAGGCTGGTAACTGTGTGAACACAGCAGTGCATTTCAGCAGAGTTATGGAATCAGTCTCATGGAAGGCACATCCTTTAAGCTTAAGACTCTATTCTACAAAATCTAGCCAGCAATTGTTTTGGTGGCCTGTGCAGGTTTTGGGGACTGTGCATGTTTCCTTTGGATGTTGTTTTCTTTGTTTCTAAATACAAAATTCACTGGATTCAGAAGCAAAACCCCAGCTTCATTAGAACAAAGAACCACAGGGACATATGTGGCTGACAAGAACACTCCTCATTTCTAATAGTAACACCAGAAAGAGAGGAAAAAGATAAAGATGATTTAAATACCCGAAAGGATCCGAAATGTCTACATAAGCTGTCAAGTGACTAAGTTTTTGGTAAACTCTAAAAGTCCAGATTCCTATTCGGTAATTGTCTGAAAGAAAAGAAAGCCAGAAAATCTGGTTGACCTTTATTTTGCCAGGACTTTCTCACGGGATTCTACCAAAACTTGGATCACAAGTGAGGGTGGCAAATTTTGACTAGAAAACTTTGATAACTAGGCAGCATTTTTTCCTCCTCACTGAATTACAGGAAGGGTTTAAAAGGAAAAAAAAATATAAAAGAGCGTAAAGAAATTCTATCATACCTCTTAGGCGTTCATCATCTTTGGAGAACAAAAAAAAAAAAAACTCTAGCACTTCCTGTGCATGGTAAAGAAAGAAACCTAGAAAAGGACAAAGGGATTTGAGCATCCTAAATTGTACTATCAAATTTCATGAACACAAGTTAATCCTGTAGTGCTTCAGAGAAATGCCATACATTGAAAAGCTTTATTCCCTAGAAACCAAATAAATCTTTTTATTTTCCAAATCCCCTTTTAAAGAGAAAACTGACTGTGTCTTTGGCTTTTGGCCAAACTCAGTTTGGAGTTGGTCAAACCAAAATGACCCAGTTAATTTCCTGTGCTCTGCTCTTTCTTTCCATATTCACATTCACATCCAATGGGTTGCTGGGAGTTTTGACTCTGTGCAGCACAAACGGTTTTCTAAGATGACTTTCATTGCTCAGAGGTGTGCAATGTCAGTTTCCCATTCCCTGAGTGCTGCTATTAATATTCCCACAGCATCCAACTACTACAGCCAAGTAGACAACAAAGAGAAATGGAACTTGCATTTCTTGGTCCTGTTCAATTTCTGACATCTCAGGCTCATCGTCACCCTCAGAACTGCTGTCCTGGAAACGTGGATCCTCTTGCCATGTGGCTTTTACTGGCTTTATTGTCCCAAGCGCGTGAGGCTCTGCAATGACAGCACCAATAGAGAAAAAAAGCCAAAACCAGATTATTCCTCTAATCATCAGGAAAAATTCATCCTTTCACGTGAAACACTTACAGTGGAGAAGAGAGATTTAGGAAGGACAGAATCTGACCCTGCCAGATTTTCTAAGCTACATTTCTGCTCCACTTTGTATTTTCCACTTTGTTCCAGGGATCCCTTATGTATTCTTAAACATTTCTCATTGCATTCAGAAGACACTGAATACCTTTTCAGTTCAGCACAAGTCTGGGGGGCTCGTTGCTTTGTGCTGTTGCGTTGGGTTTTTTAATATTTTGGGTAACTTCACGGGGTTTCTTTTCTCTCCTACATGACTGGGACTTGAGTTAATGTTGTTTCATCTTCATTTCAGACGGCCTCATTTTATCTAAGGTTAGGACACCCCAATGATCATGTGTCATTCCATTTCCTTTTTCTAAAGGTCCAAGAGTAGAATTCAGTAACAAACAGAATGTTCATGGATCTTGGGGCCAGCTCTCGGACTTTGCTCCTCCCTCTACATTAACGCACATTTCCTTAAAAGCCTTGTGAGTTCCTATGAAACTTGATATGACTGGTGTGTCACCTTTTTCCCTGTTTGAGGAATTCAGGGCATGAGAACAAGCTTTTTCACCACTCAGCAAAAACCCCCAATGCCTTCTCAAAGCATGCCTTTCAGAATTCCTGAGATGCAAGCATGAGGCACCTCTCAATAATCTACCACAACCCTAGCAAGCAGAAATGAAGATCAAAATGCTTCTGCCTAATTACTGACTTCTGTTGCTGAAAATCCCCTGCATCCTGACCTTTTTTACACCATATTGCCCTACAGTGCCTGCCAGAAGCTCTTCCTTAGCAATGGCACTGTTAGAAGGGTTCTGCTGTTACCTTCTTTGATGTCCGACTCCTCTGTGCCTCCAAAGAAAGAAAACTTGAAGTAACTCGTCTCCTGAGCTGCATCATCCTCAGGCAAAGGTCCCAAATGGTCATCTGGGGCAGAGTCCTGTGCATCCTCTTTGTCCCAGGGTATTTCCTCAGTCTGGTTTGCTCTTTGAAGGTCTTTCAAAGAATAAACCAGAATAGACGGAGGAAATACCGTCTATTCTGGTTTGTTCTTTGAAAGGCCTCTTTCAAATCCGCAGCAATGGTGTAGGAGTTGTCTTCAGACAGTGAGGAAGTGTCTCATCTCTTTCTTCTTTTTTTGGCTTTACTGAAATGAGATTGTTCAAGGATAGCAACACAGCACACGTCCTTTTCGGACACAGCTTCCCTAAGAGCCACCTTGCTCTGAATGTCTCCCTAAGCATATCCAAGCCCATTAAGGAGTGCTTCATTATCAAGGGTAAGCAGTGGGGAAACATCTGAGGTTGAAGTCTAAAGGCAGGAACAAGAGTCCTTTTTAATTAGCCACATCCTTAAGTGACTTTTCACTGAATACACAGTTACACAGAAATCAAGGTATTTAGCCCAGACTTCTTCCTGCCAGTAGAAACATCAAGAGCTAATAGGGTTTGCCCACAGAGCTGCACATCTCAGGGTCCCTGCACTGACCGTTCTCACCTTCACTTCTGGCAAGGAACACACGGCCTAGAAAGAAAAGATGACGGCGCTACGTGCTGCTGTTGGAGGTCCCAGTTGAGGTCCGACGTCGCTGGTGGGAGCGGCTGCTCCTGCGGGATGTCCCCGACCATGTCCCCCTACGCCTGGGCCTCTCAGCACTCGCTGCTGTCGTCCTGCTCCTGTCCTGGCGACTCCTGGACCGCACAGTTTGAGTCGAGGCCCGGCGCTGCTGGCGGGAGCGGCTGCGTCTGGGGAATGGCCCTGACCATGTCTCCCTTCGCCTGGGCCTCTCAGCCCTTGTCCTTGTCCCACTGCTGCTGCCGCGGCGACTCCTGGAGCGGACAGGTGGACTCTGGGCCCAGCCTTGCTGGCGGGAGCGCCTGCGTCTGGGGGATGGCCCTGACCATGTCTCCCTTCGCCTGGGCCTCTCAGCCCTTGTCCCTGTCCCACTGCTCCTGTCACAGCAGCTCCTGGAGCGGACAGGTGGACTCCGGGCCCAGCCTTGCTGGCGGGAGCGCCTGCGTCTGGGGGATGGCCCTGACCATGTCTCCCTTCGCCTGGGCCTCTCAGCCCTTGTCCCTGTCCCACTGCTCCTGTCACAGCAGCTCCTGGAGCGGACAGGTGGACTCCGGGCCCAGCCTTGCTGGCGGGAGCGCCTGCGTCTGGGGGATGGCCCTGACCATGTCTCCCTTCGCCTGGGCCTCTCAGTCCTTGGCCCTGTCCCTCTGTTCCTGTCATGGCAACTCCTGGAGCGGACAGGTGGACTCTGGGCACGACCTTGCTGGCGGGAGCACCTGCGTCTGGGGGATGTCCGTGATGGTGTCTCCCTTTGCTTGGGCCTCTCAGCCCTTGGCCCTGTCCTACTGTTCCTGTCACGGTGACTCCTGGAGCGGACAGGTGGACTCTGGGCGCGACTTTGCCGGCGAGAGGAGCTTCGCCTGCGGCTGGGCCCAGCACGTCTGGAATGGACCCTGTCCTCAGGGTCAGGGGACGTGCTGCGTGTTGCCCTTGATCTGCTGATGCTGCTGGTGTCCAGTGAGGAAGATGGCAGCGCCTGCTGCCATGCTGCGTGTTGGGGCCTGCTGTGGCTGCCCGTCTCTGGAGATGGAGGTGGGGAAACCAGCACCAATGGCACAGGGCTGTGGGAGCTGGGGCTGATGGCCTCAGATTCTGACCAGCCACGAGCAGATTGTAGTCCTGACTGTCTGGCCGGCCTGGGGCCATTGAGCTCTGTCTCATCCCTGGAGGCTGTAAGGGCAAGCAGGAATGTCAAAGATCACCCAGGCCCCGGCCAGGCCAGGCCAGAGCAGTGCCTCCAGCCCTCCAGCAGTGGATGCTGCGCTCTGCCAAGCCCGGCCTGGGCACTGCCCCCAGCCCAGGGACACCGGGGACTTTGACTCATACATGTTCCGAGCCCAGCACAGCTGTCACACTCCCATCTCTGTGTGCTGTTCCTCAGGCCAGAGCAGCGCCTGTGGGTGCCCTCAGCAGCACAGGAGGAGCACAGGAGCAATTGCCAGGGCCTGGGGAGGCAAACAAGCTCATAGCACTGAGAACAAAAAGTGTACCAGCACATGGTTGTCTAGCCAAGCGCTTCTGCTTCTTCCTGCTTTGAGCCCTTGTCGAGACACAGGTTCCCTGCAGAGCCCCAGGTGCAGCTTCCCAACTTACCCCTGTTCCTCTGCCTCCTCCCTGCCCCCAGGGTAAAGGCAATCCCTGGCATTGCATTGGCCGTGCCTCACTCCTAGATCTGCGAAGGCATCGTTGTCCTCCCACGTTGGCTGTCTGATGGAGAAAGGAAGAGATGATGAATTTCTGCTGCTCTCCCTCACGGAGGTCCAGGGTGTCCCAGCTCTTTCTCCAGCACTTTTCCAAGTTGGGGGTGAAGCTGAAGCCCAGACTCACAGGACAGGGCAGGGCCAGGGCTCCTGGTGCAGGGCCTGGCACAGCACAGCACTTGCACCCTCCTGGCTGGTGGGCCAGGCAGAAGGACACCAACCTGAAGGGGACTCGGATCCCCAAGATGAACATTTCAACAGGGAATTCCCCACTGTCTCTGCACAGGGGGCACTGGAAATAGAAAGCACCAGCGTGCAAGGCCTGTCCCTGCAGGGCAAACACAGGCAGGGTGAGCGAGGCCCTGCTGCTGCTGCTGCTGAGCACCTGCTGTGCCCCAGGGCTCAGGGGAGGGCTCCTACCTGGATGCAGTCCCTGTGGAACCAGGCCTTTTTGCACGCTGGGCACACCAATGTTGTGAAGGTCTTTCTGTCCTCCACAGGTTCCATGCAGATGGGGCAAACGGTGTCCGGCTCAGGAGTCGCATCCACCTCCTGCTCTGGACGGTGCTCAGGGCAGAAAGAGCTGGGGGCAAAGGGATGGGGAAAGTGAGAAATGCTGGATCATTCCCCAGGGGTGGCCATAAAGAGAGATGAGGTACCTGAACGGAGTAACGTATAGATTGACACAGCCGCCCTCCTTGGTACAGGGCAAGTGGAACCATCTGTCACAGTTCTCCCTGCAGCACATGATGGTTGCCCCGCTCTGGCCGCAGACGCAGCAGCGCTGGAAAGAGCCAAGCAGCTGCATCAGCAGCAGCAGCAGCAGCAGCAGCAGCCTCGAGGCCTCCCCAGGCAGCCCCAGGGCTAAGGGCAGGGCGCAGGACGTGGCCGCTGCCGGCTCCCAGCCCACAGAGCCGCCAGCTGGAGGAGGGAGGCTGCTGTGCCAGGGCCTCTGTGCCACAGCTGCTGGGAGCCAGACTTTGTCCCGACTGTTGGGCCGGCCTTTCTTTCCTGCAGTCTGGGCTAAGCTCTGGCAAACCTCGCCAGGCACAAATCTCCCTGCTCTTGTCAGGCTCTCACCTTCTGTGCCGCCCGCCGCACTGCAATTAGGAGATCTCGAGGGAGAAAGTCCATGAGTCCCCCGCGGTCCGTCTCTTGCCGAAATAGTAGAGTGGCGAAGAACTGCAGCCAAAGGGAGAAGCTGATGAGGAGGGGGCGGGAGGAGCTGCCCATTGCAAAGGTGGAGGGAGCGCCCGGAGCCACTCACCATGCAGAACACGTGGGCACAGAGCCCACCCTTCTGCAGTTTGTCACCGCATATGTCCGGGTCAGCCTCGGCACGGCGACACAGCATGCAGGCTGCAGGGGACAGAGCCAATGGCACCGGGCATGAGCAGCTGTGCGGGGCTCTGAGCCTGCAGCAGCATCGGCCCCAAGGCTGCTCTGTCCCTGCCTGGCTGATGGGCAGCGCTGGAGGCCTTGCAGAGCAGGGGCCATTGTGGGCACGGCTGTCCCAGGAGCTGCACCCTGGCCCAGCTGGGCCCCACTTGGGCAGGAAGGAGGCTCCCAGCCCTGGCATGGCCGAGCAGCTCCTGCCTCCCCCTGCCTCTGTTCTGATCCCCACGCTGCCTGCTACCACAAGAGCCCCTGGGCCAAGCTATCAGAGAGCTGCTTTGCCTTCACCTGGCTCCCTGGCACCAGGACCCTCCTGCTTTCTGTCAGACATGGCGGCTGTCTACGCTGAGTCTATCTCCTCGAAGGACGTGGTCACTTCGAGGTGCTGTTCCTCTCTGTCTATGGGAGAAAGAAGGGGGGGGGGGGGGGAGTTTGCAGAACAGGCCCAGAACCACGAGGCTCTACTCCCTGCTCAGCCCTGCGTGAGCCCTGCTCATGTCTGTTTCTCCTCCCGTCGTCGCCTTGAGTAACACTGCAGTGTCCTCTGGCTGTTCCTCTGCTGATTCTGTGATTTTGGGAAGGGAGAGGCAGGTGAGCCTGCAGCACAGGCCCAGAGCCCCGAGGTGTGGGGCCCCTCTGGTCCCTGGGCAGCCACATCCCCGCCCTACCTTCTCCTCCCGTTGTCAGGTCGCACTGACACTCGGCTTGAGCCCCGCGTTCCCTTTTGTGGCCTTGGTGGCACAGGTCACAATGGCCACTCTGACATCAGCACCGTGTACCCAAAATCGGGGCAGCCATGGCCCCAGGTCCCTGGCAACCACTTGTGGCGGCCCCCTTGGGCACCGAGCTTCTAAAATGGTCCGAGCGTTTGCTCAGGGTGGAAGCAGGGCCAGGACTCCTGCAGCAAGTGCAGGGTCAAATGCCAGGCCCTGGGGCAGCCATCCAGGGTGGTACTGTAGGCACGGAGGTGCTGTTCAGGCACTGCCACACTAGGGCTCCGGCCCCGGCCAAGGGAAATTTCTGCTCCTGCCCCTGGCAGGCGGTGGCCCAGAGAGCCCGTGCGGAGTCAGCTGCACTACAGGGATTCAAACCCTGCTCTAGGTGAACTGATGTTTTCATCAAGACCTGTCTGCAGAAAACTAAGATGAACCTGATTTGATGCTGCTGCTGATCACCATTGGGTACAGGAGATAAACCTGGACACCACCACAGCTGCCTCCGTTATCCTGCCATCATATGAACTAACAACTTTGACTTTCCATATAAATGGAAAAATTAGTATTAAGCTTCTGAGAAGCGTCATCTTTTATACTGACTCAGCAGAAAGACAGAAAATTCACTGAGAATTTTCTGTGTACATTTGACAGGAGAGCTTGCAACTGTCCTCCACTCAAGTCAAATACAGGAGGATGCTTTTCCTACATTATAGGAACTTTGCCAGTTTGGTCCATGCTTTCCTACTAGAAAATACATTGGAAAAAATTAGGAAGAGAAGCACAAACAATTCTTGTCAATTTTTCTCTTTCGTGTCTTTGCAAACATACTCCTGGAAATGCAGATCCATGACTTCTGGAACAATCAGTGGCATCTCTGGGAAGCAGGGCAGGGACTGACAGGCAAGGACACACTGCACCTGCCTGATGCTGGGGCAGCAGGAGTTTGCCCATTTTCCTGTCTCCATGGGAGAGCCACCTTGGCTGGGAAACGATCCCTTCACTGGTCTAGGAGGGAGGCACAGCCAGTGCAATGCCAGGGAGCGCCTTTACCCTGGAGGCAGGGAGGAGGCAGAGGAAGAGGGGGGAAGTTAGGAAGCTGCACCCGGGGCTCTGCAGGGCTCCCGGCTAGGTCTCGAAGCACAAGGAGCCAGAAGAGCTTGGCCGGACAATCCCGAGCTCTGGACACCTTGTCCTCAGCACCGGGAACCCGTTTGCTTCTCCAGGCCCTGGGCACTGCTCCCGTGCTGCTCATGCAATTACACACAGACACAGAGCTACCTGCTCTGTCTCAACCCTCTTCAGCACTGAACAGCACAACACAGTAACATGTTCTCTTCAGTACATGGTCTAATTATTAATAGTCCTGCAAAGACTCACATGCAAAGCACACACAAAAACCCCAAACCCTGGTACAAACCTTGCATCAACACAAAATGCATGTTGCTGTTCAGAAACACAGGGCAGCACTTTTGGCCAATGCTTTTTCCTATAAGATCTTTCAAAGGATTGCAAAAGTGACATTGTTTGGCAACTTCTTCAAGGAACAGACAGGAGAGGCTTCTGAGTTTTTAAAGATTTATTGGTTTGCTTTCGCTTTCCTTTTGGCATCCTTACACTTCACCCAGCATTCCAGAAAATCGTGAAAATCCAAAATAATATCAGGGGAAGTTTCTGAATTCATTCATGTTTCTCCCAAAGACTTTCTTGACATACATACAAGTGACTGGTCCTATGACATACAGAGACGCAGTGGTTTCCCTGACTGGACATTACAAGACAACGTTATAGACTCCACTATACTAAAACACTTCTGTTGCCTGGTAATTACAAAGCCTGAAGCTCTTCTAGAGGCTTTTCCCAGTGCAACTTCATTAGGTTCCTCTCTGCCCAACTCTCGAGCCTCTCCAGGTCTCACTGAAGGGCAGCAGAGCCTTGTGGTGCCTCAGGCCCTGCTCCCAATTCTGTCCCATCAGCAAACACTGAGGGAACACTCTGTCCCTTCTGCCAGGTCACTGGGGAATAAGGCAAACAAGGCTGGGCCCAGCACGGCGCCCTGAGCTCACAGCTACCTGAGTTTGGAGCTCCCCTGTCCACTTCTCTGCCCCACTGTCCCTGAGCTGCCTCAGGGGCCTGTTATGGGAGGCAGGGACAAAGCCTTGCTGAAGTCCCAGCTGGCAACAACCACTGCTCTCCCCTCACAAGCCCAGCCAGTCACTGCAGCACAGGTGGCTATGGGATTGGTCAAGCATGGTTTCCATTCCTGTTATTCCACAGGCTTAGAGATGGCATCCAAGAGGAGCTGTTCTGTCACCTTTCTGGGGATGGAGCTGAGGCTGATGGCCCTGCAGTTTCCTGGCTCTTTCTTGGTGCCCTTTTGCAAGACTGCAGTGATGTTGGCTTTCCTCCACTGCTCATGCCTCTCTCCAGGGCTGTCTCCTTCCCTGACCTGCTGGCAGAGCACCCTGTGCCAGAGGCAGGAGCAGAGATTTCCCTTGGCCCCAAAAGGGAACACTGGGCTCAGGCCGAGTGTCAGTGTGACCTGACAACGGGAGGAGAAGGCATGAAGGAGCAGAGCTCACTCAGGGCTGAGCAGGCAGTAGAGCCCTCGTGGCTCTGGGCTTGCTCTGCAAGCTCCTTGGCCTCTACTTTCTCCACAGAGAGAGAGGAACAGCACCTCAAAGCGACCAGGAAACCCGGCCATGGAGCGAGGCTGGGGCTCTGACACCTCAGGGAAACCGGACACGGAGCGGGACTGGGGCTGTCAGCCCTCAGGGAAACTGGCCATGGAGTGGGGCTGGGGCTGTCAGCCCTCAGGGAAACTGGCAATGGAGCGGGGCTGGGGCTGAGACACCTCAGGGAAACTGGCCATGGAGTGGGGCTGGGGCTGTGACACCTCAGGGAAAGCGGCCATTGAGTGGGGCTGGGGCTGTGACACCACAGGGAAAGCGGCCATGGAGCGGGGCTGGGGCTGTGACACCTCAGGAAACCGGCCATGGAGCGGGACTGGGACTGTGACACCTCAGGGAAACTGGCCATGGAGTGGGGCTGGGGCTGTCAGCCCTCAGGGAAACCAGCCATGGAGTGGGACTGGGGCTGTGACACCTCAGGAAACCGGCCATGGAGCGAGACTGGGACTGCCAGCCCTCAGGAAACCCGGCCATGGGGCTGGGGCTGCAGCTGTGACACCTCAGGGAAAGCAGCCATGGGTGTGGCTTGGCCTTTGACACCTCAGGGAACTCACCATGGCAGCCACCTCCAGGGGTTTTGAAGTACTTGTTTCTTGGTTTAATGCCCTTCCAAGATCAATTTTCCTGATCCTTATCCATGTTTTGGACAAGTATTGCCTCCTGAACAGGCCACCTCCTGGATGTGCAATGATTCCATCTGATCCAGCTGTGCCTCTTCCTTTCTCAAGGGATGGACAGAGGGGCTCTATTGAAGGTGGCATTTCCTGCAGGAAGGGAGGCGATGCCAGACACAGCCACAGGAGGTAGTTGCTCTGCTTCTGGGCCTGAGCCCTGCTGAGGCTTGAGCTGCCCTCTCTGCTGCTTGGCACTGCGGGCACAGCCCGGATAAGATGGGCACAGCCCAGAGGAATTGTCCCGAGCAGGCTCAGGGCACTCGGGTACTGAGCTGTCCTGCTGGGCTCCCTCCGTGGGAGACATGTCCCGAAACCTGGGAGCAGCTGCACAGGGTGCCCGTGGTGGGGAAAGGGCAGAGGGGGAGAGCAAGGCTCCAGTGTGTCCTGAGAGGGCCTGGCTATGTGCCCGTGGGCTGTGGGAGCTGTTCCATGGGCAGGTGGGCAAGCAGGAGGGAGGGACGGAGGTTGGGAGCGACAGCTGTGGCACTGCAGATTTCCCCAAGCATTTAGTGAGGGTTTCCTGTGTGGCAGGGAGAGAGCCCCAGGGCCCTGGGCTGCTCCAGCTGCCCCTCCAGGCATGTTGGACAGCACCTGCAAAGAGCGTACAGAGTGACCAGGAGCCACAGGCTTCCACAGCCTTACCCCACCCCCTTGCAGTCCCCAATTCCCCAAGGGAGAAGGAGATCCCAACACACCATGGAAATGGTTCTGTAGCATCTGTGATCCCTCCTCGACTGGGATCATGACTTGGATTACTTGGAAATGCTGGTGAATGGTGCTTTGAAGACCTTGTCAGATGTTGGAGGCATGTTCTGAATGTACCTTTCCTGACAGAATAATCTGTGTCAGTATGCCAAGAGCTTACCATGAGCCAGTTCCCTTAAATTTCACTGAAGGTAGATCAGTTCTGGAAACCTTACCCTGCTCCCTTCTGGAGCCCTGAGGGATCCCACAGGATCACTGTCAGTGGGAGGAAGGGGCATTTAGCTGTCCATCCTCCTCCTGTGTGCAATGCCACTGTGTCCTTCTGTGTGCTCTGTGCAGCCACAGAGAAGAGCAGAGAGGGAAGGCGCTGGGCCCAGGGCTGTGCCTGGGGGCTGAGCCTTTCTCATCTCCTTTGCAGCCCCCAGGGAGCCCGAGCTGCTTCTGCTGCCACTGCTAAGCCCTGGCCCTGCCTGGGGCTGGGTTTCAAGCTGCTGGCTGCTCCAGGGAGTCCTTTCTGCCCCGACTGCCCCACAAGGGGCTCCTTCCATCCCAGTGTGGGGCCACTGCAGGCACGAGGTCCCCCTGGCCCTGCTCCTGAGTGGAAGGCAGAGCCAAGGGAGTGCCTTGGAGGGCACCAATCACCCAGATGCCCTCACTGCCACTCGGGCCTGAAGGAGAATCTTCAGCAGTGCCATTGGAGCTGTTGTGTCCTGCCTTTCTTTGCAGCTGAGCCTGTTGCTCAAGGTGATCTGGCTTCCCAGCCCATGTTCAGGATTGAGCCTCTGGGAGAGGGTGAGGGTACGCCAAGGCCTTTCCCCTGTGAGACCTGCCAGCTCAGAGCCCAAAGCTCGGCCAGGGGGGCATCGCTGCAGGTGCCAGGACAGAGCCATGCATGTGTGTGCCCTCACCCTGCACGATCCACTCACAACTTCTGCTCAGCACTGGCAGGTGTTTGAAGGACGGTGGGCCATGGCCCAGCTGAAAAAGCCCAGATGATTTGTTGATTTTATCCGATTTTGCATAAGCATGACGTTCTGAACATGCCATTAAAGAAATGGAGAATTTCTCCATCTTTTAAGGTGTACTTTTTGTTTCTCAAGTGATGGGCCAAAAGTTAGGACAGAAGGAGGTGTTTCCCCAACAAAGCAGAGGCCGATTGGCAGCCTCTGCTGCAGGAAGGAAGTCCGAGCCAAACACAGGCATGGGCACAGGCACAGAAGGTAATTGCTGTGCCAGGCTCAGCAGGGCTCAGCCATTGGCAGAGCTGTGTGGCTGCAGCTCTTCTTCTTCTACCAGGGCCTCCCTTGCACAGCCCGGCAAAGCTGGAGGTGCCTTTGGAGCTCGTTCACAGCCCTGGGGAAAGGGGACTCCTGCACCAACGTCCCTCCCGCTGCAGCTGCTCTGGAGCTGGCCCTGAGTGCCCAGAGGCCCAAGGCACAGGAGCAGCCCCGAGCGGGAGCCCTGCCGCGAGCCGAGGGCCAGAGCCAGCCTTGGCTCCCGTTTGGGCAGGGGCTGCACTGGGTCCTGACAGGGCCTGACTCTGTGCCCTGGGGCGGGGGGAGCTGTCACGGGGCAGGGAGGGCCAGGGCTGGCAGGGGCTGCTCAGGGATGGGTGTGGCCCGTGTCCCTCCAAGCAGCGACTGCCCAAAAAGCTGCGCTGCCCCCGGGCTCTCCTCCCGGCCTGCTGGGCTTTGTTGGGTGGCACAGCCTGTGCCAAGGGGCAGCAAGGTCCCTGCAGGCCCCAGCTCTGGGGGAAACTGAGAATGTCCTGCCTGCATCCACCGTGCTGCCAGCTCAGCAGTGCAGCACAGCAGGGGCTGACGATCCCCATCGCTCCCACAGGTGCAGCTGGAACCACAGCACATGTTCCTGATTCCCAGAAGGGCCTTGGAAGGGGTTTCTGTCAGGGAACAGGCTTCTGGCTAGGGTTACTGGCAGGCCTGCTTGTCTTGGAGCTGATCTTCATCTTATGCTCTGTCCGAAGTTGGACTTGCTGGAAGAGAAAAGAGTGAGTGTTTAGTTCACCTTTCCCTCAAACAGCTTCTTTTGAAAGTCTACGTCAGACAGAAAACATTCCCAGTGAGGTTGCAGTGTAGGGGTGGCCAGTCCTTGATTGTCCAAAGAACTCTGCTGAGGGTTCTGCTGCTGCCCAGAGCTTTCATTGGCCTCCTAATTGCTGGGCCCTGTCCTGGGGGGGCCCGCTGGGGCTGCAGCCAGTGCTGGCTCCCACTGAGGCTGCCTGGCCAAGAGCAGCCCCAGGGGCACTGGGCAGAGGCAAAGCACGGTGGGGAGGAGAAAGAGCAGGGACGAGATTGCCCTTGAAAGGCAGAGGCGCTCTGGGGCCCGCTCCTGGCCAGGGAGCCTGCCCAGAGCCGTGCCCTGCGGGCCGGGGCCTTGAGGGACAGCTGTGCAGCTGGGCCAAGCTGTGCCAGCAGCTCCAGCCGTGCTGGGGAGCCTTGCCAGCTCTGGGCCCGGCTGTGCAGGAGGCTCCCTGTGTGCCACTGGCAGCTGGGGCCCCAGCCACCTCTTCTTTCCACAGTTCCACCTCTGGACAGGAGTTTTAAGATGGTGGCTGCATGTCACACCCAAACAGCAGGAGCACCTCCTCCAGCAGTTAGAAGGGCCTGGGCAGCCCTGTGATGAGTTCTGAGAAGAAGACTGCAGAACAGCCATCGACAAGGAAATCTCCTATTCTCCTGGATATCCCACTGCCACCTCCTCTCCCCATGTATATCCCCAAGCTACTTCCATCTCTTTTTTAATCCTCCTCTGTCCTGTCCCGACTTCTTCTATAGACCCCAGGAGCAGCCCAGCACCCTCCTGCCCCTCCTGAGTCCAACATGTCCCTTCCTCTGCCCCTGAGACCCCTGGGCCTGCCCTCTTAACAACACTGAAGTTATCCCCGCTCTCTGCCAGGCTAGGTGATGGCCCTTTCTTTAGTTGCACTAAAGGGAAGGTGCCGTCACCCCAGTGTTTGGGTGGCAGCAGCAGCAAAGCCCGGCCGGCAGCACCACTGGCTGAGCTCCATGGCCAGGAGCAGCTGTGGATGCCCACGATGTCAGCAGGCAGGAGCCAGGCAGGGGCTGCTGTGACCAGCGGCGGGGTCCCGAGGGCTGGGGGAGCCCAGTGGGCAGGCAGCAGCATGGGGCTCCCGAGAAAAAGCAACCCCATTTTCTTAATTTTTCACTTTTAGATATTAGAAATTTGTAGAAATATTTCAAAATATTTTTTCTGTAGACAGACACCCCCAAATATTTCTTCCCAATTCCTATAGTACTTAAAGATTTTTTAAAGTAGTTTTAGAATCCAAAAAAATGACCTCATTTTGTCTTCAGTTTTCATTTTTAAAAATATTTAGAAATATCTCTTGTGTAGAGAAATCCTCATATGTTTCATTCCTTTTTCCACAACACATCTGTATTTTTGAAACTGGTTTTAGAGGTCTGGAAAATATTTTCCCCTTATACAATAAAAAATAATATTGCATTTCACTGGTAATCTTTATTCTAGGAAGAAGTAAGACCCCTTCAGCCAGCCAGCCTGCTGCAGAGGCTCTTTTCCCACAGGAGCTTTGTACCTAGTCACAACCAACATACATAAAACCTTTTCCCAGATATTTCCTGGGATTTATGACAAGCTCACGTCTTAATTTTCTCAGACAAATTTTGAGCACAGTGGGAATGTCTTCAAATTACCATCTTTGTTTGCTTCTGGTGGAACTCCCTCCGTTCTAGAGCAGGGCCTTCTCTCAGCTTCCTGCTGCGCCCGGGCTCTCCTCCCGGCCTGCTGGGCTTTGTTGGGTGGCACAGCCTGTGCCAAGGGGCAGCAAGGTCCCTGCAGGCCCCAGCTCTGGGGAAATGGAGAACGTCCTGCCCGCATCCACCGTGCTGCCAGCTCAGCAGTGCAGCACAGCACGGGCTGACGATCCCCATCGCCCCCACAGGTGCAGCTGGAACCACAGCACATGTTCCTGATTCCCAGAAGGGCCTTGGAAGGGGTTTCTGTCAGGGAACAGGCTTCTGGCTAGGGTTACTGGCAGGCCTGCTTGTTTTGCAGCTTATCTTCATCTTATGCTCTGTCCGAAGTTGGACTTGCTGGAAGAGAAAAGAGTGAGTGTTTAGTTCACCTTTCCCTCAAACAGCTTCTTTTGAAAGTCTACGTCAGACAGAAAACATTCCCAGTGAGGTTGCAGTGTAGGGGTGGCCAGTCCTTGATTGTCCAAAGAACTCTGCTGAGGGTTCTGCTGCTGCCCAGAGCTTTCATTGGCCTCCTAATTGCTGGGCCCTGTCCTGGGGGGGCCCGCTGGGGCTGCAGCCAGTGCTGGCTCCCACTGAGGCTGCCTGGCCAAGAGCAGCCCCAGGGGCACTGGGCAGAGGCAAAGCACGGTGGGGAGGAGAAAGAGCAGGGACGAGATTGCCCTTGAAAGGCAGAGGCGCTCTGGGGCCCGCTCCTGGCCAGGGAGCCTGCCCAGAGCCGTGCCCTGCGGGCCGGGGCCTTGAGGGACAGCTGTGCAGCTGGGCCAAGCTGTGCCAGCAGCTCCAGCCGTGCTGGGGAGCCTTGCCAGCTCTGGGCCCGGCTGTGCAGGAGGCTCCCTGTGTGCCACTGGCAGCTGGGGCCCCAGCCACCTCTTCTTTCCACAGTTCCACCTCTGGACAGGAGTTTTAAGATGGTGGCTGCATGTCACACCCAAACAGCAGGAGCACCTCCTCCAGCAGTTAGAAGGGCCTGGGCAGCCCTGTGATGAGTTCTGAGAAGAAGACTGCAGAACAGCCATCGACAAGGAAATCTCCTATTCTCCTGGATATCCCACTGCCACCTCCTCTCCCCATGTATATCCCCAAGCTACTTCCATCTCTTTTTTAATCCTCCTCTGTCCTGTCCCGACTTCTTCTATAGACCCCAGGAGCAGCCCAGCACCCTCCTGCCCCTCCTGAGTCCAACATGTCCCTTCCTCTGCCCCTGAGACCCCTGGGCCTGCCCTCTTAACAACACTGAAGTTATCCCCGCTCTCTGCCAGGCTAGGTGATGGCCCTTTCTTTAGTTGCACTAAAGGGAAGGTGCCGTCACCCCAGTGTTTGGGTGGCAGCAGCAGCAAAGCCCGGCCGGCAGCACCACTGGCTGAGCTCCATGGCCAGGAGCAGCTGTGGATGCCCACGATGTCAGCAGGCAGGAGCCAGGCAGGGGCTGCTGTGACCAGCGGCGGGGTCCCGAGGGCTGGGGGAGCCCAGTGGGCAGGCAGCAGCATGGGGCTCCCGAGAAAAAGCAACTCCATTTTCTTAATTTTTCACTTTTAGATATTAGAAATTTGTAGAAATATTTCAAAATATTTTTTCTGTAGACAGACACCCCCAAATATTTCTTCCCAATTCCTATAGTACTTAAAGATTTTTTAAAGTAGTTTTAGAATCCAAAAAAATGACCTCATTTTGTCTTCAGTTTTCATTTTTAAAAATATTTAGAAATATCTCTTGTGTAGAGAAATCCTCATATGTTTCATTCCTTTTTCCACAACACATCTGTATTTTTGAAACTGGTTTTAGAGGTCTGGAAAATATTTTCCCCTTATACAATAAAAAATAAAATTGCATTTCACTGGTAATCTTTATTCTAGGAAGAAGTAAGACCCCTTCAGCCAGCCAGCCTGCTGCAGAGGCTCTTTTCCCACAGGAGCTTTGTACCTAGTCACAACCAACATACATAAAACCTTTTCCCAGATATTTCCTGGGATTTATGACAAGCTCACGTCTTAATTTTCTCAGACAAATTTTGAGCACAGTGGGAATGTCTTCAAATTACCATCTTTGTTTGCTTCTGGTGGAACTCCCTCCGTTCTAGAGCAGGGCCTTCTCTCAGCTTCCTGCTGCGCCCGGGCTCTCCTCCCGGCCTGCTGGGCTTTGTTGGGTGGCACAGCCTGTGCCAAGGGGCAGCAAGGTCCCTGCAGGCCCCAGCTCTGGGGAAATGGAGAACGTCCTGCCCGCATCCACCGTGCTGCCAGCTCAGCAGTGCAGCACAGCACGGGCTGACGATCCCCATCGCCCCCACAGGTGCAGCTGGAACCACAGCACATGTTCCTGATTCCCAGAAGGGCCTTGGAAGGGGTTTCTGTCAGGGAACAGGCTTCTGGCTAGGGTTACTGGCAGGCCTGCTTGTTTTGCAGCTTATCTTCATCTTATGCTCTGTCCGAAGTTGGACTTGCTGGAAGAGAAAAGCGTGAGTGTTTAGTTCACCTTTCCCTCAAACAGCTTCTTTTGAAAGTCTACGTCAGACAGAAAACATTCCCAGTGAGGTTGCAGTGTAGGGGTGGCCAGTCCTTGATTGTCCAAAGAACTCTGCTGAGGGTTCTGCTGCTGCCCAGAGCTTTCATTGGCCTCCTAAATGCTGGGCCCTGTCCTGGGGGGGCCCGCTGGGGCTGCAGCCAGTGCTGGCTCCCACTGAGGCTGCCTGGCCAAGAGCAGCCCCAGGGGCACTGGGCAGAGGCAAAGCACGGTGGGGAGGAGAAAGAGCAGGGACGAGATTGCCCTTGAAAGGCAGGGGAAGGGAGAATGTTGCTTATCGGAAGAAGCCCCAAAGAGCGGCTGGAAGGGGTGCTGCCTGATCAAGGACCCCCGAGAAGCGGAGGGAGGGCGTATCGGCTGATGGGGTGTCTTGAGGAGCGGCTGGGGAGAGTGGGGGTGTCCCTTAGTGGGGAGGAGCAGCCGGAGCGCTTGCACGGTCCGGTGGTGGGGAGGCCGGCGGGGCAGTCGGAGTAGGCTCAGCCCGGCCGGTGGGCACGGCTCACCCTGCCCGCCCGCAGGACCACGGCGCAGTTCCTGTTGGAGGCGGACCTGCACGGGCTGCTGAAGCTGGACACGCTGATCCCGAACGCGCCGCCTGCGCCATGGCAGCGCAAGGCCAAGGAGAGCGGCCCCGGGCCCAGCCCCGTCGGCGTGTCCCCCATAAAGCCGGCATGTCGCTCCCACAGCCCCAGCAAGACGCCGTCCAAGACACCCGGTGAGCGCCGGCCACCGGCGGCAGAGGTTGAGTGCGGGAGCCTGGCCCAGGCTGCTTGTCCGTAGCCATGGGGCCCTGGGCTCCCTGCCACGCTGCCCTACCGGCTGCTGCTCAGGCAGGAGGAGGTGGGCTGTGCTCCTGACAGCCACCCACCTCCTTGCCAGCATGAGGGGCAGAGCTCTGAGCACTGGGGCTGGCCAGCTGCTGTTCGGCCAGCTGAGCCTTGCTGGCACAGCTGTATGCTAGGACGAGTGTGGGCAGGACTGTCAGCTGACAGCTTTACATCCTGTGAGCGTTTTTGTATCTTCCCCTTATCTCTGGACTCTGGAATTGTTGCACTAGACCCAAGGAGTTGCACCACACAGTCCCTAACCAACTTGGTGGCAGGGAGGAAAATATAAGTTAGTTGGGACTGGGTGGCATGAGACCTCAGAGTCCTACTTGTCTGGTGGGTGTGATGTGGAAGAGTGTTGGGTTTGCTCCCGTGAAAGCTCTAATACAGGCTGTTAAATAGCTGTAAGACAATATTTTCATATGTGAATGCAGGTAAATCTGGATCCAAAATTCAAAGCACCCCCACAAAGGCCGGGGGGGGATCGCTACATTCCCAAACGCAGCACTATGCAGATGGAGATGGCAAATTTCCTCCTAACCAAAGAGAATGACCCTGCTGAGGATTCCCCTACCAAGAAGGTGAGCATGTTGCTAAGTTACAATTACTTCAATAACTGCTACTCCTTCCTGCCCCTTTACAGAGCAGTGAACAATAGGTTCTATCAAGGGGGCACACGGCACTGACAAGTCCCAGCCATCACTACTTGCAGCTCTGGGCTTCAGGAGCCTAGGATGAGACTGAAGCTGTAGAGACTGCCATGCACTCGAAGCCTATGCTGCTTCTGGTAGCAAAATTTAGCTTTTGACTAACGAGGCTTTAAAATGTAGCAGGCAACAAAAACACAAAGCTGTAAGCCTATGCAAAGTGAAACTGCTGGTGGTAGCTATTCTAGGACAAGGTCTCCACAGGGAACACTTCTGGAATGTTTTACACTGTGTTCTGAAATCTGTTTGTGAAGCATTTGGTCGCTTTGTGGCTGTGGCTTTTCCCTCTGGCAATGACACTGAATTTGCCATTGTTTGAAAATGTGAGCAGGACAATGTATGAAAGTCTGAGGAAAACTGCTTTGACCTGCCTCTGTGTGACTGATCCTTGCAGCACAGTCAAACATCTTCAGATTCTAAGAGAAGGGGACTTAGGTGTCTGTTTAAATTGTAGTGTGGGAATTGTTTTAAATGCATTGCACTGAGGGTGATTTGTCTCTGTAGGAGCAACAGAAAGCCTGGGCAGTGAATCTGAATGGTTTTGATGTGGAAGAGGCAAAGATCCTCCACCTCAGAGGAAAACCACAGAATGCTCCAGAAGGTATGATACAGGCTCCGTGTGAGCTGAATCAGCAGGAGGGATCAGGTCAGGGGAACAGCAACACAGAGGCTCTGTGTGTGGTCACAGGAGAAATCAACTGGTTTCTGAGAGCTGTACAGGCTGGAGTCTCCTTTCTTAAGGTTCCTGAGGTCGAGGGAGGGCATAACAGTTAAAGTGAATTTATTTAGGAGAGTTGCTATGACTGCCAGTTGGTCACCTGTTACAGGGCTTGCAAGGGTCTTCAGGGTGGAGAGAGAGATGAGAATCTTGACCTCATGTTCAGAAGGCTTGATTTAATATTTTATGATATATATTACATTATTACTATACTAAAAGAAATAGAAGGAAAGTTCTCAGAAGCTAGCTAAGCTAAGAATAGGAAAAGAATGAATAAACAAAGGGCTGTGTCTCAGCAGAGGGTGAGACCCAGCTCCGCTGTGAGTGGTCAGTAAATCCAAACATTCACCCAAGACTGATCATGCATCCACCTGTTGCATTCCCCAGCAGCAGATAACCATTGTTTACCTTTTGTTGCTGAGGCCACAGCTTCTCAGAAGGGGGAAAAATCCTAAAGAAAGGATTTTTATGGAAAGATGTCGGTGACAGTTACCGGTACTGCAGGTTCCAAACGTTCATGAAGTCTGTAAGAGCATCAAAGCCTCTGCTGTGCACTTTCTAGCTTAAACTGCAACTAAATATAATGGGATTCAAAAACCCAAGTGTTTGTTAAATTTGTTTCCATGAATGAGGAAATTGTAGCTCACCCCTGCTCAGCAGTTCATTCTGCCAGTGATTTTAGTGCACTGCAGGCTTGTGAGTGTTTCTCTTAGGACTTTATTTTCACTCCAAGGGATTCCTAGTTGGGTGAGCAGCACTCAGCTGGGAGGAAACTAACTCAGGTTAACAAACCTGTTCCCCTGCACACAGACTATCAGAATAACCTGAAAGTGCTCTACAGTCAGAAAATGGCACCTGGATTGAGCAGGAAGAAGAGCAGATATATTCCCTCAAAGCCAGAACGGGTCTTGGATGCACCAGAGATATTCAACGACTACTGTAAGTAGGCTACAGGTGTGGAGAGTATTATTAATAATTGGTTAGCTGAGAAAGGCCACACTGATATAATGCCACTGGTTAAGCTGAATGAGAAAAGTCAGCAGTCAGCAAGCTGAAAGGAAGAGTCAGCAGCGACCTTGCTGCAACATGAGGATAGGGAGTAGAGATTAGTCCTGAATATATCCTAAGAATATGTAGAAAGTATCAAAAGTAGAACCATAGGAATGTAGAAGTAGGCATAGGTGCTGATATGTAAGCTGACCAATCCTGAGCTCAACTTTTGCAATATGTATGAAGCTCATTATGAACTGTATTTAACCCGCCGTACTGATCAATAAAATTGAGCCTGTGATGATCAAACTGATGACCTGGTTCCCTTCCGCCGACAAATGGTGGAGAATGCGGGCATAACTGAATCTCTGCCCTTTTTCTCGGATTAAAAGAAAAAGGGATTACGCCACGGTCGAGGAAGTTGGGTTTGGGTCATTGCAGCTGGGACGGTGCCGGAATTTGAAGCACCCTTAAGGTTCACAACTGTGACTTAAGCCAATACGTGTCCGCCGGAGCCTGGAGAGCTGCAACAGCGCGCGCTGATTAATAGGTATGGATAGGCAAGCGGCATATGATTTATTTACCGCCTATTTAGAGCGGCGTGGGATAAAAGGGATAGATTTAAAAAAGGAGCTACCAGAGTTATTACCTTATGGCCATGCTAAGGGTATCTTTTCTAATCCTCATACAGTTCATGAGCTAGCAGAGTGGAAGAAGTTTGGGGAAATATTGTGGGATACAGTGCTAGACGATGATAAGTCAGCAAAGAAATTCGGGAAGTTATGGCGGGTGGTGTATAACACGTTACTTCAGCAGGTCTCTGAGAGAAAGGCAGCAGAAATGGCAACAGAAGCTCATAAGAGGAATATAGGGTATGGTCGTGAAGATGATCCCCTGGCACCTTCTGTAACTAAGGTACTTATGCCTAAGAGTCCCCAGCAAAGTGGTGTGGAGGATTTTCCTATAGGCGCAGTGGAACCGTCTGCACCTTTCCTGTCAGAGGGGGAGGGCGAGTCGGATGGTGGGGGTAAGAGCAAGCCAGCTTTGCCTCCGCCACCAGCTTCAGGCGGGTCCGATGGTGGGGGTAAGAGCAAGCCAGCTTTGCCTCCGCCACCAGCTTCAGGTGGGTCGGATGGTGGGGGTTGGAGCAAGCCAACTTCGCCTCCGCCGCCAGCTTTGCCTCCGCCACTTCCCCTGGGTGAGCCGGCTCCGGTTTCACTGTCAGCTCCAGCGGGGGGGCCGCTTCCCCCGCGCGAGCCAGCCTCTGCTCCACTGCCTTCCCTGTGCGAAAGCTCGGGGTCTGTACCAAAGCGCCAGCAGCATAGCACCCTTAAAGGGCCAGATCCCATCCCAGGGGCACACCGTGATCCATGGGGGGAGATGGCTAAACAGAGGAGGGAAGCTTGGGCTGCTTTGGCGAAAGAAGTAATGCAAATGGGGGATGGTGAGGCGGTGGAAATAGCTTCTAGTCTTGCATGTCCAGTTACATACACACCACAGTATGATGCACAGGGGAACCTTACGCATAATATAGCAGAATATACTCCCTTAGATTGGAAGCTGTTAACTCAGCTACGTTCTACGGTTAGTCAGTTTGGAGTAAAAAGTGAACCTGTTAAGCAAATGTTAGATTATCTTTTCAATACTCAGGTTTTATGTCTTAATGATTTAAGAGGAATAGTTTGGTTGATATTCACTCAGCATCAGCAGTTATTGTTTAATGCACATGACCCATTACATGGAGTAACAGTAAAGGAGCTGATTGGCTTAGGGGCATTTTTACATTCAGAGGCACAGATGATATCGGGAGAAGATAAACTTAGAGAGTCTATGCAGTTAGTGCATGCTGCAATAGACATGGTTAAAGAGCCAGGAGGGTTACCGGCTTATATGGGCATTAAACAAGGTAGAGAAGAATCATTTGGAAATTTTATCGATAGAGCAGCTACTGCTATAGATCGGGCTGGTGTTGCAGAGCGCTATTGAAAACATGTGCCTTGCAAAATAGCAATCCAGCAACCCAAAGGGTGTTAGCTACTTTAGGGGCAAACTGGACTATTGAGGAAGCATTAGAGCGAATGGCATTAATGCCAACAGCTTCACAGGCATTTATAGCAGAAGCCTTAAAGGAATTAGGATTAGGGTTGCAAAAGCATAGTCTACTCAAAATCAGGTGTTAGCTGCTCTTGCTCCTCTCCAAAGCGGCTCACTGGCAGTCACGTAAAGAGGCTCGAGACCATTCATCAAGTGTTACCAATACAGCAATGAGGGACAGACACAAGTTGCCGCCCTGACATCGGAGACACCAGCTGCTGCCGTAACATCGCTGCTATCTCCTGTCTGCAACCCGCAACAACCGGGAGCCTCGGCTTGGACTTATCAGCAGCAGTAGACGTCACACTAATGACGAACCGGCCTGAGAGGATACCCACTGGAATAAAGGGTCCTCTTATATTAAATGGACAAACATGTGGAGCATTATTGCTGGGACGTTCCTCTATAACTATGTTGGGATTATTTGTTTTGCCTGGTGTTATCGATGCGGACTTTACAGGGGAAATACAAATTATGGCTTACACCCTTTATCCTCCGATTAAAATTACAAAAGGTCAACGCATTGCACAATTGGTACCACTGTCACAAATGACATCAGGAATACAATCATTTACTGGGCAAGCACGGGATGAAAAAGGTTTTGGCTCTACTGGTGTTACCCTTTTAACTGTGGATTTACAAAATAGACCAAAACAAAAGGTTGAAATTACCTATGGGCATCAAAGCATAACCCTTTATGGATTATTGGATACAGGAGCAGATACTAGCATCATTTCTCCAGAAGCATGGCCACAACATTGGCCTCTATTTCCCTCATCAAACATGCTCACAGGAGTGGGAGGATTTACATTGGCAAGCAGGTCGCCGTCTTTGTCTGTGTGCATTGAGAATCAACAAATATCTGCTGTGTTTTCAATTGTTCAACTGCCTCCTACAGTTTCCTGCTTAATTGGAAGGGACATTTTAACACAATTGGGAGTGGTGTTAACTAATCAGCACCCTTCGTGGTAATTGCCATTGCTTGGACTTTCCCCATTCCACTCACCTGGAAAACGGATACACCGGTGGTGGTTAAGCAATGGCCATTAAAAGGGGAGAGTCTTATGCATGCCCATGAATTGGTACAGGAACAATATACGAAAGGGCACCTACGACTGTCCACAAGCCCTTGGAATACACCTATTTTTGTAATCAAAAAGAAATCAGGGAAATATCATTTGATACATGATTTGAGGGCTGTAAATGACCAAATGGAACCAATGGGGGCCTTACAGCCTGGTCTTCCAAATCCAGCTATGATTCCAGAACACTGGCCACTTTTAATTATTGACCTAAAGGATTGTTTTTTCACTATTGGCCTGCATCCTGATGACATGAAGAGATTTGCATTTACTTTACCAGCAATAAATCGTGGGGAACCAGATAAAAGATTTGAATGGACATCTCTTCCGCAGGGCATACGCAACTCTCCCACTTTATGTCAGCTTTATGTTGATGCTGCATTACAGCCACTACGTCGTAAATGGCCAGCAACTATAATATATCATTACATGGATGATATTTTGTTTGCACAGCAACAGCCATTCTCCTCTTTACAGATTAACACCATTATAAATACTCTTGCTGCATATTCACTTGTTATTGCTGCAGAGAAAATTCAGACTACAAAGCCCTGGAAATATTTGGGATGGACTTTGACGGATCAAATAGTAATACCACAAAAATTGGAATTACAATTGAACATTAAAACTCTACATGATGCACAGAAGTTGCTGGGAGACTTACAGTGGCTGAAGCCTATTGTGGGAATACCAAATCACTTATTAGAAGCCCTACGGCCTTTGTTAAAAGGCGTGGACCCTACTATTCCTGTACACCTGACAAAGGAGCATCGTCTTGCCTTGCAGCAAATCAGTAACTGTGTACAGCAAGGGTATGTGTCTCGTCGACAATTCGACCACCCCATTGACCTTACTATCTGGAATAGCCCTTGCCACTTGCTTGGTGCTCTCTCTCAGTTGCAAAAGAAAACGGGGGAGATACGGGTGTTGGAATGGTTGTCACCACCGCTACAGCACAAGAAAACAATATCTTCAAAAATTGAACAATTGGCAGCATTAATCAAAAAGGGGCGTCCCAGAATTCTTGAAGTGGATGGTAGAGAACCTGCTACTATTAGATTGCCTATGGAAAAAGAAACCTTGGACTGGTACTTGATAAATTCAAAGAATTTACAAGAAGCATTATTGATGTCACCTGCTAAAGTAGAGACTAGTAAATTAGTGCCTAGAGTTTTGCAATGGATGACAGGATAGAACTGGATTACTCGACCTTTGAGAGAAGAAAACCCCATAGAAGGAGCTATTACAGCTTTTACAGATGCAGGAAAGAAATCAAGGCATGCTGCTGTTACCTGGCAAGAAAAAGGACAATGGAAGCATCAACTCCTCACAGCAGACCCTGCAGATAGCTTACAAACTTTGGAATTGTTAGCAGTAGTATGGGCGGTGTCCAACTTACAGGAGCCTTTAAATGTGGTCACAGACTCTATGTATGTTGCAGGAGTAGTCAAACGAATAGAGGAAGCAGCAATTAAGGAAGTGAATAATAAACGATTGTATGAGTTACTGATACAGTTAAGGAAAGCTGTACGGGAAAGAGCAAACGGTACCCTTAAGCAGTATATTGAAAAACATCAAGATTTGGCAGATCCACAAACATGTTTGGCTAAGGTTTTGTATGTGATTAACCATTTATGCATTTTTGGGGAAGATGATACCCCCCCTGCAATGAAACATCATCCGAGGTCAGGTCAGGAAAATACTAAGGAAACAGAGGTCTGGGTTAAGTATAAGAACCCAAGTACAGGATTAGGGGAAAAACCTGCAAAAGTATTATATTGGGGTCGGGGGTATCTTTGTGTTTCCTCACCTACAGGGCCTTTGTGGGTGCCTGCTAAGTGGACTAAACCTGTTTTTGATGCAGCCTCTGGTGGATCGCCTTACAGAGGAGGACAGGGAGCGACTGGGGAAGAAACTGCTTCTAGTCCTACAACCACTACTGTTACAATTGAAGGGGTACTCGGAAGCGGTGGACAGAGCACTGACACGTCACTACCGGATGGCCCAGGAGTTGATTGGTTTCATTGACTCAATATCAACTTTTCACTTAACAGATCCAGCGAAACTACATTGCCTTGACTGTCACAATCCACATTGTGCTGCCTGGATAGCTCTACGTTGTGGGGGTTGTAAAAGAACTTTTTGGATAGAACAATCATTATTACGGGATTTGTGGTGTCATACTTGTGAACACGAGCATACGTGGGGAAAAAGCTGGCAAGATGAATTAAGGAGACAAACGGGGCAAAACGCATATATAGCTTTAAATCTTTATGAGTCTCCTGAACAGAAGGTTCTTGCTTATTATCGATGGGAAATACAATGTATTGTAAATAGAATTAAGGTTCAAAGTAAATCATGTATAGTTTCTATAAGGTGTAGGAAATTAGTGCCTTTAACACAGCATTCAGTTGTAGGACCCTTCCAAGGGGATCCTGATAGAGCATTAGATTGCTGCATTGATAAGTTGCAAAAATTAAGTTTGAAAGTGGCAGGACCAGTGAAATTAGGAGCAGCAAGATTGAAGACTGATAAGAAAAAGAAGGCAAAAAAGAGAACGGTCTCATTTGAATAGGGGTATCAGTGATTGCTAATTAATTTTCTATGATTAGAACAATTTTACTGTTGTGGGACCCTCGGGAGGATATAGTTGTTGAGGAGGATAACAAACAAGAGCTACGATTACGAAATAAGATACACCTTGTGTTAAAGAAAGACCTTGAGCTGTTAGCCTCATATAGTAAAAAGGCTGAAGAGGCTTTGCGATCACCACCATTGAATTGGTTGCTTTGGGTTGAAGATACACAATTTTATACTGGTCCTTACTTACATTCGCTTCCTTGTTATGTTTGCAAAAAGGATAAAGATAAATGCTATGCATGGGTAGCTTTGCATTGTGCAGATTGTAATCAGGTTTATCGGTATTCACAGAAGTCATTGGGATATTTATGGTGTACATCTTGTTTTGGAAAGTGGATTCGAAATCATATCTGGGTTAGAGCTCTTGAACAAAGTACTGGCCTGCCAGGACGGACAGGATTACAGCTCTTTGAGAGTGCAGAACAAGTGGTTATAGCATATCTTAGGTGGAAGTTACAGGAAAACCTTTGAATATTTGAAATTACTAAAGCCTCACGCATCATAGCAGCTCGCTGCAAAGCTGATTTGCCTTCAAACTTACCTCGTGCTATACTTGTGAGCAAGGATGCTGATTTAGAATTAGATCAGTATATTCAAGAATTGACTCAGCCTTACAATAGACAATCTAGCAAACCAGGGAAAAGACAGCGAAGAAAAAAAAAAAAAAAAAAAAAAAAACAACGTAAGCAGAAGGAAGAAAAGGAGAAGCAAAGCAAGCAGAAAGAAAAATGAGGTTTGTTTTTGTTATACTGCTCAATGCTGTAGCAAGTGAAGCAGTAGGAGTAACACACTTTAGTCAACCAAGGGAAAATTTATGGGTAACGCTTGCTAATCAAACTAACCAATCATCACTTTGTCTTTGTCTTGGAGGAGTCACTAACCCATTTCGAACATGCCTGGTGGGACTTCCGGTGTGGTCTCCTGGAGAATTTTGTAGTTTGATAAACAATCAAACTTTATGTATGTCTAACATGTCAAACCTCACATTGCCGGTGCAACAAGGGTATACTGCAGGTCAGAGTGATGGCTATCGTCAATGCTTACTAATCCAATCACTTAACACCTCTTTGCATTCTCCTCCTGAAGAATTGGATATTTTTGGAAGTACAAATGCCAGCATATCTAACACTACAGCTGGTGGATGGTTTAGCTTCAAACTTTTGGGTGCTCAGAATTTAAACCAACCTAAAGAAACATGGGCCACCCTAGATTCATCCCTGAATGTGAGTGAATTCTCTCCACAGCATTACAGACAATGTAACGGCACAAATATCACAGCACCAATGAAATTAGCCACAGGAATATTTTTGATTTGTGGAGACAGGGCATGGAATGGTATACCAGCTAAACCACAGGGTGGACCCTGTTTTTTGGGAAAATTGTCACTGTTTCATCCTAATGTGTCCTTGCTAATGCAGCGGAGTCAAAATTCAAACAGGAGAAAACGTAGCATACATGACTTAGACTGCAGCAAGATAGGAGATCCACGGTTTTGGGGCACATTCAAACAGGTGGTGGTTTCAACTATCTTACCAGGAGGATCTGCCAATAAAGCCATGAATTTAGCAAAACAATTAGGATGCTGGGCAAGGGATGAGCTGAACAAGACATCACAAATTCTAGACATGTTAACTGCAGATGTGCAAAGTGTTAACCATGCTGTTTTGCAAAATAGAGCTGCTGTAGATTTTTTGCTCTTAGCACAAGGGCATGGATGTGAAGAGTTTGAGGGAATGTGTTGCATGAATCTGTCTGATCATTCAGTGTCCATTCACACTAAGATAAAAGAATTACAACAGGGACTTCACAAACTTAAGGAAGAAGACGGTTTAGGAATTGACGAATGGCTTAAAGGCCTGGGACTCGGACCGTGGCTGAGGAACCTTGTGATCTATGCTATAGGATTTCTGGGTGTAATTTTACTGTTTTTGCTTATTTTGCCTTGTATCTTTAACTGTATCCAAAACATGGTCAGCCGTACAATAGCAAAAACATGGCAAACTAATCTCCTTGCACAAGAAGAAAACGGGGGAAATGTGGAGAGCAATATTAATAATTGGTTAGCTGAGAAAGGCCACACTGATATAATGCCACTGGTTAAGCTGAAGGAGAAAAGTCAGCAGTCAGCAAGCTGAAAGGAAGAGTCAGCAGCGACCTTGCTGCAACATGAGGATAGGGAGTTGAGATTAGTCCTGAATACATCCTAAGAATATGTAGAAAGTATCAAAAGTAGAACCATAGGAATGTAGAAGTAGGCGTAGGTGCTGATATGCAAGCTGACCAATCCTGAGCTCAACTTTTGCAATATGTATGAAGCTCATTATTAACTGTATTTAACCCGCCGTACTGATCAATAAAATTGAGCCTGTGATGATCAAACTGATGTCCTGGCTCCCTTCCGTCGACACATGATTGGTTAAATCCTTTTTACGCACGCATTTTGATATTTCAGTTAATTTTAGTTAGTCTTTCTTCTTCATGCATCTCGCTGTGGTTTTCTTGTCTGCCTTTGCATCCTGAACCGTCTGCTGCTGAGCGTGTTCTCCTTCTTTTGTGTCCTTCAAGGGCATGGTGACCTCACTCAGGTTCTATGAAGGCTGGATTGTGAACATGTTACATACGTCCATTGTCCTCCAAAAAACCCTCAGCACTCCTCCCGGTGCTTTCTGGTCATTCAAGTGCCCTTCAGCTGACTGGTTTCATGCTTTGAGCTTCAGGGAATTGCCCAATCTTTCTGAAGCTGAAATAAATATCATATTAGTCAACATCTTAATTGTGTTTATATCTCACAGAATTGCCTTTTCTTTTGCCTTTGTCTAAAACTGTTCCTGTGCGGAAATCTCTGGGGGATGGTGGACATGTCAGATGCTGCTGGGACATCCCAGAGCACTTGGACCTTGGCTCTGCACAGGAGAGCTCTTCATCCCCTTTCTCTCTTTTCCTCCCTCTGGGCATGGAGGGAGCTCCTGACTTCAGTGTGTGACTCGTGTGTGCAAAGAGCAAATCTGGGCAGAATTGGGGCAGGGAGGGTTTGGGGGGACCTTGGGATCTGTGCTGGGCACAGAAGGTGCTTTCCATTTCTCTGAGGCTGTCTGCTGTGGAAAGTGGATTTAATATCCAGCAGAGGAATGACTTTTGCATTTGCTGGAACTGTGCCTTCCCTTGGCTTTGTTGGCTGAAAAGATACAGAGGAGCACACACAGAGTTACCAACTGCTGGATTCCAGCAGTGTTCAGATAGAAATTCCAACAGGAGGCAGGGTCAAGATGTGTGCTTGCCTTGTGGTCAGCCTTCAATACCCCTTGGTCTCTCTGGGCCCTTCCCCCAGGTGGGCCTTGGGCTCATTTGGTCCCTCAGGAGCTGGGCTGGGGCTGCAGAGGTGGCTGTGGAGCATTGCCTGTGCTGTGCCAGGGACTGGCAGCCACTGCTGGGCTGGGATAGAGGCTCTGGGGGGATTGGGGCTCCAGGGCAGGGCAAGGCTGGACCTGCCCCTTCCTCCCCCCCACACAAAATGTTTAGAGCCAACAATCTCCTCCAGTCTGTCACAACAGGGAATGCTGGAAGTGAAATCCCAGTTGTGGCCATGGGCACCTGGCTGAGAAGGACAGTTTTGTTCCATAGGAAGGAAAGCACAGAGCCTCAGTGTTTGGAAGGCAGGTGAGAGTCTCACTAGGCCAAGGCCAGCCAGACTTGTCAGGAATGGCAGATTTTTTTTGGGAGCAGTCTTTGGATTTAGGGAATTCTGGAGGTGGAAGACCAATCTCAGCCATGCATGCCTGGAGAAGTAGGACAGTTCTTTCTCATAGGGAGGAAAGCACGGAGCCTTCCCCAGTGTTTTGGGGACAGATGGGAGGTGACTCTCCTGAAAACATTGCCTGCCACACTTGTCCTGGCAATATTCCTATGGGAAAAATTTGGAGTTGAAATCCCAGTTCTGGCCATGAGTAATTAGAAGAGATTGACAGTTCCTTTCCTAGCAAGGAAAGCACAGAGCCGCAGTGCTCCAGGAGCTGATGAAAGGCAGCCTTTGACATTCCAACATCAGCCAGAGCTGTCCGGTGGCCCCTGGGAGGCCAAGCCAGCCAGGCCTGTTCCATGTTCCCTCAGTTCCATGAGACCCAATGGTCCCTTGCTTCCATGTGTCCCTGAGGTGCCATAATGCCCCCTTGGTGACACGAGGCCCTGAAGGGTCCCAATGGTCTCCATGGTTCCATCAGGCCCCACAGAACCATAATGGTCTCTGGGTTCCATGAAGCCCCGCTGTGTCACCAAGGCCCCTTGGTTCCATGGGCTCCAGGGGTGCCACAATGATCCCCTTGGTTCCATGAGGTTCCATAGTGCCACCACGGTGTCCTTGGACCTGCTGGGACTCTCAGTGTGTTCCCAGACACCCCCAGCATGGTTACAGACGCTCCCAGTATATCCCAGTTGCCTTCAGCACACTCACAGTCATTCCCAGTCACATCCACTTGGCCCAGTAAGATTCCACTTTCCACCAGTATGATCCCAGTCACTCCCAGTGAAGGGAACGGACCGGGATGGACTGGGACAGGCTGGGATGGACTGGGACACCGGGATACACCAGGCAGGATACACTGGGATACACCAGGATAAACTGGGACACACTGGGATACACTGGGACACACTGGGATACACTGGGACACACTGGGATATACTGGGATACACCGGGACATACCAAGACACACCAGGATACTCCAGGATACACCAGGACACCCTGGGATTCACCGTGCCCAGCACTGGGACCCACTGGGAGCAGGATCAGAGCACACTGGGACTCAGCAGGGCCAGAACTGGGGCAAAAGGGATCACAGTGGGACCCACTGGGATATACTGGGAGTGACTGCAACCATACTGGGGATGACTGGGAACACACTGAGAGTGACTGGAGTCACTGAGTCTACATTGGGGGCAACTGGGAAGACTGGGATCACAGTGGATTCCTACCGGGGTCATACTGGGAGTGACTGGGTCTGTGCTAGGGTGTCGTGGTTTTGGTTTGCTAATATAAGATCTCTTTAATTTTGAGATTTTTTTTGGCTAATGCACTAAAGAATGTGGTGGGTTTGGTGTTGGTTAATTACTAATACACTTATTTTTGGTTGTGAGATAGGATTAGGAGAAAGGTAAAGCAGGCTCAAAACTTTAAAAGGGTAGAAAGAAAAATTTTAATAATAGTAAGTAAAAAGAAAAAAAAGGTAGTAAGAATCAAAGCAAACTTTTTAGAATACTTCTCCCCACAACTTTTTCTTTCTCACTGACAATGTAAAGAAACTAAACTTAAGATTTCTAGTCAGTTTACTACCTCTCAAAGAGTCTTTTTTTAGTTCACTTAGGGAGAGAAGTCCCTCTTGATAAAGTTATGGAGACTTTTCTACAAAAGGAAAAAAACAGTTTTCTCGTGGTTCTCAATTTTGTCATGAATAACAACTGCCAGGGGAACCTTGCTATCGTAAAATCTTTCTTATTTCTACAAACCTTCCCACAGCTTGGAGACGGGCTATGTTGATTGATGGGGTATTGTTTTAAAGATGAGCTGTTCAAAGGCAAAAGTTCTCATTATCTATCTCTAAAATCATCTTCATCTCTGGGAGCACAGATCTTCATTTTTAGAAGCACAAGACTGTGCTCTTTCTTTGTGCAAACTTCTCATGAGATTACAGCTATTTCAACATCTGCTTACTTTAACATAGAAGCCTTTACCTAATATCAATTCAAACACTTTCATTTCCTTATAGTTTTATGTGTTATAAGGGAAAAGAGTCTTTTCTTTATAGCTTACAAGAGGATTTCAGCTCTAAAAACAAAGCATCTTCTCCCCCTCCCATCTGGGACTTACTTACCTTCTTCTTTATTACCTTTAATATCTTCATCTTGTTTTTAATATACGTGCATGTTGTTCTTTTCTCTCACTCAGAAGAAGACTGAAGCACTGAAAAAGTTAACATCACGCCTGAAGCCTACCTAACCCACCAATAACTACTAACAGAAAGCTGTGGCTCAGTTGTGTTCAGATCAGCTTTGTAGTTAGTGTTTAGTTTTCTACACCAGCCACAGAAGTCTCTGGTCTCAGCCAGGCTAAGAAGAAGAAGCAGCAGCCTGACAGCGAGATCTTCGCAGCCACAGCCAGCCCTGCTCTGGCTAAAGCTCCGCAGCCTCCCCTGTCTCCTTGCCCGGCAGCTGCTGAAGCCCAGCCCGGCCAAACCAGAGCCCATGGAGAGAGAAGCCAGCAAGCAGCCCAGGAAATAGAAAAGAAGCCCAGCCTGCAGCAAGACGGCCCAGCCCAGCCCAGACACAGAGCTGAAGCCCAAACCGAAACCCAGCAGCTCCCTGCCGACCAACAAAGAAAAGAAAAGTTTCTGAATTTTTTGGTCTTTACCATGTGTGTTTCACAAAAGCGTGTCTAGCTTTTCAGCAGCTCAACAGACTGTCAGATACACAAAAAACTTTGCATCACTTCCCTACATTTCCTCCCATTCCCAAACATAACACAGGGGCCACTGGGAACAACTGGGATCAGACTGGGAGCAACTGGGAGCAGCTAGGACCAAGCTGGGAGCAACTGGGATCATCATGGCATCAGAGTAGGATCATACTGGGAGGGACTGGGTCTGTGCTAGAGGCAACTGGGATCACACTGGGAGGAAATGGGGACATGCTGGGGACCAATGGGATCATACTGGGAGCAACTGGCACCACACTGAGGGTGACTGGGATCCTTCTGGAATCATACTGGAAGTGACTAGGGGCAGGCTGAGGGCAACTGGGACCATGTTGGGGCAACTGGGATATACAGGAAATGACAGGAATCATGCTGGAGGTGACTGGGAGTGGCTGTGAGCAAATGGAATCATACCGGAAGCTACTGGGAGCAACTGGGAGTGAGTGGAAACACATTAGGGACAACTGGGATGTACTGGGAGAGACCAGGAGTGACTGGAATCACAAAAGAACCATAAAGGAAGTCACTGGAATAATACTGGGAGTATCTGGGATTGACTGGAATCCTACTGGGCGTGACTGGAATCCTACTGGGTGACTTGGAGTGACTGGGACCATACTGGGGGCAAATGGCACTGTACTGAGAGTGACTGGGTTCATCCTGGAATCATACTGGGAAGGACTGGAACCATACTGGGAGTGTCTGGAACTATAGTAGGGCGGAATGGGAACACCTGGGATCATACTGGGAGTGACTGGGATGATACTGGGATCACACTGAGTGTAACTGGAAGTGACTGGGACCATCCTGGGGGTGACTGGGAGCCACAGGGCCCATGCTGGGAGTGACTTGGGGGGAACTGGGGGAACTGGCCCGGCTGGGGCTCAGGGTTGTTCTCCCCCAGGGCTGCCCTGGCTCCTGCTGCCACCCTGGGCCCCACAGAGCCGAGGGACAGGGGACAGCTGAGGGACAGGAGACAGGGGCAGGGACGTGGAGACGTAGAAGGGAGTTCCAGGGGGTCCATGAGCCCAGGAAAGGGGAGTCCAGGGTTTCCCAAAAAGGGGGGACAAGGGTGGGGACAGCAGGGATGTTCGAGAACGAGGAGTTCAGGGGGTCTCTGGTTTTGCACACAGCTGGGGCTGGGGACTGGGAAAGGCAGGAATGGGGGACCAAGGCATTCCAGGGCATCCCAGGGTCAAGCCAATGGCCAGTCTGGAGGCTGGGAGCCATGGGATGGCCGGGAAAAGGGGAGCAGAGAGCCCTGATGTCCAGGAATGGGGTGTGAAAAATGCATGTATTTTATGATTGGCTTTTCACAAATATTAAAATGAATATTATATGTGTTGTATTAGAAAGCAATGCTGTATTAATTTTCTTAAGTACTGTGTTAAATATAGTTTTAGGTTATAAAAATTGTTAAAATAGAACTATGCTATGTAAGATGCTTTGTTTAAAAGAAAGGACTTGCAGCGAGATAACTTGCAGCCACAGGACACCTAGATCTTTCAGAGAAAAAGAATTTACGGCCTTCTTATCAGAAGAAACAAACTTCTTCCCACCTTGGAGGTGCTATTAGGATTAGAGGGAAGAAGTTGACACTGGTCAGACAGAATCCTGTGTTTGAATGGAATTTATGCATCATGTATGAAGTGTATGAATATGCAACGGGCTGTTGTTTTTAAGGGTTAATCCTTTGTTACCAGGGGTCCTTTTTTGGGCCCGTGATGCCCAGAAAAAGGTACCTGGACGTCCATAACTCTTTGTTTTTATTGTCTCATATTGTCTTAATTCAATTTGTCCAAATTGTTATTACTCTAATTGTGTTACTATATAACCATCTTATCACTATTAAACTTTAAAAATTTTAAAAACAAGTGATTGGCGTTTTTCACAATTTGGTAGCAGAGGATGGTTACTAACTCCTCGCTGCCGGTGCTTTGGGAGAGTCAGAGTGGGGAAGGCGCGCCCTGCCCTCTTTGGCAGCCTCGCTCTGCTTCCCCTGAAGTGACCGACAGACGCAGGTTACGATCTGTGGACAAAAGGAGACAATAAAACAAAGAGAACGGGAAAAGGGTCCCTACAACTGCTGTAATTTGCCCCCTAAGAGTAGTAGTGCGCACGAAGAACCCGGGAAGGAAAAAGGATTGGTAAGTATTTCTCGGGGGGCAGGTACGGGGGGATGAATGTGTGTGAATGAGAGGCGGGCTGGTTGTCCCAGACCTGCCAAGTGAGTGCGGAGTCTCCCACGCTGCGTTTCCGACTTTGCGCTGGAAAAGCGGCCAGTAAAGAGACAAAGCGACTCATAAGAGAGTGAAAGAATCCCCGGGGGTGACTGGGACTGGGTCTCAGGGAGGGGTTGGACCCCTCGGTGGTGGGGAGCAAGGTTTCCTAGCCCAATCCACTAGGAAACAGGACAGGAGGGGCTCCTAAAACCTGCTGGGTTGAGGGATTTATATTCCAAGAGCATCCAAGAGCAGGGTTGAGCAGAATTCTGTCCGAGTGAGGATATGCCCGGGAACACTCAGGGTGGGACAACACAGCTAGATTGGGGGATAAAAAAATGCCCAAGAACATCCAGGGTTGGACAACACAGCAGAACAAATGAAATGCCAAAGAGCATCTGTAGTTGTACCACACCGCTGGGTTGAGGGACAGAAAATGCCCAAGAGCATCTGAGGTTGAACAACACAGCTGGATTGAAGGAAAATTACCCGAGAGCATCTGGGGTTGGACAACACGACAGGATTGAGGGAAAAATTGCCCAAGAGCATTTGGGGTTGGATAACACAGCTGGGTTGAGGGATATCCAATAGCACCGGGACTGGCCAGTAACACCTAAACTTGTAATAGGTCATGTGAAAGTAAAAGGTACCTTAGTGTTGTTTTGTGGTGTGTGAGAGTGACACACACACAGAGCCAGCCTCAGCTTCCTGGGCAGGTGGGAAGGGGGAGGTGTGGAAAGAGCGAGTGACCTGCACACCAGGCTGCAGCTCCCGGCTGGGTGGGGGCTTCTGGGCCCAAGAGGAGCGAGTGACCTGCGAACCAAGCTAGCGTTCCCTGGGCGTGTGAGGGGCCGTAGCTGAAGAGTGTGAAAGACACGCAGACAGCCTCACAGGGGAACGGGCACCAGAGGCAGCCAGAGTCAGGGCCCTTCTAGGGGGCCTGGTGACACTGAGACCTGGAGGTAAACCCCAAAGCGAAAGAGGGGGCCACAAGGACCTGTGATTTCCTAGCAATAAGGATCCACTCTGTGTCTTGAGAGTGTGAAGGAATGTGTGAAAGTGAATGAGAAATAAAAGTGAGTGAATGTAGACGAATGAAAGTATAGGTAATGTCGATTGTGCATTTTAAGCCTTACCGTATCTCCTTGGAGGGAGTTGGATTGTATTGAAAAGCAGTGTGAGAAAAAGGGGTTTTTTTGGGTGTAAGTAGTTGAAAGAAAAGTGGTATTTAAGTTGTTAGTAAAAAGTGAAAAACAGAAGCAGGGGACGAATAGATAGAAAACTGAAAAATGAGACAGAAATTCAGTAAGGTGGATACAGGAAAAGAAAAGCAGAAAAAAAATACCAACAGAAATACCCCAAGACAGCACTTTGGGAGTTATGTTAACAAACAGAAATACAACTCATTGCAAAATACAGGGTATGCAGAAGTTGATGAGAAAAAACATGCAAACTTGTGAATTATATACTTAAAAACAGCATTAGAAAATTTAACAGAAAAGAGTTATATATTGATTCAAGGTATGCCTTTAGAGTAGCACATACCTTAAGAAAAATTTTAAAAGGGAGATTGCTTAATTAAAGAAGAAAAAGATTAGTACATGAGAAACTTATTTTCGAGGTTTTAGAGGCATTACAATTACCTAAGAGACATAGCAATAGTACATATTAAACGACACCAAAAGGTAAAGACCTAGAAATAAGAAGAAATAAAATAAATAACTGGCAGATCAAGAAGCTAAAGATGCAGCAGAAAATAGAGCTGAAAGAGTTAATATTAACTCCAAATGAAGAAAAAAAAAGGGGGGGGGGAATTAAAACAAGATTGTGGCGAACAAGATAAATCGGGGAACTAGAAACATCTTGATATGGAAGACAATTAGATAATAAAACGCTTACGAGGGAATAGCAGAGGACGTGTATCAAAAAGCCCGGTGGGATACACAGGCTAGGTGTGATCATTTTTTTAAAAGAACTATGGGTGCATTGAGACTTTTAGAGTAAAAAAACAAGTACCTGAAACATGTATAATTTGCCAAAAGATAAATAAAAGGGTGATGAGAAAAACAATATGAGAAGGTCGTCAGTTAGCTCGTCGACCATTTCAAAGCATCCAAAAAGCAAAACGGGGAAAGTACAGAGCTGAGAACAAATTACCTCATCCATTCCCGTTCGTTCCCCCACTCGTTCGCACCAGCCCTCCCAGCCCCTGTGCCGGCTCCGGCACAGTCCGTCTGTCCCGGTCCGTCTGTCCCGGTCCGTCTGTCCCGGTCCGGCCGCCTGGCCCGCGTTCTTGCCGGGGGTGGGGGTCTGTCCTGCCGTGTGCACCGTGGTTACCGCGCTGATCGCACCGAGGGGGGTCCCGTCTGTCCCATCCCCGGCTGCCCTGACTCTGTCGGCTCCCGCCGCTGCAGCCGGGGTCAGTCCCGGCTTTGTCTCTGCCGGATCAGCCCCCGTGAGCCGAGTGAGGGCGATCCCCGCTCCAGCTCGGTCTGCACAGGAACAGCCCCTCGGGCGATCCCAGCCACAGACCCCGCCTTTGGAGCCCCCAGACCCTGAGCTGTGCCGATCCCCTCGGGCGATCCCAGCCACAGACCCCGCCTTTGGAGCCCCCAGACCCTGAGCTGTGCCGATCCCCTCGGGCCATCCCAGCCACAGACCCCGCCTCTGGAGCCCCCAGACCCTGAGCTGTGCCGATCCCCTCGGGCCATCCCAGCCACAGACCCCGCCTCTGGAGCCCCCAGACCCTGAGCTGTGCCGATCCCCTCGGGCCATCCCTGCTGCAGACCCCGCCTCTGGAGCCCCCAGACCCTGAGCTGTGCCGATCCCCTCGGGCCATCCCGGCCGCAGACCCCGCCTCTGGAGCCCCCAGACCCTGAGCTGTGCCGAGCCTCCCCGTCCTGCCCTGAGCTCCATTCCCTTGGTAACCACAGCTCCGGCTGCTTAAGGAAACTCTCTAAAGGAATCACTTTATTGAAACACTAAAAAATCAGTTAGAAGAAAGCCCTCTCCTGATTCTTCCTAAAAATACGTGAGAAAGGCTGTAGAAGATAAAAATCCAAAAAGAATGGGATAAAGAGATTGGTCTATTTCCATTAAGAGAGGTTCTCAAAGGGGGGTGATGGATCAGAGTTTGTAAATGCTTCTTTGACTTTGTCTGAGGTCTGAAATTTTAAGAAATAAATAAAAGAGATATTTGGAGAATCCCATAGGCATAGCTGAACAATTAGACCAACTTTTAGGTCCAAACATGTATACTTGAGAACAGATGTGGTTGGTAATGAAAATAATATTTTTCTCAGGAAGAAAAGCAATTAATCAGAGCAACTGAAATAAAAGCTTAAGAAAAAGATAATCTGCAGGGACCCCCAGAGAAGACAAAATGCCAACTGTACCTCCTGAATGGGGTTAAAATAATGAGGAGGGGAGTAAACACATGAACAGTTATTGTAATTACATAACCAAGAGAATAAATGAGACAGCATATCAAAGGCGAAATGTGAAAACAAAAGATTTTTGAGAGACAGCTTTTAGAGGGGAAAGAAAAAACTCCAAATAAATAGATAAACAAACTTTAGAGAAAAAGGAAAATGGTCCTAAGTAAGCAGAAGATCTGAAAATCTTTAAAGAAATGGGCCCATTAAAAAAAAAAAAAAAAGTCATAGGCTTTAATTTTTTTGGGGGGGAACAAATACCATCAGGAGCCTGTGATAACTTTAAAAGTGGGTCCCCAAGAAGAAGAATTGGAATTTGTTATAGACACAGGGGCAGAGAAAACCTGCCTGTTAAACGTTCCAAAAGGTTATAGTGTGAGCAAACATACAGTGAAAGTAACAGGGGCAAAAAGAGGAAGTTTTACATTTCTGGTCATTAAAGATGTGGTAATTGAGGGAAGAAACTAAAATTTAGGTGGGAGATGTGTTATTGGTCCCAGGGGCAGGTAGCAATTTATTGGGAAGAGTCTTACAAGTGCAATTAAGAGTAAGAGTTATATCAGAAAATAAGAAAATGACAGCTAGAGTTTTGAAATTAAGCCAAGAGGATGAAGAAAAAAAAATCAACAAAGAAGTTTGGGCTGGAGAAAGAAATAGGGGAAGAATAAATATCGACCCCATAAGGGTTACAACTGAGAGAGGAGAAAGAGAGAAGTTGAAGTAGAGAAGTAGTTAGGAAACTCTGAGATGTTAGAATGTGAAGTGATGACATCTTGGTGCTAGAAGAGAGCAGAAGTGTGAATGCAAGTTTTTTGCATGAAAGGCAGAGAAGTATCTTAACACACGGTTGCTAAGAGGTTATTCAATGCCACACTGGGGTCCGGAAAAGCCTTAGCAGAACGGGCCCTCCTTGAAGAGAAAAGAGGATAAGTTGACGAGAGAAAGAGAAAGAATGTCAGGAGCACCTGGGCACGCCAGGTTTGGGGTTGTCAAGGCTGGGAGGTGTCTGAGCGCTCCCTGCGATCGGCGGGGTCTCGGGGGCTGCGGCACGGACCGATCCATGGAGGTGCCCCGGGCGGGGCTGGCAGCAGAGGACACAGGTTTGCGGCCAGGAGCGGGCTGGCTCCGGGGCAGAGCTGCCGGGGGGCTCCCAGACTGTCGGGGTGCCGAGCCCAGGATGGCAGCGTCAGCCTGGAAGTAGGCCGAGAGAGAGAAGGGGAGAGAGAGAGAGAGAGAGAGAGAGGAAGAGGGCAAAAGAGACCCAGGGCAGCCCCCAGGGTCCCCATGCCCGGGGCTGCTCTCCCCTGCCCCGGCCCTGCAGCCAAGGGGCCGCACCGGGGGAAGGGCCAAGAACAGCCTTGACAGCAGGGCTGTGAAAAGAGGGGCAGGGGGGACTAGCACTAAAAGATAAAATCAAAGCAGAGATTGCTGACTCTCCAAACCTCACAATGCGGTTTGTTTTTCTTAAGTAAGAGGTTTTTTGTTTTTTTTTTTTTTTTCTTTTGTGTGTTTTGTTTGCCGTTAACGAGAAGGCTTTTTTCCTGAAGAAGAGGCTGCTGTAGAGAAAGCTTTTAGCTAAACCCAGAAAGTTTAGAAGGAAAGCGAATCGTAAAAGTTAATGCAGTATTATCTTTCTTTTATTATCTATGCTATTAAGAAGTCCTTTCCAGGTACTACTGAAGCAACAATCAAAATCACGGAAAGAGAGTGAATTCATGCCAGCAGAATCAAAGGACTTGTGAAGAAACTTGAGGAACGGACTATCATATTTAAACCGGGTGATACTGAACTGACTTTCCAATGGGGACTGAGTGGTAATGGTTTGAGAAAACCCAAATGATCCAAGAAATGTACAAAGAATAACACTGAATTAAGAAATAAGATAATGCTTATATCACTGGATTTGAGCACTGCCTGAATAAAATATCTCCTTGGGGGAGGAATACCTCAGATAGAAAGATCAAGAACGTTTTTGTATTCTGACCTTAGCCCTAGAATTGTACAAGGGAGAAGGGGAATTACTATTTCCATTAGTAAACTTTACTTGATTCATTCCAATACTGGACATGCTAGGTGGGTTATAAGTAAATGCTTAAATTGTAAGAGTAATTAGTGTTGTGATTCGCAAAATTTATGCTCTTATTGCAAAAAGTGTTAAAGTACTGACTTGGTTTTGTGGATGGGAATTATTAGTGCCTGTTAAATGAGAGATACCTGAGGAACAGTAAGGGACCACAGTTAAAGAGTGTCAAAAACAATTTGCCTAGCAATTAGTTAAGAGAAAGTGACAAGAAAATAGAGGGCAAGACCAGATTGGCCTCTGTATTTCACCACCAAGAAGATCAAATAAACCTGCTGTGGGTTGCAACCTCACAGGCATGGGAGGTGGGAGTATAAGCCATACTGGACCTCTGTTATTCCTGTTTCTGGCACTCACTTGTTGTCTTTTCCCTTTCGGGATACCAGCAGGATTGTGTCACAAATGCTACAGAAAGCATCACATAGAAAGAAACCAAAGTTCCTCCTTTATTACACACACCTATGTCAACAGCCACTGTTATAACCCAGCCAAATTAAGAACTTGTAGGCAAAACAGAGTAAATTATTAGATTACAAGAAACTTAAGAAAAAGTGGCAATAGATTTAGAACTGAATGTCCAAAAGGAGAGAGATGGATTTGTTTTAAATTTAATCTTGAAGATGCGGTTCAAGATTTGGAAAAAAAACCCCAAATAATAAAGGAAAAGGTAAAACCAGCACAGCAATCTAACTCTGTATTGACTCCAAATTATCTGTTGAATTGTATTACAAGACTCCAAGCAGTTATAGAAATGATAGCAAATAAGGCTGCCCAGGCATTAGAGTTAACATTAAGTCAGCTAAGCCAAACAAAAACTGTAGGGTATCAGAAAGGTTCGCTTTAGACTGTTTATTGGCCAAAGAAGGGGGTGTTTGTGGAAAGTTCAATATATCAGATCGTTGAAAATTGATGACCACAGAAAAGTCATTCTAGCAAAAGCAAAAGAAATCAAAAAGAAAAATATATACGCATATAACAACCCAGGTACCAGTCCAAAAATTAGAAAACAATGTTAAAATCTAGCTGGTGGGGTAATGTATTAGAAGAAATTAAGATCTTTCATTTGTGTTACAACTGTTTTTATATTTCTTTCTTGTGTAATCCCGTGTTTTATTTTACCAGCATAGTCCAGAAGATATAAGTAGAAAAAAAATATTGCTCAAGCCAAATGATTTACAAAGAGTAAGAGTGGGGATTGTGAAAAATGCATGTATTTTATGATTGGCTTTTCGCAAATATTAAAATGAATATTATATGTGTTGTGTGAGAAAGCAATGCTGTATTAATTTTCTTAAGCACTGTGTTAAATATAGTTTTAGGTTATAAAAATAGAAACTATGCTATGTAAGATGCTTTGTTTAACAGAAAGGGCTTGCAGCGAGATAGCAGCCACAGGACATCTAAATCTTTCAGAGAAAGGGAATTTCTTGCCTTCTTATCAGAAAAAATGAACTTCTTCTCACCTTGGAGGCACTGTTAGGATTAGAAGGAAAGAAGTTGACAATGACCAGACACAATCCTGTATTTGAATGGAATTTATGCATCATGTATGAAGTATATGAATATGCAACAGGCTATTGTTCTTAAGGGTTAATCCTTTGTTAATGGGTGTCCTTTTTCAGGCTCCTGATGCCCAGAAAAAGGTACCCGGACATCCGTAACTCTTTGTTTTTATTGTCTCATATTGTCTTAATTCAATTTGTCCAAATTGTTATTACTCTAATTGTGTTACTATTTTTATAACTATTTTATTACTATGAAACTTTTTAACATTTTAAAAACAAGTGATTGGCATTTTTCACACTGACTGTTCACCGCTGCCAATGCTCACAGTATTCTCCTAACACACTTGAGCTTCCTGTCTTTCAGTGAGAGAAAGATTCAGCTAAAGTCAAGGAAAGAGGGCAGGGGAGATGGAAACCTTCCCTTGGGATGCTTTTAGGAAGGCCTGAAGGGACCCTGCCTTTCCTTGGAACAGAGGTGGTCACCATGCATGGTGTAGCCTGACCTGCCCTAGGTGCTCCTCTATTCCAGAAGGACTTTTGCCCACTTCATCACTTGTCTGTCCCTCCAATTCCAGGGCCTCAAACCTGCTCTGTGAGATACTAAACCTGTAAGTCAGCTGTAAGTTTTCAGAATATGGCACTGACCATGGCTCTAAGTAAGTTTTTTTAATCAGGCTTACAATATATTTTGAGAAGAAGAAGGAACAGAAGGGGTAGATACCACACAAGAATCCAGCAGAGTCTTCCCAGCTTTTTTGTCTGGGTTCTATGAAGCACAATGCCCAGTGCTTGCATTATGCTGTCTTTTCATGTGTTCTGGTGACCAGAACCATCCCATGGCCAGGCCCAGGATAATTTGGGTGCCAAAGTCCCATTGCCTGCAAACATCACACTCTTTTTTACCCAGCTGGTGCTCAGCTCAGCATATTTGCTGAGACAACTTTAGGACTGTTTTCCTTAACTTGGCAGTTCTAGCAGATGTCCTTATGGCCCCTAAATTCTGCATCCTTTGTGTCCACTATCAATGGGCATCCTTCTTCTCAAGCTTTGTCAACCTCCCTCTGGGTCGGAGATCAGTGAAACGGGCCCAGCCCTGAGTCTTAAAGATAATTCTAGCAACAACTACTTTGCTTTTCTAATACCTGGCCATCACTTCGAGCTTGTAGGCTGCTATGTGTGTCACAGGTTAAATGTCTCTTCCTGTTGATCAGGCTTGGAAGTGCGGACAGCCCAGGCATGACAGGATATGTTTTCTTCAGGAAATGGGACGTAGGGCCCAGCTTGCACCAGGTCCAGGCCCGCGCCTTCCAGAGCGCCAGAAGGTTCGCGGCGCCATTGCAGGGCTCAGGGCGCCTCCTTGTGGGCAAGAGTCGCCTCGACAGCGCGGGCGCCGCGCGGCGGGGCCAGAGGGCGGGAAAGGGCGGGCGGGTGTGAGGGGCGGGGCGGTTCGTGCCGAGAGCCGAGCCCGCGCTGGGCCTCGGCGCCTTCCTGGCTCGGTGTTGGGAGCGAGCCGCCGCTGCTCGGGCTCTGGGAGAAGCGTGCGGCCGCTGCGGAGTCCCCGCCCGCAGATCTGGCTGCTGGCCGAGGCTGCAGTGCAGAGCTGCCATGCCAGAGCCGCCGTGCGCCGTGGCACTGCCAGAGCCCCTGGCAGAGCCGGGCTGGAAGTGCCGACAGCTGAGGGAAGCCCTGCCATGGCAGCGCCCCAAGCTCTTGTTTATCCCACAGAAAGAGAGGATCAGCACCTGGAGGTGACTGCGTCATTCCTGGAAAGGGACTATCTGCTTACAGTTGCGATGTCTGGCAGCAAGCAGGACGGCGCTGGTGCCAGGGAGCCAAGTGAGGGCAAAGCAGCCCTGTGACAGCCTGGCCCAGGGGCTCTTGTGGCAGCAGGCAGCGTGGGGATCAGAACAGAGGCAGGGGGAGGCAGGAGCTGCTCGGCCATGCCAGGGCTGGGAGCCTCCTTCCTGCCCAAGTGGGGCCCAGCTGGGCCAGGGGGCAGCTCCTGGGACAGCCGTGCCCACAATGGCCCCTGCTCTGCAAGGCCTCCAGCGCTGCCCATCAGCCAGGCAGAGACAGAGCAGCCTTGGGGCCGATGCTGCTGCAGGCTCAGAGCCCCGCACAGCTGCTCATGCCCGGTGCCATTGGCTCTGTCCCCTGCAGCCTGCATGCTGTGTCACCGTGCAGAGGCTGAGCCCTGTGCCTCCCCTGGCCCTGGCAACTGCTCCTGTGCTGCTCCTGCACTGCCCAGGGCACCCACGGGCCCTGCTTGGGCCGCACGCAGACCAGAACCAGCTGGGGCTGTGACAGCTCTGCTGCTCTGGGCCCAGCCCTTGGGCAAAGCACCCACCTGTCCCTGGGCTGGGGGCAGTGCCCAGGCTGGGCTTGGCAGAGCCCGTCTGCTCCTGGAGGGCTGGGGGCACTGCTCTGGCCTGGCCTGGCCCGGCCCTGGGGTCCCTTGGCATTCCTGCTTGCCCTTGCATCCACCAGGGATGGGCTGCAGCTCAATGGCCCCGGCCTGGCCGCACACTCAGGCCTGGAGCCTTCCCATGGCTCCCCAGGGCACGAGAGCCTCAGCCCCAGCTCCCAAACACGGCCTAACAGGGTTTGCTGATATTGATCCCTGTTAGACCTTTGAAAGCATTTTGAAAGTAACCTTGTTTGGCAACTCCTTCAAGGAACAAACGTGATTCGCTTCTAATCAGTAAAAACTTTATTGGTTTGCTTGCACTTCCTATAGGGTATCCTAATGCTTCCTTTGGCGTTCCAGAAAATAATGAAAATCTAACAAATTCTAAAGAGAAGTTCTTGAATCCACTATGAGGAGAAGTCTCTACATTCACTATCCTTACATACACTTAAGTAGCTGCTCCTGTAACACACAAAGATGTAGTGGTTTACCTGACTGGACCACACAACAGGATGTTATACACACCGCTACACTAAAAAACTTCTCTTCCCTGTTCATCACAAATTTAAAGCTCTTCTCGAGGTCCTGACTTAATTTTACATGCACATTCATACCTGCAATCCCTCCCCATGCTCAGTTTTCACCTAGACTTACCAGGGAACAGATGTTCCATACTTACCTCAAGCAATAATCTACGTCTGTTTTCCTAACCCTCTTTTTCTTCACTGACTTCTACTAATCTACAAAATAACTTGGACCCTCTGCACAAAAGAAACATCCAATTAATAGCCTTAAACACTTGTGAATGTGCTGCTACTTCTAACAATCTTGACCACCACAGCACTAAAATCAGAAATCAATTCTTCACATCCTTCCTGTTCTCCTGCCCCCACCACGCCTTGGCTCCAGCAGAAATGTTCCCTACTGCAGCCTGGTGTGCTAAGAACAATCAAAGGCAGCAGCACTTTTCCTCAACATGCTGCAATCTGAATTGCAGTGAAATTGCAGCTGTTGCATTAGAAGCTCAGCACCAGCACCCCACATCTTCCCCCAGAACTGAGGCCTGCTGAGGCCTGAGCTCTCCATTTCAACACACCCTGTAAATCAGGCTGCCTGGAAGATTGCAGGCTGGTAACTGTGTGAACACAGCAGTGCATTTCAGCAGAGTTATGGAATCAGTCTCATGGAAGGCACATCCTTTAAGCTTAAGACTCTATTCTACAAAATCTGGCCAGCAATTGTTTTGGTGGCCTGTGCAGGTTTTGGGGACTGTGCATGTTTCCTTTGGATGTTGTTTTCTTTGTTTCTAAATACAAAATTCACTGGATTCAGAAGCGAAACCCCAGATTCATTAGAACAAAGAACCACGGGGACATATGTGGCTGACAAGAACACTCCTCATTTCTAATGGTAACACCAGAAAGAGAGGAAAAAGATAAAGATGATTTAAATACCCGAAAGGATCCGAAATGTCTACATAAGCTGTCAAGTGACTAAGATTTTGGTAAACTCTAAAAGTCCAGATTCCTATTCGGTAATTGTCTGAAAGAAAAGAAAGCCAGAAAATCTGGTTGACCTTTATTTTGCCAGGACTTTCTCACGGGATTCTACCACAACTTGGATCACAAGTGAGGGTGGCAAATTTTGACTAGAAAACTTTGATAACGAGGCAGAATTTTTTCCTCCTCACTGAATTACAGGAAGGGTTTAAAAGGAAAAAAAATATAAAAGAGCGTAAAGAAATTCTATCATACCTCTTAGGCGTTCATCATCTTTGGAGAACAAAAAAAAAAAACTGTAGCACTTCCTGTGCATGGTAAAGAAAGAAACCTAGAAAAGGACAAAGGGATTTGAGCATCCTAAATTGTACTATCAAATTTCATGAACACAAGTTAATCCTGTAGTGCTTCAGAGAAATGCCATACATTGAAAAGCTTTATTCCCTAGAAACCAAATAAATCTTTTTATTTTCCAAATCCTCTTTTAAAGAGAAAACTGACTGTGTCTTTGGCTTTTGGCCAAACTCAGTTTGGAGTTGGTCAAACCAAAATGACCCAGTTAATTTCCTGTGCTCTGCTCTTTCTTTCCATATTCACATTCACATCCAATGGGTTGCTGGGAGTTTTGACTCTGTGCAGCACAAACGGTTTTCTAAGATGACTTTCATTGCTCAGAGGTGTGCAATGTCAGTTTCCCATTCCCTGAGTGCTGCTATTAATATTCCCACAGCATCCAACTACTACAGCCAAGTAGACAACAAAGAGAAATGGAACTTGCATTTCTTGGTCCTGTTCAATTTCTGACATCTCAGGCTCATCGTCACCCTCAGAACTGCAGTCCTGGAAATGTGGATCCTCTTGCCATGTGGCTTTTACTGGCTTTATTGTCCCAAGCGCGTGAGGCTCTGCAATGACAGCACCAATAGAGAAAAAAAGCCAAAACCAGATTATTCCTCTAATCATCAGGAAGAATTCCTCCTTTCACGTGAAATACTTACAGTGGAGAAGAGAGATTTAGGAAGGACAGAATCTGACCCTGCCAGATTTTCTAAGCTACATTTCTGCTCCACTTTGTATTTTCCACTTTGTTCCAGGGATCCCTTATGTATTCTTAAACATTTCTCATTGCATTCAGAAGACACTGAATACCTTTTCAGTTCAGCGCAAGTCTGGGGGGCTCATTGCTTTGTGCTGTTGCATTGGGTTTTTTAATATTTTGGGTAACTTCACGGGGTTTCTTTTCTCTCCTACATGACTGGGACTTGAGTTAATGTTGTTTCATCTTCATTTCAGACGGCCTCGTTTTATCTAAGGTTAGGACACCCCAATGATCATGTGTCATTCCATTTCCTTTTTCTAAAGGTCCAAGAGTAGAATTCAGTAACAAACAGAATGTTCATGGATCTTGGGGCCAGCTCTCGGACTTTGCTCCTCCCTCTACATTAACGCACATTTCCTTAAAAGCCTTGTGAGTTCCTATGAAACTTGATATGACTGGTGTGTCACCTTTTTCCCTGTTTGAGGAATTCAGGGCATGAGAACAAGCTTTTTCACCACTCAGCAAAAACCCCCAATGCCTTCTCAAAGCATGCCTTTCAGAATTCCTGAGATGCAAGCATGAGGCACCTCTCAATAATCTACCACAACCCTAGCAAGCAGAAATGAAGATCAAAATGCTTCTGCCTAATTACTGACTTCTGTTGCTGAAAATCCCCTGCATCCTGACCTTTTTTACACCATATTGCCCTACAGTGCCTGCCAGAAGCTCTTCCTTAGCAATGGCACTGTTAGAAGGGTTCTGCTGTTACCTTCTTTGATGCCCAACTCCTCTGTGCCTCCAAAGAAAGAAAACTTGAAGTAACTCGTCTCCTGAGCTGCATCATCCTCAGGCAAAGGTCCCAAATGGTCATCTGGGGCAGAGTCCTGTGCATCCTCTTTGTCCCAGGGTATTTCCTCAGTCTGGTTTGCTCTTTGAAGGTCTTTCAAAGAATAAACCAGAATAGACGGAGGAAATACCGTCTATTCTGGTTTGTTCTTTGAAAGGCCTCTTTCAAATCCGCAGCAATGGTGTAGGAGTTGTCTTCAGACAGTGAGGCAGTGTCTCATCTCTTTCTTCTTTTTTTGGCTTTACTGAAATGAGATTGTTCAAGGATAGCAACACAGCACACGTCCTTTTCGGACACAGCTTCCCTAAGAGCCACCTTGCTCTGAATGTCTCCCTAAGCATATCCAAGCCCATTAAGGAGTGCTTCATTATCAAGGGTAAGCAGTGGGGAAACACCTGAGGTTGAAGTCTAAAGGCAGGAACAAGAGTCCTTTTTAATTAGCCACATCCTTAAGTGACTTTTCACTGAATACACAGTTACACAGAAATCAAGGTATTTAGCCCAGACTTCTTCCTGCCAGTAGAAACATCAAGAGCTAATAGGGTTTGCCCACAGAGCTGCACATCTCAGGGTCCCTGCACTGACCGTTCTCACCTTCACTTCTGGCAAGGAACACACGGCCTAGAAAGAAAAGATGACGGCGCTACGTGCTGCTGTTGGAGGTCCCAGTTGAGGTCCGACGTCGCTGGTGGGAGCGGCTGCTCCTGCGGGATGTCCCCGACCATGTCCCCCTACGCCTGGGCCTCTCAGCACTCGCTGCTGTCCTCCTGCTCCTGTCCTGGTGACTCCTGGACCGCACAGTTTGAGTCGAGGCCCGGCGCTGCTGGCGGGAGCGCCTGCGTCTGGGGAATGGCCCTGACCATGTCTCCCTTCGCCTGGGCCTCTCAGCCCTTGTCCCTGTGCCACTGCTGCTGCCGCGGCGACTCCTGGAGCGGACAGGTGGACTCTGGGCCCAGCCTTGCTGGCGGGAGCGCCTGCGTCTGGGGGATGGCCCGGACCATGTCTCCCTTCGCCTGGGCCTCTCAGCCCTTGTCCCTGTCCCACTGCTCCTGTCACAGCAGCTCCTGGAGCGGACAGGTGGACTCCGGGCCCAGCCTTGCTGGCGGGAGCGCCTGCGTCTGGGGGATGGCCCGGACCATGTCTCCCTTCGCCTGGGCCTCTCAGCCCTTGTCCCTGTCCCACTGCTCCTGTCACAGCAGCTCCTGGAGCCGACAGGTGGACTCTGGGCACGACCTTGCTGGCGGGAGCACCTGCGTCTGGGGGATGGCCCTGACCATGTCTCCCTTCGCCTGGGCCTCTCAGTCCTTGGCCCTGTCCCTCTGTTCCTGTCATGGCAACTCCTGGAGCGGACAGGTGGACTCTGGGCACGACCTTGCTGGCGGGAGCACCTGCGTCTGGGGGATGTCCGTGATGGTGTCTCCCTTTGCTTGGGCCTCTCAGCCCTTGGCCCTGTCCTACTGTTCCTGTCACGGCGACTCCTGGACCGGACAGGTGGACTCTGGGCGCGACTTTGCCGGCGAGAGGAGCTTCGCCTGCGGCTGGGCCCAGCACGTCTGGAATGGACCCTGTCCTCAGGGTCAGGGGACGTGCTGCGTGTTGCCCTTGATCTGCTGATGCTGCTGGTGTCCAGTGAGGAAGATGGCAGCGCCTGCTGCCATGCTGCGTGTTGGGGCCTGCTGTGGCTGCCCGTCTCTGGAGATGGAGGTGGGGAAACCAGCACCAATGGCACAGGGCTGTGGGAGCTGGGGCTGATGGCCTCAGATTCTGACCAGCCACGAGCAGATTGTAGTCCTGACTGTCTGGCCGGCCTGGGGCCATTGAGCTCTGTCTCATCCCTGGAGGCTGTAAGGGCAAGCAGGAATGTCAAAGATCACCCAGGCCCCGGCCAGGCCAGGCCAGAGCAGTGCCTCCAGCCCTCCAGCAGTGGATGCTGCGCTCTGCCAAGCCCGGCCTGGGCACTGCCCCCAGCCCAGGGACACCGGGGACTTTGACTCATACATGTTCCGAGCCCAGCACAGCTGTCACACTCCCATCTCTGTGTGCTGTTCCTCAGGCCAGAGCAGCGCCTGTGGGTGCCCTCAGCAGCACAGGAGGAGCACAGGAGCAATTGCCAGGGCCTGGGGAGGCAAACAAGCTCATAGCACTGAGAACAAAAAGTGTACCAGCACGTGGTTGTCTAGCCAAGCGCTTCTGCTTCTTCCTGCTTTGAGCCCTTGTCGAGACACAGGTTCCCTGCAGAGCCCCAGGTGCAGCTTCCCAACTTACCCCTGTTCCTCTGCCTCCTCCCTGCCCCCAGGGTAAAGGCAATCCCTGGCATTGCATTGGCCGTGCCTCACTCCTAGATCTGCGAAGGCATCGTTGTCCTCCCACGTTGGCTGTCTGATGGAGAAAGGAAGAGATGATGAATTTCTGCTGCTCTCCCTCACGGAGGTCCAGGGTGTCCCAGCTCTTTCTCCAGCGCTTTTCCAAGTTGGGGGTGAAGCTGAAGCCCAGACTCACAGGACAGGGCAGGGCCAGGGCTCCTGGGGCAGGGCCTGGCACAGCACAGCACTTGCACCCTCCTGGCTGGTGGGCCAGGCAGAAGGACACCAACCTGAAGGGGACTCGGATCCCCAAGATGAACATTTCAACAGGGAATTCCCCACTGTCTCTGCACAGGGGGCACTGGAAATAGAAAGCACCAGCGCGCAAGGCCTGTCCCTGCAGGGCAAACACAGGCAGGGTGAGCGAGGCCCTGCTGCTGCTGCTGCTGCTGCTGCTGAGCACCTGCTGTGCCCCAGGGCTCAGGGGAGGGCTCCTACCTGGATGCAGTCCCTGTGGAACCAGGCCTTTTTGCACGCTGGGCACACCAATGTTGTGAAGGTCTTTCTGTCCTCCACAGGTTCCATGCAGATGGGGCAAACGGTGTCCGGCTCAGGAGTCGCATCCACCTCCTGCTCTGGACGGTGCTCAGGGCAGAAAGAGCTGGGGGCAAAGGGATGGGGAAAGTGAGAAATGCTGGATCATTCCCCAGGGGTGGCCATAAAGAGAGATGAGGTACCTGAACGGAGTAACGTATAGATTGACACAGCCGCCCTCCTTGGTACAGGGCAAGTGGAACCATCTGTCACAGTTCTCCCTGCAGCACATGATGGTTGCCCCGCTCTGGCCGCAGACGCAGCAGCGCTGGAAAGAGCCAAGCAGCTGCATCAGCAGCAGCAGCAGCAGCAGCAGCAGCCTCGAGGCCTCCCCAGGCAGCCCCAGGGCTAAGGGCAGGGCGCAGGACGTGGCCGCTGCCGGCTCCCAGCCCACAGAGCCGCCAGCTGGAGGAGGGAGGCTGCTGTGCCAGGGCCTCTGTGCCACAGCTGCTGGGAGCCAGACTTTGTCCCGACTGTTGGGCCGGCCTTTCTTTCCTGCAGTCTGGGCTAAGCTCTGGCAAACCTCGCCAGGCACAAATCTCCCTGCTCTTGTCAGGCTCTCACCTTCTGTGCCGCCCGCCGCACTGCAATTAGGAGATCTCGAGGGAGAAAGTCCATGAGTCCCCCGCGGTCCGTCTCTTGCCGAAATAGTAGAGTGGCGAAGAACTGCAGCCAAGGGGAGAAGCTGATGAGGAGGGGGCGGGAGGAGCTGCCCATTGCAAAGGTGGAGGGAGCGCCCGGAGCCACTCACCATGCAGAACACGTGGGCACAGAGCCCACCCTTCTGCAGTTTGTCACCGCACATGTCCGGGTCAGCCTCGGCACGGCGACACAGCATGCAGGCTGCAGGGGACAGAGCCAATGGCACTGGGCATGAGCAGCTGTGCGGGGCTCTGAGCCTGCAGCAGCATCGGCCCCAAGGCTGCTCTGTCCCTGCCTGGCTGATGGGCAGCGCTGGAGGCCTTGCAGAGCAGGGGCCATTGCGGGCACGGCTGTCCCAGGAGCTGCCCCCTGGCCCAGCTGGGCCCCACTTGGGCAGGAAGGAGACTCCCAGCCCTGGCATGGCCGAGCAGCTCCTGCCTCCCCCTGCCTCTGTTCTGATCCCCACGCTGCCTGCTACCACAAGAGCCCCTGGGCCAGGCTGTCACAGGGCTGCTTTGCCTTCACCTGGCTCCCTGGCACCAGGACCCTCCTGCTTTCTGTCAGACATGGCGGCTGTCTACGCTGAGTCTATCTCCTCGAGGGACGTGGTCACTTCGAGGTGCTGTTCCTCTCTGTCTATGGGAGAAAGAAGGGGGGGGGGAAGGGAGTTTGCAGAACAGGCCCAGAACCACGAGGCTCTACTCCCTGCTCAGCCCTGCGTGAGCCCTGCTCCTGTCTGTTTCTCCTCCCGTTGTCGCCTTGAGTAACACTGCAGTGTCCTCTGGCTGTTCCTCTGCTGATTCTGTGATTTTGGGAAGGGAGAGGCAGGTGAGCCTGCAGCACAGGCCCAGAGCCCCGAGGTGTGGGGCCCCTCTGGTCCCTGGGCAGCCACATCCCCGCCCTACCTTCTCCTCCCGTTGTCAGGTTGCACTGACACTCGGCTTGAGCCCCGCGTTCCCTTTTGTGGCCTTGGTGGCACAGGTCACAATGGCCACTCTGACATCAGCACCGTGTACCCAAAATCGGGGCAGCCATGGCCCCAGGTCCCTGGCAACCACTTGTGGCGGCCCCCTTGGGCACCGAGCTTCTAAAATGGTCCGAGCGTTTGCTCAGGGTGGAAGCAGGGCCAGGACTCCTGCAGCAAGTGCAGGGTCAAATGCCAGGCCCTGGGGCAGCCATCCAGGGTGGCACTGTAGGCAGGGAGGTGCTGTTCAGGCACTGCCACACTAGGGCTCCGGCCCCGGCCAAGGGAAATTTCTGCTCCTGCCCCTGGCAGGCGGTGGCCCAGAGAGCCCGTGCGGAGTCAGCTGCACTACAGGGATTCAAACCCTGCTCTAGGTGAACTGATGTTTTCATCAAGACCTGTCTGCAGAAAACTAAGATGAACCTGATTTGATGCTGCTGCTGATCACCATTGGGTACAGGAGATAAACCTGGACACCACCACAGCTGCCTCCGTTATCCTGCCATCATATGAACTAACAACTTTGACTTTCCATATAAATGGAAAAATTAGTATTAAGCTTCTGAGAAGCGTCATCTTTTATACTGACTCAGCAGAAAGACAGAAAATTCACTGAGAATTTTCTGTGTACATTTGACAGGAGAGCTTGCAACTGTCCTCCACTCAAGTCAAATACAGGAGGATGCTTTTCCTACATTATAGGAACTTTGCCAGTTTGGTCCATGCTTTCCTACTAGAAAATACATTGGAAAAAATTAGGAAGAGAAGCACAAACAATTCTTGTCAATTTTTCTCTTTCGTGTCTTTGCAAACATGCTCCTGGAAATGCAGATCCATGACTTGTGGAACAATCAGTGGCATCTCTGGGAAGCAGGGCAGGGACTGACAGGCAAGGACACACTGCACCTGCCTGATGCTGGGGCAGCAGGAGTTTGCCCATTTTCCTGTCTCCATGGGAGAGCCACCTTGGCTGGGAAACGATCCCTTCACTGGTCTAGGAGGGAGGCACAGCCAGTGCAATGCCAGGGAGCGCCTTTACCCTGGAGGCAGGGAGGAGGCAGAGGAAGAGGGAGGAAGTTAGGAAGCTGCCCCCGGGGCTCTGCAGGGCTCCCGGCTAGGTCTCGAAGCACAAGGAGCCAGAAGAGCTTGGCCGGACAATCCCGAGCTCTGGACACCTTGTCCTCAGCACCGGGAACCCGTTTGCTTCTCCAGGCCCTGGGCACTGCTCCCGTGCTGCTCATGCAATTACACACAGACACAGAGCTACCTGCTCTGTCTCAACCCTCTTCAGCACTGAACAGCACAACACAGTAACATGTTCTCTTCAGTACATGGTCTAATTATTAATAGTCCTGCAAAGACTCACATTCAAAGCACACACAAAAACCCCAAACCCTGGTACAAACCTTGCATCAACACAAAATGCATGTTGCTGTTCAGAAACACAGGGCAGCACTTTTGGCCAATGCTTTTTCCTATAAGATCTTTCAAAGGATTGCAAAAGTGACATTGTTTGGCAACTTCTTCAAGGAACAGACAGGAGAGGCTTCTGAGTTTTTAAAGATTTATTGGTTTGCTTTCACTTTCCTTTTGGCATCCTTACACTTCACCCAGCATTCCAGAAAATCGTGAAAATCCAAAATAATATCAGGGGAAGTTTCTGAATTCATTCATGTTTCTCCCAAAGACTTTCTTGACATACATACAAGTGACTGGTCCTATGACATACAGAGACGCAGTGGTTTCCCTGACTGGACATTACAAGACAACGTTATAGACTCCACTATACTAAAACACTTCTGTTGCCTGGTAATTACAAAGCCTGAAGCTCTTCTAGAGGCTTTTCCCAGTGCAACTTCATTAGGTTCCTCTCTGCCCAACTCTCGAGCCTCTCCAGGTCTCACTGAAGGGCAGCAGAGCCTTGTGGTGCCTCAGGCCCTGCTCCCAATTCTGTCCCATCAGCAAACACTGAGGGAACACTCTGTCCTTTCTGCCAGGTCACTCGGGAATAAGGCAAACAAGGCTGGGCCCAGCACGGCGCCCTGAGCTCACAGCTACCTGAGTTTGGAGCTCCCCTGTCCACTTCTCTGCCCCACTGTCCCTGAGCTGCCTCAGGGGCCTGTTATGGGAGGCAGGGACAAAGCCTTGCTGAAGTCCCAGCTGGCAACAACCACTGCTCTCCCCTCACAAGCCCAGCCAGTCACTGCAGCACAGGTGGCTATGGGATTGGTCAAGCATGGTTTCCATTCCTGTTATTCCACAGGCTTAGAGATGGCATCCAAGAGGAGCTGTTCTGTCACCTTTCTGGGGATGGAGCTGAGGCTGATGGCCCTGCAGTTTCCTGGCTCTTTCTTGGTGCCCTTTTGCAAGACTGCAGTGATGTTGGCTTTCCTCCACTGCTCATGCCTCTCTCCAGGGCTGTCTCCTTCCCTGACCTGCTGGCAGAGCACCCTGTGCCAGAGGCAGGAGCAGAGATTTCCCTTGGCCCCAAAAGGGAACACTGGGCTCAGGCCGAGTGTCAGTGCGACCTGACAACGGGAGGAGAAGGCATGAAGGAGCAGAGCTCACACAGGGCTGAGCAGGCAGTAGAGCCCTCGTGGCTCTGGGCTTGCTCTGCAAGCTCCTTGGCCTCTACTTTCTCCACAGAGAGAGAGGAACAGCACCTCAAAGCGACCAGGAAACCCGGACATGGAGCGAGGCTGGGGCTGTGACACCTCAGGGAAACCGGACACGGAGCGGGACTGGGGCTGTCAGCCCTCAGGGAAACTGGCAATGGAGCGGGGCTGGGGCTGAGACACCTCAGGAAACCGGCCATGGAATGGGACTGGGGCTGTGACACCTCAGGAAACCGGCAATGGAGCGGGGCTGGGGCTGAGACACCTCAGGGAAACTGGCCATGGAGCGAGACTGGGACTGCCAGCCCTCAGGAAACCGGCCATGGAGCGAGACTGGGACTGCCAGCCCTCAGGAAACCCGGCCATGGGGCTGGGGCTGCAGCTGTGACACCTCAGGGAAAGCGGCCATGGAGCGGGACTGGGGCTGTGACACCTCAGGGAAACTGGCCATGGAGCGAGACTGGGACTGCCAGCCCTCAGGAAACCGGCCATGGAGCGAGACTGGGACTGCCAGCCCTCAGGAAACCCGGCCATGGGGCTGGGGCTGCAGCTGTGACACCTCAGGGAAAGCAGCCATGGGTGTGGCTTGGCCTTTGACACCTCAGGGAACTCACCATGGCAGCCACCTCCAGGGGTTTTGAAGTACTTGTTTCTTGGTTTAATGCCTTCCAAGATCAATTTTCCTGATCCTTATCCATGTTTTGGACAAGTATTGCCTCCTGAACAGGCCACCTCCTGGATGTGCAATGATTCCATCTGATCCAGCTGTGCCTCTTCCTTTCTCAAGGGATGGACAGAGGGGCTCTATTGAAGGTGGCATTTCCTGCAGGAAGGGAGGCGATGCCAGACACAGCCACAGGAGGTAGTTGCTCTGCTTCTGGGCCTGAGCCCTGCTGAGGCTTGAGCTGCCCTCTCTGCTGCTTGGCACTGCGGGCACAGCCCGGATAAGATGGGCACAGCCCAGAGGAATTGTCCCGAGCAGGCTCAGGGCACTCGGGTACTGAGCTGTCCTGCTGGGCTCCCTCCGTGGGAGACATGTCCCGAAACCTGGGAGCAGCTGCACGGGGTGCCCGTGGTGGGGAAAGGGCAGAGGGGGAGAGCAAGGCTCCAGTGTGTCCTGAGGGGGCCTGGCTATGTGCCCGTGGGCTGTGGGAGCTGTTCCATGGGCAGGTGGGCAAGCAGGAGGGAGGGACGGAGGTTGGGAGCGACAGCTGTGGCACTGCAGATTTCCCCAAGCATTTAGTGAGGGTTTCCTGTGTGGCAGGGAGAGAGCCCCAGGGCTCTGGGCTGCTCCAGCTGCCCCTCCAGGCATGTTGCACAGGACCTGCAAAGAGCGTACAGAGTGACCAGGAGCCACAGGCTCCCACAGCCTTACCCCACCCCCTTGCAGTCCCCAATTCCCCAAGGGAGAAGGGGATCCCAACACACCATGGAAATGGTTCTGTAGCATCTGTGATCCCTCCTCGACTGGTATCATGACTTGGATTACTTGGAAATGCTGGTGAATGGTGCTTTGAAGACCTTGTCAGATGTTGGAGGCATGTTCTGAATGTACCTTTCCTGACAGAATAATCTGTGTCAGTATGCCAAGAGCTTACCATGAGCCAGTTCCCTTAAATTTCACTGAAGGTAGATCAGTTCTGGAAACCTTACCCTGCTCCCTTCTGGAGCCCTGAGGGATCCCACAGGATCACTGTCAGTGGGAGGAAGGGGCATTTGGCTGTCCATCCTCCTCCCGTGTGCAATGCCACTGTGTCCTTCTGTGTGCTCTGTGCAGCCACAGAGAAGAGCAGAGAGGGAAGGGGCTGGGCCCAGGGCTGTGCCCCAGGGCTGAGCCTTTCTCATCTCCTTTGCAGCCCCCAGGGAGCCCGAGCTGCTTCTGCTGCCACTGCTAAGCCCTGGCCCTGCCTGGGGCTGGGTTTCAAGCTGCTGGCTGCTCCAGGGAGTCCTTTCTGCCCCGACTGCCCCGCAAGGGGCTCCTTCCATCCCAGTGTGGGGCCACTGCAGGCACGAGGTCCCCCTGGCCCTGCTCCTGAGTGGAAGGCAGAGCCAAGGGAGTGCCTTGGAGGGCACCAATCACCCAGATGCCCTCACTGCCACTCGGGCCTGAAGGAGAATCTTCAGCAGTGCCATTGGAGCTGTTGTGTCCTGCCTTTCTTTGCAGCTGAGCCTGTTGCTAAAGGTGATCTGGCTTCCCAGCCCATGTTCAAGATTGAGCCTCTGGGAGATGGTGAGGGTGCGCCAAGGCCTTTCCCCTGTGAGACCTGCCAGCTCAGAGCCCAAAGCTCGGCCAGGGGGGCATCGCTGCAGGTGCCAGGACAGAGCCATGCATGTGTGTGCCCTCACCCTGCACGATCCACTCACAACTTCTGCTCAGCACTGGCTAGTGTTTGAAGGACGGTGGGCCATGGCCCAGCTGAAAAAGCCCAGATGATTTGTTGATTTTATCCGATTTTGCATAAGCATGACGTTCTGAACATGCCATTAAAGAAATGGAGAATTTCTCCATCTTTTAAGGTGTACATTTTGTTTCTCAAGTGATGGGCCAAAAGTTAGGACAGAAGGAGGTGTTTCCCCAACAAAGCAGAGGCCGATTGGCAGCCCCTGCTGCAGGAAGGAAGTCCAAGCCAAGCACAGGCATGGGCACAGGCACAGAAGGTAATTGCTGTGCCAGGCTCAGCAGGGCTCAGCCATTGGCAGAGCTGTGTGGCTGCAGCTCTTCTTCTTCTACCAGGGCCTCCCTTGCACAGCCCGGCAAAGCTGGAGGTGCCTTTGGAGCTCGTTCAGAGCCCTGGGAAAAGGGGACACGTGCACCAACGTCCCTCCTGCTGCAGCTGCTCTGGAGCTGGCCCTGAGTGCCCAGAGGCCCAAGGCACAGGAGCAGCCCCGAGCGGGAGCCCTGCCGCAAGCCCAGGGCCAGAGCCAGCCTTGGCTCCTGACTGGGCAGGGGCTGCACTGGGTCCTGACAGGGCCTGACTCTGTGCCCTGGGGCGGGGGGAGCTGTCATGGGGCAGGGAGGGCCAGGGCTGGCAGGGGCTGCTCAGGGATGGGTGTGGCCCGTGTCCCTCCAAGCAGCGACTGCCCAAAAAGCTGCGCTGCCCCCGGGCTCTCCTCTCGGCCTGCTGGGCTTTGTTGGGTGGCACAGCCTGTGCCACGGGGTGGCAAGGTCCCTGCAGGCCCCAGCTCTGGGGGAAGCGGAGAATGTCCTGCCCACATCCACCGTGCTGCCAGCTCAGCAGTGCAGCACAGCACGGGCTGACGATCCCCATCGCTCCCACAGGTGCAGCTGGAACCACAGCACATGTTCCTGATTCCCAGAAGGGCCTTGGAAGGGGTTTCTGTCAGGGAACAGGCTTCTGGCTAGGGTTACTGGCAGGCCTGCTTGTCTTGGAGCTGATCTTCATCTTATGCTCTGTCCGAAGTTGGACTTGCTGGAAGAGAAAAGGGTGAGTGTTTAGTTCACCTTTCCCTCAAACAGCTTCTTTTGAAAGTCTACGTCAGACAGAAAACATTCCCAGTGAGGTTGCAGTGTAGGGGTGGCCAGTCCTTGATTGTCCAAAGAACTCTGCTGAGGGTTCTGCTGCTGCCCAGAGCTTTCATTGGCCTCCTAATTGCTGGGCCCTGTCCTGGGGGGGCCCGCTGGGGCTGCAGCCAGTGCTGGCTCCCACTGAGGCTGCCTGGCCAAGAGCAGCCCCAGGGGCACTGGGCAGAGGCAAAGCACGGTGGGGAGGAGAAAGAGCAGGGACGAGATTGCCCTTGAAAGGCAGAGGCGCTCTGGGGCCCGCTCCTGGCCAGGGAGCCTGCCCAGAGCCGTGCCCTGTGGGCCGGGGCCTTGAGGGACAGCTGTGCAGCTGGGCCAAGCTGTGCCAGCAGCTCCAGCCGTGCTGGGGAGCCTTGCCAGCTCTGGGCCCGGCTGTGCAGGAGGCTCCCTGTGTGCCACTGGCAGCTGGGGCCCCAGCCACCTCTTCTTTCCACAGTTCCACCTCTGGACAGGAGTTTTAAGATGGTGGCTGCATGTCACACCCAAACAGCAGGAGCACCTCCTCCAGCAGTTAGAAGGGCCTGGGCAGCCCTGTCATGAGTCCTGAGAAGAAGACTGCAGAACAGCCATCGACAAGGAAATCTCCTATTCTCCTGGATATCCCACTGCCACCTCCTCTCCCCATGTATATCCCCAAGCTACTTCCATCTCCTTTTTAATCCTCCTCTGTCCTGTCCCGACTTCTTCTATAGACCCCAGGAGCAGCCCAGCACCCTCCTGCCCCTCCTGAGTCCAACATGTCCCTTCCTCTGCCCCTGAGCCCCCTGGGCCTGCCCTCTAAACAACACTGAAGTTATCCCCGCTCTCTGCCAGGCCAGGTGATGGCCCTTTCTTTAGTTGCACTAAAGGGAAGGTGCCATCACCCCAGTGTTTGGGTGGCAGCAGCAGCAAAGCCCGGCCGGCAGCACCACTGACTGAGCTCCATGGCCAGGAGCAGCCGTGGATGCCCACGGTGTGGGCAGGCAGGAGCCAGGCAGGGGCTGCTGTGACCAGCGGCGGGGTCCTGAGGGCTGGGGGAGCCCAGTGGGCAGGCAGCAGCATGGGGCTCCCGAGAAAAAGCAACCCCATTTTCTTAATTTTTCACTTTTAGATATTAGAAATTTGGAGAAATATTTCAAAATATTTTTTTCTGTAGACAGACACCCCCAAATATTTCTTCCCAATTCCTATAGTACTTAAAGATTTTTTAAAGTAGTTTTAGAATCCAAAAAAATGACCTCATTTTGTCTTCACTTCTCATTTTTAAAAATATTTAGAAATATCTCTTGTGTAGAGAAATCCTCATATGTTTCATTCCTTTTTCCACAACACATCTGTATTTTTGAAACTGGTTTTAGAGGTCTGGAAAATATTTTCCCCTTATACAATAAAAAATAAAATTGCATTTCAGTGGTAATCTTTATTCTAGGAAGAAGTAAGACCCCTTCAGCCGGCCAGCCTGCTGCAGAGGCTCTTTTCCCACAGGAGCTTTGTACCTAGTCACAACCAACATACATAAAACCTTTTCCCAGTTATTTCCTGGGATTTATGACAAGCTCACGTCTTAATTTTCTCAGACAAATTTTGAGCACAGTGGGAATGTCTTCAAATTACCATCATTGTTTGCTTCTGGTGGAACTCCCTCCGTTCTAGAGCAGGGCCTTCTCTCAGCTTCCTGCTGCGCCCGGGCTCTCCTCCCGGCCTGCTGGGCTTTGTTGGGTGGCACAGCCTGTGCCAAGGGGCAGCAAGGTGCCTGCAGGCCCCAGCTCTGGGGAAATGGAGAACGTCCTGCCCGCATCCACCGTGCTGCCAGCTCAGCAGTGCAGCACAGCACGGGCTGACGCTCCCCATTGCTCCCACAGGTGCAGCTGGAACCACAGCACATGTTCCTGATTCCCAGAAGGGCCTTGGAAGGGGTTTCTGTCAGGGAACAGGCTTTTGGCTAGGGTTACTGGCAGGCCTGCTTGTCTTGGAGCTGATCTTCATCTTATGCTCTGTCCGAAGTTGGACTTGCTGGAAGAGAAAAGGGTGAGTGTTTAGTTCACCTTTCCCTCAAACAGCTTCTTTTGAAAGTCTACGTCAGACAGAAAACATTCCCAGTGAGGTTGCAGTGTAGGGGTGGCCAGTCCTTGATTGTCCAAAGAACTCTGCTGAGGGTTCTGCTGCTGCCCAGAGCTTTCATTGGCCTCCTAATTGCTGGGCCCTGTCCTGGGGGGGCCCGCTGGGGCTGCAGCCAGTGCTGGCTCCCACTGAGGCTGCCTGGCCAAGAGCAGCCCCAGGGGCACTGGGCAGAGGCAAAGCACGGTGGGGAGGAGAAAGAGCAGGGACGAGATTGCCCTTGAAAGGCAGGGGAAGGGAGAATGTTGCTTATTGGAAGAAGCCCCAAAGAGCGGCTGGAAGGGGTGCTGCCTGATCAAGGACCCCCGAGAAGCGGAGGGAGGGCGTATCGGCTGATGGGGTGTCCCGAGGAGCGGCTGGGGAGAGTGGGGGTGTCCCTTAGTGGGGAGGAGCAGCTGGAGCGCTTGCACGGTCCGGTGGTGGGGAGGCCGGCGGGGCAGTCGGAGTAGGCTCAGCCCGGCCGGTGGGCACGGCTCACCCTGCCCGCCCGCAGGACCACGGCGCAGTTCCTGTTGGAGGCGGACCTGCACGGGCTGCTGAAGCTGGACACGCTGATCCCGAACGCGCTGCCTGTGCCATGGCAGCGCAAGGCCAAGGAGAGCGGCCCGGGGCCCAGCCCTGTCGGCGTGTCCCCCATAAAGCCGGCATGTCGCTCCCACAGCCCCAGCAAGACGCCGTCCAAGACACCCGGTGAGCGCCGGCCACCGGTGGCAGAGGTTGAGTGCGGGAGCCTGGCCGAGGCTGCTTGTCCGTAGCCATGGGGGCCTGGGCTCCCTGCCACGCTGCCCTACCGGCTGCTGCTCAGGCAGGAGGAGGTGGGCTGTGCTCCTGACAGCCACCCACCTCCTTGCCAGCATGAGGGGCAGAGCTCTGAGCACTGGGGCTGGCGAGCTTCTGTTCGGCCAGCTGAGCCTTGCTGGCACAGCTGTATGCTAGGACAAGTGTGGGCAGGACTGTCAGCTGACAGCTTTACATCCTGTGAGCGTTTTTGTATCTTCCCCTTATCTCTGGACTCTGGAATTGTTGCACTAGACCCAAGGAGTTGCACCACACAGTCCCTAACCAACTTGGTGGCAGGGAGGAAAATATAAGTTAGTTGGGACTGGGTGGCATGAGACCTCAGAGTCCTACTTGTCTGGTGGGTGTGATGTGGAAGAGTGTTGGGTTTGCTCCCGCGAAAGCTCTAATACAGGCTGTTAAATAGCTGTAAGACAATATTTTCATATGTGAATGCAGGTAAATCTGGATCCAAAATTCAAAGCACCCCCACAAAGGCTGGGGGGGATCGCTACATTCTCAAACGCAGCACTATGCAGATGGAGATGGCAAATTTCCTCCTAACCAAAGAGAATGACCCTGCTGAGGATTCCCCTACCAAGAAGGTGAGCATGTTGCTAAGTTACAATTACTTAAACAACCGCTACTCCTTCCTGCCCCTTTACAGAGCAGTGAACAATAGGTTCTATCAAGGGGGCACACGGCACTGACAAGTCCCAGCCATCACTACTTGCAGCTCTGGGCTTCAGGAGCCTAGGATGAGACTGAAGCTGTAGAGACTGCCATGCACTCGAAGCCTATGCTGCTTCTGGTAGCAAAATTTAGCTTTTGACTAATGAGGCTTTAAAATGTAGCAGGCAACAAAAACACAAAGCTGTAAGCCTATGCAAAGTGAAACTGCTGGTGGTAGCTATTCTAGGACAAGGTCTCCACAGGGAACACTTCTGGAATGTTTTACACTGTGTTCTGAAATCTGTTTATGAAGCATTTGGTCGCTTTGTGGCTGTGGCTTTTCCCTCTGGCAATGACACTGAATTTGCCATTGTTTGAAAATGTGAGCAGGACAATGTATGAAAGTCTGAGGAAAACTGCTTTGACCTGCCTCTGTGTGACTGACCCTTGGCAGCACAGTCAAACATCTTCAGATTCTAAGAGAAGGGGACTTAGATGTCTGTTTAAATTGTAGTGTGGGAATTGTTTTAAATGCATTGCACTGAGGGTGATTTGTCTCTGTAGGAGCAACAGAAAGCCTGGGCAGTGAATCTGAATGGTTTTGATGTGGAAGAGGCAAAGATCCTCCACCTCAGAGGAAAACCACAGAATGCTCCAGAAGGTATGATACAGGCTCTGTGTGAGCTGAATCAGCAGGAGGGATCAGGTCAGGGGAACAGCAACACAGAGGCTCTGTGTGTGGTCACAGGAGAAATCAACTGGTTTCTGAGAGCTGTACAGGCTGGAGTCTCCTTTCTTAAGGTTCCTGAGGTCGAGGGAGGGCATAACAGTTAAAGTGAATTTATTTAGGAGAGTTGCTATGACTGCCAGTTGGTCACCTGTTACAGGGCTTGCAAGGGTCTTCAGGGTGGAGAGAGAGATGAGAATCTTGACCTCATGTTCAGAAGGCTTGATTTAATACTTTATGATATATATCACATTATTACTATACTAAAAGAAATAGAAGGAAAGTTCTCAGAAGCTAGCTAAGCTAAGAATAGGAAAAGAATGAATAAACAAAGGGCTGTTTCTCAGCAGAGGGTGAGACCCAGCTCCGCTGTGAGTGGTCAGTAAATCCAAACATTCACCCAAGACTGATCATGCATCCACCTGTTGCATTCCCCAGCAGCAGATAACCATTGTTTACCTTTTGTTGCTGAGGCCACAGCTTCTCAGAAGGGGGAAAAATCCTAAAGAAAGGATTTTTATGGAAAGATGTCGGTGACAGCTACCGGTACTGCAGGTTCCAAACGTTCATGAAGTCTGTAAGAGCATCAAAGCCTCTGCTGTGCACTTTCTAGCTTAAACTGCAACTAAATATAATGGGATTCAAAAACCCAAGTGTTTGTTAAATTTGTTTCCATGAATGAGGAAATTGTAGCTCACTCCTGCTCAGCAGTTCATTCTGCCAGTGATTTTAGTGCACTGCAGGCTTGTGAGTGTTTCTCTTAGGACTTTATTTTCACTCCAAGGGATTCCTAGTTGGGTGAGCAGCACTCAGCTGGGAGGAAACTAACTCAGGTTAACAAACCTGTTCCCCTGCACACAGACTATCAGAATAACCTGAAAGTGCTCTACAGTCAGAAAATGGCACCTGGATTGAGCAGGAAGAAGAGCAGATATATTCCCTCAAAGCCAGAACGGGTCTTGGATGCACCAGAGATATTCAACGACTACTGTAAGTAGGCTACAAGTGTGGAGAGTATTATTAATAATTGGTTAGCTGAGAAAGGCCACACTGATATAATGCCACTGGTTAAGCTGAAGGAGAAAAGTCAGCAGTCAGCAAGCTGAAAGGAAGAGTCAGCAGCGACCTTGCTGCAACATGAGGATAGGGAGTTGAGATTAGTCCTGAATATATCCTAAGAATATGTAGAAAGTATCAAAAGTAGAACCATAGGAATGTAGAAGTAGGCGTAGGTGCTGATATGTAAGCTGACCAATCCTGAGCTCAACTTTTGCAATATGTATGAAGCTCATTATGAACTGTATTTAACCCGCCGTACTGATCAATAAAATTGAGCCTGTGATGATCAAACTGATGTCCTGGTTCCCTTCCGCCGACAAATGGTGGAGAATGCGGGCATAACCGAATCTCTGCCCTTTTTCTCGGATTAAAAGAAAAAGGGATTACGCCACGGTCGAGGAAGTTGGATTTGGGTCCTTGCAGCTGGGACGGTGCCGGAATTTGAAGCACCCTTAAGGTTCACAACTGTGACTTAAGCCAATACGTGTCCGCCGGAGCCTGGAGAGCTGCAACAGCGCGCGCTGATTAATAGGTATGGATAGGCAAGCGGCATATGATTTATTTACCGCCTATTTAGAGCGGCGTGGGATAAAAGGGATAGATTTAAAAAAGGAGTTACCAGGGTTATTAGGTTATGGCCATGCTAAGGGTATCTTTTCTAATCCTCATACAGTTCATGAGCTAGCAGAGTGGAAGATGTTTGGGGAAATATTGTGGGATACAATACTAGACGATGATAAGTCAGCAAAGAAATTCGGGAAGTTATGGCGGGTGGTGTATAACACGTTACTTCAGCAGGTCTCTGAGAGAAAGGCAGCAGAAACGGCAACAGAAGCTCATAAGAGGAATATAGGGTATGGTCATGAAGATGATCCCCTGGCACCTTCTGTAACTAAGGTACTTATGCCTAAGAGTCCCCAGCAAAGTGGGGTGGAGGATTTCTCTATAGGCGCAGTGGAACCGTCTGCACCTTTCCTGTCAGAGGGGGAGGGCGAGTCGGATGGTGGGGGTAAGAGCAAGCCAGCTTTGCCTCCGCCACCAGCTTCAGGTGGGTCGGATGGTGGGGGTAAGAGCAAGCCAGCTTTGCCTCCGCCACGAGCTTCAGGCGGGTCGGATGGTGGGGGTAAGAGCAAGCCAGCTTTGCCTCCGCCACCAGCTTCAGGTGCGTCGGATGGTGGGGGTGGGAGCAAGCCAGCTTCGCCTCCGCCGCCAGCCTTGCCTCCGCTGCTTCCCCCGAGTGAGCCGGCTCCGGTTACAGCTTCGGCGGGGGAAGGGCCCATTCCCCCGCCCGAGCCGGCTCCAGCGGGGGGGCTGATTGCCCCCCGCAGGCCGGCTCCGCTTGAGTCGGCTCCGGTTCCACTGTCAGCTCCAGCGGGGAAGCCGCTTCCCCCGCGCGAGCCAGCCCCTGCTTCACTGCCTTCCCCGTGCGAAAACTCGGTGTCTGCACCGAAGCGCCAGCAGCATAGCACCCTTAAAGAGCCAGATCCCATCCCAGGGGCGCACCGTGATCCATGGGGGGAGATGGCTAAACAGAGGAGGGAAGCTTGGGCTGCTTTGGCAAAAGAAGTAATGCAAATGGGGGATGGTGAGGCGGTGGAAATAGCTTCTAGTCTTGCATGTCCAGTCACATACACACCACAGTATGATGCACAGGGAAACCTTACGCATAATATAGCAGAATATACTCCCTTAGATTGGAAGCTGTTAACTCAGCTACGTTCTACGGTTAGTCAGTTTGGAGTAAAAAGTGAACCTGTTAGGCAAATGTTAGATTATCTTTTTAATACTCAGGTTTTATGTCCTAATGATTTAAGAGGAATAGTTCGGTTGATATTCACTCAGCATCAGCAGTTATTGTTTAACGCCCATTGGCAAGCGTTGGTAAATGAATCGGTTGCTGTACAACGAGCCCAGGGAGACCCATTACATGGAGTAACAGTAGAGGAGCTGATGGGCTTAGGGGCATATTTGCGGACAGAGGCACAGATGATATCGGGAGAAGATAAACTTAGAGAGTCTATGTGGTTAGTGCGTGCTGCAATAGACATGGTTAAAGAGCCAGGAGGGTTACCGGCTTATATGGGCATTAAACAAGGTAGAGAAGAATTATTTGGAAATTTTATCGATAGAACAACTTCACAGGCATTTATAGCAGAAGCCTTAAAGGAATTAGGATTAGGGTTACAAAAGCAACCAGAGTCCACTCAAAATCAGGTGTTAGCTGCTCTTGCTTCTCTCCGAAATGGCTCACTGGCATTCACGCAAGGAGGCTCGAGACCATTCATCACACAAGTTGCCGCCGTGACATCGGAGACACCAGCAGCTGCCGTGACATTGCTGCTACCTTCTGTCTGCAACCCGCAACAACCGGGAGCCTCGGCTTGGACTTACCAGCAGCAGTAGACGTCGCACTAAGGACGAACCGGCCTGAGAGGATACCCACTGGAGTAAAGGGTCCTCTTATATTAAATGGACGAACATGTGGAGCATTATTGCTGGGACGTTCCTCTATAACTATGTTGGGATTATTTGTTTTGCCTGGTGTTATCGATGCGGACTTTACAGGGGAAATACAAATTATGGCTTACACCCTTTATCCTCCAATTAAAATTACAAAAGGACAACGCATTGCTCAATTGGTACCACTGTCACAAATGACATCAGGAATGCAATCATTTACTGGGCAAGCACGGGATGAAAAAGGTTTTGGCTCTACTGGTGTTACCCTTTTAACTGTGGATTTACAAAATAGACCAAAGCAAAAGGTTGAAATTACCTATGGGCATCAAAGCATAACCCTTTATGGATTATTGGATACAGGAGCAGATACTAGCATCATTTCTCCAGAAGCATGGCCACAACATTGGCCTCTATTTCCTTCATCAAACATGCTCACAGGAGTGGGAGGATTTACATTGGCAAGCAGGTCGCCATCTTTGTCTGTGTGCATTGAGAATCAACAAATATCTGCTGTGTTTTCAATTGTTCAACTGCCTCCTACAGTTTCCTGCTTAATTGGAAGGGACATTTTAACACAATTGGGAGTGGTGTTAACTAATCAGCACCCTTTGGGGTAATTGCCATTGCTTGGACTTTCCCCATTCCACTCACCTGGAAAACGGATACACCGGTGATGGTTAAGCAATGGCCATTAAAAGGGGAGAGTCTTATGCATGCCCATGAATTGGTACAGGAACAGTATACAAAGGGACACCTACGACTGTCCACAAGCCCTTGGAATACACCTATTTTTGTAATCAAAAAGAAATCAGGGAAATATCGTTTGATACATGATTTGAGGGCTGTAAATGACCAAATGGAACCAATGGGGGCCTTACAGCCTGGTCTTCCAAATCCAGCTATGATTCCAGAACACTGGCCACTTTTAATTATTGACCTAAAGGATTGTTTTTTCACTATTGGCCTGCATCCTGATGACATGAAGAGATTTGCTTTTACTTTACCAGCAATAAATCGTGGGGAACCGGATAAAAGATTTGAATGGACATCTCTTCCGCAGGGCATGCGCAACTCCCCCACTTTATGTCAGCTTTATGTTGATGCTGCATTACAGCCACTACGTCGTAAATGGCCAGCAACTATAATATATCATTGCATGGACGATATTTTGTTTGCACAGCAACAGCCATTCTCCTCTTTACAGATTAACACCATTAAAAATACTCTTGCTGCATATTCACTTGTTATTGCTGCAGAGAAAATTCAGACTACAAAGCCCTGGAAATATTTGGGATGGACTTTGATGGATCAAATAGTGATACCACAAAAATTGGAATTACAATTGAACATTAAAACTCTACATGATGCACAGAAGTTGCTGGGAGACTTACAGTGGCTGAAGCCTCTTGTGGGAATACCAAATCACTTATTAGAAGCCCTACGGCCTTTGTTAAAAGGTGTGGACCCTACTACTCCTGTACACCTGACAAAGGTGCATCGTCTTGCCTTGCAGCAAATTAGTAACTGTGTACAGCAAGGGTATGTGTCTCGTCGACAACTCGACCACCCCATTGACCTTACTATCTGGAATAGCCCTTGCCACTTGCTTGGTGCTCTCTCTCAGTTGCAAAAGAAAACGGGGGAGATACGGGTATTGGAATGGTTATCACCACCACTACAGCATAAGAAAACAATATCTTCAAAAATTGAACAATTGGCTGCATTAATCAAAAAGGGGCGTCTCAGAATTCTTGAAGTGGATGGTAGAGGACCTGCTACTATTAGATTACCTATGGAAAAAGAAACCTTGGACTGGTACTTGATTAGTTCAAAGAATTTACAAGAAGCATTATTGATGTCACCTGCTAAAGTAGAGACTAGTAAATTAGTGCCTAGAGTTTTGCAATGGATGACAGAATGGAACTGGATTACTCGACCTTTGAGAGAAGAAAACCCCATAGAAGGAGCTATTACAGTTTTTACAGATGCAGGAAAGAAATCAAGGCGTGCTGCTGTTACCTGGCAAGAAAAAGGACAATGGAAGCATCAACTCCTCACAGCAGACCCTGCAGATAGCTTACAAACTTTGGAATTGTTAGCAGTAGTATGGGCGGTGTCCAACTTACAGGAGCCTTTAAATGTGGTCACAGACTCTATGTATGTTGCAGGAGTAGTCAAACGAATAGAGGAAGCAGCAATTAAGGAAGTGAATAATAAACGATTGTATGAGTTACTGATACAGTTGAGGAAGGCTTTACGAGAAAGAAAGGCAGCATATTCTGTGATTCATATTAGGAGCCATAAGTGGTCTGAAGGTTTAGGAGAAGGGAATGAACGTGCAGATAAATTGGTTACCCTACCCATTGATAATTCTTGTCCTATTGACAAGCACACATTGGCCAGAGAAGCACATAGTAGATATCATCAAAATGCAAGAGGTTTAGCAAAACACTTTGAGCTGAGTTTGTCAGAAGCCAAGGCCATTGTCAGAGCATGTCCAACATGTAGTTATCATAATGGTGGGATAGGTCTAGGCATCGGGGTTAATCCTCGAGGTTTAAAAATAAATGAGATATGGCAAATGGATGTTACACACGTACCTAGATTCGGTAAAGTCAAGCATGTGCACGTCACCATAGACACATATAGTCATTACATATGGGCTACGGCTCAGGCAGGACAGAAAGCTATACAGGTTATCAGACATCTGTTAAGTTGTTTCGCTGTTATGGGAGTTCCAAAAAGTATCAAAACAGATAATGGTCGAGGTTATGTAAGTGCTAGGGTCCGGAAATTTTTGAATCAGTGGTCTGTTAAGCACGTGACAAGTATTCCACACTCTTCTACTGGACAGGCAATAGTGGAAAGAGCAAACGGTACCCTTAAGCAGTATATTGAAAAACATCAAGATTTGACAGATCCACAAGCATGTTTGGCTAAGGTTTTGTATGTGATTAATCATTTATGCATTTTTGGGGAAGATGATACCCCCCCTGCAATGAAACATCATCCGAGGTCAGGTCAGGAAAATACTAAGGAAACAGAGGTCTGGGTTAAGTATAAGAACCCAAGTACAGGATTATGGGAAAAACCTGCAAAAGTATTATATTGGGGTCGGGGGTATCTTTGTGTTTCCTCACCTACAGGGCCTTTGTGGGTGCCTGCTAAGTGGACTAAACCTGTTTTTGATGCAGCCTCTGGTGGATTGCCTTACAGAGGAGGACAAGGAGCGACTGGGGAAGAAACTGCTTCTAGTCCTACAACCGCTACTGTTACAATTGAAGGGGTACTCGGAAGCGGTGGACAGAGCACTGACACGTCACTACCGGACGGCCCAGGAGTTGATTGGTTTCATTGACTCATTATCAACTTTTCACTTAACAGATCCAGCGAAACTACATTGCCTTGACTGTCACAATCCACATTGTGCTGCCTGGATAGCTCTACGTTGTGGGGGTTGTAAAAGAACTTTTTGGATAGAACAATCATTATTACGGGATTTGTGGTGTCATACTTGTGAACACGAGCATACGTGGGGAAAAAGCTGGCAAGATGAATTAAGGAGACAAACGGGGCAAAACGCATATATAGCTTTAAATCTTTATGAGTCTCCTGAACAGAAGGTTCTTGCTTATTATCGATGGGAAATACAATGTATTGTAAATAGAATTAAGGTTCAAAGTAAATCACGTATAGTTTCTATAAGGTGTAGGAAATTAGTGCCTTTAACACAGCATTCAGTTGTAGGACCCTTCCAAGGGGATCCTGATAGAGCATTAGATTGCTGCATTGATAAGTTGCAAAAATTAAGTTTGAAAGGGACAGGACCAGTGAAATTAGGAGCAGCAAGATTGAAGACTGATAAGAAAAAGAAGGCAAAAAGGGGAACGGTCTCATTTGAATAGGGGTATCAGTGATTGCTAATTAATTTTCTATGATTAGAACAATTTTACTGTTGTGGGACCCTCGGGAGGATATAGTTGTTGAGGAGGATAACGAACAAGAACTACGATTACGAAATAAGATACACCTTGTGTTAAAGAAAGACCTTGAGCTGTTAGCCTCATATAGTAAAAAGGCTGAAGAGGCTTTGCGATCACCACCATTGAATTGGTTGCTTTGGGTTGAAGAAACACAATTTTATACTGGTCCTTACTTACATTCGCTTCCTTGTTATGTTTGCAAAAAGGATAAAGATAAATGCTATGCATGGGTAGCTTTGCATTGTGCAGATTGTAATCAGGTTTATTGGTATTCACAGAAGTCATTAGGATATTTATGGTGTACATCTTGTTTTGGAAAGTGGATTCGAAATCATATCTGGGTTAGAGCTCTTGAACAAAGTACTGGCCTGCCAGGACGGACAGGATTACAGCTCTTTGAGAGTGCAGAACAAGTGGTTATAGCATACCTTAGGTAGAAGTTACAGGAAAACCTTAGAATATTTGAAATTACTAAAGCCTCACGCATCATAGCAGCTCGCTGCAAAGCTGATTTGCCTTCAAACTTACCTCGTGCTATACTTGTGAGCAAGGATGCTGATTTAGAATTAGATCAGTATATTCAAGAATTGACTCAGCCTTACAATAGACAATCTAGCAAACCAGGGAAAAGACAGCGAAGAAAAAAAAAAAAAAAAAAAAAAAAAAAAAAAACAACGTAAGCAGAAGGAAGAAAAGGAGAAGCAAAGCAAGCAGAAAGAAAAATGAGGTTTGTTTTTGTTATACTGCTCAATGCTGTAGCAAGTGAAGCAGTAGGAGTAACACACTTTAGTCAACCAAGGGAAAATTTATGGGTAACGCTTGCTAATCAAACTAACCAATCATCACTTTGTCTTAGTCTTGGAGGAGTCACTAACCCATTTCGAACATGCCTGGTGGGACTTCCGGTGTGGTCTCCTGGAGAATTTTGTAGTTTGATAAACAATCAAACCTTATGTATGTCTAACATGTCAAACATCACATTGCCGGTGCAACAAGGGTACACTGCAGGTCAGAGTGATGGCTATCGTCAATGCTTACTAATCCAATCACTTAACACCTCTTTGCACTCTCCTCCTGAAGAACTGGATCTTTTTGGAAGTACAAATGCCAGCATATCTAACACTACAGCTGGTGGATGGTTTAGCTTCAAACTTTTGGGTGCTCAGAATTTAAACCAACCTAAAGAAACATGGGCCACCCTAGATTCATCCCTGAATGTGAGTGAATTCTCTCCACAGCATTACAGTCAATGTAACGGCACAAATATCACAGCACCAATGAAATTAGCCACAGGAATATTTTTGATTTGTGGAGACAGGGCATGGAATGGTATACCAGCTAAACCACAGGGTGGACCCTGTTTTTTGGGAAAATTGTCACTGTTTCATCCTAATGTGTCCTTGCTAATGCAGCTGAGTCAAAATTCAAACAGGAAAAAACGTAGCATACATGACTTAGACTGCAGCAAGATAGGAGATCCATGGTTTTGGGGCACATTCAAACAGGTGGTGGTTTCAACTATCTTACCAGGAGGATCTGCCAATAAAGCCATGAATTTAGCAAAACAATTAGGATGCTGGGCAAGGGATGAGCTGAACAAGACATCACAAATTCTAGACATGTTATTAACTGCAGATGTGCAAAGTGTTAACCATGCTGTTTTGCAAAATAGAGCTGCTGTAGATTTTTTGCTCTTAGCACAAGGCCATGGATGTGAAGAGTTTGAGGGAATGTGTTGCATGAATCTGTCTGATCATTCAGTGTCCATTCACACTAAGATAAAAGAATTACAACAGGGACTTCACAAACTTAAGGAAGAAGACGGTTTAGGAATTGACGAATGGCTTAAAGGCTTGGGACTCGGACCGTGGCTGAGGAACCTTGTGATCTATGCTATAGGACTGCTGGGTGTAATCTTACTGTTTTTGCTTATTTTGCCTTGTATCTTTAACTGTATTCAAAACATGGTCAGCCGTACAAAAGCAAAAACATGGCAAACTAATCTCCTTGCACAAGAAGAAAACGGGGGAAATGTGGAGAGTATTATTAATAATTGGTTAGCTGAGAAAGGCCACACTGATATAATGCCACTGGTTTAGCTGAAGGAGAAAAGTCAGCAGTCAGCAAGCTGAAAGGAAGAGTCAGCAGTGACCTTGCTGCAACATGAGGATAGGGAGTTGAGATTAGTCCTGAATACATCCTAAGAATATGTAGAAAGTATCAAAAGTAGAACCATAGGAATGTAGAAGTAGGCGTAGGTGCTGATATGTAACTGACCAATCCTGAGCTCAACTTTTGCAATATGTATGAAGCTCATTATTAACTGTATTCAACCCGCCATACTGATCAATAAAATCGAGCCTGTGATGATCAAATTGATGTCCTGGTTCCCTTCCGCCGACAAGCAAGATATTAGGAAGGTTAAAGCTTAAGAATGGAGCTCTGTGTGTTGTGTTTTAAGGCTTACAAGCAGGTATTGTATTCGAAATAAGCAAGCATTGTTTTAAGCAAAGGTACGTGTGCTTATGGTGTGTGAAAAATTGTAAAAGTTTAGTAGTAATAAAATGGTTCTAAAAATAGTAATACAATTAGAGTAATAATAATTTGGACAATTTGAATTAGGACAATACAAGACAACAAATACAAAGAGTTACGGACCTCTGGGTACCTTTTTCTGGGCAGCATGAGCCCAAAAAAGGACCCTCGCTAACAAAGATTAACCCTTAAAAACAATAGCCCATTGCATATTCATGCACTTCATACATGATGCATAAATTCCATTCAAACACAGGATTCTGTCTGGTCAGTGTCAGCTTCTTCCTCTGAATCCTAACAGCACCTTCGAGGCAGGAAGAAGTTCGTTTCTTCTGGTAAGAGAGCAATAAATTATTTTTCTCTGAAAGATTCAGGTGTCCTGTGGCTGCTATCTCGCTGGAAGTCCTTTCTTTAAAAAAGTATCCTACGTGGCATCGTTTCTATTTTAACAATTTTTATAACCTAAAACTATATTTAACATGGTACTTAAGAGAATTAATACAGCATTACTTTCTAACACAACACATATAATATTCATTTAATATTTGCGAAAAGCCAATCATAAAATACAGGCATTTTCACATTTACCATATGTATTTTGGTGTATTGATTAGTAGTGCTGTGTTAACAGTTTAATAATAAATGTAGTCTTGTAATTAAAAGGTAACTTTTGTAGTTAAAAGAAGAACTATGTCAGTGAGGTTTTTTTAAAGGAAGGAATGAGGCACTCACATCAGATAGCAGCCACAGGACACCTGAATCTTTCAGAAAAAAAGAATTTTTTGCTCTCTTACCAGAAGAAACGAACTTCTTCCCGCCTCAAAGGGGCTGTTAGGATTAGAAGGAAGAAGTTGATGATGGCCAGACAGAATCCTGTGTTTGAATGGAATTTATGCATCATGTATGAGGTGTATGAATATGCAACGGGTTATTGTTTTTAAGGGTTAATCTTTGTTAACCGGCGCCCTTTTTCCGGCTCGTGCTGCCCAGAAAAAGGTACCCGGACATCCATAATTCTTTGTATTTGTTGTCTCGTATTGTTCTAATTCAAATTGTCCAAATTATTATTACTCTAATTGTATTACTGTTTTTAGAACCATTTTATTACTATTAAACTTTTAAAATTTTAAAAACAAGTGATTGGCGTTTTTCACAGGAGTTGAGTCCCAAATATATTTTTGTGTCGCTGAGAGAGGTATTTTTAATTTATTTGATGAAGGGGGTACTTTTGGATCTCTCAGGAGTGCAAAGGGGAGCAGGGGAAGCGCTGAGTGCCTAGAGTGGGGGGATGCTGGAGAAAGGGGACCCTGGAACACCTGATGTAAAATTTCAATAGCGAATGTGAATTTTACTTCTATACCTTTTATTTTAAAGCAAGCACGCAGCGCTGGGTGGCTGGGGAGTCACTGCTCCACTCATAGCACACACAGTTCAGTAAATTATATATACCGTTTTTAAGCCTACAAAGCATTTTCCAATATGCTTGGTTAGTCCAAATTAGCAAATATCAATAAGCTGGGAGCAGTAATTTCACAATATTTCTAGGTGGTCATTGATTGCTATCCTTCTTGTGATTGTCTGGAGGGAGGCCTTGCACTGGTGTCTGCTACATGATTTGTCAAGTGCATCAAGCTTTTTATTATACATAAGCTTTTAATTGCTTTGTTACAATATCTCTTAGCTTTACCCCAACTTCCTCTATTTTATTCTAAGCATCAGTCGTCTTGCTGCCTCATCTCTTTTGCTCTACTATACTTCTTTGATTTTGATGCTTTATTTGTCTATTTGGTCAGAAAGTTTCAAAACCTTTCTTTGTGTCTTGTTTTGGACACAGCAGATAGAAGCATTTGCTGTTTCCGTTCCCAATTGGCACGTGTCACAAAAACAATTTCCACAGAATCAGGGGAGGGTGAGCCCTGGGACCCCCAAAACCCCCTCAGCATGCCTGAGCAGGACCCGGGAGAGGGGGAATGCCCAGGACCCACAGGCCCCCCATCAGCTGTGAGAAGAGGGACCCCCATAAGCCCAAAATAAGGACACTGGAAACGGGGCACTCCTGGGAGAGGTTTTTGGAATTCTTGATTTTTGGAGGTATTTCTGGCCACCAGACACTCAGTGACTTCTAGAGATGGACTTGGCCAGTGGGACCTTCAAAGCCAATGTCCTGGCTTAGGGCAATTTTGGGAGGAAAAACTCTAAAGGTGTTTCCTGTAGAAGAGCAAAGTCAAGTGGCCCCTCCTCCAGCTGGTTCTGGAAAAGTATTTTCTTTGAGAGAAGTGGAAAAAACTGTTTATTGATCAGGCAAAGCACTCACCAGCCCCAAAAATGAACAGTATTAAACAATAAAATCTCTTGCTGCTCCAAAAGAGATGACAAACTCACAAAGTCCCTCCGTGAGCTGTAGCATGGCTTGCTCAGTCTCTTATCAGTCTCTTATCAGTCTCTCTGGTGCTGGAAATGCCGTGGCCCAGCCCCGGTGGGGCACAGGTGTGAGCACCTGGTGCTCTTCTGGGTGTTCAATCCAGAGCAGGTTTAGACAGGTCCAAAGAAAAGGATAAACCAAAAACCACAGTCCAGGGAGCTTCTCTTCCTCTGCTAGCTCAAACTGACTAACAGCAAAGGAGGGCTCTGTCCCGCTGTCTGTCCATCTGCAGACAAGAGAGGAGCAGGAATGTGGAGGAGTGAGAGAGGTTCTGAAAACAAACTCCGTGCTTCTTCTTCCTCCCTCTCTGCTCTCAGAACCAGTGTTAAAGGTGCAAAGCTTATTTCAGACAAATGGGGATACGAGCATCATAATTTCACCCCTGGGACCCCCAAAAGACCCTCAGCCTCTGTAAGCAGGACCCGGGAGAGGGGGAATGCCCAGGCCCCACAGCCCCCCCAGCAGCTCTGAGAAGAGGGACCCCCATAAGCCCAAAGTGAGGACACTGGAAACAGGGAACTCCTGGGAGAGGTTTTTGGACTCCTTGATTTTTGGAGGTATTTCTGGCCACCAGACGTCCGGTGACTTCTAGAGATGGACTTGGCCAGTGGGACCTCCGAAGGCAATGCACTCACATCTTGTTTTTCCCCCAAATCAGGATTTCCCATTCCCAAACCTCATCTGGATGGAGAAGGCTGTGAGGAAGAGGAAGATGCCCCAGGGCACTGAGGCAGGTGAGAAGGAAGTCAGTGCCCCTTTTCCCCTCTGTCCTGCTCCGTCTCCCAGCCCAGCACGGCCCCAGCTGCAGCACAGCCCCACTGCTGATGCTGTCCAGCCAGGGATGCACTGGGGGGATCTCCTTCCCCTTCCCTGTGGCACGGAGGCAAATCCCAGCCTCTCCTTGTCCTTCCTCCCCCAGGGAAGGAGCTGAGGATGGAGACCAGGGAGGACAAATCCTCACAGCAGAACCTGGTGGAAGAGGCCATTTTGAGCGGCTCCAGGGCACAGGAATCCACTGGGGAGGAAAAGCCCCGGAGATCCCTCAAGAGGAGGGGCTGCAAACCCAGCCCAGGGTGCTCCGAGGAGGAGAGACTCAGCCTGTGCCTGGAAGGCAGCCAGAGATCTGGCCAGAGCGCTGAAGTGGTGGTCCATCAGCAGCTTGATGATGGCAAGAAGCCCCACCAGTGCTTGGAATGTGGGAAGAGTTTCGGCAGGAGCGACCACCTGCTCATCCACCAGAGGACCCACACCGGGGAACGGCCCTATGAGTGTAGGGAATGTGGGAAGAGCTTCAGGATCAGCTCCCACCTGACTGTCCACCAGAGGATCCACACCAATGAACGGCCCCACAAGTGTGGGGAATGTGGGAAGAGCTTCAGGATCAACTCCAACCTGATCGCCCACCAGAGGATCCACACCAATGAACGGCCCTATAAATGTGGAGAATGTGGGAAGGGCTTCAGGAGGAGCTCCAGCTTGAAACTCCACCAGATGATCCACACTGGGATACGACCCTTTGTGTGTGGGGAGTGTGGGAAGGGCTTCCGTGACAGCTGCCGCCTGATCATCCACCAGACAATGCACACTGGGGAGTGCCCCTACACGTGCTCAGAGTGTGGGAAGAGCTTCATTGAGAACTCCAGCCTGATTCTGCACCAGAGGATCCACACTGGGGAGAGGCCCTACAAGTGCAGGGAATGTGGGAAAAGCTTTAGGCAGAGCTGCCATCTGAATGCCCACCAGAGGATCCACACTGGGGAGAGGCCCTACAAGTGCAGGGAATGTGGGAAAAGCTTCATCGACCCCTCCGGCCTGAGTGTCCACCAGAGGATCCACACTGGGGAGAGGCCTTACAGGTGTGGGGAATGTGGGAAAAGCTTCAGTCAGAGCACTAGGCTGATTCTGCACCAGACGATCCACACCAGGGAGAGGCCTTACAGGTGTGGGGAATGTGGGAAATGCTTCAGGCAGAACTCTAGGCTGATTGCCCACCAGAGAATCCACACTGGGGAGAGATCCGATGAGTGTTCTGAGTGTCAGAGCCGATACCGTCTCCTCAAGCATCAGCAGATTCACACAGAATAGAGGCCCTTCTGCTGCCCTGACTGCAGGAAGGGCTTTTAGAAAAACTGCACTCTCATCACCCACCAGTGGATCCACACTGGGGAGAGGCCTAACAGTGTCCCAAGTGTGGGAAGAACTTCTCCCAGAACTCTGCTGTGACCCAACACCAAGGGAGGCAGCAGTAAGGGATGCCCAACAAGTGCCCTGTGTGCAGGAAGAGTGTTGCCTTGATTTTTAAAGATTTTCTGAGCCTTCTAATGTTTACATTCTTGTAGCAAACTTTCTCAAACACTTTCTGTAAATAACTTCTTGTTTGGCATTCTTTCATAGAAGAAGAAAAATATGATGGACTGTTAGTTTGTCCAGTGTCATTGGAGAGGTGGCACTTTCACCCTCCAATCCACGGTCGCTTTTAGAAAACTGTAAATGTTGGAGTCAGGAAATAAACTTCCCTTTTCTTCCCCTTGAGAGCAGCAGTGTGTGCGCTCGTGTTGTTTTGTGTCCTACAGTGACAGGAAGAGCTTTGAGTGCTGCTTCAACTCCATCCCCCATTGGGGACCCCCACTGGATGGTCCACAGTGACCCTCGCTGGGCGGAGACTTGGTCATCCATGATCCTGGTGATCCATGTTGGGAAGACACCTGGCTGGTGGTCCCCACATCTTCCTGGCTCTCCTTGGGCACTTGGACATGGCCAGAGAAAAATCCATTGGGATGCAAACAGACATCAGAATTTCATAGTGGACAGCACAGTTTTTTACTTTCGACCCCAAAACAGTCTCACCTTTTGTATCCAGTCATTGCTTCGAGTGGCATCCAGAATTCCAAATGGTGTTGGAGGTCTTTTCCAACCTGAATCATTCCATGATTCTAATTCTCTCTGGCCCACCAGCATCTTCCACAGCCAAATGGTGATTGACTGGGGCAAAACCCAGGATTTTGGAGACAATGGAGTGGAAATCTTTCTAGAAAAGGTCCTTTCTACCCGCCCAGGCACACGGATACTCAGCCAGCATGGACACATAAATGCTTTTATTTTGGCCTTTATTTTCTTTCATTTTTCATTATCCTTCACCCAACATTGGGGTAAATATAAAGACATTCAACTAAGACATGGATGGTGACATTGTGGGACTTGGGTGGGGACATGGTAGGGATGGGGACAAGGACCTGGGTGGGGATGTGGTGGGGATGTGGACAAGGACCTGGGTGGGGATGTGGTGGGGATGTGGACAAGGACCTGGGTGGGGATATGGTGGGGATGGGGACAAGGACATGGCTGTGGATGGCGATATTGGGCATGGGGGGTGTCACAGATAGAGATGGTGACATGGGGCTCTATGGCCATGGATGAGGAAATGGGGGACATGGCCATGGATGGTGACACAAGTGGCCTGGAGACAAGTCCATGGGTTGACATGTCCATGCCATGGGGTGTCCCATGGCCAAGGACAACACATCCCCACCACCACCATGATACTGTCCCTTTCATGCTGCCATTTATTCCCTGCTCCTCCCCATTGTCACCCCACTGTGAACCCAGCCAGGGACAGGGGTGACATTTGGGGACACTCCTGTCCCCACTCCAGCACATACCTGGGGCCAGCAGAGAAGGGGATGAAGGACGACGGGGACCGTTCCTTGCTGTTTTCCAGACTGAACCTCAGAGGACTGAACACCTGGGGTGACACCAACACAGTCACACCGAGGGGACACAGCTGTCACCACCATGGTGACAGGGACACCTCATAGGGTGGCCCTACCTCACGCTTGGGCCAGAGGTCTGGGTTGTGGTGGGTCCCATAGATGCTCATCAGGCAGATGACCCCTGCTGGGATGGGAATGGCCACTTTAGGGACAGCAGATGAGGATGGGTGGTGACACTGGGGACACCCTGGCCATGCCATACCCTTGGGGATGACACGGCCATCGCGCAGGGGGATGTCCTCGGTGCAGCGCCAGGACACAGCAGTGACAGGAGGGTGCAGCCGCAGGCTCTCCTTGATGCATATGGTGGTGAAGGGCAGCTGGGACAGGTCGTCCCTGGGGACAAGCGGGGCTGGCATCGTGTCCCCAAGCCACATGACCGGGGTGGCCCTGGGGACATCTCACCATTCAATGTCTGCAGTGTCCCGGCCAGCCAGGAGCTCCTGTACCTGCTGGCGGCATCGCTCCTGGTGCTCAGGATGGCCGGCCAGGTTGTAGAAGAGCCATGCCAGGCCACTGGCCGTGGTGTCATGGCCTGTGGGGACACTGGGTGAGTGAGGGGACACTGGAGTGGCTCCTCCCCAGTGGCACCTGGGAGCTCGTGCTCACCCTCAAACATGAAGGTGTCAGCCTCAGCCGCGATGTCCTCGTCCGACAGGGTGCGGCCATTCTCGTCCTGCAGAGGCAAGATGAGCCACGGGCCACTGGGGCCACCAGTCTGTGGGCCACCTGGGGCCAAATCCCATCCATGGCCACCACCCTATGGCACCACCATCCCACTGGCCACCAGCTCTATGGTCAATGCTGCCCATGGCCACCACTGTTCCCCTGTAGCCACCAGTCTATGTCCAAGCCTCCCATGGCCACCAGCATCCTACTGGCCTCTATGGTCAATCCTTCCATGGCCACCACCACTCTTTTGACCACTTTCATGCCCCATGGCCACCACCCCAGCCCCACCTTGGTGAGCAGCAGGATGTACTCGCTGGGCTGCCTGTACCAGGGACCATGTGGGGACACTGTGGCCACCAGCATGGATGAAAGCAGGACCATTGGGGCCACCAGAATGGCCAGCAGGGACAGGGAATGGACAGGATGGCCAGTGGGGACCATGGCAGAGCCAGCACAGCCACCAGGATGGCCAGCAGGGACAATGGTAGGGCCACCAGGATGGTGTCATGATCCGCTCGTACAAGCGAGGGTCATGATGGTTTGTTAACTGATCTGAGTGCAAAAGCAACACGGAAGGGGATTTTGGTATTAATCAAAACAAATGCACCTCTTGTTGAGTGCCCACAGCAGATGTGATGGAAGGATTAGAAAGGAGAATAAAGGAGAGAGAGAGAGAGAGAGAGAAAGAGGGGAGGAATAGCTGCCAGTGGAGAGATGAAACCCTCGTGATCCAGCCAACAGATCCGTCTTGTCACGTCAGGGAGAATCTCAAAGTCTTGGTTCTGTTATAGTCCTCCACCAAGGGGGGGAGCAGGTAAGTCTATTGAAAGCACCGAGAGGGAACAGGTGAGTTTACAGACAGTCCATGTTCTCAGCAGTGAGTGAGACCAATTGTTTTCTTGGTCCAGGGAACACACCTGCAGGCAACACTTGGCAAACATCTGGCTTCAGTTCGGCCAGCCCCCTGTGTTAGAGTTATAGGGGTCTCAGTCTCAGCCCTTGGGAGGGGGCTTCAGTCTCCGTCACAGCGGTCGTGAGGCAGTTGAGGGAAACCTCAGAGTGTCTCTTACAGATGATCAGTGGGGACAGGTGTCAATCACTCCTGGCCGTGGGTCTCATAGCTGAAGATGCACTTCTGGAGCGTGTCCAGGGTGAGGAGGCTCAGGGGCTGCAGCTCCTCCAACTCCACCGGCCCCCACCAGCTGCCACTGCTGCTGCTGCCCACTTGGCCTGCGGGGAAGGGCTGGGTTGGGGAGGGAACAGGGAGGGGATCAGGGACATGGGATAAATTTGGGGGTGGGACAGGGGTGGGAGAGGGGGAGGAGTTGAAGAGAAGGTGTGGAACAGGAATGTGGTGATAAATGAGGGGTGGGGTTGGGGTTTGGGGGCAGCTTTCAGTTTGGGGTATGGGACAGTACAGAATTTGGGTACAGGACGGGGCTCGGGGTGCAGGACAGGACTCAGGATGCAGCAGTGGGTGCAGGACAGAATTTTGGGTGCAGGACTGTCCTATGGTGACGTTATGATGCCTGCATCCCCATCCATGTGTTCTGTTTATGCTGGATATTATGTTCTGTGCCTTCAAGACTGGCTCTGAAGAGCGAAGTTTTGTTTTGGTTTTGTTATCAGCCGCTCCCCCACGGCTGGTGGGACACAGAGACAGGGCAGTGCATGGTGCTGCTTTTGCTTTTTGCTTGGCTTTTTGCTTTGCTCTTGCTTTTGTTTCTGCTCATTACTTAGTTTGGCTAAGCACTCCGAATTTTTCCCTGGACTGTTTTTCCTTTCTCTTTTTTGGAACCACTCAAACCTGCTCCGGACTGGGACCTGGGAAACACTGAGAGTTTGCACCTTGTGGCTGCAGCAGCTGCCCCAGCACCGGAGGGACTGATAACAGAGCGACCACTCCCAAGAGAGACTTTCTGAATTTGTCATCTTTTTCAGAGTGGTGAAAGAGTGTTGTCACCTGGTATTGTTCATTTTGTGTGCTGGGGGTGCTTTGCCTGTTAAATAAACAGGTTCTTTCCACTTCTCTCCAGGGAATCCTTCCTGACCCAGTTGTGGGGAGGGGCAATGTGCGTTTGCTTTCTGGAGGAGCCCCTTTGGAGGTTTTCTCCCAAATTTGCCCTAAACCAGGACAAAATTTGGTGCCCAACGTGTGGGGCTTGAGAGAGAGTGGAAAAAACCCTGTTCTGACTGCATTTTGGTTGCCATTACTCTGTGTTGGTATAAAGCAGTTAATGGCCATGTTTTTTGAATTCATAATGTCTCTTGGGGTGGAGGCTTGCATGCATTTCTGGTCCCTAGGTGCAGAGGATCATTAATGGGACATCACACCATGATTAATATGATAAGGGAAACCAATTTATTACAAAAAGCAAGCCATATTTATGCTGTTCTCTATTGTTCACCCCTCAAGCTGATACATGATTGGTTAAATCCTTTTTACGCACGCATTTTGATATTTCAGTTAATTTTAGTTAGTCTTTCTTCTTCATGCATCTCGCTGTGGTTTTCTTGTCTGCCTTTGCATCCTGAACCGTCTGCTGCTGAGCGTGTTCTCCTTCTTTTGTGTCCTTCAAGGGCATGGTGACCTCACTCAGGTTCTATGAAGGCTGGATTGTGAACATGTTACATATGTCCATTGTCCTCCAAAAAACCCTCAGCACTCCTCCCGGTGCTTTCTGGTCATTCAAGTGCCCTTCAGCTGACTGGTTTCATGCTTTGAGCTTCAGGGAATTGCCCAATCTTTCTGAAGCTGAAATAAATATCATATTAGTCAACATCTTAATTGTGTTTATATCTCACAGAATTGCCTTTTCTTTTGCCTTTGTCTAAAACTGTTCCTGTGCGGAAATCTCTGGGGGATGGTGGACATGTCAGATGCTGCTGGGACATCCCAGAGCACTTGGACCTTGGCTCTGCACAGGAGAGCTCTTCATCCCCTTTCTCTCTTTTCCTCCCTCTGGGCATGGAGGGAGCTCCTGACTTCAGTGTGTGACTCGTGTGTGCAAAGAGCAAATCTGGGCAGAATTGGGGCAGGGAGGGTTTGGGGGGACCTTGGGATCTGTGCTGGGCACAGAAGGTGCTTTCCATTGCTCTGAGGCTGTCTGCTGTGGAAAGTGGATTTAATATCCAGCAGAGGAATGACTTTTGCATTTGATGGAACTGTGCCTTCCCTTGGCTTTGTTGGCTGAAAAGATACAGAGAAGCACACACACAGTTACCAACTCCTGGATTCCAGCACTGTTCAGGTGGAAATTCCAAGAAGAGGTAGGGTCAAGATGTGTGCTTGCCTTGTGGTCAGCCTTCAATACCCCTTGGTCTCTCTGGGCCCTTCCCCCAGGTGGGCCTTGGGCTCATTTGGTCCCTCAGGAGCTGGGCTGGGGCTGCAGAGGTGGCTGTGGAGCATTGCCTGTGCTGTGCCAGGGACTGGCAGCCACTGCTGGGCTGGGATAGAGGCTCTGGGGGAATTGGGGCTCCAGGGCAGGGCAAGGCTGGACCTGCCCCTTCCTCCCCCCCACACAAAATGTTTAGAGCCAACAATCTCCTCCAGTCTGTCACAACAGGGAATGCTGGAAGTGAAATCCCAGTTGTGGCCATGGGCACCTGGCTGAGAAGGACAGTTTTGTTCCATAGGAAGGAAAGCACAGAGCCTCAGTGTTTGGAAGGCAGGTGAGAGTCTCGCTAGGCCAAGGCCAGCCAGACTTGTCAGGAATGGCAGATTTTTTTTGGGAGCAGTCTTTGGATTTAGGGAATTCTGGAGGTGGAAGACCAATCTCAGCCATGCATGCCTGGAGAAGTAGGACAGTTCTTTCTCATAGGGAGGAAGGCACGGAGCCTTCCCCAGTGTTTTGGGGACAGATGGGAGGTGACTCTCCTGAAAACATTCCCTGCCACACTTGTCCTGGCAATATTCCTATGGGAAAAATTTGGAGTTGAAATCCCAGTTCTGGCCATGAGTAATTAGAAGAGATTGACAGTTCCTTTCCTAGCAAGGAAAGCACAGAGCCGCAGTGCTCCAGGAGCTGATGAAAGGCAGCCTTTGACATTCCAACATCAGCCAGAGCTGTCCAGTGGCCCCTGGGAGGCCAAGCCAGCCAGGCCTGTTCCATGTTCCCTCAGTTCCATGAGACCCAATGGTCCCTTGCTTCCATGTGTCCCTGAGGTGCCATAATGCCCCCTTGGTGACACGAGGCCCTGAAGGGTCCCAATGGTCTCCATGGTTCCATCAGGCCCCACAGAACCATAATGGTCTCTGGGTTCCATGAAGCCCCGCTGTGTCACCAAGGCCCCTTGGTTCCATGGGCTCCAGGGGTGCCACAATGATCCCCTTGGTTCCATGAGGTTCCATAGTGCCACCACGGAGTCCTTGGACCTGCTGGGACTCTCGGTGTGTTCCCAGACACCCCCAGCATGGTTACAGACGCTCCCAGTATATCCCAGTTGCCTTCAGCATACTCACAGTCATTCCCAGTCACATCCACTTGGCCCAGTAAGATTCCACTTTCCACCAGTATGATCCCAGTCACTCCCAGTGAAGGGAACGGACCGGGATGGACTGGGACAGGCTGGGATGGACTGGGACACCGGGATACACCAGGCAAGATACACTGGGATACACCAGGATAAACTGGGATACACTGGGATACACCGGGACACACTGGGATACACTGGGACACACTGGGATATACTGGGATACACCGGGACATACCAAGACACACCAGGATACTCCAGGATACACCAGGACACCCTGGGATTCACCGTGCCCAGCACTGGGACCCACTGGGAGCAGGATCAGAGCACACTGGGACTCAGCAGGGCCAGAACTGGGGCAAAAGGGATCACAGTGGGACCCACTGGGATATACTGGGAGTGACTGCAACCATACTGGGGATGACTGGGAACACACTGAGAGTGACTGGAGTCACTGAGTCTACATTGGGGGCAACTGGGAAGACTGGGATCACAGTGGATTCCTACCGGGGTCATACTGGGAGTGACTGGGTCTGTGCTAGGGTGTCGTGGTTTTGGTTTGCTAATATAAGATCTCTTTAATTTTGAGATTTTTTTTGGCTAATGCACTAAAGAATGTGGTGGGTTTGGTGTTGGTTTATTACTAATACACTTATTTTTGGTTGTGAGATAGGATTAGGAGAAAGGTAAAGCAGGCTCAAAACTTTAAAAGGGTAGAAAGAAAAATTTTAATAATAGTAAGTAAAAAGAAAAAAAAAGGTAGTAAGAATCAAAGCAAACTTTTTAGAATACTTCTCCCCACAACTTTTTCTTTCTCACTGACAATGTAAAGAAACTAAACTTAAGATTTCTAGTCAGTTTACTACCTCTCAAAGAGTCTTTTTTTAGTTCACTTAGGGAGAGAAGTCCCTCTTGATAAAGTTATGGAGACTTTTCTACAAAAGGAAAAAAACAGTTTTCTCGTGGTTCTCAATTTTGTCATGAATAACAACTGCCAGGGGAACCTTGCTATCGTAAAATCTTTCTTATTTCTACAAACCTTCCCACAGCTTGGAGACGGGCTATGTTGATTGATGGGGTATTGTTTTAAAGATGAGCTGTTCAAAGGCAAAAGTTCTCATTATCTATCTCTAAAATCATCTTCATCTCTGGGAGCACAGATCTTCATTTTTAGAAGCACAAGACTGTGCTCTTTCTTTGTGCAAACTTCTCATGAGATTACAGCTATTTCAACATCTGCTTACTTTAACATAGAAGCCTTTACCTAATATCAATTCAAACACTTTCATTTCCTTATAGTTTTATGTTTTATAAGGGAAAAGAGTCTTTTCTTTATAGCTTACAAGAGGATTTCAGCTCTAAAAACAAAGCATCTTCTCCCCCTCCCATCTGGGACTTACTTACCTTCTTCTTTATTACCTTTAATATCTTCATCTTGTTTTTAATATACTTGCATGTTGTTCTTTTCTCTCACTCAGAAGAAGACTGAAGCACTGAAAAAGTTAACATCACGCCTGAGTTTACCTAACCCACCAATAACTACTAACAGAAAGCTGTGGCTCAGTTGTGTTCAGATCAGCTTTGTAGTTAGTGTTTAGTTTTCTACGCCAGCCACAGAAGTCTCTGGTCTCAGCCAGGCTAAGAAGAAGAAGAAGCAGCAGCCTGACAGCGAGATCTTCGCAGCCACAGCCAGCCCTGCTCTGGCTAAAGCTCCGCAGCCTCCCCTGTCTCCTTGCCCGGCAGCTGCTGAAGCCCAGCCCGGCCAAACCAGAGCCCATGGAGAGAGAAGCCAGCAAGCAGCCCAGGAAATAGAAAAGAAGCCCAGCCTGCAGCAAGACGGCCCAGCCCAGCCCAGACACAGGGCTGAAGCCCAAACCGAAACCCAGCACCTCCCTGCCGACCAACAAAGAAAAGAAAAGTTTCTGAATTTTTTGGTCTTTACCATGTGTGTTTCACAAAAGCGTGTCTAGCTTTTCAGCAGCTCAACAGACTGTCAGATACACAAAAAACTTTGCATCACTTCCCTACATTTCCTCCCATTCCCAAACATAACACAGGGGCCACTGGGAACAACTGGGATCAGACTGGGAGCAACTGGGAGCAGCTAGGACCAAGCTGGGAGCAACTGGGATCATCATGGCATCAGAGTAGGATCATACTGGGAGGGACTGGGTCTGTGCTAGAGGCAACTGGGATCACACTGGGAGGAAATGGGGACATGCTGGGGACCAATGGGATCATACTGGGAGCAACTGGCACCACACTGAGGGTGACTGGGATCCTTCTGGAATCATACTGGAAGTGACTAGGGGCAGGCTGAGGGCAATTGGGACCATGTTGGGGCAACTGGGATATACAGGAAATGACTGGAATCATGCTGGAGGTGACTGGGAGTGGCTGTGAGCAAATGGAATCATACCGGAAGCTACTGGGAGCAACTGGGAGTGAGTGGAAACACATTAGGGACAACTGGGATGTACTGGGAGAGACCAGGAGTGACTGGAATCACAAAAGAACCATAAAGGAAGTCACTGGAATAATACTGGGAGTATCTGGGATTGACTGGAATCCTACTGGGCGTGGCTGGAATCCTACTGGGTGACTTGGAGTGACTGGGACCATACTGGGGGCAAATGGCACTGTACTGAGAGTGACTGGGTTCATCCTGGAATCATACTGGGAAGGACTGGAACCATACTGGGAGTGTCTGGAACTATAGTAGGGCTGAATGGGAACACCTGGGATCATACTGGGAGTGACTGGGATGATACTGGGATCACACTGAGTGTAACTGGAAGTGACTGGGACCATCCTGGGGGTGACTGGGAGCCACAGGGCCCATGCTGGGAGTGACCTGGGGGGAACTGGGGGAACTGGCCCGGCTGGGGCTCAGGGTTGTTCTCCCCCAGGGCTGCCCTGGCTCCTGCTGCCACCCTGGGCCCACAGAGCCGAGGGACAGGGGACAGCTGAGGGACAGGAGACAGGGGCAGGGACGTGGAGAGGTAGAAGGGAGTTCCAGGGGGTCCTTGAGCCCAGGAAAGGGGAGTCCAGGGTTTCCCAAAAAGGGGGGACAAGGGTGGGGACACCAGGGATGTTCGAGAACGAGGAGTTCAGGGGGTCTCTGGTTTTGCACACAGCTGGGGCTGGGGGCTGGGAAAGGCAGGAATGAGGGACCAAGGCATTCCAGGGCATCCCAGGGTCAAGCCAATGGCCAGTCTGGAGGCTGGGAGCCATGGGATGGCCGGGAAAAGGGGAGCAGAGAGCCCTGATGTCCAGGAATGGGGTGTGAAAAATGCATGTATTTTATGATTGGCTTTTCACAAATATTAAAATGAATATTATATGTGTTGTATTAGAAAGCAATGCTGTATTAATTTTCTTAAGTACTGTGTTAAATATAGTTTTAGGTTATAAAAATTGTTAAAATAGAACTATGCTATGTAAGATGCTTTGTTTAAAAGAAAGGACACTTGCAGCGAGATAACTTGCAGCCACAGGACACCTAGATCTTTCAGAGAAAAAGAATTTACGGCCTTCTTATCAGAAGAAACAAACTTCTTCCCACCTTGGAGGTGCTATTAGGATTAGAGGGAAGAAGTTGACACTGGTCAGACAGAATCCTGTGTTTGAATGGAATTTATGCATCATGTATGAAGTGTATGAATATGCAACGGGCTGTTGTTTTTAAGGGTTAATCCTTTGTTACCAGGGGTCCTTTTTTGGGCCCGTGATGCCCAGAAAAAGGTACCTGGACGTCCATAACTCTTTGTTTTTGTTGTCTCATATTGTCTTAATTCAATTTGTCCAAATTGTTATTACTCTAATTGTGTTACTATATAACCATCTTATTACTATTAAACTTTAAAAATTTTAAAAACAAGTGATTGGCGTTTTTCACAATTTGGTAGCAGAGGATGGTTACTAACTCCTCGCTGCCGGTGCTTTGGGAGAGTCAGAGTGGGGAAGGCGCGCCCTGCCCTCTTTGGCAGCCTCGCTCTGCTTCCCCTGAAGTGACCGACAGACGCAGGTTACGATCTGTGGACAAAAGGAGACAATAAAACAAAGAGAACGGGAAAAGGGTCCCTACAACTGCTGTAATTTGCCCCCTAAGAGTAGTAGTGCGCACGAAGAACCCGGGAAGGAAAAAGGATTGGTAAGTATTTCTCGGGGGGCAGGTATGGGGGGATGAATGTGTGTGAATGAGAGGCGGGCTGGTTGTCCCAGACCTGCCAAGTGAGTGCGGAGTCTCCCACGCTGCGTTTCCGACTTTTCGCTGGAAAAGCGGCCAGTAAAGAGACAAAGCGACTCATAAGAGAGTGAAAGAATCCCCGGGGGTGACTGGGACTGGGTCTCAGGGAGGGGTTGGACCCCTCGGTGGTGGGGAGCAAGGTTTCCTAGCCCAATCCACTAGGAAACAGGACAGGAGGGGCTCCTAAAACCTGCTGGGTTGAGGGATTTATATTCCAAGAGCATCCAAGAGCAGGGTTGAGCAGAATTCTGTCCGAGTGAGGATATGCCCGAGAACACTCAGGGTGGGACAACACAGCTAGATTGGGGGATAAAAAAATGCCCAAGAACATCCAGGGTTGGACAACACAGCAGAACAAATGAAATGCCAAAGAGCATCTGTAGTTGTACCACACCGCTGGGTTGAGGGACAGAAAATGCCCAAGAGCATCTGAGGTTGAACAACACAGCTGGATTGAAGGAAAATTACCCGAGAGCATCTGGGGTTGGACAACACGACAGGATTGAGGGAAAAATTGCCCAAGAGCATTTGGGGTTGGATAACACAGCTGGGTTGAGGGATATCCAATGGCACCAGGACTGGCCAGTAACACCTAAACTTGTAATAGGCGATGTGAAAGTAAAAGGTACCTTATTGTTGTTTTGTGGTGTGTGAGAGTGAGACACACACAGAGCCAGCCTCAACTTCCTGGGCAGGTGGGAAGGGGGAGGTGTGGAAAGAGCGAGTGACCTGCACACCAGGCTGCAGCTCCCGGCTGGGTGGGGGCTTCTGGGCCCAAGAGGAGCGAGTGACCTGCGAACCAAGCTAGCGTTCCCTGGGCGTGTGAGGGGCCGTAGCTGAAGAGTGTGAAAGACACGCAGACAGCCTCACAGGGGAACGGGCACCAGAGGCAGCCAGAGTCAGGGCCCTTCTAGGGGGCCTGGTGACACTGAGACCTGGAGGTAAACCCCAAAGCGAAAGAGGGGGCCACAAGGACCTGTGATTTCCTAGCAATAAGGATCCCCTTTGTGTCTTGAGAGTGTGAAGGAATGTGTGAAAGTGAATGAGAAATAAAAGTGAGTGAATGTAGATGAATGAAAGTATAGGTAATGTCGATTGTGCATTTTAAGCCTTACCATATCTCCTTGGAGGGAGTTGGATTGTATTGAAAAGCAGTGTGAGAAAAAGGGGTTTTTTTGGGTGTAAGTAGTTGAAAGAAAAGTGGTATTTAAGTTGTTAGTAAAAAGTGAAAAACAGAAGCAGGGGACGAATAGATAGAAAACTGAAAAATGAGACAGAAATTCAGTAAGGTGGATACAGGAAAAGAAAAGCAGAAAAAAAATACCAACAGAAATACCCCAAGACAGCACTTTGGGAGTTATGTTAACAAACAGAAATACAACTCATTGCAAAATACAGGGTATGCAGAAGTTGATGAGAAAAAACATGCAAACTTGTGAATTATATACTTAAAAACAGCATTAGAAAATTTAACACAAAAGAGTTATACATTGATTCAAGGTATGCCTTTAGAGTAGCACATACCTTAAGAAAAATTTTAAAAGGGAGATTGCTTAATTAAAGAAGAAAAAGATTAGTACATGAGAAACTTATTTTCGAGGTTTTAGAGGCATTACAATTACCTAAGAGAGATAGCAATAGTACATATTAAAGGACACCAAAAGGTAAAGACCTAGAAATAAGAAGAAATAAAATAAATAACTGGCAGATCAAGAAGCTAAAGATGCAGCAGAAAATAAAGCTGAAAGAGTTAATATTAACTCCAAATGAAGAAAAAAAGGGGGGGGGGAATTAAAACAAGATTGTGGCGAACAAGATAAATCGGGGAAATAGAAACATCTTGATATGGAAGACAATTAGATAATAAAACGCTTACGAGGGAATAGCAGAGGACGTGTATCAAAAAGCCCGGTGGGATACACAGGCTAGGTGTGATCATTTTTTTTAAAGAACTATGGGTGCATTGAGACTTTTAGAGTAAAAAAACAAGTACCTGAAACATGTATAATTTGCCAAAAGATAAATAAAAGGGTGATGAGAAAAACAATATGAGAAGGTCGTCAGTCAGCTCGTCGACCATTTCAAAGCACCCAAAAAGCAAAACGGGGAAAGTATAGAGCTGAGAACAAATTACCTCATCCATTCCCGTTCGTTCCCCCACTCGTTCGCACCAGCCCTCCCAGCCCCTGTGCCGGCTCCGGCACAGTCCGTCTGTCCCGGTCCGTCTGTCCCGGTCCGTCTGTCCCGGTCCGGCCGCCTGGCCCGCGTTCTTGCCGGGGGTGGGGGTCTGTCCTGCCGTGTGCATCGTGGTCACCGCGCTGATCGCACCGAGGGGGTCCCGTCTGTCCCATCCCCGGCTGCCCTGACTCTGTCGGCTCCCGCCGCTGCAGCCGGGGTCAGTCCCGGCTTTGTCTCTGCCGGATCAGCCCCCGTGAGCCGAGTGAGGGCGATCCCCGCTCCAGCTCGGTCTGCACAGGAACAGCCCCTCGGGCGATCCCAACCACAGACCCCGCCTCTGGAGCCCCCAGACCCTGAGCTGTGCCGATCCCCTCGGGCCATCCCGGCTGCAGACCCCGCCTTTGGAGCCCCCAGACCCTGAGCTGTGCCGAGCCTCCCCGTCCTGCCCTGAGCTCCATTCCCTTGGTAACCACAGCTCCGGCTGCTTAAGGAAACTCTCTAAAGGAATCACTTTATTGAAACACTAAAAAATCAGTTAGAAGAAAGCCCTCTCCTGATTCTTCCTAAAAATACGTGAGAAAGGCTGTAGAAGATAAAAATCCAAAAAGAATGGGATAAAGAGATTGGTCTATTTCCATTAAGAGAGGTTCTCAAAGGGGGGTGATGGATCAGAGTTTGTAAATGCTTCTTTGACTTTGTCTGAGGTCTGAAATTTTAAGAAATAAATAAAAGAGATATTTGGAGAATCCCATAGGCATAGCTGAACAATCAGACCAACTTTTAGGTCCCAACATGTATACTTGAGAACAGATGTGGTTGGTAATGAAAATAATATTTTTCTCAGGAAGAAAAGCAATTAATCAGAGCAACTGAAATAAAAGCTTAAGAAAAAGATAATCTGCAGGGACCCCCAGAGAAGACAAAATGCCAACTGTACCTCCTGAATGGGGTTAAAATAATGAGGAGGGGAGTAAACACATGAACAGTTATTGTAATTACATAACCAAGAGAATAAATGAGACAGCATATCAAAGGCGAAATGTGAAAACAAAAGATTTTTGAGAGACAGCTTTTAGAGGGGAAAGAAAAAACTCCAACTAAATAGATAAACAAACTTTAGAGAAAAAGGAAAATGGTCCTAAGTAAGCAGAAGATCTGAAAATCTTTAAAGAAATGGGCCCATAAAAAAAAAAAAAAAAGTCATAGGCTTTAATTTTTTTGGGGGGGAACAAATACCATCAGGAGCCTGTGATAACTTTAAAAGTAGGTCCCCAAGAAGAAGAATTGGAATTTGTTATAGACACAGGGGCAGAGAAAACCTGCCTGTTAAACGTTCCAAAAGGTTATAGTGTGAGCAAACATATAGTGAAAGTAACAGGGGCAAAAAGAGGAAGTTTTACATTTCTGGTCATTAAAGATGTGGTAATTGAGGGAACAAACTAAAATTTAGGTGGGAGATGTGTTATTGGTCCCAGGGGCAGGTAGCAATTTATTGGGAAGAGTCTTACAAGTGCAATTAAGAGTAAGAGTTATATCAGAAAATAAGAAAATGACAGCTAGAGTTTTGAAATTAAGCCAAGAGGATGAAGAAAAAAAAATCAACAAAGAAGTTTGGGCTGGAGAAAGAAATAGGGGAAGAATAAATATCGACCCCATAAGGGTTACAACTGAGAGAGGAGAAAGAGAGAAGTTGAAGTAGAGAAGTAGTTAGGAAACTCTGAGATGTTAGAATGTGAAGTGATGACATCTTGGTGCTAGAAGAGAGCAGAAGTGTGAATGCAAGTTTTTTGCATGAAAGGCAGAGAAGTATCTTAACACATGGTTGTTAAGAGGTTATTCAATGCCACACTGGGGTCCAGAAAAGCCTTAGCAGAACGGGCCCTCCTTGAAGAGAAAAGAGGATAAGTGACGAGAGAAAGAGAAAGAATGTCAGGAGCACCTGGGCACACCAGGTTTGGGGTTGTCAAGGCTGGGAGGTGTCTGAGCGCTCCCTGCGATCGGCGGGGTCTCGGGGGCTGCGGCACGGACCGATCCATGGAGGTGCCCCGGGCGGGGCTGACAGCAGAGGACACAGGTTTGCGGCCAGGAGCGGGCTGGCTCCGGGGCAGAGCTGCCGGGGGGCTCCCAGACTGTCGGGGCGCCGAGGCCAGGATGGCAGCGTCAGCCTGGAAGTAGGCCGAGAGAGAGAAGGGGAGAGAGAGAGAGAGAGAGAGAGAGGGAGAGGGCAAAAGAGACCCAGGGCAGCCCCCAGGGTCCCCATGCCCGGGGCTGCTCTCCCCTGCCCCGGCCCTGCAGCCAAGGGGCCGCACCGGGGGAAGGGCCAAGAACAGCCTTGACAGCAGGGCTGTGAAAAGAGGGGCAGGGGGGACTAGCACTAAAAGATAAAATCAAAGCAGAGATTGCTGACTCTCCAAACCTCACAAAGTGGTTTGTTTTTCTTAAGTAAGAAGTTTTTTGGTTTTTTTTTCTTTTGTGTGTTTTGTTTGCCGTTAACGAGAAGGCTTTTTTCCTGAAGAAGAGGCTGCTGTAGAGAAAGCTTTTAGCTAAACCCAGAAAGTTTAGAAGGAAAGCGAATCGTAAAAGTTAATGCAGTATTATCTTTCTCCTATTATCTATGCTATTAAGAAGTCCTTTCCAGGTACTACTGAAGCAACAATCAAAATCACGGAAAGAGAGTGAATTCATGCCAGCAGAATCAAAGGACTTGTGAAGAAACTTGAGGAACGGACTATCATATTTAAACCGGGTGATACTGAACTGACTTTCCAATGGGGACTGAGTGGTAATGGTTTGAGAAAACCCAAATGATCCAAGAAATGTACAAAGAATAACACTGAATTAAGAAATAAGATAATGCTTATATCACTGGATTTGAGCACTGCCTGAATAAAATATCTCCTTGGGGGAGGAATACCTCAGATAGAAAGATCAAGAACGTTTTTGTATTCTGACCTTAGCCCTAGAATTGTACAAGGGAGAAGGGGAATTACTATTTCCATTAGTAAACTTTACTTGATTCATTCCAATACTGGACATGCTAGGTGGGTTATAAGTAAATGCTTAAATTGTAAGAGTAATTAGTGTTGTGATTCGCAAAATTTATGCTCTTATTGCAAAAAGTGTTAAAGTACTGACTTGGTTTTGTGGATGGGAATTATTAGTGCCTGTTAAATGAGAGATACCTGAGGAACAGTAAGGGACCACAGTTAAAGAGTGTCAAAAACAATTTGCCTAGCAATTAGTTAAGAGAAAGTGACAAGAAAATAGAGGGCAAGACCAGATTGGCCTCTGTATTTCACCACCAAGAAGATCAAATAAACCTGCTGTGGGTTGCAACCTCACAGGCATGGGAGGTGGGAGTATAAGCCATACTGGACCTCTGTTATTCCTGTTTCTGGCACTCACTTGTTGTCTTTTCCCTTTCGGGATACCAGCAGGATTGTGTCACAAATGCTACAGAAAGCATCACATAGAAAGAAACCAAAGTTCCTCCTTTATTACACACACCTATGTCAACAGCCACTGTTATAACCCAGCCAAATTAAGAACTTGTAGGCAAAACAGAGTAAATTATTAGATTACAAGAAACTTAAGAAAAAGTGGCAATAGATTTAGAACTGAATGTCCAAAAGGAGAGAGATGGATTTGTTTTAAATTTAATCTTGAAGATGCGGTTCAAGATTTGGAAAAAAAACCCCAAATAATAAAGGAAAAGGTAAAACCAGCACAGCAATCTAACTCTGTATTGACTCCAAATTATCTGTTGAATTGTATTACAAGACTCCAAGCAGTTATAGAAATGATAGCAAATAAGGCTGCCCAGGCATTAGAGTTAACATTAAGTCAGCTAAGCCAAACAAAAACTGTAGGGTATCAGAAAGGTTCGCTTTAGACTGTTTATTGGCCAAAGAAGGGGGTGTTTGTGGAAAGTTCAATATATCAGATCGTTGAAAATTGATGACCACAGAAAAGTCATTCTAGCAAAAGCAAAAGAAATCAAAAAGAAAAATATATACGCATATAACAACCCAGGTACCAGTCCAAAAATTAGAAAACAATGTTAAAATCTAGCTGGTGGGGTAATGTATTAGAAGAAATTAAGATCTTTCATTTGTGTTACAACTGTTTTTATATTTCTTTCTTGTGTAATCCCGTGTTTTATTTTACCAGCATAGTCCAGAAGATATAAGTAGAAAAAAAATATTGCTCAAGCCAAATGATTTACAAAGAGTAAGAGTGGGGATTGTGAAAAATGCATGTATTTTATGATTGGCTTTTTGCAAATATTAAAATGAATATTATATGTGTTGTGTGAGAAAGCAATGCTGTATTAATTTTCTTAAGCACTGTGTTAAATATAGTTTTAGGTTATAAAAATAGAAACTATGCTATGTAAGATGCTTTGTTTAACAGAAAGGGCTTGCAGCGAGATAGCAGCCACAGGACATCTAAATCTTTCAGAGAAAGGGAATTTATTGCCTTCTTATCAGAAAAAATGAACTTCTTCTCACCTTGGAGGCACTGTTAGGATTAGAAGGAAAGAAGTTGACAATGACCAGACAGAATCCTGTATTTGAATGGAATTTATGCATCATGTATGAAGTATATGAATATGCAACAGGCTATTGTTCTTAAGGGTTAATCCTTTGTTAATGGGTGTCCTTTTTCAGGCTCCTGATGCCCAGAAAAAGGTACCCGGACATCCGTAACTCTTTGTTTTTATTGTCTCATATTGTCTTAATTCAATTTATCCAAATTGTTATTACTCTAATTGTGTTACTATTTTTATAACTATTTTATTACTATGAAACTTTTTAACATTTTAAAAACAAGTGATTGGCGTTTTTCACACTGACTGTTCACCGCTGCCAATGCTCACAGTATTCTCCTAACACACTTGAGCTTCCTGTCTTTCAGTGAGAGAAAGATTCAGCTAAAGTCAAGGAAAGAGGGCAGGGGAGATGGAAACCTTCCCTTGGGATGCTTTTAGGAAGGCCTGAAGGGACCCTGCCTTTCCTTGGAACAGAGGTGGTCACCATGCATGGTGTTGCCTGACCTGCCCTAGGTGCTCCTCTATTCCAGAAGGACTTTTGCCCACTTCATCACTTGTCTGTCCCTCCAATTCCAGGGCCTCAAACCTGCTCTGTGAGATACTAAACCTGTAAGTCAGCTGTAAGTTTTCAGAATATGGCACTGACCATGGCTCTAAGTAAGTTTTTTTAATCAGGCTTACAATATATTTTGAGAAGAAGAAGGAACAGAAGGGGTAGATACCACACAAGAATCCAGCAGAGTCTTCCCAGCTTTTTTGTCTGGGTTCTATGAAGCACAATGCCCAGTGCTTGCATTATGCTGTCTTTTCATGTGTTCTGGTGACCAGAACCATCCCATGGCCAGGCCCAGGATAATTTGGGTGCCAAAGTCCCATTGCCTGCAAACATCACACTCTTTTTTACCCAGCTGGTGCTCAGCTCAGCATATTTGCTGAGACAACTTTAGGACTGTTTTCCTTAACTTGGCAGTTCTAGCAGATGTCCTTATGGCCCCTAAATTCTGCATCCTTTGTGTCCACTATCAATGGGCATCCTTCTTCTCAAGCTTTGTCAACCTCCCTCTGGGTCTGAGATCAGTGAAACGGGCCCAGCCCTGAGTCTTAAAGACAATTCTAGCAACAACTACTTTGCTTTTCTAATACCTGGCCATCACTTCGAGCTTGTAGGCTGCTATGTGTGTCACAGGTTAAATGTCTCTTCCTGTTGATCAGGCTTGGAAGTGTGGACAGCCCAGGCATGACAGGATATGTTTTCTTCAGGAAATGGGACGTAGGGCCCAGCTTGCACCAGGTCCAGGCCCGCGCCTTCCAGAGCGCCAGAAGGTTCGCGGCGCCATTGCAGGGCTCAGGGCGCCTCCTTGTGGGCAAGAGTCGCCTCGACAGCGCGGGCGCCGCGCGGCGGGGCCAGAGGGCGGGAAAGGGCGGGCGGGTGTGAGGGGCGGGGCGGTTCGTGCCTAGAGCCGAGCCCGCGCTGTTCCTGGGCGCCTTCCCGGCTCGGTGTTGGGAGCGAGCCGCCGCTGCTCGGGCTCTGGGAGAAGCGTGCGGCCGCTGTGGAGTCCCCGCCCGCAGATCTGGCTGCTGGCCGAGGCTGCAGTGCAGAGCTGCCATGCCAGAGCTGCCGTGCGCCGTGGCACTGCCAGAGCCCCTGGCAGAGCCGGGCTGGAAGTGCCGACAGCTGAGGGAAGCCCTGCCATGGCAGCGCCCCAAGCTCTTGTTTATCCCACAGAAAGAGAGGATCAGCACCTGGAGGTGACTGCGTCATTCCTGGAAAGGGACTATCTGCTTACAGTTGCGATGTCTGGCAGCAAGCAGGACGGCGCTGGTGCCAGGGAGCCAAGTGAGGGCAAAGCAGCCCTGTGACAGCCTGGCCCAGGGGCTCTTGTGGCAGCAGGCAGCGTGGGGATCAGAACAGAGGCAGGGGGAGACAGGAGCTGCTCGGCCATGCCAGGGCTGGGAGCCTCCTTCCTGCCCAAGTGGGGCCCAGCTGGGCCAGGGGGCAGCTCCTGGGACAGCCGTGCCCGCAATGGCCCCTGCTCTGCAAGGCCTCCAGCGCTGCCCATCAGCCAGGCAGGGACAGAGCAGCCTTGGGGCCGATGCTGCTGCAGGCTCAGAGCCCCGCACAGCTGCTCATGCCCGGTGCCATTGGCTCTGTCCCCTGCAGCCTGCATGCTGTGTCACCGTGCAGAGGCTGAGCCCTGTGCCTCCCCAGGCCCTGGCAACTGTTCCTGTGCTGCTCCTGCACTGCCCAGGGCACCCACGGGCCCTGCTTGGGCCGCACGCAGACCAGAACCAGCTGGGGCTGTGACAGCTCTGCTGCTCTGGGCCCAGCCCTTGGGCAAAGCACCCGCCTGTCCCTGGGCTGGGGGCAGTGCCCAGGCTGGGCTTGGCAGAGCCCGTCCGCTCCTGGAGGGCTGGGGGCACTGCTCTGGCCTGGCCTGGCCCGGCCCTGGGGTCCCTTGGCATTCCTGCTTGCCCTTGCATCCACCAGGGATGGGCTGCAGCTCAATGGCCCCGGCCTGGCCGCACACTCAGGCCTGGAGCCTTCCCATGGCTCCCCAGGGCACGAGAGCCTCAGCCCCAGCTCCCAAACACGACCTAACAGGGTTTGCTGATATTGATCCCTGTTAGACCTTTGAAAGCATGTTGAAAGTAACCTTGTTTGGCAACTCCTTCAAGGAACAAACGTGATTCGCTTCTAATCAGTAAAAACTTTATTGGTTTGCTTGCACTTCCTATAGGGTATCCTAATGCTTCCTTTGGCGTTCCAGAAAATAATGAAAATCTAACAAATTCTAAAGAGAAGTTCTTGAATCCACTATGAGGAGAAGTCTCTACATTCACTATCCTTACATACACTTAAGTAGCTGCTCCTGTAACACACAAAGATGTAGTGGTTTACCTGACTGGACCACACAACAGGATGTTATACACACCGCTACACTAAAAAACTTCTCTTCCCTGTTCATCACAAATTTAAAGCTCTTCTCGAGGTCCTGACTTAATTTTACATGCACATTCATACCTGCAATCCCTCCCCATGCTCAGTTTTCACCTAGACTTACCAGGGAACAGATGTTCCATACTCACCTCAAGCAATAATCTACGTCTGTCTTCCTAACCCTCTTTTTCTTCACTGACTTCTACTAATCTACAAAATAACTTGGACCCTCTGCACAAAAGAAACATCCAATTAATAGCCTTAAACACTTGTGATTGTGCTGCTACTTCTAACAATCTTGACCACCACAGCACTAAAATCAGAAATCAATTCTTCACATCCTTCCTGTTCTCCTGCCCCCACCACGCCTTGGCTCCAGCAGAAATGTTCCCTACTGCAGCCTGGTGTGCTAAGAACAATCAAAGGCAGCAGCACTTTTCCTCAACATGCTGCAATCTGAATTGCAGTGAAATTGCAGCTGTTGCATTAGAAGCTCAGCACCAGCACCCCACATCTTCCCCCAGAACTGAGGCCTGCTGAGGCCTGAGCTCTCCATTTCAACACACCCTGTAAATCAGGCTGCCTGGAAGATTGCAGGCTGGTAACTGTGTGAACACAGCAGTGCATTTCAGCAGAGTTATGGAATCAGTCTCATGGAAGGCACATCCTTTAAGCTTAAGACTCTATTCTACAAAATCTAGCCAGCAATTGTTTTGGTGGCCTGTGCAGGTTTTGGGGACTGTGCATGTTTCCTTTGGATGTTGTTTTCTTTGTTTCTAAATACAAAATTCACTGCATTCAGAAGCAAAACCCCAGATTCATTAGAACAAAGAACCACAGGGACATATGTGGCTGACAAGAACACTCCTCATTTCTAATGGTAACACCAGAAAGAGAGGAAAAAGATAAAGATGATTTAAATACCCGAAAGGATCCGAAATGTCTACATAAGCTGTCAAGTGACTAAGTTTTTGGTAACCTCTAAAAGTCCAGATTCCTATTCGGTAATTGTCTGAAAGAAAAGAAAGCCAGAAAATCTGGTTGACCTTTATTTTGCCAGGACTTTCTCACGGGATTCTACCACAACTTGGATCACAAGTGAGGGTGGCAAATTTTGATTAGAAAACTTTGATAACTAGGCAGCATTTTTTCCTCCTCACTGAATTACAGGAAGGGTTTAAAAGGAAAAAAAAAATATAAAAGAGCGTAAAGAAATTCTATCATACCTCTTAGGCGTTCATCATCTTTGGAGAACAAAAAAAAAAAAACTCTAGCACTTCCTGTGCATGGTAAAGAAAGAAACCTAGAAAAGGACAAAGGGATTTGAGCATCCTAAATTGTACTATCAAATTTCATGAACACAAGATAATCCTGTAGTGCTTCAGAGAAATGCCATACATTGAAAAGCTTTATTCCCTAGAAACCAAATAAATCTTTTTATTTTCCAAATCCTCTTTTAAAGAGAAAACTGACTGTGTCTTTGGCTTTTGGCCAAACTCAGTTTGGAGTTGGTCAAACCAAAATGACCCAGTTAATTTCCTGTGCTCTGCTCTTTCTTTCCATATTCCCATTCACATCCAATGGGTTGCTGGGAGTTTTGACTCTGTGCAGCACAAACGGTTTTCTAAGATGACTTTCATTGCTCAGAGGTGTGCAATGTCAGTTTCCCATTCCCTGAGTGCTGCTATTAATATTCCCACAGCATCCAACTACTACAGCCAAGTAGACAACAAAGAGAAATGCAACTTGCATTTCTTGGTCCTGTTCAATTTCTGACATCTCAGGCTCATCGTCACCCTCAGAACTGCTGTCCTGGAAACGTGGATCCTCTTGCCATGTGGCTTTTACTGGCTTTATTGTCCCAAGCGCGTGAGGCTCTGCAATGACAGCACCAATAGAGAAAAAAAGCCAAAACCAGATTATTCCTCTAATCATCAGGAAGAATTCCTCCTTTCACGTGAAATACTTACAGTGGAGAAGAGAGATTTAGGAAGGAAAGAATCTGACCCTGCCAGATTTTCTAAGCTACATTTCTGCTCCACTTTGTATTTTCCACTTTGTTCCAGGGATCCCTTATGTATTCTTAAACATTTCTCATTGCATTCAGAAGACACTGAATACCTTTTCAGTTCAGCGCAAGTCTGGGGGGCTCATTGCTTTGTGCTGTTGCGTTGGGTTTTTTAATATTTTGGGTAACTTCACGGGGTTTCTTTTCTCTCCTACATGACTGGGACTTGAGTTAATGTTGTTTCATCTTCATTTCAGACGGCCTCATTTTATCTAAGGTTAGGACACCCCAATGATCATGTGTCATTCCATTTCCTTTTTCTAAAGGTCCAAGAGTAGAATTCAGTAACAAACAGAATGTTCATGGATCTTGGGGCCAGCTCTCGGACTTTGCTCCTCCCTCTACATTAACGCACATTTCCTTAAAAGCCTTGTGAGTTCCTATGAAACTTGATATGACTGGTGTGTCACCTTTTTCCCTGTTTGAGGAATTCAGGGCATGAGAACAAGCTTTTTCACCACTCAGCAAAAACCCCCAATGCCTTCTCAAAGCATGCCTTTCAGAATTCCTGAGATGCAAGCATGAGGCACCTCTCAATAATCTACCACAACCCTAGCAAGCAGAAATGAAGATCAAAATGCTTCTGCCTAATTACTGACTTCTGTTGCTGAAAATCCCCTGCATCCTGACCTTTTTTACACCATATTGCCCTACAGTGCCTGCCAGAAGCTCTTCCTTAGCAATGGCACTGTTAGAAGGGTTCTGCTGTTACCTTCTTTGATGCCCAACTCCTCTGTGCCTCCAAAGAAAGAAAACTTGAAGTAACTCGTCTCCTGAGCTGCATCATCCTCAGGCAAAGGTCCCAAATGGTCATCTGGGGCAGAGTCCTGTGCATCCTCTTTGTCCCAGGGTATTTCCTCAGTCTGGTTTGCTCTTTGAAGGTCTTTCAAAGAATAAACCAGAATAGACGGAGGAAATACCGTCTATTCTGGTTTGTTCTTTGAAAGGCCTCTTTCAAATCCGCAGCAATGGTGTAGGAGTTGTCTTCAGACAGTGAGGCAGTGTCTCATCTCTTTCTTCTTTTTTTGGCTTTACTGAAATGAGATTGTTCAAGGATAGCAACACAGCACACGTCCTGTTCGGACACAGCTTCCCTAAGAGCCACCTTGCTCTGAATGTCTCCCTAAGCATATCCAAGCCCATTAAGGAGTGGTTCATTATCAAGGGTAAGCAGTGGGGAAACATCTGAGGTTGAAGTCTAAAGGCAGGAACAAGAGTCCTTTTTAATTAGCCACATCCTTAAGTGACTTTTCACTGAATACACAGTTACACAGAAATCAAGGTATTTAGCCCAGACTTCTTCCTGCCAGTAGAAACATCAAGAGCTAATAGGGTTTGCCCACAGAGCTGCACATCTCAGGGTCCCTGCACTGACCGTTCTCACCTTCACTTCTGGCAAGGAACACACGGCCTAGAAAGAAAAGATGACGGCGCTACGTGCTGCTGTTGGAGGTCCCAGTTGAGGTCCGACGTCGCTGGTGGGAGCGGCTGCTCCTGCGGGATGTCCCCGACCATGTCCCCCTATGCCTGGGCCTCTCAGCACTCGCTGCTGTCCTCCTGCTCCTGTCCTGGCGACTCCTGGACCGCACAGTTTGAGTCGAGGCCCGGCGCTGCTGGCGGGAGCACCTGCGTCTGGGGAATGGCCCTGACCATGTCTCCCTTCGCCTGGGCCTCTCAGCCCTTGTCCCTGTCCCACTGCTGCTGCCGCGGCGACTCCTGGAACGGACAGGTGGACTCTGGGCCCAGCCTTGCTGGCGGGAGCGCCTACGTCTGGGGGATGGCCCTGACCATGTCTCCCTTCGCCTGGGCCTCTCAGCCCTTGTCCCTGTCCCACTGCTCCTGTCACAGCAGCTCCTGGAGCGGACAAGTGGACTCTGGGCCCAGCCTTGCTGGCGGGAGCGCCTGCGTCTGGGGGATGGCCCTGACCATGTCTCCCTTCGCCTGGGCCTCTCAGCCCTTGTCCCTGTCCCACTGCTCCTGTCACAGCAGCTCCTGGAGCGGACAGGTGGACTCCGGGCCCAGCCTTGCTGGCGGGAGCGCCTGCGTCTGGGGGATGGCCCTGACCATGTCTCCCTTCGCCTGGGCCTCTCAGCCCTTGTCCCTGTCCCACTGCTCCTGTCACAGACACTCCTGGAGCGGACAGGTGGACTCTGGGCCCAGCCTTGCTGGCGGGAGCGCCTGCGTCTGGGGGATGGCCCTGACCATGTCTCCCTTCGCCTGGGCCTCTCAGTCCTTGGCCCTGTCCCTCTGTTCCTGTCATGGCAACTCCTGGAGCGGACAGGTGGACTCTGGGCACGACCTTGCTGGCGGGAGCACCTGCGTCTGGGGGATGTCCGTGATGGTGTCTCCCTTTGCTTGGGCCTCTCAGCCCTTGGCCCTGTCCTACTGTTCCTGTCACGGTGACTCCTGGACCAGACAGGTGGACTCTGGGCACGACTTTGCCGGCGAGAGGAGCTTCGCCTGCGGCTGGGCCCAGCACGTCTGGAATGGACCCTGTCCTCAGGGTCAGGGGACGTGCTGCGTGTTGCCCTTGATCTGCTGATGCTGCTGGTGTCCAGTGAGGAAGATGGCAGCGCCTGCTGCCATGCTGCGTGTTGGGGCCTGCTGTGGCTGCCCGTCTCTGGAGATGGAGGTGGGGAAACCAGCACCAATGGCACAGGGCTGTGGGAGCTGGGGCTGATGGCCTCAGATTCTGACCAGCCACGAGCAGACTGTAGTCCTGACTGTCTGGCCGGCCTGGGGCCATTGAGCTCTGTCTCATCCCTGGAGGCTGTAAGGGCAAGCAGGAATGTCAAAGATCACCCAGGCCCCGGCCAGGCCAGGCCAGAGCAGTGCCTCCAGCCCTCCAGCAGTGGATGCTGCGCTCTGCCAAGCCCGGCCTGGGCACTGCCCCCAGCCCAGGGACACCGGGGACTTTGACTCATACATGTTCCGAGCCCAGCACAGCTGTCACACTCCCATCTCTGTGTGCTGTTCCTCAGGCCAGAGCAGCGCCTGTGGGTGCCCTCAGCAGCACAGGAGGAGCACAGGAGCAATTGCCAGGGCCTGGGGAGGCAAACAAGCTCATAGCACTGAGAACAAAAAGTGTACCAGCACGTGGTTGTCTAGCCAAGCGCTTCTGCTTCTTCCTGCTTTGAGCCCTTGTCGAGACACAGGTTCCCTGCAGAGCCCCAGGTGCAGCTTCCCAACTTACCCCTGTTCCTCTGCCTCCTCCCTGCCCCCAGGGTAAAGGCAATCCCTGGCATTGCATTGGCCGTGCCTCACTCCTAGATCTGCGAAGGCATCGTTGTCCTCCCACGTTGGCTGTCTGATGGAGAAAGGAAGAGATGATGAATTTCTGCTGTTCTCCCTCACGGAGGTCCAGGGTGTCCCAGCTCTTTCTCCAGCGCTTTTCCAAGTTGGGGGTGAAGCTGAAGCCCAGACTCACAGGACAGGGCAGGGCCAGGGCTCCTGGGGCAGGGCCTGGCACAGCACAGCACTTGCACCCTCCTGGCTGGTGGGCCAGGCAGAAGGACACCAACCTGAAGGGGACTCGGATCCCCAAGATGAACATTTCAACAGGGAATTCCCCACTGTCTCTGCACAGGGGGCACTGGAAATAGAAAGCACCAGCGCGCAAGGCCTGTCCCTGCAGGGCAAACACAGGCAGGGTGAGCGAGGCCCTGCTGCTGCTGCTGCTGCTGCTGCTGAGCACCTGCTGTGCCCCAGGGCTCAGGGGAGGGCTCCTACCTGGATGCAGTCCCTGTGGAACCAGGCCTTTTTGCACGCTGGGCACACCAATGTTGTGAAGGTCTTTCTGTCCTCCACAGGTTCCATGCAGATGGGGCAAACGGTGTCCGGCTCAGGAGTCGCATCCACCTCCTGCTCTGGACGGTGCTCAGGGCAGAAAGAGCTGGGGGCAAAGGGATGGGGAAAGTGAGAAATGCTGGATCATTCCCCAGGGGTGGCCATAAAGAGAGATGAGGTACCTGAACGGAGTAACGTATAGATTGACACAGCCGCCCTCCTTGGTACAGGGCAAGTGGAACCATCTGTCACAGTTCTCCCTGCAGCACATGATGGTTGCCCCGCTCTGGCCGCAGACGCAGCAGCGCTGGAAAGAGCCAAGCAGCTGCATCAGCAGCAGCAGCAGCAGCAGCAGCCTCGAGGCCTCCCCAGGCAGCCCCAGGGCTAAGGGCAGGGCGCAGGACGTGGCCGCTGCCGGCTCCCAGCCCACAGAGCCGCCAGCTGGAGGAGGGAGGCTGCTGTGCCAGGGCCTCTGTGCCAGAGCTGCTGGGAGCCAGACTTTGTCCCGACTGTTGGGCCGGCCTTTCTTTCCTGCAGTCTGGGCTAAGCTCTGGCAAACCTCGCCAGGCACAAATCTCCCTGCTCTTGTCAGGCTCTCACCTTCTGTGCCGCCCGCCGCACTGCAATTAGGAGATCTCGAGGGAGAAAGTCCATGAGTCCCCCGCGGTCCGTCTCTTGCCGAAATAGTAGAGTGGCGAAGAACTGCAGCCAAGGGGAGAAGCTGATGAGGAGGGGGCGGGAGGAGCTGCCCATTGCAAAGGTGGAGGGAGCGCCCGGAGCCACTCACCATGCAGAACACGTGGGCACAGAGCCCACCCTCCTGCAGTTTGTCACCGCACATGTCCGGGTCAGCCTCGGCACGGCGACACAGCATGCAGGCTGCAGGGGACAGAGCCAATGGCACCGGGCATGAGCAGCTGTGCGGGGCTCTGAGCCTGCAGCAGCATCGGCCCCAAGGCTGCTCTGTCCCTGCCTGGCTGATGGGCAGCGCTGGAGGCCTTGCAGAGCAGGGGCCATTGCGGGCACGGCTGTCCCAGGAGCTGCCCCCTGGCCCAGCTGGGCCCCACTTGGGCAGGAAGGAGGCTCCCAGCCCTGGCATGGCCGAGCAGCTCCTGCCTCCCCCTGCCTCTGTTCTGATCCCCACGCTGCCTGCTACCACAAGAGCCCCTGGGCCAAGCTATCAGAGAACTGCTTTGCCTTCACCTGGCTCCCTGGCACCAGGACCCTCCTGCTTTCTGTCAGACATGGCGGCTGTCTACGCTGAGTCTATCTCCTCGAAGGACGTGGTCACTTCGAGGTGCTGTTCCTCCCTGTCTATGGGAGAAAGAATGGGGGGGGGGAGTTTGCAGAACAGGCCCAGAACCACGAGGCTCTACTCCCTGCTCAGCCCTGCGTGAGCCCTGCTCCTGTCTGTTTCTCCTCCCGTCGTCGCCTTGAGTAACACTGCAGTGTCCTCTGGCTGTTCCTCTGCTGATTCTGTGATTTTGGGAAGGGAGAGGCAGGTGAGCCTGCAGCACAGGCCCAGAGCCCCGAGGTGTGGAGCCCCTCTGGTCCCTGGGCAGCCACATCCCTGCCCTACCTTCTCCTCCCGTTGGCAGGTCGCACTGACACTCGGCTTGAGCCCCGCGTTCCCTTTTGTGGCCTTGGTGGCACAGGTCACAATGGCCACTCTGACATCAGCACCGTGTACCCAAAATCAGGGCAGCCATGGCCCCAGGTCCCTGGCAACCACTTGTGGCGGCCCCCTTGGGCACCGAGCTTCTAAAATGGTCTGAGCGTTTGCTCAGGGTGGAAGCAGGGCCAGGACCCCTGCAGCAAGTGCAGGGTCAAATGCCAGGCCCTGGGGCAGCCATCCAGGGTGGCACTGTAGGCACGGAGGTGCTGTTCAGGCACTGCCACACTAGGGCTCCGGCCCCGGCCAAGGGAAATTTCTGCTCCTGCCCCTGGCAGGCGGTGGCCCAGAGAGCCCGTGCGGAGTCAGCTGCACTACAGGGATTCAAACCCTGCTCTAGGTGAACTGATGTTTTCATCAAGACCTGTCTGCAGAAAACTAAGATGAACCTGATTTGATGCTGCTGCTGATCACCATTGGGTACAGGAGATAAACCTGGACACCACCACAGCTGCCTCCGTTATCCTGCCATCATATGAACTAACAACTTTGACTTTCCATATAAATGGAAAAATTAGTATTAAGCTTCTGAGAAGCGTCATCTTTTATACTGACTCAGCAGAAAGACAGAAAATTCACTGAGAATTTTCTGTGTACATTTGACAGGAGAGCTTGCAACTGTCCTCAACTCAAGTCAAATACAGGAGGATGCTTTTCCTACATTATAGGAACTTTGCCAGTTTGGTCCATGCTTTCCTACTAGAAAATACATTGGAAAAAATTAGGAAGAGAAGCACGAACAATTCTTGTCAATTTTTCTCTTTCGTGTCTTTGCAAACATGCTCCTGGAAATGCAGATCCATGACTTGTGGAACAATCAGTGGCATCTCTGGGAAGCAGGGCAGGGACTGACAGGCAAGGACACACTGCACCTGCCTGATGCTGGGGCAGCAGGAGTTTGCCCATTTTCCTGTCTCCATGGGAGAGCCACCTTGGCTGGGAAACGATCCCTTCACTGGTCTAGGAGGGAGGCACAGCCAGTGCAATGCCAGGGAGTGCCTTTACCCTGGAGGCAGGGAGGAGGCAGAGGAAGAGGGGGGAAGTTAGGAAGCTGCACCCGGGGCTCTGCAGGGCTCCTGGCTAGGTCTCGAAGCACAAGGAGCCAGAAGAGCTTGGCCGGACAATCCCGAGCTCTGGACACCTTGTCCTCAGCACCGGGAACCCGTTTGCTTCTCCAGGCCCTGGGCACTGCTCCCGTGCTGCTCATGCAATTACACACAGACACAGAGCTACCTGCTCTGTCTCAACCCTCTTCAGCACTGAACAGCACAACACAGTAACATGTTCTCCTCAGTACATGGTCTAATTATTAATAGTCCTGCAAAGACTCACATTCAAAGCACACAGAAAAACCCCAAACCCTGGTACAAATCTTGCATCAACACAAAATGCATGTTGCTGTTCAGAAACACAGGGCAGCACTTTTGGCCAATGCTTTTTCCTATAAGATCTTTCCAAGGATTGCAAAAGTGACATTGTTTGGCAACTTCTTCAAGGAACAGACAGGAGAGGCTTCTGAGTTTTTAAAGATTTATTGGTTTGCTTTCACTTTCCTTTTGGCATCCTTACACTTCACCCAGCATTCCAGAAAATCGTGAAAATCCAAAATAATATCTGGGGAAGTTTCTGAATTCATTCATGTTTCTCCCAAAGACTTTCTTGACATACATACAAGTGACTGGTCCTATGACATACAGAGACGCAGTGGTTTCCCTGACTGGACATTACAAGACAACGTTATAGACTCCACTATACTAAAACACTTCTGTTGCCTGGTAATTACAAAGCCTGAAGCTCTTCTAGAGGCTTTTCCCAGTGCAACTTCATTAGGTTCCTCTCTGCCCAACTCTCGAGCCTCTCCAGGTCTCACTGAAGGGCAGCAGAGCCTTGTGGTGCCTCAGGCCCTGCTCCCAATTCTGTCCCATCAGCAAACACTGAGGGAACACTCTGTCCTTTCTGCCAGGTCACTCGGGAATAAGGCAAACAAGGCTGGGCCCAGCACGGCGCCCTGAGCTCACAGCTACCTGAGTTTGGAGCTCCCCTGTCCACTTCTCTGCCCCACTGTCCCTGAGCTGCCTCAGGGGCCTGTTATGGGAGGCAGGGACAAAGCCTTGCTGAAGTCCCAGCTGGCAACAACCACTGCTCTCCCCTCACAAGCCCAGCCAGTCACTGCAGCACAGGTGGCTATGGGATTGGTCAAGCATGGTTTCCATTCCTGTTATTCCACAGGCTTAGAGATGGCATCCAAGAGGAGCTGTTCTGTCACCTTTCTGGGGATGGAGCTGAGGCTGACGGCCCTGCAGTTTCCTGGCTCTTTCTTGGTGCCCTTTTGCAAGACTGCAGTGATGTTGGCTTTCCTCCACTGCTCATGCCTCTCTCCAGGGCTGTCTCCTTCCCTGACCTGCTGGCAGAGCACCCTGTGCCAGAGGCAGGAGCAGAGATTTCCCTTGGCCCCAAAAGGGAACACTGGGCTCAGGCCGAGTGTCAGTGCGACCTGACAACGGGAGGAGAAGGCATGAAGGAGCAGAGCTCACTCAGGCCTGAGCAGGCAGTAGAGCCCTCGTGGCTCTGGGCTTGCTCTGCAAGCTCCTTGGCCTCTACTTTCTCCACAGAGAGAGAGGAACAGCACCTCAAAGCGACCAGGAAACCCGGACATGGAGCGGGGCTGGGGCTGTGACACCTCAGGGAAACTGGCCATGGAGTGGGGCTGGGGCTGTGACACCTCAGGGAAAGCGGCCATGGAGTGAGGCTGGGGCTGTGACACCTCAGGAAACCGGCCATGGAGCGGAACTGGGGCTGTGACACCTCAGGGAAACTGGCCATGGAGCGGGGCTGGGACTGTGACACCTCAGGGAAACTGGCCATGGAGCGGGGCTGGGGCTGTGACACCTCAGGAAACCAGCCATGGAGCGAGACTGGGACTGCCAGCCCTCAGGAAACCCGGCCATGGGGCTGGGGCTGCAGCTGTGACACCTCAGGGAAAGCAGCCATGGGTGTGGCTTGGCCTTTGACACCTCAGGGAACTCACCATGGCAGCCACCTCCAGGGGTTTTGAAGTACTTGTTTCTTGGTTTAATGCCCTTCCAAGATCAATTTTCCTGATCCTTATCCATGTTTTGGACAAGTATTGCCTCCTGAACAGGCCACCTCCTGGATGTGCAATGATTCCATCTGATCCAGCTGTGCCTCTTCCTTTCTCAAGGGATGGACAGAGGGGCTCTATTGAAGGTGGCATTTCCTGCAGGAAGGGAGGCGATGCCAGACACAGCCACAGGAGGTAGTTGCTGTGCTTCTGGGCCTGAGCCCTGCTGAGGCTTGAGCTGCCCTCTCTGCTGCTTGGCACTGCGGGCACAGCCCGGATAAGATGGGCACAGCCCAGAGGAATTGTCCCGAGCAGGCTCAGGGCACTCGGGTACTGAGCTGTCCTGCTGGGCTCCCTCCGTGGGAGACATGTCCCGAAACCTGGGAGCGGCTGCACGGGGTGCCCGTGGTGGGGAAAGGGCAGAGGGGGAGAGCAAGGCTCCAGTGTGTCCTGAGAGGGCCTGGCTATGTGCCCGTGGGCTGTGGGAGCTGTTCCATGGGCAGGTGGGCAAGCAGGAGGGAGGGACGGAGGTTGGGAGTGACAGCTGTGGCACTGCAGATTTCCCCAAGCATTTAGTGAGGGTTTCCTGTGTGGCAGGGAGAGAGCCCCAGGGCCCTGGGCTGCTCCAGCTGCCCCTCCAGGCATGTTGCACAGGACCTGCAAAGAGCGTGGAGAGTGACCAGGAGCCACAGGCTCCCGCAGCCTTACCCCACCCCCTTGCAGTCCCCAATTCCCCAAGGGAGAAGGGGATCCCAACACACCATGGAAATGGTTCTGTAGCATCTGTGATCCCTTCTCGACTGGGATCATGACTTGGATTACTTGGAAATGCTGGTGAATGGTGCTTTGAAGACCTTGTCAGATGTTGGAGGCATGTTCTGAATGTACCTTTCCTGACAGAATAATCTGTGTCAGTATGCCAAGAGCTTACCATGAGCCAGTTCCCTTAAATTTCACTGAAGGTAGATCAGTTCTGGAAACCTTACCCTGCTCCCTTCTGGAGCCCTGAGGGATCCCACAGGATCACTGTCAGTGGGAGGAAGGGGCATTTGGCTGTCCATCCTCCTCCCGTGTGCAATGCCACTGTGTCCTTCTGTGTGCTCTGTGCAGCCACAGAGAAGAGCAGAGAGGGAAGGGGCTGGGCCCAGGGCTGTGCCTGGGGGCTGAGCCTTTCTCAGCTCCTTTGCAGCCCCCAGGGAGCCCGAGCTGCTTCTGCTGCCACTGCTAAGCCCTGGCCCTGCCTGGGGCTGGGTTTCAAGCTGCTGGCTGCTCCAGGGAGTCCTTTCTGCCCCGACTGCCCCGCAAGGGGCTCCTTCCATCCCAGTGTGGGACCACTGCAGGCACGAGGTCCCCCTGGCCCTGCTCCTGAGTGGAAGGCAGAGCCAAGGGAGTGCCTTGGAGGGCACCAATCACCCAGATGCCCTCACTGCCACTCGGGCCTGAAGGAGAATCTTCAGCAGTGCCATTGGAGCTGTTGTGTCCTGCCTTTCTTTGCAGCTGAGCCTGTTGCTCAAGGTGATCTGGCTTCCCAGCCCACATTCAGGATTGAGCCTCTGGGAGATGGTGAGGGTACGCCAAGGCCTTTCCCCTGTGAGACCTGCCAGCTCAGAGCCCAAAGCTCGGCCAGGGGGGCATCGCTGCAGGTGCCAGGACAGAGCCATGCATGTGTGTGCCCTCACCCTGCACGATCCACTCACAACTTCTGCTCAGCACTGGCAGGTGTTTGAAGGACGGTGGGCCATGGCCCAGCTGAAAAAGCCCAGATGATTTGTTGATTTTATCCGATTTTGCATAAGCATGACGTTCTGAACATGCCATTAAAGAAATGGAGAATTTCTCCATCTTTTAAGGTGTACTTTTTGTTTCTCAAGTGATGGGCCAAAAGTTAGGACAGAAGGAGGTGTTTCCCAAACAAAGCAGAGGCCGTTTGGCAGCCCCTGCTGCAGGAAGGAAGTCCAAGCCAAACACAGGCATGGGCACAGGCACAGAAGGTAATTGCTGTGCCAGGCTCAGCAGGGCTCAGCCATTGGCAGAGCTGTGTGGCTGCAGCTCTTCTTCTTCTACCAGGGCCTCCCTTGCACAGCCCGGCAAAGCTGGAGGTGCCTTTGGAGCTCGTTCAGAGCCCTGGGAAAAGGGGACTCGTGCACCAACGTCCCTCCCGCTGCAGCTGCTCTGGAGCTGGCCCTGAGTGCCCAGAGGCCCAAGGCACAGAAGCAGCCCCGAGCGGGAGCCCTGCCGCGAGCCCAGGGCCAGAGCCAGCCTTGGTTCGCGACTGGGCAGGGGCTGCACTGGGTCCTGACAGGGCCTGACTCTGTGCCCTGGGGCGGGGGGAGCTGTCACAGGGCAGGGAGGGCCAGGGCTGGCAGGGGCTGCTCAGGGATGGGTGTGGCCCGTGTCCCTCCAAGCAGCGACTGCCCAAAAAGCTGCGCTGCCCCCGGGCTCTCCTCTCAGCCTGCTGGGCTTTGTTGGGTGGCACAGCCTGTGCCACGGGGTGGCAAGGTCCCTGCAGGCCCCAGCTCTGGGGGAAACGGAGAATGTCCTGCCCGCATCCACCGTGCTGCCAGCTCAGCAGTGCAGCACAGCACGGGCTGACGCTCCCCATCGCTCCCACAGGTGCAGCTGGAACCACAGCACATGTTCCTGATTCCCAGAAGGGCCTTGGAAGGGGTTTCTGTCAGGGAACAGGCTTCTGGCTACGGTTACTGGCAGGCCTGCTTGTCTTGGAGCTGATCTTCATCTTATGCTCTGTCCGAAGTTGGACTTGCTGGAAGAGAAAAGAGTGAGTGTTTAGTTCACCTTTCCCTCAAAGAGCTTCTTTTGAAAGTCTACGTCAGACAGAAAACATTCCCAGTGAGGTTGCAGTGTAGGGGTGGCCAGTCCTTGATTGTCCAAAGAACTCTGCTGAGGGTTCTGCTGCTGCCCAGAGCTTTCATTGGCCTCCTAATTGCTGGGCCCTGTCCTGGGGGGGCCCACTGGGGCTGCAGCCAGTGCTGGCTCCCACTGAGGCTGCCTGGCCAAGAGCAGCCCCAGGGGCACTGGGCAGAGGCAAAGCACGGTGGGGAGGAGAAAGAGCAGGGACGAGATTGCCCTTGAAAGGCAGAGGCGCTCTGGGGCCCGCTCCTGGCCAGGGAGCCTGCCCAGAGCCGTGCCCTGCGGGCCGGCGCCTTGAGGGACAGCTGTGCAGCTGGGCCAAGCTGTGCCAGCAGCTCCAGCCGTGCTGGGGAGCCTTGCCAGCTCTGGGCCCGGCTGTGCAGGAGGCTCCCTGTGTGCCACTGGCAGCTGGGGCCTCAGCCACCTCTTCTTTCCACAGTTCCACCTCTGGACAGGAGTTTTAAGATGGTGGCTGCATGTCACACCCAAACAGCAGGAGCACCTCCTCCAGCAGTTAGAAGGGCCTGGGCAGCCCTGTCATGAGTTCTGAGAAGAAGACTGCAGAACAGCCATCGACAAGGAAATCTCCTATTCTCCTGGATATCCCACTGCCACCTCCTCTCCCCATGTATATCCCCAAGCTACTTCCATCTCCTTTTTAATCCTCCTCTGTCCTGTCCCGACTTCTTCTATAGACCCCAGGAGCAGCCCAGCACCCTCCTGCCCCTCCTGAGTCCAACATGTCCCTTCCTCTGCCCCTGAGCCCCCTGGGCCTGCCCTCTAAACAACACTGAAGTTATCCCCGCTCTCTGCCAGGCCAGGTGATGGCCCTTTCTTTAGTTGCACTAAAGGGAAGGTGCCGTCACCCCAGTGTTTGGGTGGCAGCAGCAGCAAAGCCCGGCCGGCAGCACCACTGGCTGAGCTCCATGGCCAGGAGCAGCCGTGGATGCCCACGGTGTGGGCAGGCAGGAGCCAGGCAGGGGCTGCTGTGACCAGCGGCGGGGTCCCGAGGGCTGGGGGAGCCCAGTGGGCAGGCAGCAGCATGGGGCTCCCGAGAAAAAGCAACCCCATTTTCTTAATTTTTCACTTTTAGATATTAGAAATTTGTAGAAATATTTCAAAATATTTTTTCTGTAGACAGACACCCCCAAATATTTCTTCCCAATTCCTATAGTACTTAAAGATTTTTTAAAGTAGTTTTAGAATCCAAAAAAATGACCTCATTTTGTCTTCACTTCTCATTTTTAAAAATATTTAGAAATATCTCTTGTGTAGAGAAATCCTCATATGTTTCATTCCTTTTTCCACAACACATCTGTATTTTTGAAACTGGTTTTAGAGGTCTGGAAAATATTTTCCCCTTATACAATAAAAAATAAAATTGCATTTCACTGGTAATCTTTATTCTAGGAAGAAGTAAGACCCCTTCAGCCAGCCAGCCTGCTGCAGAGGCTCTTTTCCCACAGGAGCTTTGTACCTAGTCACAACCAACATACATAAAACCTTTTCCCAGATATTTCCTGGGATTTTTGACAAGCTCACGTCCTAATCTTCTCAGACAAATTTTGAGCACAGTGGGAATGTCTTCAAATTACCATCTTTGTTTGCTTCTGGTGGAACTCCCTCCGTTCTAGAGCAGGGCCTTCTCTCAGCTTCCTGCTGCGCCCGGGCTCTCCTCTCGGCCTGCTGGGCTTTGTTGGGTGGCACAGCCTGTGCCAAGGGGCAGCAAGGTGCCTGCAGGCCCCAGCTCTGGGGAAATGGAGAACGTCCTGCCCGCATCCACTGTGCTACCAGCTCAGCAGTGCAGCACAGCACGGGCTGACGATCCCCATTGCTCCCACAGGTGCAGCTGGAACCACAGCACATGTTCCTGATTCCCAGAAGGGCCTTGGAAGGGGTTTCTGTCAGGGAACAGGCTTCTGGCTACGGTTACTGGCAGGCCTGCTTGTCTTGGAGCTGATCTTCATCTTATGCTCTGTCCGAATATGGACTTGCTGGAAGAGAAAAGAGTGAGTGTTTAGTTCACCTTTCCCTCAAACAGCTTCTTTTGAAAGTCTACATCAGACAGAAAACATTCCCAGTGAGGTTGCAGTGTAGGGGTGGCCAGTCCTTGATTGTCCAAAGAACTCTGCTGAGGGTTCTGCTGCTGCCCAGAGCTTTCATTGGCCTCCTAATTGCTGGGCCCTGTCCTGGGGGGGCCCACTGGGGCTGCAGCCAGTGCTGGCTCCCACTGAGGCTGCCTGGCCAAGAGCAGCCCCAGGGGCACTGGGCAGAGGCAAAGCACGGTGGGGAGGAGAAAGAGCAGGGACGAGATTGCCCTTGAAAGGCAGGGGAAGGGAGAATGTTGCTTATCGGAAGAAGCCCCAAAGAGCGGCTGGAAGGGGTGCTGCCTGATCAAGGACCCCCGAGAAGCGGAGGGAGGGCGTATCGGCTGATGGGGTGTCCTGAGGAGCGGCTGGGGAGAGTGGGGGTGTCCCTTAGTGGGGAGGAGCAGCTGGAGCGCTTGCACGGTCCGGTGGTGGGGAGGCCGGCGGGGCAGTCGGAGTAGGCTCAGCCCGGCCGGTGGGCACGGCTCACCCTGCCCGCCCGCAGGACCACGGCGCAGTTCCTGTTGGAGGCGGACCTGCACGGGCTGCTGAAGCTGGACACGCTGATCCCGAACGCGCCGCCTGCGCCATGGCAGCGCAAGGCCAAGGAGAGCGGCCCCGGGCCCAGCCCCGTTGGCGTGTCCCCCATAAAGCCGGCATGTCGCTCCCACAGCCCCAGCAAGACGCCGTCCAAGACACCCGGTGAGCGCCGGCCACCGGCGGCAGAGGTTGAGTGCGGGAGCCTGGCCCAGGCTGCTTGTCCGTAGCCATGGGGCCCTGGGCTCCCTGCCACGCTGCCCTACCGGCTGCTGCTCAGGCAGGAGGAGGTGGGCTGTGCTCCTGACAGCCACCCACCTCCTTGCCAGCATGAGGGGCAGAGCTCTGAGCACTGGGGCTGGCGAGCTGCTGTTCAGCCAGCTGAGCCTTGCTGGCACAGCTGTATGCTAGGACGAGTGTGGGCAGGACTGTCAGCTGACAGCTTTACATCCTGTGAGCGTTTTTGTATCTTCCCCTTATCTCTGGACTCTGGAATTGTTGCACTAGACCCAAGGAGTTGCACCACACAGTCCCTAACCAACTTGGTGGCAGGGAGGAAAATATAAGTTAGTTGGGACTGGGTGGCATGAGACCTCAGAGTCCTACTTGTCTGGTGGGTGTGATGTGGAAGAGTGTTGGGTTTGCTCCCGTGAAAACTCTAATACAGGCTGTTAAATAGCTGTAAGACAATATTTTCATATGTGAATGCAGGTAAATCTGGATCCAAAATTCAAAGCACCCCAGCAAAGGCTGGGGGGGATCGCTACATTCCCAAACGCAGCACTGTGCAGATGGAGATGGCAAATTTCCTCCTAACCAAAGAGAATGACCCTGCTGAGGATTCCCCTACCAAGAAGGTGAGCATGTTGCTAAGTTACAATTACTTCAATAACTGCTACGCCTTCCTGCCCCTTTACAGAGCAGTGAACAATAGGTTCTATCAAGGGGGCACACAGCACTGACAAGTCCCAGCCATCACTACTTGCAGCTCTGGGCTTCAGGAGCCTAGGATGAGACTGAAGCTGTAGAGACTGCCATGCACTCGAAGCCTATGCTGCTTCTGGTAGCAAAATTTAGCTTTTGACTAACGAGGCTTTAAAATGTAGCAGGCAACAAAAACACAAAGCTGTAAGCCTATGCAAAGTGAAACTGCTGGTGGTAGCTATTCTAGGACAAGGTCTCCACAGGGAACACTTCTGGAATGTTTTACACTGTGTTCTGAAATCTGTTTATGAAGCATTTGGTCGCTTTGTGGCTGTGGCTTTTCCCTCTGGCAATGACACTGAATTTGCCATTGTTTGAAAATGTGAGCAGGACAATGTATGAAAGTCTGAGGAAAACTGCTTTGACCTGCCTCTGTGTGACTGACCCTTGCAGCACAGTCAAACATCTTCAGATTCTAAGAGAAGGGGACTTAGATGTCTGTTTAAATTGCAGCATGGGAATTGTTTTAAATGCATTGCACTGAGGGTGATTTGTCTCTGTAGGAGCAACAGAAAGCCTGGGCAGTGAATCTGAATGGTTTTGATGTGGAAGAGGCAAAGATCCTCCACCTCAGAGGAAAACCACAGAATGCTCCAGAAGGTATGATACAGGCTCCGTGTGAGCTGAATCAGCAGGAGGGATCAGGTCAGGGGAACAGCAACACAGAGGCTCTGTGTGTGGTCACAGGAGAAATCAACTGGTTTCTGAGAGCTGTACAGGCTGGAGTCTCCTTTCTTAAGGTTCCTGAGGTCGAGGGAGGGCATAACAGTTAAAGTGAATTTATTTAGGAGAGTTGCTATGACTGCCAGTTGGTCACCTGTTACAGGGCTTGCAAGGGTCTTCAGGGTGGAGAGAGAGATGAGAATCTTGACCTCATGTTCAGAAGGCTTGATTTAATATTTTATGTTATATATTACATTATTACTATACTAAAAGAAATAGAAGGGAAGTTCTCAGAAGCTAGCTAAGCTAAGAATAGGAAAAGAATGAATAAACAAAGGGCTGTTTCTCAGCAGAGGGTGAGACCCAGCTCTGCTGTGAGTGGTCAGTAAATCCAAACATTCACCCAAGACTGATCACGCATCCACCTGTTGCATTCCCCAGCAGCAGATAACCATTGTTTACCTTTTGTTGCTGAGGCCACAGCTTCTCAGAAGGGGGAAAAATCCTAAAGAAAGGATTTTTATGGAAAGATGTCGGTGACAGTTACCGGTACTGCAGGTTCCAAACGTTCATGAAGTCTGTAAGAGCATCAAAGCCTCTGCTGTGCACTTTCTAGCTTAAACTGCAACTAAATATAATGGGATTCAAAAACCCAAGTGTTTGTTAAATTTGTTTCCATGAATGAGGAAATTGTAGCTCACCCCTGCTCAGCAGTTCATTCTGCCAGTGATTTTAGTGCACTGCAGGCTTGTGAGTGTTTCTCTTAGGACTTTATTTTCACTCCAAGGGATTCCTAGTTGGGTGAGCAGCACTCAGCTGGGAGGAAACTAACTCAGGTTAACAAACCTGTTCCCCTGCACACAGACTATCAGAATAACCTGAAAGTGCTCTACAGTCAGAAAATGGCACCTGGATTGAGCAGGAAGAAGAGCAGATATATTCCCTCAAAGCCAGAACGGGTCTTGGATGCACCAGAGATATTCAACGACTACTGTAAGTAGGCTACAGGGTTGAGTGCTGGGCACCCAGAACATTCTGTACTGGATTGCTGTTCCTAGGACAGGGTAACTGGGCTGTCTGTATTATTTTGTGTACCCAGGCTAGCACAGACCACTTCTGGAGTGTCCCTGTGTGGCCTTACAGGCACAGTGGTCTAGGGCACTGTGTAGGTGCCTTGGAGCAGGGTACCTGGCCCCAGCAGCTGGGCATAGTGACACTCAGAAGGCTGCCCCTCACCTGCACGTGTGTGTGTGCACGTGTGCACCCACACCTGCTGCAGCAGCACGGGTGAAGGGCAGGGCTCTCTAGCCATCATGGTGTGACCTGCATTGCTCTTTCAAATTGTAGAACTGAATCTCATAGACTGGAGCTCCCAGAACTTCCTGGCAGTGGTTCTGGATGACACTGTTTATCTGTGGAATCACGCTGCTAGGGAGATTATCCCCCTGCTGCAGACGGAGCATCCAGATGTTTACATTTCCTCTGCATCATGGATTAAAGAAGGAGACTACCTTGCTGTTGGCACAAGTAGTGCTGAGATTCAGGTGAATGCAGGAGTAAAACTAGAGGTGTTTTCAAGGGATTGACAGAACTGTGGGGCCTGGGGACAAAACCTTGGCTGGCAGAGGAAGGATGCCATGCACCTGACTTGTCTTCCCTGGTGTGGGGTGGAACTGCCCAGTGTGCAAGGCAGGGTTTGATTTGGGCGTTTTCTGATAAGCAGCGTTACCTTCTGTGCTATGGTCATGAGATACATATTTTCTCTGTTCCCTGACTGAGAAAGCTGAATGCCAGAGCCTGTGCAGTGAGGTTCCTAGGGCATAGAAACAGGATTTGGTTTCTTCTGAAGAACTTTTTACTTTGCCTCTCCAGCTATTGTTGCATTTACATTGTTGTATATCATATTTCTAGGGTCTCATACCTTCTGGGTGGTTTTCTCACAGCAGCTCTTCACAGCAGTGCTGTTGTTCCTTCTCAGCCAGGGCTCCTCTACAGCCCTCCCTGAATGCCCCACCCCCTTTTATCCCAGCTACCTCCACAGGCTACTGCCCAATCAAGGACATTGCAGCTGCAGCCCATTTACAATAACTAGAATCAGGGCAGGGTCACTTATACAATACAGAGATCTTTTACTGCAATACATATATTTACTCAGGCCCCTAAAAGCTATGGGACGTTGAGCAGCAGAAACGTCTCCGAACCATGACCAGCCATTGCGCCCGTGTGGGAACCCTCAGCTGGAACAGCTGCATCCTCTCCAGGTAAAGCAGTGGGTCAAGGGCAGTTTCCAGTTGTTGCAAACTCCTATCCCTCAATCTATGTGTGGCATGGGTTAGGGATGGCAGAGAAGTTTGTCCTGGCTTGGGATTCTTACTCAGCCTTATCTGTTGGGGCTGTGAGGAGAAGGCCTCTTTCCTGTATTGCAATTTGTGCTGAAGCTGTAAAGAGCTTGTGTGGGTGTTTCACTCACACCAACAGACCTGTGTTGCTGGTAACACTGGTTGAAACCCAGTGGCAGGTATAGCAGTCTTGCAACAACAAAAATGGATTTGGGTGAAAATGTGCAGCCTGGGGCTGGCTCTGGCATAACGCCTGATGCAAAACAAAAGGTTAGCTCACACTGCAACACCCAGCCTGGATGTCATGCAAGAGCCACGCAAAGAACCACCAACCCTGTGCTCAGCCTTCAGTCATGTATTCTTCCAACAACTCTGATCTCCCTTCCCCTCCTGCTGACAGGAGGCCCTGGTGCCTCACTGAGGCTTCATGCAGGGGAGCAAGCACCAGGGCTCAGCTGACATTTATTGGAGCTTGACTCCCCTACACTTGGAAAAATGCCTTTTTTCCAGGCTGAACTGTGCTGGAGCAAGTTGCAGGAAATATATTTGAGCCCTTACCTGACCAACAACCAGCTCAGCCATGCTGCTTTGCACGGCGGAGCCGCTGTGTCTGAGCAACTCCACCAAGCCTGTGCCTCCCATCAGCCCTCAGTGATTAGCTGAGGGTGGATTATTAACTGTTTTCACCTTTCCCTCAGCACAGTACCACACTGTGCCTAGCACCAGCTCTGCCTCCTGCGCCTCACAGCAGCTGGAACCTTCAAAGGTTCCGACTTGTGCTCTGCCAAGGCCAGTGAGTGTGTAACCACAGCCACCAGAGCACCCCCCCCCCCACACACACACACATAAAGCTGATATGGGGGGCACAGTCTCAAAAAACAGCCACTGAGCCAGCACCTTCCCAGCAGTGCTGCTGGTGCATCCCCATTTGGCCACTTGGGAAAGATCAGGAGGTCCAAGGATGGAGCTCTCCCTCAGACGCAAATCCTAGGGCCACAGCTGTCTCCAAAGGGGAAGCAGGCAGGAAAAGACTGAAATGCTCTCTTTATGGGCAAAAGAGCTGGTGCAGTAATTCAAATGCCTGGTACAAAAATTCTGTTTAATATTTAGCTCCTATTTAAAACACAGCTTTTCATTTAATTCTATTTACAGAATACTTTCATTTCATTTGTTTCTTTAAAATTACTTAGTTCTCACCTGTTGTATGTCTAGGAATATTTTCTTCCAAAAATAGAAAAAAATAGATGATATCTTTTCAGCAGAAAACATTGGTTGATACAATTTTAAACCATCATGATATGGAAGAATTGTTCTGTCCCTCTCTAAGGTGGAAGAAGCATTTGGATCACAGATCATCTACAATGAAATACTTGACATGTTTAAGATGCTTTCAATCAATTGTGATCGTCAATTGCTTATTCGTTGTAAACAGTCATTTTTCAGTGAAGGGAAAGTGTGTGTGGTATATCTACATGATGTGTTCAAAGCCAGTTCCTACTAATGGCCAGGCTGAATTCCAGTCAATAATGTCCCGAATGATATTTTGCCGCCTTCTTTGGCACTTCATGAAATCTTACCATGATGAAGTGCTGAAACACAGAGATTTTCTCTTAGAGAGTGTCTCATGTTGTAACCCATCCCGTGGATTTTATGCTGTAATTCTTATCTCTTTTGAAATTTGCTATCTTCTGTACAGTTTTCATGAACCTTTCTGTTACAGTCGTGAATATCACAGATAAATGTCATTTTGTACAACTTTGAATTTACCCCAAGAGCTGAGAGAAAACTTGCTCCTATACTTCAATCCGAGTTTCTTCTATAGTCCAACTTTGTTTCTCTACCATCAAGCTTCTCCTTTGTTGCTGCTCCAAGCCCCGTCCAAGCTGACCTTGAATACTTTCAGGCATGGGACATCCACAACTTCTCTGGGCAACCTGTTCCAGTGTTCCAGCACTCCCTCAGTAAAAAAGGCCTTCCTTTCATCTAATATGTGTAGGAAATCATAAATCTAGGCATAGAAGCTTGGAGTGCAAATTTGAAATTCTTTTGATTTGAAGCACATTTTATATGAATACTGACTTACAGATGACTAAAAGATGTAGATGGGCATTTGAGCTGACAAGTTTTGAAAAAGTGCACGGAAATTAAAATTGAAACCACTAAAATTAAAAACTTCTTGCCATTTTCTTTTTCCTCTCCAATTCAAAATTGCATATGTCAGATATCAGTGCTTCATGCAAACCTCTCAGATGCTCTCAGAGAAAAAGCTTTTCTTTCAGACTAAGTTGCGGTTGATGTAGAACACTAGCAGTAGTGAAAGTTTTTCTGGGCATCGGGCAGCACCTTCTCCTTGGATTTGTGTGCAGAATGCATTTTATCCAAACTGGAAAATAGATCCCAGCTCTGTTTTATTCATCCATCTTACTGCATCAGGCCTGAAGATTCTGTGAAAAGTAGCCTGTGGACCTTGAAGATAGTGCATGTGAAACAGATGAGAGGTGATGGAGAAGTTGAGGGAGAGAAGAAAGAGCATATGGGCCAGTACAGACACCAGAAAGTATTTCTTCATGTGATCATGGGAGATTGCAGGAGCCACTTGGTACTATCAAACCAGCCCGACTTGGCACTGGTGCCGCCTTGGGTCTGGGAACCATCCTGCGTATCGTGGATTTTCAGGAGCCAGCCGGTCACTCCCAGCCACAGGCCCCCAAACACAAACCACGGCCCTTTTCTCTGGCAAACAAAACTCACCTGCCCCTCTTCTGGATGGCAGATTGCAGGAGCCACTTGGTACTATAAAACCAGCCCAATTTGGCACTGGTGCCATCTTGGGTCTGGGAACCGTCCTGCGTATCGTAGATTTTCAGGAGCCAGCCGGCCACTCCCAGCCATAGGCCCCCAGACGCAAACTTCCGCCCGTTTCCCTGGCAAACAAAACTCACCTGCCCCTCTTCTGGATGGCAGATTGCAGGAGCCACCTCTTACTGTCAAACCAGCCTGACTTGGCACTGGTGCCACCTTGGGTCTGGGAACCGTCCTGCGTATCGTGGATTTTCAGGGGCCAAGCGGCCTCTTCCAGCCCCAGGCCCTCAAACATAATCAACAGCCCTTTTCCCTTGCAAACAAAATTCAGCTGCCCCTCTTCTGGATGGCAGATTGCAGGAGCCACTTGGTACTATCAAACCAGCCCAACTTGGCACTGGAGCCACCTTGGGTCTGGGAACCATCCTGCGTATCGTAGATTTTCAGGAGCCAGCTGGCCACTCCAGGCTATAGGCTCCCAGACACAAACCTCGGCCCTTTTCCCTGGCAAACAAAACTCACCTGCCCCGCTTCTGGATGGCAGATTGCTGGAGCCACTTGGTACTATCAAACCAGCCTGACTTGGCACTGGTGCCACCTTGGGTCTAGGAGCCATGCTGCGTATCGTGGATTTTCAGGAGCCAGCCGGCCACTCCAATCCACAGGCCCCCAAACAAAAACCACAGCCCCTTTCCCTTGCAAACAAAACTCACCTGCCCCTCTTCTGGATGGCAGATTGCAGCAGCCACTTGGTACTATCAAACCAGCCCGACTTGGCACTGTGTTGAAAGCGAAGGGAAGCCTATCCACCTTGTCGTTGATCAGCATTGACTCCAATTTATTGATTAAATTAGCCATTTTATATAACAGTGTTAATTAACTTCATGCATATTGCAAAATCCAAGCTCACTATAGGTTAACAGAGAAAACTCTAACCCCTCCTTTTGTTTTACCATACCCATGATTGTTTATTGGAAACAAGACCAGCGTTCCCACTGTGATATTAAAGTCAAGTATTGGAGAGTGCTTTTGTTACTTCTTTAGAAGTTTAGAATATGCCAAAAAGATGCTAGCTGGGGACTTGCAATTAATGAATTATTTGCTGTAAGTAGGTCAAATGACATTAGCTTTCAAAAATGAAAAGTAGTCTTATTCCACGTGCCAATTCTAAAGTAGATTAATAAGCCTTAAGCAGAAGATGGATGTGAAGAGGGATATGACATGAAAGGTTAAGCAACACTGCTGACAGCAAAAGGCTTACCTGCTGCAGATACAGGAGACAAAATACTATTTTGACACAAACATTGCTATTCAGACGACAGCAAAATTTACTCAGTCATGACAGTAAAATTTGCTCCCATCAAAATGTGCTAATCAATTCTTAGTGTAAGCTAAGCACCTTAAGCAAAGGGTAGTTCAAGCGTAACTGGTATTTGATGGCAAAAAAGGCAACTTGGCATGCGTTTCTCACCTCTACTCCATTCAAAAGCTTACTCTGTCTCAGATTCCTTTGGAGGGATACCAACGCAAGCCGCGAAACTGCACGAAAATGATGATTGAAAGAAAGATAGATTAGAAAAATGGAATAATGGTTCATGTTCTTTTCCTTCCAACTGCTTTGTTTGCCCTTTTAAATTTTTGAAGTCCTTTCTGGTGTCACCATGGTTGCACTGCAGCAAGTGTTCGGCTGTAAGCTGTCCATATTGCCAGCTTCTGGACTGCCTTCAGAAAACTTCCCACTGGTTTTGTATAGAAATCACAGGCAGTAGAGATGACAAAGACTGCAGAAACCTTCTCATCTCCTTCTAGAGCAAGAGCATGTCTTTCACCCACTCTTAACTAGACAACTTTCATCAGTCATGAGGGAGTCTCATGTTCAAGAGCTAGGCAGTGACAGCTGTAAATGACAAAAAGCAGACTGAAATTCTCTTGGGACTCCAGCAGAGAGCAATGAAGGAGGTTGAATTCACCTTCTTGGGAAGTTCTAAAATGCACGTTCACTTGAGCCCAGGAGCTAAGCCATCGTAACCTTTGTTGAGTATGTCTGCGTAGACAGAGTTTCCATCACTGCAGAAGCAATGTTATTTAACCCACGTTATCATCTCTAGCTGCTAAGCTGCACTTCTTGCAAAGTATCTGCAACGTATTTTACAGGGTGGGCTTTTATGTGTAATTCCTGAGTAACAGTGCAAAGAGAAGTACTTGGGGTGTGGGGTGGGGGGGAAACCGCAACTCTTAGGTTTTTCAAATCATGGTTCCATTTGAAAGTCAAACAAGATGTCAAACTTTTCTTTCCTAGATGTATTACCAGCACAAACTGTACCAGAAATTTATGACCCGTAACTGTACCATGGACGCTCTTTCTCTGGACTATTCCTTAAGAAACAAAGTCCTCACTAGAAATAAAACAAAATTAGCCAAAGTATTGGCCTGGATTAGTTCCAAGGCTCTGTACTAAAGGCCAAACACATGTAATAATAGTAATAATAATAGAGTAGACTAAAAGTTAAATCAATAGAGCATTACTCAGTTCAAAGACATCTTGTGTCCTAATGTTCTCACAGAAGACTGTAAAAACCTGTCTATTTTTGTGGGTTTCTTTTATCCATTTAGCTGTACCTTCTACTTCCCTCCACTGTCTGAGAACATTGATGGTAAGGTTGGATGACCTCATGTCAACTTGTAGAAGTAAAGAAAGAGAAGCCAGTAAAGAAAGGCAAATTTGTTAATTGCAGGTGGAAAGAGGGAGGCCAACAAGAGAAAACAAAAGAACAGTAATAATGAAATGCTCCCCTGTCTTCTGTGAAAAGTAAAGGCACAGACAAGAAAGAACAAGAGCAAAATTCTCACTAGAGAAACGCACTTGATCTGACTCAAGTATTTTGCGGTACATTTCTTGCTGTTTTCTCATGCCAAACATATTAACCGTTGAAGGTATCCCTTTCCTCTTTCTGGAATACAGCGAGGAAGATGGCTGTGTCATTGCTGACAAGCTGCTATTCTCAGAGGTGTCCAGCTGAAAGTCCTAGATCAACTGATTTGCTCTGTCACTTTGATATGGCATGACTTACAGTTTCAGCACCTGAACTTGCCAGCCCTACAATTCTTTGCCCCTTGAATGGTTAGATAGGCTCCTTGGCAACTGGCATTTGTAAGGAGATGAAACTATGCAGAATTTGCACCGTGAGATGATGCCAAATGAGTCACGCCGGTAGATTAACTAGGACATGCAAGGCAGAGAGAGGGAAATGAGAGCACAAGAAGAGAGTACACAAGAAGAGAGTACAATCTCCTTTTTTCTGAAACACTGTAGAGATCAAAGTGAACACAAATCCTCCTAGGGGTAGTTCTTGCAAAAGACTAAGAGTTCTTTTTGTGTTCACAGGCCTGGAATCACAGGCCTGGAAGCTTTGGATCACGGCAAAATGCAGATGACAAAACGAGGCCTTGAAGTCACATCCAGTATGAAGCAGTATGAAAGAGGAAAGAAAGCAGCTGAGAGCGTCAACCCTGCTAAGTAGTCTCAGTATTCTTCTTGACATGAGCAGAAATTTGAAATGAGTCTCTGAAAATGGCAAAGGAGGCAGAAGAAAAGGGAGCGATGACTCCTCTGGCATAGTGTTTCCTAACAGGGATCTTCAAAATGGAAAGGTTGTATCATCCTTTCAACTGAAGGAAGGTATGAAAACAACAGGAAGGAAATGGCATCAAATACTCTGGGCAGTGTACTTCTAGACAGAAAGGCCACTGATGGAAAACCAACTAAACTGGCACCAATGCAGCAGCATTGTAACTAAAGCCAGAAATGTCCAGCGCTTCGCTCTCTGCCATTCCATTCAGATGCACACAGCAGCTCTGCAACATTCCTACTGATCATCTCCTTGGAAAACTGGCAGTGAGGGTCCGTGGTGATGCAGAGTCTCCAGGCAGACGCAAAGGAGAGCTGCTTTCTTACAAAAACCAGGCTTTTGAAACACTTAGGCCTTTCTCAGTTCCATAGCTTTAAGCCATAACAAACACAATTCAACCAACCACCATGCGCCACGCTGTGAACACACGATGGTTCTAGAACTTGTTGATCTACCTCGAATTCAGCTGCCTCACCTTCCCACAGTCCTTTTCTACTTAGCCAAAGTAATGGGCCTCAGCCCAAGGCCTTCCTTTTGTAAGCTTCTAGCTCTATGCAGCAGCAAACCACTACTTTCTTCTGTGCCAAGACTTCAGGTAGACCATTTGCATCTGCCCTTCCAGTGAAACCTAATGAGGAGAGAAAAGCCTCTCAGAGATGTTCAGTCATTCCATTTTCTAGACAGGCCAAATCCAAAGAAAAGCAAGCTATGGGATTGTGTACTTGCTCTTACAAAACACCTGCTGCCCTCTGACAATCAACTAGCAGAAAACCAGCCAAACTGAGACTTGAGGCAAACAACCCTTGGAAGGGAATAATGATGTGATCAATAAAGACAACACTTTTCCAGGCTACCGAGATATTGGAAATGTCAGCAAAGGCTTGAGAGCAAAGGCTGAACTAATGGGGAAAGGGTAAAAGAATCGCAAGAAAAACATGACCAAAGGTTAAAACAATTCCAAGAAAAACATAGGCAACTAACCTGTTGAAGCCTTCAGGAAATCAGTGGCCGCTGATTTACATAGGCCATTCAAGTTAATTGACCCGTGCACCTTCCACTCCTTTTTCGGCACCATAGGGTGAATTGAGACCATGGAATCACAATTCCTTGGATTCTGTTCTTAACTTTAGGAGAGAAGTACAGCAGCTGAAGTACCTGTTACTGATGTGAAACCCAAAAACACAGAGTTGACACATTTCATTCTTGGCCAATCACAACAAGCAAGACTAAGAGGATAAGGCTGGCTTATTTTCATGACACTTTTCTTCTTTTACAGCCTGCTCTGATTCCGGTGAAACTTTTCCATTAGCTTCTCTCTAAAAGGAGAAAGTCCAGTTCAATGTCCCGCCCTACTGCTGCAAGTATACCATTTCGTTTGTCGAGCCTAAAAATTGAATGGGAAGGTACGGTGCTCTCTGGAGCTAAGGGTCGCTCCCGGGCGTCTTTCGGCAGAAGCCGCGCTAAGGAGAGCACTGTGAGCGGCACCATCGTCTTTGCGCGAAGAAGCCGCTTCTTCCCCTCCAGGAGCCGGAGAGAGCGGCAGCTTCGGAAAGGTGAAGAAGGAAGCTGTACGACACTGGGATTGTGTGCGCAGCTTGCCAACTGATAGAAAACAGTACCTTACCACTCTCCTGACTTTTCCAATCACACGAACATTCGATTGGAAGCTGTTTTGGACAACTTTCCTTTTCTCCCTGCCAAACACTTGGCAGATCTCCGTGCAAACTCTAGAACACGATGGGAGATGTTTTCTGTGCTGGCAGAGTTTCTCCCTGCCAGAACTAGTGGATTTTTAGTGGTTTTTAAACCAGAAAGCCCTGAGTTCCAAGAACACAGCAGCTGCCAAGGACTACCCAAGAGGAGCGCAAAAGTACCACAACATGCCTGCCTCCACAGCTTTTTCCCTGGGACCATGCCTACCCCTAGGCTTATTTACATGCCTCCAGTTAGGGTTAGAGATAGGGTTTTTAAAGCAAGAGGCCCTGAGCTCCAGGAACACTGCAGAGCTGCGAAAGTCATCCCAAGGGGAGAGCAAAAGTGGTGCAACATGGCTGCCTCCACCTCTTTTTCCTTGGCAACATCCCTATACCTAGTCTGATTTACCTGCCTCCAGTGCTGGATAGGGAAAGGGTTTTTAAATGAGTAAGCTCTGAGCTCCAGGCCCACTGCAGCTGCGAAAGACTTCCCTAGGGAAGCGCAAAATTGCCTCAACTTGCTCCCTCCAGGGCTTTTTCCTTGGGAACATCCCTAATCCCAGCCTGATTTACCTTCCTAGGGTTAGCCTTAGGGATAGTCGTAGGATTATGATTTTTATAATGAAGAAGCCCTGATCTCAAGGCACACTGCAGCTGCGATAGACATCCCAAGGGGAGCTCAAAAGTGCAACAACATGCCTGCTTTCACAGCGTGTGGAGAGCATTATTAATAATTGGTTAGCTGAGAAAGGCCACACTGATATAATGCCACTGGTTAAGCTGAAGGAGAAATGTCAGCAGTCAGCAAGCTGAAAGGAAGAGTCAGCAGCGACCTTGCTGCAACATGAGGATAGGGAGTTGAGATTAGTCCTGAATACATCCTAAGAATATGTAGAAAGTATCAAAAGTAGAACCATAGGAATGTAGAAGTAGGCGTAGGTGCTGATATGTAAGCTGACCAATCCTGAGCTCAACTTTTGCAATATGTATGAAGCTCATTATTAACTGTATTTAACCCGCCGTACTGATCAATAAAATTGAGCCTGTGATGATCAAAATGATGTCCTGGTTCCCTTCCGTCGACAAATGGTGGAGAATGCGGGCATAACCGAATCTCTGCCCTTTTTCTCGGATTAAAAGAAAAAGGGATTACGCCACGGTCGGGAAGTTGGGTTTGGGTCCCAGCAGCCGGGACGGTGCCGGAATTTGAAGCACCCTTAAGGTTCACAACTGTGACTTAAGCCAATACGTGTCCGCCGGAGCCTGGAGAGCTGCAACAGCGCGCGCTGATTAATAGGTATGTATAGGCAAGCGGCATATGATTTATTTACCGCCTATTTAGAGCGGCGTGGGATAAAAGGGATAGATTTAAAAAAGGAGTTACCAGGGTTATTAGCTTATGGCCATGCTAAGGGTATCTTTTCTAATCCTCATACAGTTCATGAGCTAGCAGAGTGGAAGAAGTTTGGGGAAATATTGTGGGATACAATACTAGACGATGATAAGTCAGCAAAGAAATTCGGGAAGCTATGGCGGGTGGTGTATAACACGTTACTTCAGCAGGTCTCTGAGAGAAAGGCAGCAGAAAGGGCAACAGAAGCTCATAAGAGGAATATAGGGTATGGTCGTGAAGATGATCCCCTGGCACCCTCTGTAACTAAGGTACTTATGCCTAAGAGTCCCCAGCAAAGTGGTGTGGAGGATTTCTCTATAGGCGCAGTGGAACTGTCTGCACCTTTCCTGTCAGAGGGGGAGGGCGAGTCGGATGGTGGGGGTAGGAGCAAGCCAGCTTTGCCTCCGCCACGAGCTTCAGGCGGGTCGGATGGTGGGGGTAAGAGCAAGCCATCTTTGCCTCCGCCACCAGCTTCAGGTGGGTCGGATGGTGGGGGTTGGAGCAAGCCAACTTCGCCTCCGCCGCCAGCTTTGCCTCCGCCACTTCCCCTGGGTGAGCGGGCTCCGGTTTCACTGTCAGCTCCAGCGGGGGGGCCGCTTCCCCCGCGCGAGCCAGCCTCTGCTCCACTGCCTTCCCTGTGCGAAAGCTCGGGGTCTGTACCAAAGTGCCAGCAGCATAGCACCCTTAAAGGGCCAGATCCCATCCCAGGGGCACACCGTGATCCATGGGGGGAGATGGCTAAACAGAGGAGGGAAGCTTGGACTTCTTTGGCGAAAGAAGTAATGCAAATGGGGGATGGTGAGGCGGTGGAAATAGCTTCTAGTCTTGCATGTCCAGTTACATACACACCACAGTATGATGCACAGGGGAACCTTACGCATAATATAGCAGAATATACTCCCTTAGATTGGAAGCTGTTAACTCAGCTACGTTCTACGGTTAGTCAGTTTGGAGTAAAAAGTGAACCTGTTAAGCAAATGTTAGATTATCTTTTTAATACTCAGGTTTTATGTCCAAATGATTTAAGAGGAATAGTTCGGTTGATATTCACTCAGCATCAGCAGTTATTGTTTAATGCACATGACGCATTACATGGAGTAATAGTAAAGGAGCTGATTGGCTTAGGGGCATTTTTACATTCAGAGGCACAGATGATATCGGGAGCAGATAAACTTACAGAGTCTAAGCAGTTAGTGCATGCTGCAATAGACATGGTTAAAGAGCCAGGAGGGTTACCGGCTTATATGGGCATTAAACAAGGTAGAGAAGAATCATTTGGAAATTTTATCGATAGAGCAGCTACTGCTATAGATCGGGCTGGTGTTGCAGAGCGCTATTGAAAACGTGTGCCTTGCAAAATAGCAATCCAGCAACCCAAAGAGTGTTAGCTACTTTAGGGGCAAACTGGACTATTGAGGAAGCATTAGAGCGAATGGCATTAATGCCAACAGCTTCACAGGCATTTATAGCAGAAGCCTTGAAGGAATTATGATTAGGGTTGCAAAAGCATAGTCTACTCAAAATCAGGTGTTAGCTGCTCTTGCTCCTCTCCAAAGCGGCTCACTGGCAGTCACGTAAAGAGGCTCGAGACCATTCATCAAGTGTTACCAATACAGCAATGAGGGACAGACACAAGTTGCCGCCCTGACATCGGAGACACCAGCTGCTGCCGTAACATCGCTGCTACCTCCTGTCTGCAACCCGCAACAACCGGGAGCCTCGGCTTGGACTTATCAGCAGCAGTAGACGTCACACTAATGACGAACCGGCCTGAGAGGATACCCACTGGAATAAAGGGTCCTCTTATATTAAATGGACAAACATGTGGAGCATTATTGCTGGGACGTTCCTCTATAACTATGTTGGGATTATTTGTTTTGCCTGGTGTTATCGATGCGGACTTTACAGGGGAAATACAAATTATGGCTTACACCCTTTATCCTCCGATTAAAATTACAAAAGGACAACGCATTGCACAATTGGTACCACTGTCACAAATGACATCAGGAATACAATCATTTACTAGGCAAGCACGGGATGAAAAAGGTTTTGGCTCTACTGGTGTTACCCTTTTAACTGTGGATTTACAAAATAGACCAAAACAAAAGGTTGAAATTACCTATGGGCATCAAAGCATAACCCTTTATGGATTATTGGATACAGGAGCAGATACTAGCATCAGTTCTCCAGAAGCATGGCCACAACATTGGCCTCTATTTCCCTCATCAAACCTGCTCACCGGAGTGGGAGGATTTACATTGGCAAGCAGGTCGCCGTCTTTGTCTGTGTGCATTGAGAATCAACAAATATCTGCTGTGTTTTCAATTGTTCAACTGCCTCCTACAGTTTCCTGCTTAATTGGAAGGGACATTTTAACACAATTGGGAGTGGTGTTAACTAATACGCGCCCTTCGTGGTAATTGCCATTGCTTGGACTTTCCCCATTCCACTCACCTGGAAAACGGATACACCGGTGGTGGTTTAGCAATGGCCATTAAAACGGGAGAGTCTTATGCATGCCCATGAATTGGTACAGGAACAATATACGAAAGGGCACCTACGACTGTCCACAAGCCCTTGGAATACACCTATTTTTGTAATCAAAAAGAAATCAGGGAAATATCATTTGATACATGATTTGAGGGCTGTAAATGACCAAATGGAACCAATGGGGGCCTTACAGCCTGGTCTTCCAAATCCAGCTATGATTCCAGAACACTGGCCACTTTTAATTATTGACCTAAAGGATTGTTTTTTCACTATTGGCCTGCATCCTGATGACATGAAGAGATTTGCATTTACTTTACCAGCAATAAATCGTGGGGAACCAGATAAAAGATTTGAATGGACATCTCTTCCGCAGGGCATACGCAACTCTCCCACTTTATGTCAGCTTTATGTTGATGCTGCATTACAGCCACTACGTCGTAAATGGCCAGCAACTATAATATATCATTGCATGGACGATATTTTGTTTGCACAGCAACAGCCATTCTCCTCTTTACAGATTAACACCATTAAAAATACTCTTGCTGCATATTCACTTGTTATTGCTGCAGAGAAAATTCAGACTACAAAGCCCTGGAAATATTTGGGATGGACTTTGACAGATCAAATAGTGATACCACAAAAACTGGAATTACAATTGGACATTAAAACTCTACATGATGCACAGAAGTTGCTGGGAGACTTACAGTGGCTGAAGCCTATTGTGGGAATACCAAATCACTTATTAGAAGCCCTACGACCTTTGTTAAAAGGTGTGGACCCTACTACTCCTGTACACCCGACAAAGGAGCATCATCTTGCCTTGCAGCAAATTAGTAACTGTGTACAGCAAGGGTATGTGTCTCGTCGACAACTCGACCACCCCATTGACCTTACTATCTGGAATAGCCCTTGCCACTTGCTTGGTGCTCTCTCAGTTGCAAAAGAAAACGGGGGAGATACGGGTGTTGGAATGGTTGTCACCACCACTACAGCATAAGAAAACAATATCTTCAAAAATTGAACAATTGGCTGCATTAATCAAAAAGGGGCGTCTCAGAATTCTTGAAGTGGATGGTAGAGAACCTGCTAATATTAGATTGCCTATGGAAAAAGAAACCTTGGACTGGTACTTGATAAATTCAAAGAATTTACAAGAAGCAGTATTGATGTCACCTGCTAAAGTAGAGACTAGTAAATTAGTGCCTAGAGTTTTGCAATGGATGACAGAATGGAACTGGATTACTCGACCTTTGAGAGAAGAAAACCCCATAGAAGGAGCTATTACAGCTTTTACAGATGCAGGAAAGAAATCAAGGCGTGCTGCTGTTACCTGGCAAGAAAAGGGACAATGGAAGCATCAACTCCTCACAGCAGACCCTGCAGATAGCTTACAAACTTTGGAATTGTTAGCAGTAGTATGGACGGTGTCCAACTCACAGGAGCCTTTAAATGTGGTCACAGACTCTATGTATGTTGCAGAAGTAGTCAAACGAATAGAGGAAGCAGCAATTAAGGAAGTGAATAATAAACGATTGTATGAGTTACTGATACAGTTAAGGAAAGCTTTACGGGAAAGAGCAAACGGTACCCTTAAGCAGTATATTGAAAAACATCAAGATTTGACAGATCCACAAGCATGTTTGGCTAAGGTTTTGTATGTGATTAACCATTTATGCATTTTTGGGGAAGATGATACCCCCCCTGCAATGAAACATCATCCGAGGTCAGGTCAGGAAAATACTAAGGAAACAGAGGTCTGGGTTAAGTATAAGAACCCAAGTACAGGATTATGGGAAAAACCTGCAAAAGTATTATATTGGGGTCGGGGGTATCTTTGTGTTTCCTCACCTACAGGGCCTTTGTGGGTGCCTGCTAAGTGGACTAAACCTGTTTTTGATGCAGCCTCTGGTGAGTCACCTTACGGAGGAGGACAAGGAGCGACTGGGGAAGAAACTGCTTCTAGTCCTACAACCACTACTGTTACAATTGAAGGGGTACTCGGAAGCGGTGGACAGAGCACTGACACGTCACTACCGGACGGCCCAGGAGTTGATTGGTTTCATTGACTCAATATCAACTTTTCACTTAACAGATCCAGCGAAACTACATTGCCTTGACTGTCACAATCCACATTGTGCTGCCTGGATAGCTCTACGTTGTGGGGGTTGTAAAAGAACTTTTTGGATAGAACAATCATTATTACGGGATTTGTGGTGTCATACTTGTGAACACGAGCATACGTGGGGAAAAAGCTGGCAAGATGAATTAAGGAGACAAACAGGACAAAACGCATATATAGCTTTAAATCTTTATGAGTCTCCTGAACAGAAGGTTCTTGCTTATTATCGATGGGAAATACAATGTATTGTGAATAGAATTAAGGTTCAAAGTAAATCACGTATAGTTTCTATAAGGTGTAGGAAATTAGTGCCTTTAACACAGCATTCAGTTGTAGGACCCTTCCAAGGGGATCCTGATGGAACATTAGATTGCTGCATTGATAAGTTGCAAAAATTAAGTTTGAAAGTGGCAGGACCAGTGAAATTAGGAGCAGCAAGATTGAAGACTGATAAGAAAAAGAAGGCAAAAAAGAGAACGGTCTCATTTGAATAGGGGTATCAGTGATTGCTAATTAATTTTCTATGATTAGAACACTTTTACAGTTGTGGGACCCTCAGGAAGATATAGTTGTTGAGGAGGATAACGAACAAGAACTACGATTACGAAATAAGATACACCTTGTGTTAAAGAAAGACCTTGAGCTGTTAGCCTCATATAGTAAAAAGGCTGAAGAGGCTTTGCGATCACCACCATTGAATTGGTTGCTTTGGGTTGAAGAACCAGAATTTTATACTGGTCCTTACTTACATTCGCTTCCTTGTTATGTTTGCAAAAAGGATAAAGATAAATGCTATGCATGGGTAGCTTTGCATTGTGCAGATTGTAATCAGGTTTATTGGTATCCACAGAGGTCATTGGGATATTTATGGTGTACATCTTGTTTTGGAAAGTGGATTCGAAATCATATCTGGGTTAGAGCTCTTGAACAAAGTACTGGCCTGCCAGGACGGACAGGATTACAGCTCTTTGAGAGTGCAGAACAAGTGATTATAGCATATCTTAGGTGGAAGTTACAGGAAAACCTTAGAATATTTGAAATTACTAAAGCCTCACGCATCATAGCAGCTCGCCGCAAAGCTGATTTGCCTTCAAACTTACCTCATGCTATACCTGTGAGCAAGGATGCTGATTTAGAATTAGATCAGTATATTCAAGAATTGACTCAGCCTTACAATAGACAATCTAGCAAACCAGGGAAAAGACAGCAAAGAAAGGAAAAACAATGTAAGCAGAAGGAAGAAAAGGAGAAGCAAAGCAAGCAGAAAGAAAAATGAGGTTTGTTTTTGTAATACTGCTCAATGCTGTAGCAAGTGAGGCAGTAGGAGTAACACACTTTAGTCAACCAAGGGAAAATTTATGGGTAACACTTGCTAATCAAACTAACCAATCATCACTTTGTCTTAGCCTTGGAGGACTCACTAACCCATTTCGAACATGCCTGGTGGGACTTCCGGTGTGGTCTCCTGGAGAATTTTGTAGTTTGATAAACAATCAAACCTTATGTATGTCTAACATGTCAAACCTCACATTGCCGGTGCAACAAGGGTATACTGCAGGTCAGAGTGATGGCTATCGTCAATGCTTACTAATCCAATCACTTAACACCTCTTTGCATTCTCCTCCTGAGGAATTGGATCTTTTTGGAAGTACAAATGCCAGCATATCTAACACTACAGCTGGTGGATGGTTTAGCTTCAAACTTTTGGGTGCTCAGAATTTAAACCAACCTAAAGAAACATGGGCCACCCTAGATTCATCCCTGAATGTGAGTGAATTCTCTCCACAGCATTACAGTCAATGTAACGGCACAAATATCACAGCACCAATGAAATTAGCCACAGGAATATTTTTGATTTGTGGAGACAGGGCATGGAATGGTATACCAGCTAAACCACAGGGTGGACCCTGTTTTTTGGGAAAATTGTCACTGTTTCATCCTAATGTGTCCTTGCTAATGCAGCTGAGTCAAAATTCAAACAGGAAAAAACGTAGCATACATGACTTAGACTGCAGCAAGATAGGAGATCCATGGTTTTGGGGCACATTCAAACAGGTGGTGGTTTCAACTATCTTACCAGGAGGATCTGCCAATAAAGCCATGAATTTAGCAAAACAATTAGGATGCTGGGCAAGGGATGAGCTGAACAAGACATCACAAATTCTAGACATGTTAACTGCAGATGTGCAAAGTGTTAACCATGCTGTTTTGCAAAATAGAGCTGCTGTAGATTTTTTGCTCTCAGCACAAGGACATGGATGTGAAGAGTTCGAGGGAATGTGTTGCATGAATCTGTCTGATCATTCAGTGTCCATTCACACTAAGATAAAAGAATTACAACAGGGACTTCACAAACTTAAGGAAGAAGACGGTTTAGGAATTGACGAATGGCTTAAAGGCTTGGGACTCGGACCATGGCTGAGGAACCTTGTGATCTATGCTATAGGACTGCTGGGTGTAATCTTACTGTTTTTGCTTATTTTGCCTTGTATCTTTAACTGTATTCAAAACATGGTCAGCCGTACAATAGCAAAAACATGGCAAACTAATCTCCTTGCACAAGAAGAAAACGGGGGAAATGTGGAGAGTATTATTAATAATTGGTTAGCTGAGAAAGGCCACACTGATATAATGCCGCTGGTTAAACTGAAGGAGAAATGTCAGCAGTCAGCAAGCTGAAAGGAAGAGTCAGCAGTGACCTTGCTGCAACATGAGGATAGGGAGTTGAGATTAGTCCTGAATATATCCTAAGAATATGTAGAAAGTATCAAAAGTAGAACCATAGGAATGTAGAAGTAGGCGTAGGTGCTGATATGTAACTGACCAATCCTGAGCTCAACTTTTGCAATATGTATGAAGCTCATTATTAACTGTATTTAACCCACCGTACTGATCAATAAAATCGAGCCTGTGATGATCAAATTGATGTCCTGGTTCCCTTCCGCCGACAAGCAAGATATTAGGAAGGTTAAAGCTTAAGAATGGAGCTCTGTGTGTTGTGTTTTAAGGCTTACAAGCAGGTATTGTATTCGAAATAAGCAAGCATTGTTTTAAGCAAAGGTACGTGTGCTTATGGTGTGTGAAAAATTGTAAAAGTTTAGTAGTAATAAAATGGTTCTAAAAATAGTAATACAATTAGAGTAATAATAATTTGGACAATTTGAATTAGGACAATACAAGACAACAAATACAAAGAGTTACGGACCTCTGGGTACCTTTTTCTGGGCAGCATGAGCCCGAAAAAGGACCCCCGCTAACAAAGATTAACCCTTAAAAACAATAGCCCATTGCATATTCATGCACTTCATACATGATGCATAAATTCCATTCAAACACAGGATTCTCTCTGGTCAGTGTCAGCTTCTTCCTCTGAATCCTAACAGCACCTTCGAGGCAGGAAGAAGTTTGTTTCTTCTGGTAAGAGAGCAATAAATTATTTTTCTCTGAAAGATTCAGGTGTCCTGTGGCTGCTATCTCGCTGGAAGTCCTTTCTTTAAAAAAGTATCCTACGTGGCATCGTTTCTATTTTAACAATTTTTATAACCTAAAACTATATTTAACATGGTACTTAAGAGAATTAATACAGCATTACTTTCTAACACAACACATAAAATATTCATTTAATATTTGCGAAAAGCCAATCATAAAATACAGGCATTTTCACATTTACCATATGTATTTTGGTGTATTGATTAGTAGTGCTGTATTAACAGTTTAATAATAAATGTAGTCTTGTAATTAAAAGGTAACTTTTGTAGTTAAAAGAAGAACTATGTCAGTGAGGTTTTTTTAAAGGAAGGAATGAGACACTCGCATCAGATAGCAGCCACAGGACACCTGAATCTTTCAGAAAAAAGAATTTTTTGCTCTCTTACCAGAAGAAACGAACTTCTTCCCGCCTCAAAGGGGCTGTTAGGATTAGAAGGAAGAAGTTGATGATGGCCAGACAGAATCCTGTGTTTGAATGGAATTTATGCATCATGTATGAGGTGTATGAATATGCAACGGGTTATTGTTTTTAAGGGTTAATCTTTGTTAACCGGTGCCCTTTTTCAGGCTCGTGCTGCCCAGAAAAAGGTACCCGGACATCCATAATTCTTTGTATTTGTTGTCTCGTATTGTCCTAATTCAAATTGTCCAAATTATTATTACTCTAATTGTATTACTGTTTTTAGAACCATTTTATTACTATTAAACTTTTAAAATTTTAAAAACAAGTGATTGGCGTTTTTCACAGGAGTTGAGTCCCAAATATATTTTGGTGTCGCTGAGAGAGGTATTTTTAATTTATTTGATGAAGGGGGTACTTTTGGATCTCTCAGGAGTGCAAAGGGGAGCAGGGGAAGCGCTGAGTGCCTAGAGTGGGGGGATGCTGGAGAAAGGGGACCCTGGAACACCTGATGTAAAATTTCAATAGCGAATGTGAATTTTACTTCTATACCTTTTATTTTAAAGCAAGCACGCAGCGCTGGGTGGCTGGGGAGTCACTGCTCCACTCATAGCACACACAGTTCAGTAAATTATATATACTGTTTTTAAGCCTACAAAGCATTTTCCAATATGCTTGGTTAGTCCAAATTAGCAAATATCAATAAGCTGGGAGCAGTAATTTCACAATATTTCTAGGTGGTCATTGATTGCTATCCTTCTTGTGATTGTCTGGAGGGAGGCCTTGCACTGGTGTCTGCTACATGATTTGTCAAGTGCATCAAGCTTTTTATTATACATAAGCTTTTAATTGCTTTGTTACAATATCTCTTAGCTTTACCCCAACTTCCTCTATTTTATTCTAAGCATCAGTCGTCTTGCTGCCTCATCTCTTTTGCTCTACTATACTTCTTTGATTTTGATGCTTTATTTGTCTATTTGGTCAGAAAGTTTCAAAACCTTTCTTTGTGTCTTGTTTTGGACACAGCAGATAGAAGCATTTGCTGATTCCATTCCCAATTGGCATGTGTCACAAAAACAATTTCCACAGAATCAGGGGAGGGTGAGCTCTGGGACCCCCAAAACCCCCTCAGCATGCCTGAGCAGGACCCGGGAGAGGGGGAATGCCCACGACCCACAGGCCCTCCATCAGCTGTGAGAAGAGGGACCCCCATAAGCCCAAAATAAGGACACTGGAAACAGGGCACTCCTGGGAGAGGTTTTTGGAATTCCTGATTTTTGGAGGTATTTCTGGCCACCAGACACTCAGTGACTTCTAGAGATGGACTTGGCCAGTGGGACCTTCAAAGCCAATGTCCTGGCTTAGGGCAATTTTGGGAGGAAAAACTCTAAAGGTGTTTCCTGTAGAAGAGCAAAGTCAAGTGGCCCCTCCTCCAGCTGGTTCTGGAAAAGTATTTTCTTTGAGAGAAGTGGAAAAAAACTGTTTATTGAACAGGCAAAGCACTCACCAGCCCCAAAAATGAACAGTATTAAACAATAAAATCTCTTGCTGCTCCAAAAGAGATGACAAACTCACAAAGTCCCTCCGTGAGCTGTAGCATGGCTTGCTCAGTCTCTTATCAGTCTCTTATCAGTCTCTCTGGTGCTGGAAATGCCGTGGCCCAGCCCCGGTGGGGCACAGGTGTGAGCACCTGGTGCTCTTCTGGGTGTTCAATCCAGAGCAGGTTTAGATGGGTCCAAAGAAAAGGATAAACCAAAAACCACAGTCCAGGGAGCTTCTCTTCCTCTGCTAGCTCAAACTGACTAACAGCAAAGGAGGGCTCTGTCCCGCTGTCTGTCCATCTGCAGACAAGAGAGGAGCAGGAATGTGGAGGAGTGAGAGAGGTTCTGAAAACAAACTCCGTGCTTCTTCTTCCTCCCTCTCTGCTCTCAGAACCAGTGTTAAAGGTGCAAAGCTTATTTCAGACAAATGGGGATACGAGCATCATAATTTCACCCCTGGGACCCCCAAAAGACCCTCAGCCTGTGTAAGCAGGACCCGGGAGAGGGGGAATGCCCAGGCCCCACAGCCCCCCCAGCAGCTCTGAGAAGAGGGACCCCCATAAGCCCAAAGTGAGGACACTGGAAACAGGGAACTCCTGGGAGAGGTTTTTGGACTCCTTGATTTTTGGAGGTATTTCTGGCCACCAGACGTCCGGTGACTTCTAGAGATGGACTTGGCCAGTGGGACCTCCGAAGGCAATGCACTCACATCTTGTTTTTCCCCCAAATCAGGATTTCCCATTCCCAAACCTCATCTGGATGGAGAAGGCTGTGAGGAAGAGGAAGATGCCCCAGGGCACTGAGGCAGGTGAGAAGGAAGTCAGTGCCCCTTTTCCCCTCTGTCCTGCTCCGTCTCCCAGCCCAGCACGGCCCCAGCTGCAGCACAGCCCCACTGCTGATGCTGTCCAGCCAGGGATGCACTGGGGGGATCTCCTTCCCCTTCCCTGTGGCACGGAGGCAAATCCCAGCCTCTCCTTGTCCTTCCTCCCCCAGGGAAGGAGCTGAGGATGGAGACCAGGGAGGACAAATCCTCACAGCAGAACCTGGTGGAAGAGGCCATTTTGAGCGGCTCCAGGGCACAGGAATCCACTGGGGAGGAAAAGCCCCGGAGATCCCTCAAGAGGAGGGGCTGCAAACCCAGCCCAGGGTGCTCCGAGGAGGAGAGACTCAGCCTGTGCCTGGAAGGCAGCCAGAGATCTGGCCAGAGCGCTGAAGTGGTGGTCCATCAGCAGCTTGATGATGGCAAGAAGCCCCACCAGTGCTTGGAATGTGGGAAGAGTTTCGGCAGGAGCGACCACCTGCTCATCCACCAGAGGACCCACACCGGGGAACGGCCCTATGAGTGTAGGGAATGTGGGAAGAGCTTCAGGATCAGCTCCCACCTGATTGTCCACCAGAGGACCCACACCAATGAACGGCCCCACAAGTGTGGGGAATGTGGGAAGAGCTTCAGGATCAACTCCAACCTGATCGCCCACCAGAGGATCCACACCAATGAACGGCCCTATAAATGTGGAGAATGTGGGAAGGGCTTCAGGAGGAGCTCCAGCTTGAAACTCCACCAGATGATCCACACTGGGATACGACCCTTTGTGTGTGGGGAGTGTGGGAAGGGCTTCCGTGACAGCTCCCGCCTGATCATCCACCAGACAATGCACACTGGGGAGTGCCCCTACACGTGCTCAGAGTGTGGGAAGAGCTTCATTGAGAACTCCAGCCTGATTCTGCACCAGAGGATCCACACTGGGGAGAGGCCCTACAAGTGCAGGGAATGTGGGAAAAGCTTTAGGCAGAGCTGCCATCTGAATGCCCACCAGAGGATCCACACTGGGGAGAGGCCCTACAAGTGCAGGGAATGTGGGAAAAGCTTCATCGACCCCTCCGGCCTGAGTGTCCACCAGAGGATCCACACTGGGGAGAGGCCTTACAGGTGTGGGGAATGTGGGAAAAGCTTCAGTCAGAGCACTAGGCTGATTCTGCACCAGACGATCCACACCAGGGAGAGGCCTTACAGGTGTGGGGAATGTGGGAAATGCTTCAGGCAGAACTCTAGGCTGATTGCCCACCAGAGAATCCACACTGGGGAGAGATCCGATGAGTGTTCTGAGTGTGGGGAGAGGTTTCAGAGCCGATACCGTCTCCTCAAGCATCAGCAGATTCACACAGAATAGAGGCCCTTCTGCTGCCCTGACTGCAGGAAGGGCTTTTAGAAAAACTGCACTCTCGTCGCCCACCAGTGGATCCACACTGGGGAGAGGCCCTGACAGTGTCCCAAGTGTGGGAAGAACTTCTCCCAGAACTCTGCCATGACCCAACACCAAGGGAGGCAGCAGTAAGGGATGCCCAACAAGTGCCCTGTGTGCAGGAAGAGTGTTGCCTTGATTTTTAAAGATTTTCTGAGCCTTCTAATGTTTACATTCTTGGAGCAAACATTCTCAAACACTTTCTGTAAATAACTTCTTGTTTGGCATTCTTTTATAGAAGAAGAAAAATATGATGGACTGTTAGTTTGTCCAGTGTCATTGGAGAGGTGGCACTTTCACCCTCCAATCCATGGTCGCTTTTAGAAAACTGTAAATGTTGGAGTCAGGAAATAAACTTCCCTTTTCTTCCCCTTGAGAGCAGCAGTGTGTGCGCTCGTGTTGTTTTGTGTCCTACAGTGACAGGAAGAGCTTTGAGTGCTGCTTCAACTCCATCCCCCATTGGGGACCCCCACTGGATGGTCCACAGTGACCCTCGCTGGGCGGAGACTTGGTCATCCATGATCCTGGTGATCCATGTTGGGAAGATACCTGGCTGGTGGTCCCCACATCTTCCTGGCTCTCCTTGGGCATTGGACACGGCCAGAGAAAAATCCATTGGGATGCAAACAGACATCAGAATTTCATAGTGGACAGCACAGTTTTTTACTTTCGACCCCAAAACAGTCTCACCTTTTGCATCCAGTCATTGCTTCGAGTGGCATCCAGAATTCCAAATGGAGTTGGAGGTCTTTTCCAACCTGAATCATTCCATGATTCTAATTCTCTCTGGCCCACCAGCATCTTCCACAGCCAAATGGTGATTGACTGGGGCAAAACCCAAGATTTTGGAGACAGTGGAGTGGAAATCTTTCTAGAAAAGGTCCTTTCTACCCGCCCAGGCACACGGATACTCAGCCAGCATGGACACATAAATGCTTTTATTTTGGCCTTTATTTTCTTTCATTTTTCATTATCCTTCACCCAACGTTGGGGTAAATATAAAGACATTCAACTAAGACTTGGATGGTGACATTGTGGGACTTGGGTGGGGACATGGTAGGGATGGGGACAAGGACGTGGGTGGGGATATGGTGGGGATGGGGACAAGGACCTGGGTGGGGATATGGTGGGGATGGGGACAAGGACATGGCTGTGGATGGCGATATTGGGCATGGGGGGTGTCACAGATAGAGATGGTGACATGGGGCTCTATGGCCATGGATGAGGAAATGGGGGACATGGCCATGGATGGTGACACAAGTGGCCTAGAGACAAGTCCATGGGTTGACATGTCCATGCCATGGGGTGTCCCATGGCCAAGGACAACACATCCCCACCACCACCATGATACTGTCCCTTTCATGCTGCCATTTATTCCCTGCTCCTCCCCATTGTCACCCCACTGTGAACCCAGCCAGGGACAGGGGTGACATTTGGGGACACTCCTGTCCCCACTCCAGCACATACCTGGGGCCAGCAGAGAAGGGGATGAAGGACGATGGGGACCGTTCCTTGCTGTTTTCCAGACTGAACCTCAGAGGACTGAACACCTGGGGTGACACCAACACAGTCACACCGAGGGGACACAGCTGTCACCACCATGGTGACAGGGACACCTCATAGGGTGGCCCTACCTCACGCTTGGGCCAGAGGTCTGGGTTGTGGTGGGTCCCATAGATGCTCATCAGGCAGATGACCCCTGCTGGGATGGGAATGGCCACTTTAGGGACAGCAGATGAGGATGGGTGGTGACACTGGGGACACCCTGGCCATGCCATACCCTTGGGGATGACACAGCCATCACACAGGGGGATGTCCTCGGTGCAGCGCCGGGACACAGCAGTGACAGGAGGGTGCAGCCGCAGGCTCTCCTTGATGCACATGGTGGTGAAGGGCAGCTGGGACAGGTCGTCCCTGGGGACAAGCGGGGCTGGCATCGTGTCCCCAAGCCACATGACCGGGGTGGCCCTGGGGACATCTCACCATTCAATGTCTGCAGTGTCCCGGCCAGCCAGGAGCTCCTGTACCTGCTGGCGGCATCGCTCCTGGTGCTCAGGATGGCCGGCCAGGTTGTAGAAGAGCCATGCCAGGCCACTGGCCGTGGTGTCATGGCCTGTGGGGACACTGGGTGAGTGAGGGGACACTGGAGTGGCTCCTCCCCAGTGGCACCTGGGAGCTCGTGCTCGCCCTCAAACATGAAGGTGTCAGCCTCAGCCGCGATGTCCTCGTCCGACAGGGTGCGGCCATTCTCGTCCTGCAGAGGCAAGATGAGCCACGGGCCACTGGGGCCACCAGTCTGTGGGCCACCTGGGGCCAAATCCCATCCATGGCCACCACCCTATGGCACCACCATCCCACTGGCCACCAGCTCTATGGTCAATGCTGCCCATGGCCACCACTGTTCCCCTGTAGCCACCAGTCTATGTCCAAGCCTCCCATGGCCACCAGCATCCTACTGGCCTCTATGGTCAATCCTTCCATGGCCACCACCACTCTTTTGACCACTTTCATGCCCCATGGCCACCACCCCAGCTCCACCTTGGTGAGCAGCAGGATGTACTCGCTGGGCTGCCTGTACCAGGGACGATGTGGGGACACTGTGGCCACCAGCATGGATGATAGCAGGACCATTGGGGCCACCAGAATGGCCAACAGGGACAGTGATTGGACAGGATGGCCAGTGGGGACCATGGCAGAGCCAGCACAGCCACCAGGATGGCCAGCAGGGACAATGGTAGGGCCACCAGGATGGTGTCATGATCCGTTCGTACAAGCGAGGGTCATGATGGTTTGTTAACTGATCTGAGTGCAAAAGCAACACGGAAGGGGATTTTGGTATTAATCAAAACAAATGCACCTCTTATTGAGTGCCTACAGCAGATGTGATGGAAGGATTAGAAAGGAGAATAAAGGAGAGAGAGAGAGAGAGAGAGAAAGAGGGGAGGAATAGCTGCCAGTGGAGAGATGAAACCCTCGTGGTCCAGCCAATAGATCCGTCTTGTCACGTCAGGGAGAATCTCAAAGTCTTGGTTCTGTTATAGTCCTCCAGCAAGGGGGGGAGCAGGTAAGTCTATTGAAACCACCGAGAGGGAACAGGTGAGTTTACAGACAGTCCATGTTCTCAGCAGTGAGTGAGACCAATTGTTTTCTTGGTCCAGGGAACACACCTGCAGGCAACACTTGGCAAACATCTGGCTTCAGTTCGGCCAGCCCCCTGTGTTAGAGTTATAGGGGTCTCAGTCTCAGCCCTTGGGAGGGGGCTTCAGTCTCCGTCACAGCGGTCGTGAGGCAGCTGAGGGAAACCTCAGAGTGTCTCTTACAGATGATCAGTGGGGACAGGTGTCAATCACTCCTGGCCGTGGGTCTCATAGCTGAAGATGCACTTCTGGAGCGTGTCCAGGGTGAGGAGGCTCAGGGGCTGCAGCTCCTCCAACTCCACCGGCCCCCACCAGCTGCCACTGCTGCTGCCGCCCACTTGGCCTGCGGGGAAGGGCTGGGTTGGGGAGGGAACAGGGAGGGGATCAGGGACATGGGATAAATTTGGGGGTGGGACAGGGGTGGGAGAGGGGGAGGAGTTGAAGAGAAGGTGTGGAACAGGAATGTGGTGATAAATGAGGGGTGGGGTTGGGGTTTGGGGGCAGCTTTGAGTTTGGGGTATGGGACAGTACAGATTTTGGGTACAGGACGGGACTCGGGGTGCAGGACAGGACTCAGGATGCAGCAGTGGGTGCAGGACAGAATTTTGGGTGCAGGACTGTCCTATGGTGACGTTATGATGCTTGTATCCCCATCCATGTGTTCTGTTTATGCTGGATATTATGTTCTGTGCCTTCAAGACTGGCTCTGAAGAGCGAAGTTTTGTTTTGGTTTTGTTATCAGCCGCTCCCCCACGGCTGGCGGGACACAGAGACAGGGCAGTACATGGTGCTGCTTTGGCTTTTTGCTTGGCTTTTTGCTTTGCTCTTGCTTTTGTTTCTGCTCATTACTTAGTTTAGCTAAGCACTCCGAATTTTTCCCTGGACTGTTTTTCCTTTCTCTTTTTTGGAACCACTCAAACCTGCTCCGGACTGGGACCTGGGAAACACTGAGAGTTTGCACCTTGTGGCTGCAGCAGCTGCCCCAGCACCAGAGGGACTGATAACAGAGCGACCACTCCCAAGAGAGACTTTCTGAATTTGTCATCTTTTTCAGAGTGGTGAAAGAGTGTTGTCACCTGGTATTGTTCATTTTGTGTGCTGGGGGTGCTTTGCCTGTTAAATAAACAGGTTCTTTCCACTTCTCTCCAGGGAATCCTTCCTGACCCAGTTGTGGGGAGGGGCAATGTGCGTTTGCTTTCTGGAGGAGCCCCTTTGGAGGTTTTCTCCCAAATTTGCCCTAAACCAGGACAAAATTTGGTGCCCAACGTGTGGGGCTTGAGAGAGAGTGGAAAAAACCCTGTTCTGACTGCATTTTGGTTGCCATTACTCTGTGTTGGTATAAAGCAGTTAATGGCCATGTTTTTTGAATTCATAATGTCTCTTGGGGTGGAGGCTTGCATGCATTTCTGGTCCCTAGGTGCAGAGGATCATTAATGGGACATCACACCATGATTAATATGATAAGGGAAACCAATTTATTACAAAAAGCAAGCCATATTTATACTGTTCTCTATTGTTCACACCTCAAGCTGATACATGATTGGTTAAATCCTTTTTACGCACGCATTTTGATATTTCAGTTAATTTTAGTTAGTCTTTCTTCTTCATGCATCTCGCTGTGGTTTTCTTGTCTGCCTTTGCATCCTGAACCGTCTGCTGCTGAGCGTGTTCTCCTTCTTTTGTGTCCTTCAAGGGCATGGTGACCTCACTCAGGTTCTATGAAGGCTGGATTGTGAACATGTTGCATATGTCCATTGTCCTCCAAAAAACCCTCAGCACTCCTCCCGGTGCTTTCTGGTCATTCAAGTGCCCTTCAGCTGACTGGTTTCATGCTTTGAGCTTCAGGGAATTGCCCAATCTTTCTGAAGCTGAAATAAATATCATATTAGTCAACATCTTAATTGTGTTTATATCTCACAGAATTGCCTTTTCTTTTGCCTTTGTCTAAAACTGTTCCTGTGCGGAAATCTCTGGGGGATGGTGGACATGTCAGATGCTGCTGGGACATCCCAGAGCACTTGGACCTTGGCTCTGCACAGGAGAGCTCTTCATCCCCTTTCTCTCTTTTCCTCCCTCTGGGCATGGAGGGAGCTCCTGACTTCAGTGTGTGACTCGTGTGTGCAAAGAGCAAATCTGGGCAGAATTGGGGCAGGGAGGGTTTGGGGGGACCTTGGGATCTGTGCTGGGCACAGAAGGTGCTTTCCATTGCTCTGAGGCTGTCTGCTGTGGAAAGTGGATTTAATATCCAGCAGAGGAATGACTTTTGCATTTGATGGAACTGTGCCTTCCCTTGGCTTTGTTGGCTGAAAAGATACAGAGGAGCACACACAGAGTTACCAACTCCTGGATTCCAGCAGTGTTCAGATAGAAATTACAACAGGAGCTAGGGTCAAGATGTGTGCTTGCCTTGTGGTCAGTCTTCAATACCCCTTGGTCTCTCTGGGCCCTTCCCCCAGGTGGGGCTTGGGCTCATTTGGTCCCTCAGGAGCTGGGCTGTGGGCTGGAGAGGTGGCTGTGGAGCATTGCCTGTGCTGTGCCAGGGACTGGCAGCTACTGCTGGGCTGGGATAGAGGCTCTGGGGGGATTGGGGCTCCAGGGCAGGGCAAGGCTGGACCTGCCCCTTCCTCCCCCCCACACAAAATGTTTAGAGCCAACAATCTCCTCCAGTCTGTCACAACAGGGAATGCTGGAAGTGAAATCCCAGTTGTGGCCATGGGCACCTGGCTGAGAAGGACAGTTTTGTTCCATAGGAAGGAAAGCACAGAGCCTCAGTGTTTGGAAGGCAGGTGAGAGTCTCGCTAGGCCAAGGCCAGCCAGACTTGTCAGGAATGGCAGATTTTTTTTGGGAGCAGTCTTTGGATTTAGGGAATTCTGGAGGTGGAAGACCAATCTCAGCCATGCATGCCTGGAGAAGTAGGACAGTTCTTTCTCATAGGGAGGAAAGCACGGAGCCTTCCCCAGTGTTTTGGGGACAGATGGGAGGTGACTCTCCTGAAAACATTGCCTGCCACACTTGTCCTGGCAATATTCCTATGGGAAAAATTTGGAGTTGAAATCCCAGTTCTGGCCATGAGTAATTAGAAGAGATTGACAGTTCCTTTCCTAGCAAGGAAAGCACAGAGCCGCAGTGCTCCAGGAGCTGATGAAAGGCAGCCTTTGACATTCCAACATCAGCCAGAGCTGTCCGCTGGCCCCTGGGAGGCCAAGCCAGCCAGGCCTGTTCCATGTTCCCTCAGTTCCATGAGACCCAATGGTCCCTTGCTTCCATGTGTCCCTGAGGTGCCATAATGCCCCCTTGGTGACACGAGGCCCTGAAGGGTCCCAATGGTCTCCATGGTTCCATCAGGCCCCACAGAACCATAATGGTCTCTGAGTCCATGAAGCCCGCCTGTGTCACCAAGGCCCCTTGGTTCCATGGGCTCCAGTGGTGCCACAATGATCCCCTTGGTTCCATGAGGTTCCATAGTGCCACCACGATGTCCTTGGACCTGCTGGGACTCTCAGTGTGTTCCCAGACACCCCCAGCATGGTTACAGACGCTCCCAGTATATCCCAGTTGCCTTCAGCATACTCACAGTCATTCCCAGTCACATCCACTTGGCCCAGTAAGATTCCACTTTCCACCAGTATGATCCCAGTCACTCCCAGTGAAGGGAACGGACCGGGATGGACTGGGACAGGCTGGGATGGACTGGGACACCGGGATACACCAGGCAGGATACACTGGGACACACTGGGATACACTGGGACGCACTGGGATATACTGGGATACACCGGGACATACCAAGACACTCCAGGATACTCCAGGATACACCAGGACACCCTGGGATTCACCGTGCCCAGCACTGGGACCCACTGGGAGCAGGATCAGAGCACACTGGGACTCAGCAGGGCCAGAACTGGGGCAAAAGGGATCACAGTGGGACCCACTGGGATATACTGGGAGTGACTGCAACCATACTGGGGATGACTGGGAACACACTGAGAGTGACTGGAGTCACTGAGTCTACATTGGGGGCAACTGGGAAGACTGGGATCACAGTGGATTCCTACCGGGGTCATACTGGGAGTGACTGGGTCTGTGCTAGGGTGTCGTGGTTTTGGTTTGCTAATATAAGATCTCTTTAATTTTGAGATTTTTTTTTGGCTAATGCACTAAAGAATGTGGTGGGTTTGGTGTTGGTTAATTACTAATACACTTATTTTTGGTTGTGAGATAGGATTAGGAGAAAGGTAAAGCAGGCTCAAAACTTTAAAAGGGTAGAAAGAAAAATTTTAATAATAGTAAGTAAAAAGAAAAAAAAGGTAGTAAGAATCAAAGCAAACTTTTTAGAATACTTCTCCCCACAACTTTTTCTTTCTCACTGACAATGTAAAGAAACTAAACTTAAGATTTCTAGTCAGTTTACTACCTCTCAAAGAGTCTTTTTTTAGTTCACTTAGGGAGAGAAGTCCCTCTTGATAAAGTTATGGAGACTTTTCTACAAAAGGAAAAAAACAGTTTTCTCGTGGTTCTCAATTTTGTCATGAATAACAACTGCCAGGGGAACCTTGCTATCGTAAAATCTTTCTTATTTCTACAAACCTTCCCACAGCTTGGAGATGGGCTATGTTGATTGATGGGGTATTGTTTTAAAGATGAGCTGTTCAAAGGCAAAAGTTCTCATTATCTATCTCTAAAATCATCTTCATCTCTGGGAGCACAGATCTTCATTTTTAGAAGCACAAGACTGTGCTCTTTCTTTGTGCAAACTTCTCATGAGATTACAGCTATTTCAACATCTGCTTACTTTAACATAGAAGCCTTTACCTAATATCAATTCAAACACTTTCATTTCCTTATAGTTTTATGTGTTATAAGGGAAAAGAGTCTTTTCTTTATAGCTTACAAGAGGATTTCAGCTCTAAAAACAAAGCATCTTCTCCCCCTCCCATCTGGGCCTTACTTACCTTCTTCTTTATTACCTTTAATATCTTCATCTTGTTTTTAATATACGTGCATGTTGTTCTTTTCTCTCACTCAGAAGAAGACTGAAGCACTGAAAAAGTTAACATCACGCCTGAAGCCTACCTAACCCACCAATAACTACTAACAGAAAGCTGTGGCTCAGTTGTGTTCAGATCAGCTTTGTAGTTAGTGTTTAGTTTTCTACGCCAGCCACAGAAGTCTCTGGTCTCAGCCAGGCTAAGAAGAAGAAGAAGCAGCAGCCTGACAGCGAGATCTTCGCAGCCACAGCCAGCCCTGCTCTGGCTAAAGCTCCGCAGCCTCCCCTGTCTCCTTGCCCGGCAGCTGCTGAAGCCCAGCCCGGCCAAACCAGAGCCCATGGAGAGAGAAGCCAGCAAGCAGCCCAGGAAATAGAAAAGAAGCCCAGCCTGCAGCAAGACGGCCCAGCCCATCCCAGACACAGAGCTGAAGCCCAAACTGAAACCCAGCACCTCCCTGACGACCAACAAAGAAAAGAAAAGTTTCTGAATTTTTTGGTCTTTACCATGTGTGTTTCACAAAAGCGTGTCTAGCTTTTCAGCAGCTCAACAGACTGTCAGATACACAAAAAACTTTGCATCACTTCCCTACATTTCCTCCCATTCCCAAACGTAACACAGGGGCCACTGGGAACAACTGGGATCAGACTGGGAGCAACTGGGAGCAGCTAGGACCAAGCTGGGAGCAACTGGGATCATCATGGCATCAGAGTAGGATCATACTGGGAGGGACTGGGTCTGTGCTAGAGGCAACTGGGATCACACTGGGAGGAAATGGGGACATGCTGGGGACCAATGGGATCATACTGGGAGCAACTGGCACCACACTGAGGGTGACTGGGATCCTTCTGGAATCATACTGGAAGTGACTAGGGGCAGGCTGAGGGCAATTGGGACCATGTTGGGGCAACTGGGATATACAGGAAATGACAGGAATCATGCTGGAGGTGACTGGGAGTGGCTGTGAGCAAATGGAATCATACCGGAAGCTACTGGGAGCAACTGGGAGTGAGTGGAAACACATTAGGGACAACTGGGATGTACTGGGAGAGACCAGGAGTGACTGGAATCACAAAAGAACCATAAAGGAAGTCACTGGAATAATACTGGGAGTATCTGGGCGTGACTGGAATCCTACTGGGTGACTTGGAGTGACTGGGACCATACTGGGGGCAAATGGCACTGTACTGAGAGTGACTGGGTTCATCCTGGAATCATACTGGGAAGGACTGGAACCATACTGGGAGTGTCTGGAACTGTAGTAGGGCTGAATGGGAACACCTGGGATCATACTGGGAGTGACTGGGATGATACTGGGATCACACTGAGTGTAACTGGAAGTGACTGGGACCATCCTGGGGGTGACTGGGAGCCACAGGGCCCATGCTGGGAGTGACCTGGGGGGAACTGGGGGAACTGGACTGGCTGGGGCTCAGGGTTGTTCTCCCCCAGGGCTGCCCTGGCTCCTGCTGCCACCCTGGCCCCACAGAGCCGAGGGACAGGGGACAGCTGAGGGACAGGAGACAGGGGCAGGGACGTGGAGAGGTAGAAGGGAGTTCCAGGGGGTCCTTGAGCCCAGGAAAGGGGAGTCCAGGGTTTCCCAAAAAGGGGGAAAAGGGTGGGGACAGCAGGGATGTTCGAGAACGAGGAGTTCAGGGGGTCTCTGGTTTTGCACACAGCTGGGGCTGGGGGCTGGGAAAGGCAGGAATGAGGGACCAAGGCATTCCAGGGCATCCCAGGGTCAAGCCAATGGCCAGTCTGGAGGCTGGGAGCCATGGGATGGCCGGGAAAAGGGGAGCAGAGAGCCCTGATGTCCAGGAATGGGGTGTGAAAAATGCATGTATTTTATGATTGGCTTTTCACAAATATTAAAATGAATATTATATGTGTTGTATTAGAAAGCAATGCTGTATTAATTTTCTTAAGTACTGTGTTAAATATAGTTTTAGGTTATAAAAATTGTTAAAATAGAACTATGCTATGTAAGATGCTTTGTTTAAAAGAAAGGACACTTGCAGCGAGATAACTTGCAGCCACAGGACACCTAGATCTTTCAGAGAAAAAGAATTTAAAGGCCTTCTTATCAGAAGAAACAAACTTCTTCCCACCTTGGAGGTGCTATTAGGATTAGAGGGAAGAAGTTGACACTGGTCAGACAGAATCCTGTGTTTGAATGGAATTTATGCATCATGTATGAAGTGTATGAATATGCAACGGGCTGTTGTTTTTAAGGGTTAATCCTTTGTTACCAGGGGTCCTTTTTTGGGCCCGTGATGCCCAGAAAAAGGTACCTGGACGTCCATAACTCTTTGTTTTTATTGTCTCATATTGTCTTAATTCAATTTGTCCAAATTGTTATTACTCTAATTGTGTTACTATATAACCATCTTATTACTATTAAACTTTAAAAATTTTAAAAACAAGTGATTGGCGTTTTTCACAATTTGGTAGCAGAGGATGGTTACTAACTCCTCGCTGCCGGTGCTTTGGGAGAGTCAGAGTGGGGAAGGCGCGCCCTGCCCTCTTTGGCAGCCTCGCTCTGCTTCCCCTGAAGTGACCGACAGACGCAGGTTACGATCTGTGGACAAAAGGAGACAATAAAACAAAGAGAACAGGAAAAGGGTCCCTACAACTGCTGTAATTTGCCCCCTAAGAGTAGTAGTGCGCACGAAGAACCCGGGAAGGAAAAAGGATTGGTAAGTATTTCTCGGGGGGCAGGTACGGGGGGATGAATGTGTGTGAATGAGAGGCGGGCTGGTTGTCCCAGACCTGCCAAGTGAGTGCGGAGTCTCCCACGCTGCGTTTCCGACTTTTCGCTGGAAAAGCGGCCAGTAAAGAGACAAAGCGACTCATAAGAGAGTGAAAGAATCCCCGGGGGTGACTGGGACTGGGTCTCAGGGAGGGGTTGGACCCCTCGGTGGTGGGGAGCAAGGTTTCCTAGCCCAATCCACTAGGAAACAGGACAGGAGGGGCTCCTAAAACCTGCTGGGTTGAGGGATTTATATTCCAAGAGCATCCAAGAGCAGGGTTGAGCAGAATTCTCTCCGAGTGAGGATATGCCCGAGAACACTCAGGGTGGGACAACACAGCTAGATTGGGGGATAAAAAAATGCCCAAGAACATCCAGGGTTGGACAACACAGCAGAACAAATTAAATGCCAAAGAGCATCTGTAGTTGTACCACACCGCTGGGTTGAGGGACAGAAAATGCCCAAGAGCATCTGAGGTTGAACAACACAGCTGGATTGAAGGAAAATTACCCGAGAGCATCTGGGGTTGGACAACATGACAGGAGTGAGGGAAAAATTGCCCAAGAGCATTTGGGGTTGGATAACACAGCTGGGTTGAGGGATATCCAATGGCACCGGGACTGGCCAGTAACACCTAAACTTGTAATAGGCGATGTGAAAGTAAAAGGTACCTTATTGTTGTTTTGTGGTGTGTGAGAGTGACACACACACAGAGCCAGCCTCAACTTCCTGGGCAGGTGGGAAGGGGGAGGTGTGGAAAGAGCGAGTGACCTGCACACCAGGCTGCAGCTCCCGGCTGGGTGGGGGCTTCTGGGCCCAAGAGGAGCGAGTGACCTGCGAACCAAGCTAGCGTTCCCTGGGCGTGTGAGGGGCTGTAGCTGAAGAGTGTGAAAGACACGCAGACAGCCTCACAGGGGAACGGGCACCAGAGGCAGCCAGAGTCAGGGCCCTTCTAGGGGGCCTGGTGACACTGAGACCTGGAGGTAAACCCCAAAGCGAAAGAGGGGGCCACAAGGACCTGTGATTTCCTAGCAATAAGGATCCACTTTGTGTCTTGAGAGTGTGAAGGAATGTGTGAAAGTGAATGAGAAATAAAAGTGAGTGAATGTAGACGAATGAAAGTATAGGTAATGTCGATTGTGCATTTTAAGCCTTACCGTATCTCCTTGGAGGGAGTTGGATTGTATTGAAAAGCAGTGTGAGAAAAAGGGGTTTTTTTGGGTGTAAGTAGTTGAAAGAAAAGTGGTATTTAAGTTGTTAGTAAAAAGTGAAAAACAGAAGCAGGGGACGAATAGATAGAAAACTGAAAAATGAGACAGAAATTCAGTAAGGTGGATACAGGAAAAGAAAAGCAGAAAAAAAATACCAACAGAAATACCCCAAGACAGCACTTTGGGAGTTATGTTAACAAACAGAAATACAACTCATTGCAAAATACAGGGTATGCAGAAGTTGATGAGAAAAAACATGCAAACTTGTGAATTATATACTTAAAAACAGCATTAGAAAATTTAACACAAAGGAGTTATATATTGATTCAAGGTATGCCTTTAGAGTAGCACATACCTTAAGAAAAATTTTAAAAGGGAGATTGCTTAATTAAAGAAGAAAAAGATTAGTACATGAGAAACTTATTTTCGAGGTTTTAGAGGCATTACAATTACCTAAGAGAGATAGCAATAGTACATATTAAAGGACACCAAAAGGTAAAGACCTAGAAATAAGAAGAAATAAAATAAATAACTGGCAGATCAAGAAGCTAAAGATGCAGCAGAAAATAGAGCTGAAAGAGTTAATATTAACTCCAAATGAAGAAAAAAAAAGGGGGGGGGAATTAAAACAAGATTGTGGCGAACAAGATAAATCGGGGAAATAGAAACATCTTAATATGGAAGACAATTAGATAATAAAACGCTTACGAGGGAATAGCAGAGGACGTGTATCAAAAAGCCCGGTGGGATACACAGGCTAGGTGTGATCATTTTTTTAAAAGAACTATGGGTGCATTGAGACCTTTAGAGTAAAAAACAAGTACCTGAAACATGTATAATTTGCCAAAAGATAAATAAAAGGGTGATGAGAAAAACAATATGAGATGGTCGTCAGTTAGCTCGTCGACCATTTCAAAGCATCCAAAAAGCAAAACGGGGAAAGTATAGAGCTGAGAACAAATTACCTCATCCATTCCCGTTCGTTCCCCGACTCGTTCGCACCAGCCCTCCCAGCCCCTGTGCCGGCTCCGGCACAGTCCGTCTGTCCCGGTCCGTCTGTCCCGGTCCGTCTGTCCCGGTCCGGCCGCCTGGCCCGCGTTCTTGCCGGGGGTGGGGGTCTGTCCTGCCGTGTGCACCGTGGTTACCGCGCTGATCGCACCGAGGGGGTCCCGTCTGTCCCATCCCCGGCTGCCCTGACTCTGTCGGCTCCCGCCGCTGCAGCCGGGGTCAGTCCCGGCTTTGTCTCTGCCGGATCAGCCCCCGTGAGCCGAGTGAGGGCGATCCCCGCTCCAGCTCGGTCTGCACAGGAACAGCCCCTCGGGCGATCCCAACCACAGACCCCGCCTTTGGAGCCCCCAGACCCTGAGCTGTGCCGATCCCCTCGGGCCATCCGGGCTGCAGACCCCGCCTTTGGAGCCCCCAGACCCTGAGCTGTGCCGATCCCCTCGGGCCATCCCGGCTGCAGACCCCGCCTCTGGAGCCCCCAGACCCTGAGCTGTGCCGATCCCCTCGGGCCATCCCGGCTGCAGACCCCGCCTCTGGAGCCCCCAGACCCTAAGCTGGGCCGATCCCCTCGGGCCATCCCGGCTGCAGACCCCGCCTTTGGAGCCCCCAGACCCTGAGCTGTGCCGATCCCCTCGGGCCATCCCGGCTGCAGACCCCGCCTCTGGAGCCCCCAGACCCTGAGCTGTGCCGATCCCCTCGGGCCATCCCGGCTGCAGACCCCGCCTCTGGAGCCCCCAGACCCTGAGCTGGGCCGATCCCCTCGGGCCATCCCGGCTGCAGACCCCGCCTCTGGAGCCCCCAGACCCTGAGCTGGGCCGATCCCCTCGGGCCATCCCGGCTGCAGACCCCGCCTCTGGAGCCCCCAGACCCTGAGCTGTGCCGATCCCCTCGGGCCATCCCGGCTGCAGACCCCGCCTCTGGAGCCCCCAGACCCTGAGCTGTGCCGATCCCCTCGGGCCATCCCGGCTGCAGACCCCGCCTTTGGAGCCCCCAGACCCTGAGCTGTGCCGATCCCCTCGGGCCATCCCAGCCACAGACCCCGCCTCTGGAGCCCCCAGACCCTGAGCTGTGCCGAGCCTCCCCGTCCTGCCCTGAGCTCCATTCCCTTGGTAACCACAGCTCCGGCTGCTTAAGCAAACTCTCTAAAGGAATCACTTTATTGAAACACTATAAAATCAGTTAGAAGAAAGCCCTCTCCTGATTCTTCCTAAAAATACGTGAGAAAGGCTGTAGAAGATAAAAATCCAAAAAGAATGGGATAAAGAGATTGGTCTATTTCCATTAAGAGAGGTTCTCAAAGGGGGGTGATGGATCAGAGTTTGTAAATGCTTCTTTGACTTTGTCTGAGGTCTGAAATTTTAAGAAATAAATAAAAGAGATATTTGGAGAATCCCATAGGCATAGCTGAACAATTAGACCAACTTTTAGGTCCAAACATGTATACTTGAGAACAGATGTGGTTGGTAATGAAAATAATAATTTTCTCAGGAAGAAAAGCAATTAATCAGAGCAACTGAAATAAAAGCTTAAGAAAAAGATAATCTGCAGGGACCCCCAGAGAAGACAAAATGCCAACTGTACCTCCTGAATGGGGTTAAAATAATGAGGAGGGGAGTAAACACATGAACAGTTATTGTAATTACATAACCAAGAGAATAAATGAGACAGCATATCAAAGGTGAAATGTGAAAACAAAAGATTTTTGAGAGACAGCTTTTAGAGGGGAAAGAAAAAACTCCAACTAAATAGATAAACAAACTTTAGAGAAAAAGGAAAATGGTCCTAAGTAAGCAGAAGATCTGAAAATCTTTAAAGAAATGGGCCCATTAAAAAAAAAAAAAAAGTCATAGGCTTTAATTTTTTTTGGGGGGAACAAATACCATCAGGAGCCTGTGATAACTTTAAAAGTGGGTCCCCAAGAAGAAGAATTGGAATTTGTTATAGACACAGGGGCAGAGAAAACCTGCCTGTTAAACGTTCCAAAAGGTTATAGTGTGAGCAAACATATAGTGAAAGTAACAGGGGCAAAAAGAGGAAGTTTTACATTTCTGGTCATTAAAGATGTGGTAATTGAGGGAAGAAACTAAAATTTAGGTGGGAGATGTGTTATTGGTCCCAGGGGCAGGTAGCAATTTATTGGGAAGAGTCTTACAAGTGCAATTAAGAGTAAGAGTTATATCAGAAAATAAGAAAATGACAGCTAGAGTTTTGAAATTAAGCCAAGAGGATGAAGAAAAAAAAATCAACAAAGAAGTTTGGGCTGGAGAAAGAAATAGGGGAAGAATAAATATCGACCCCATAAGGGTTACAACTGAGAGAGGAGAAAGAGAGAAGTTGAAGTAGAGAAGTAGTTAGGAAACTCTGAGATGTTAGAATGTGAAGTGATGACATCTTGGTGCTAGAAGAGAGCAGAAGTGTGAATGCAAGTTTTTTGCATGAAAGGCAGAGAAGTATCTTAACACATGGTTGTTAAGAGGTTATTCAATGCCACACTGGGGTCCAGAAAAGCCTTAGCAGAACGGGCCCTCCTTGAAGAGAAAAGAGGATAAGTTGACGAGAGAAAGAGAAAGAATGTCAGGAGCACCTGGGCACGCCAGGTTTGGGGTTGTCAAGGTTGGGAGGTGTCTGAGCGCTCCCTGCGATCGGCGGGGTCTCGGGGGCTGCGGCAGGGACCGATCCATGGAGGTGCCCCGGGCGGGGCTGGCAGCAGAGGACACAGGTTTGCGGCCAGGAGCGGGCTGGCTCCGGGGCAGAGCTGCCGGGGGGCTCCCAGACTGTCGGGGCGCCGAGCCCAGGATGGCAGCGTCAGCCTGGAAGTAGGCCGAGAGAGAGAAGGGGGGAGAGAGAGAGAGAGAGAGAGAGAGAGGGAGAGGGCAAAAGAGACCCAGGGCAGCCCCCAGGGTCCCCATGCCCGGGGCTGCTCTCCCCTGCCCCGGCCCTGCAGCCAAGGGGCCGCAGCGGGGGAAGGGCCAAGAACAGCACTGACAGCAGGGCTGTGAAAAGAGGGGCAGGGGGGACTAGCACTAAAAGATAAAATCAAAGCAGAGATTGCTGACTCTCCAAACCTCACAAAGCGGTTTGTTTTTCTTAAGTAAGAGGTTTTTTGGTTTTTTTTTCTTTTGTGTGTTTTGTTTGCCGTTAACGAGAAGGCTTTTTTCCTGAAGAAGAGGCTGCTGTAGAGAAAGCTTTTAGCTAAACCCAGAAAGTTTAGAAGGAAAGCGAATCGTAAAAGTTAATGCAGTATTATCTTTCTTTTATTATCTATGCTATTAAGAAGTCCTTTCCAGGTACTACTGAAGCAACAATCAAAATCACGGAAAGAGAGTGAATTCATGCCAGCAGAATCAAAGGACTTGTGAAGAAACTTGAGGAACGGACTATCATATTTAAACCGGGTGATACTGAACTGACTTTCCAATGGGGACTGAGTGGTAATGGTTTGAGAAAACCAAATGATCCAAGAAATGTACAAAGAATAACACTGAATTAAGAAATAAGATAATGCTTATATCACTGGATTTGAGCACTGCCTGAATAAAACATCTCCTTGGGGGAGGAATACCTCAGATAGAAAGATCAAGAACGTTTTTGTATTCTGACCTTAGCCCTAGAATTGTACAAGGGAGAAGGGGAATTACTATTTCCATTAGTAAACTTTACTTGATTCATTCCAATACTGGGCATGCTAGGTGGGTTATAAGTAAATGCTTAAATTGTAAGAGTAATTAGTGTTGTGATTCGCAAAATTTATGCTCTTATTGCAAAAAGTGTTAAAGTACTGACTTGTTTTTGTGGATGGGAATTATTAGTGCCTGTTAAATGAGAGATACCTGAGGAACAGTAAGAGACCACAGTTAAAGAGTGTCAAAACCAATTTGCCTAGCAATTAGTTAAGAGAAAGTGACAAGAAAATAGAGGGCAAGACCAGATTGGCCTCTGTATTTCACCACCAAGAAGATCAAATAAACCTGCTGTGGGTTGCAACCTCACAGGCATGGGAGGTGGGAGTATAAGCCATACTGGACCTCTGTTATTCCTGTTTCTGGCACTCACTTGTTGTCTTTTCCCTTTCGGGATACCAGCAGGATTGTGTCACAAATGCTACAGAAAGCATCACATAGAAAGGAACTAAAGTTCCTCCTTTATTACACACACCTATGTCAACAGCCACTGTTATAACCCATCCAAATTAAGAACTTGTAGGCAAAACAGAGTAAATTATTAGATTACAAGAAACTTAAGAAAAAGTGGCAATAGATTTAGAACTGAATGTCCAAAAGGAGAGAGAGGGATTTGTTTTAAATTTAATCTTGAAGATGCGGTTCAAGATTTGGAAAAAAAACCCCAAATAATAAAGGAAAAGGTAAAACCAGCACAGCAATCTAACTCTGTATTGACTCCAAATTATCTGTTGAATTGTATTACAAGACTCCAAGCAGTTATAGAAATGATAGCAAATAAGGCTGCCCAGGCATTAGAGTTAACATTAAGTCAGCTAAGCCAAACAAAAACTGTAGGGTATCAGAAAGGTTCGCTTTAGACTATTTATTGGCCAAAGAAGGGGGTGTTTGTGGAAAGTTCAATATATCAGATCGTTGAAAATTGATGACCACAGAAAAGTCATTCTAGCAAAAGCAAAAGAAATCAAAAAGAAAAATATATACGCATATAACAACCCAGGTACCAGTCCAAAAATTAGAAAACAATGTTAAAATCTAGCTGGTGGGGTAATGTATTAGAAGAAATTAAGATCTTTCATTTGTGTTACAACTGTTTTTATATTTCTTTCTTGTGTAATCCCGTGTTTTATTTTACCAGCATAGTCCAGAAGATATAAGTAGAAAAAAAATATTGCTCAAGCCAAATGATTTACAAAGAGTAAGAGTGGGGATTGTGAAAAATGCATGTATTTTATGATTGGCTTTTCGCAAATATTAAAATGAATATTATATGTGTTGTGTTAGAAAGCAATGCTGTATTAATTTTCTTAAGCACTGTGTTAAATATAGTTTTAGGTTATAAAAATAGAAACTATGCTATGTAAGATGCTTTGTTTAACAGAAAGGGCTTGCAGCGAGATAGCAGCCACAGGACATCTAAATCTTTCAGAGAAAGGGAATTTCTTGCCTTCTTATCAGAAAAAATGAACTTCTTCTCACCTTGGAGGCACTGTTAGGATTAGAAGGAAAGAAGTTGACAATGACCAGACAGAATCCTCTATTTGAATGGAATTTATGCATCATGTATATGTATATCATGTATATCATGTATATGAATATGCAACAGGCTATTGTTCTTAAGGGTTAATCCTTTGTTAATGGGTGTCCTTTTTCAGACTCCTGATGCCCAGAAAAAGGTACCCGGACATCCGTAACTCTTTGTTTTTATTGTCTCATATTGTCTTAATTCAATTTATCCAAATTGTTATTACTCTAATTGTGTTACTATTTTTATAACTATTTTATTACTATGAAACTTTTTAAAATTTTAAAAACAAGTGATTGGTGTTTTTCACACTGACTGTTCACCGCTGCCAATGCTCACAGTATTCTCCTAACACACTTGAGCTTCCTGTCTTTCAGTGAGAGAAAGATTCAGCTAAAGTCAAGGAAAGAGGGCAGGGGAGATGGAAACCTTCCCTTGAGATGCTTTTAGGAAGGCCTGAAGGGACCCTGCCTTTCCTTGGAACAGAGGTGGTCACCATGCATGGTGTTGCCTGACCTGCCCTAGGTGCTCCTCTATTCCAGAAGGACTTTTGCCCACTTCATCACTTGTCTGTCCCTCCAATTCCAGGGCCTCAAACCTGCTCTGTGAGATACTAAACCTGTAAGTCAGCTGTAAGTTTTCAGAATATGGCACTGACCATGGCTCTAAGTAAGTTTTTTTAATCAGGCTTACAATATATTTTGAGAAGAAGAAGGAACAGAAGGGGTAGATACCACACAAGAATCCAGCAGAGTCTTCCCAGCTTTTTTGTCTGGGTTCTATGAAGCACAATGCCCAGTGCTTGCATTATGCTGTCTTTTCATGTGTTCTGGTGACCAGAACCATCCCATGGCCAGGCCCAGGATAATTTGGGTGCCAAAGTCCCATTGCCTGCAAACATCACACTCTTTTTTACCCAGCTGGTGCTCAGCTCAGCATATTTGCTGAGACAACTTTAGGACTGTTTTCCTTAACTTGGCAGTTCTAGCAGATGTCCTTATGGCCCCTAAATTCTGCATCCTTTGTGTCCACTATCAATGGGCATCCTTCTTCCCAAGCTTTGTCAACCTCCCTCTGGGTCTGAGATCAGTGAAACGGGCCCAGCCCTGAGTCTTAAAAACAATTCTAGCAACAACTACTTTGCTTTTCTAATACCTGGCCATCACTTCGAGCTTGTAGGCTGCTATGTGTGTCACAGGTTAAATGTCTCTTCCTGTTGATCAGGCTTGGAAGTGCGGACAGCCCAGGCATGACAGGATATGTTTTCTTCAGGAAATGGGACGTAGGGCCCAGCTTGCAACAGGTCCAGGCCCGCACCTTCCAGAGCGCCAGAAGGTTCGCGGCGCCATTGCAGGGCTCAGGGCGCCTCCTTGTGGGCAAGAGTCGCCTCGACAGCGCGGGTGCCGCACGGCGGGGCCAGAGGGCGGGAAAGGGCGGGCGGGTGTGAGGGGCGGGGCGGTTCGTGCCTAGAGCCGAGCCCGCGCTGTACCTCGGCGCCTTCCCGGCTCGGTGTTGGGAGCGAGCCGCCGCTGCTCGGGCTCTGGGAGAAGCGTGCGGCCGCTGCGGAGTCCCAGCCCGCAGATCTGGCTGCTGGCCGAGGCTGCAGTGCAGAGCTGCCATGCCAGAGCTGCCGTGCGCCGTGGCACTGCCAGAGCCCCTGGCAGAGCCGGGCTGGAAGTGCCGACAGCTGAGGGAAGCCCTGCCATGGCAGCGCCCCAAGCTCTTGTTTATCCCACAGAAAGAGAGGATCAGCACCTGGAGGTGACTGCGTCATTCCTGGAAAGGGACTATCTGCTTACAGTTGCGATGTCTGGCAGCAAGCAGGACGGCACTGGTGCCAGGGAGCCAAGTGAGGGCAAAGCAACCCTGTGACAGCCTGGCCCAGGGGCTCTTGTGGCAGCAGGCAGCGTGGGGATCAGAACAGAGGCAGGGGGAGGCAGGAGCTGCTCGGCCATGCCAGGGCTGGGAGCCTCCTTCCTGCCCAAGTGGGGCCCAGCTGGGCCAGGGGGCAGCTCCTGGGACAGCCGTGCCCGCAATGGCCCCTGCTCTGCAAGGCCTCCAGCGCTGCCCATCAGCCAGGCAGGGACAGAGCAGCCTTGGGGCCGATGCTGCTGCAGGCTCAGAGCCCCGCACAGCTGCTCATGCCCGGTGCCATTGGCTCTGTCCCCTGCAGCCTGCATGCTGTGTCACCGTGCAGAGGCTGAGCCCTGTGCCTCCCCTGGCCCTGGCAACTGCTCCTGTGCTGCTCCTGCACTGCCCAGGGCACCCAGGGGCCCAGCTTGGGCCGCACGCAGACCAGAACCAGCTGGGGCTGTGACAGCTCTGCTGCTCTGGGCCCAGCCCTTGGGCAAAGCACCCGCCTGTCCCTGGGCTGGGGGCAGTGCCCAGGCTGGGCTTGGCAGAGCCCGTCCGCTCCTGGAGGGCTGGGGGCACTGCTCTGGCCTGGCCTGGCCCGGCCCTGGGGTCCCTTGGCATTCCTGCTTGCCCTTGCATCCACCAGGGATGGGCTGCAGCTCAATGGCCCCGGCCTGGCCGCACACTCAGGCCTGGAGCCTTCCCATGGCTCCCCAGGGCACGAGAGCCTCAGCCCCAGCTCCCAAACACGACCTAACAGGGTTTGCTGATATTGATCCCTGTTAGACCTTTGAAAGCATTTTGAAAGTAACCTTGTTTGGCAACTCCTTCAAGGAACAAACGTGATTCGCTTCTAATCAGTAAAAACTTTATTGGTTTGCTTGCACTTCCTATAGGGTATCCTAATGCTTCCTTTGGCGTTCCAGAAAATAATGAAAATCTAACAAATTCTAAAGAGAAGTTCTTGAATCCACTATGAGGAGAAGTCTCTACATTCACTATCCTTACATACACTTAAGTAGCTGCTCCTGTAACACACAAAGATGTAGTGGTTTACCTGACTGGACCACACAACAGGATGTTATACACACCGCTACACTAAAAAACTCCTCTTCCCTGTTCATCACAAATTTAAAGCTCTTCTCGAGGTCCTGACTTAATTTTACATGCACATTCATACCTGCAATCCCTCCCCATGCTCAGTTTTCACCTAGACTTACCAGGGAACAGATGTTCCATACTTACCTCAAGCAATAATCTACGTCTGTCTTCCTAACCCTCTTTTTCTTCACTGACTTCTACTAATCTACAAAATAACTTGGACCCTCTGCACAAAAGAAACATCCAATTAATAGCCTTAAACACTTGTGAATGTGCTGCTACTTCTAACAATCTTGACCACCACAGCACTAAAATCAGAAATCAATTCTTCACATCCTTCCTGTTCTCCTGCCCCCACCACGCCTTGGCTCCAGCAGAAATGTTCCCTACTGCAGCCTGGTGTGCTAAGAACAATCAAAGGCAGCAGCACTTTTCCTCAACATGCTGCAATCTGAATTGCAGTGAAATTGCAGCTGTTGCATTAGAAGCTCAGCACCAGCACCCCACATCTTCCCCCAGAACTGAGGCCTGCTGAGGCCTGAGCTCTCCATTTCAACACACCCTGTAAATCAGGCTGCCTGGAAGATTGCAGGCTGGTAACTGTGTGAACACAGCAGTGCATTTCAGCAGAGTTATGGAATCAGTCTCATGGAAGGCACATCCTTTAAGCTTAAGACTCTATTCTACAAAATCTGGCCAGCAATTGTTTTGGTGGCCTGTGCAGGTTTTGGGGACTGTGCATGTTTCCTTTGGATGTTGTTTTCTTTGTTTCTAAATACAAAATTCACTGGATTCAGAAGCGAAACCCCAGCTTCATTAGAACAAAGAACCACAGGGACATATGTGGCTGACAAGAACACTCCTCATTTCTAATAGTAACACCAGAAAGAGAGGAAAAAGATAAAGATGATTTAAATACCCGAAAGGATCCGAAATGTCTACATAAGCTGTCAAGTGACTAAGTTTTTGGTAAACTCTAAAAGTCCAGATTCCTATTCGGTAATTGTCTGAAAGAAAAGAAAGCCAGAAAATCTGGTTGACCTTTATTTTGCCAGGACTTTCTCACGGGATTCTACCACAACTTGGATCACAAGTGAGGGTGGCAAATTTTGACTAGAAAACTTTGATAACTAGGCAGCATTTTTTCCTCCTCACTGAATTACAGGAAGGGTTTAAAAGGAAAAAAAAATATAAAAGAGCGTAAAGAAATTCTATCATACCTCTTAGGCGTTCATCATCTTTGGAGAACAAAAAAAAAAACTCTAGCACTTCCTGTGCATGGTAAAGAAAGAAACCTAGAAAAGGACAAAGGGATTTGAGCATCCTAAATTGTACTATCAAATTTCATGAACACAAGTTAATCCTGTAGTGCTTCAGAGAAATGCCATACATTGAAAAGCTTTATTCCCTAGAAACCAAATAAATCTTTTTATTTTCCAAATCCTCTTTTAAAGAGAAAACTGACTGTGTCTTTGGCTTTTGGCCAAACTCAGTTTGGAGTTGGTCAAACCAAAATGACCCAGTTAATTTCCTGTGCTCTGCTCTTTTTTTCCATATTCACATTCACATCCAATGGGTTGCTGGGAGTTTTGACTCTGTGCAGCACAAACGGTTTTCTAAGATGACTTTCATTGCTCAGAGGTGTGCAATGTCAGTTTCCCATTCCCTGAGTGCTGCTATTAATATTCCCACAGCATCCAACTACTACAGCCAAGTAGACAACAAAGAGAAATGGAACTTGCATTTCTTGGTCCTGTTCAATTTCTGACATCTCAGGCTCATCGTCACCCTCAGAACTGCTGTCCTGGAAACGTGGATCCTCTTGCCATGTGGCTTTTACTGGCTTTATTGTCCCAAGCGCGTGAGGCTCTGCAATGACAGCACCAATAGAGAAAAAAAGCCAAAACCAGATTATTCCTCTAATCATCAGGAAGAATTCCTCCTTTCACGTGAAATACTTACAGTGGAGAAGAGAGATTTAGGAAGGACAGAATCTGACCCTGCCAGATTTTCTAAGCTACATTTCTGCTCCACTTTGTATTTTCCACTTTGTTCCAGGGATCCCTTATGTATTCTTAAACATTTCTCATTGCATTCAGAAGACACTGAATACCTTTTCAGTTCAGCACAAGTCTGGGGGGCTCGTTGCTTTGTGCTGTTGCGTTGGGTTTTTTAATATTTTGGGTAACTTCACGGGGTTTCTTTTCTCTCCTACATGACTGGGACTTGAGTTAATGTTGTTTCATCTTCATTTCAGACGGCCTCATTTTATCTAAGGTTAGGACACCCCAATGATCATGTGTCATTCCATTTCCTTTTTCTAAAGGTCCAAGAGTAGAATTCAGTAACAAACAGAATGTTCATGGATCTTGGGGCCAGCTCTCGGACTTTGCTCCTCCCTCTACATTAACGCACATTTCCTTAAAAGCCTTGTGAGTTCCTATGAAACTTGATATGACTGGTGTGTCACCTTTTTCCCTGTTTGAGGAATTCAGGGCATGAGAACAAGCTTTTTCACCACTCAGCAAAAACCCCCAATGCCTTCTCAAAGCATGCCTTTCAGAATTCCTGAGATGCAAGCATGAGGCACCTCTCAATAATCTACCACAACCCTAGCAAGCAGAAATGAAGATCAAAATGCTTCTGCCTAATTACTGACTTCTGTTGCTGAAAATCCCCTGCATCCTGACCTTTTTTACACCATATTGCCCTACAGTGCCTGCCAGAAGCTCTTCCTTAGCAATGGCACTGTTAGAAGGGTTCTGCTGTTACCTTCTTTGATGCCCAACTCCTCTGTGCCTCCAAAGAAAGAAAACTTGAAGTAACTCGTCTCCTGAGCTGCATCATCCTCAGGCAAAGGTCCCAAATGGTCATCTGGGGCAGAGTCCTGTGCATCCTCTTTGTCCCAGGGTATTTCCTCAGTCTGGTTTGCTCTTTGAAGGTCTTTCAAAGAATAAACCAGAATAGACGGAGGAAATACCGTCTATTCTGGTTTGTTCTTTGAAAGGCCTCTTTCAAATCCGCAGCAATGGTGTAGGAGTTGTCTTCAGACAGTGAGGCAGTGTCTCATCTCTTTCTTCTTTTTTTGGCTTTACTGAAATGAGATTGTTCAAGGATAGCAACACAGCACACGTCCTTTTCGGACACAGCTTCCCTAAGAGCCACCTTGCTCTGAATGTCTCCCTAAGCATATCCAAGCCCATTAAGGAGTGCTTCATTATAAAGGGTAAGCAGTGGGGAAACATCTGAGGTTGAAGTCTAAAGGCAGGAACAAGAGTCCTTTTTAATTAGCCACATCCTTAAGTGACTTTTCACTGAATACACAGTTACACAGAAATCAAGGTATTTAGCCCAGACTTCTTCCTGCCAGTAGAAACATCAAGAGCTAATAGGGTTTGCCCACAGAGCTGTACATCTCAGGGTCCCTGCACTGACCGTTCTCACCTTCACTTCTGGCAAGGAACACACGGCCTAGAAAGAAAAGATGACGGCGCTACGTGCTGCTGTTGGAGGTCCCAGTTGAGGTCCGACGTCGCTGGTGGGAGCGGCTGCTCCTGCGGGATGTCCCCGACCATGTCCCCCTACGCCTGGGCCTCTCAGCACTCGCTGCTGTCCTCCTGCTCCTGTCCTGGCGACTCCTGGACCGCACAGTTTGAGTCGAGGCCCGGCGCTGCTGGCTGGAGCGGCTGCGTCTGGGGAATGGCCCTGACCATGTCTCCCTTCGCCTGGGCCTCTCAGCCCTTGTCCCTGTGCCACTGCTCCTGCCGCGGCGACTCCTGGAGCGGACAGGTGGACTCTGGGCCCAGCCTTGCTGGCGGGAGCGCCTGCGTCTGGGGGATGGCCCTGACCATGTCTCCCTTCGCCTGGGCCTCTCAGCCCTTGTCCCTGTCCCACTGCTCCTGTCACAGCAGCTCCTGGAGCGGACAGGTGGACTCCGGGCCCAGCCTTGCTGGCGGGAGCGCCTGCGTCTGGGGAATGGCCCTGACCATGTCTCCCTTCGCCTGGGCCTCTCAGCCCTTGTCCCTGTCCCACTGCTCCTGTCACAGCAGCTCCTGGAGCGGACAGGTGGACTCCGGGCCCAGCCTTGCTGGCGGGAGCGCCTGCGTCTGGGGGATGGCCCTGACCATGTCTCCCTTCGCCTGGGCCTCTCAGTCCTTGGCCCTGTCCCTCTGTTCCTGTCATGGCAACTCCTGGAGCGGACAGGTGGACTCTGGGCACGACCTTGCTGGCGGGAGCGCCTTGTCTGGGGGATGTCCGTGATGGTGTCTCCCTTTGCTTGGGCCTCTCAGCCCTTGGCCCTGTCCTGCTGTTCCTGTCACGGTGACTCCTGGACCAGACAGGTGGACTCTGGGCGCGACTTTGCCGGTGAGAGGAGCTTCGCCTGCGGCTGGGCCCAGCACGTCTGGAATGGACCCTGTCCTCAGGGTCAGGGGACGTGCTGCGTGTTGCCCTTGATCTGCTGATGCTGCTGGTGTCCAGTGAGGAAGATGGCAGCGCCTGCTGCCATGCTGCGTGTTGGGGCCTGCTGTGGCTGCCCGTCTCTGGAGATGGAGGTGGGGAAACCAGCACCAATGGCACAGGGCTGTGGGAGCTGGGGCTGATGGCCTCAGATTCTGACCAGCCACGAGCAGATTGTAATCCTGACTGTCTGGCCGGCCTGGGGCCATTGAGCTCTGTCTCATCCCTGGAGGCTGTAAGGGCAAGCAGGAATGTCAAAGATCACCCAGGCCCCGGCCAGGCCAGGCCAGAGCAGTGCCTCCAGCCCTCCAGCAGTGGATGCTGCGCTCTGCCAAGCCCGGCCTGGGCACTCCCCTAGCCCAGGGACACCGGGGACTTTGACTCATACATGTTCCGAGCCCAGCACAGCTGTCACACTTCCATCTCTGTGTGCTGTTCCTCAGGCCAGAGCAGCGCCTGTGGGTGCCCTCAGCAGCACAGGAGGAGCACAGGAGCAATTGCCAGGGCCTGGGGAGGCAAACAAGCTCATAGCACTGAGAACAAAAAGTGTACCAGCACGTGGTTGTCTAACCAAGCGCTTCTGCTTCTTCCTGCTTTGAGCCCTTGTCGAGACACAGGTTCCCTGCAGAGCCCCAGGTGCAGCTTCCCAACTTACCCCTGTTCCTCTGCCTCCTCCCTGCCCCCAGGGTAAAGGCAATCCCTGGCATTGCATTGGCCGTGCCTCACTCCTAGATCTGCGAAGGCATCGTTGTCCTCCCACGTTGGCTGTCTGATGGAGAAAGGAAGAGATGATGAATTTCTTCTGTTCTCCCTCACAGAGGTCCAGGGTGTCCCAGCTCTTTCTCCAGCGCTTTTCCAAGTTGGGGGTGAAGCTGAAGCCCAGACTCACAGGACAGGGCAGGGCCAGGGCTCCTGGGGCAGGGCCTGGCACAGCACAGCACTTGCACCCTCCTGGCTGGTGGGCCAGGCAGAAGGACACCAACCTGAAGGGGACTCGGATCCCCAAGATGAACATTTCAACAGGGAATTCCCCACTGTCTCTGCACAGGGGGCACTGGAAATAGAAAGCACCAGCGCGCAAGGCCTGTCCCTGCAGGGCAAACACAGGCAGGGTGAGCGAGGCCCTGCTGCTGCTGCTGCTGCTGCTGAGCACCTGCTGTGCCCCAGGGCTCAGGGGAGGGCTCCTACCTGGATGCAGTCCCTGTGGAACCAGGCCTTTTTGCACGTTGGGCACACCAATGTTGTGAAGGTCTTTCTGTCCTCCACAGGTTCCATGCAGATGGGGCAAACGGTGTCCGGCTCAGGAGTCGCATCCACCTCCTGCTCTGGACGGTGCTCAGGGCAGAAAGAGCTGGGGGCAAAGGGATGGGGAAAGTGAGAAATGCTGGATCATTCCCCAGGGGTGGCCATAAAGAGAGATGAGGTACCTGAACGGAGTAACGTATAGATTGACACAGCCGCCCTCCTTGGTACAGGGCAAGTGGAACCATCTGTCACAGTTCTCCCTGCAGCACATGATGGTTGCCCCGCTCTGGCCGCAGACGCAGCAGCGCTGGAAAGAGCCAAGCAGCTGCATCAGCAGCAGCAGCAGCAGCCTCGAGGCCTCCCCAGGCAGCCCCAGGGCTAAGGGCAGGGCGCAGGACGTGGCCGCTGCCGGCTCCCAGCCCACAGAGCCGCCAGCTGGAGGAGGGAGGCTGCTGTGCCAGGGCCTCTGTGCCAGAGCTGCTGGGAGCCAGACTTTGTCCCGACTGTTGGGCCGGCCTTTCTTTCCTGCAGTCTGGGCTAAGCTCTGGCAAACCTCACCAGGCACAAATCTCCCTGCTCTTGTCAGGCTCTCACCTTCTGTGCCGCCCGCCGCACTGCAATTAGGAGATCTCGAGGGAGAAAGTCCATGAGTCCCCCGCGGTCCGTCTCTTGCCGAAATAGTAGAGTGGCGAAGAACTGCAGCCAAGGGGAGAAGCTGATGAGGAGGGGGCGGGAGGAGCTGCCCATTGCAAAGGTGGAGGGAGCGCCCGGAGCCACTCACCATGCAGAACACGTGGGCACAGAGCCCACCCTTCTGCAGTTTGTCACCGCACATGTCCGGGTCAGCCTCGGCACGGCGACACAGCATGCAGGCTGCAGGGGACAGAGCCAATGGCACCGGGCATGAGCAGCTGTGCGGGGCTCTGAGCCTGCAGCAGCATCGGCCCCAAGGCTGCTCTGTCCCTGCCTGGCTGATGGGCAGCGCTGGAGGCCTTGCAGAGCAGGGGCCATTGCGGGCACGGCTGTCCCAGGAGCTGCCCCCTGGCCCAGCTGGGCCCCACTTGGGCAGGAAGGAGGCTCCCAGCCCTGGCATGGCCAAGCAGCTCCTGCCTCCCCCTGCCTCTGTTCTGATCCCCACGCTGCCTGCTACCACAAGAGCCCCTGGGCCAAGCTATCAGAGAGCTGCTTTGCCTTCACCTGGCTCCCTGGCACCAGGACCCTCCTGCTTTCTGTCAGACATGGCGGCTGTCTACGCTGAGTCTATCTCCTCGAGGGACGTGGTTACTTCGAGGTGCTGTTCCTCTCTGTCTATGGGAGAAAGAAGGGGGGGGGGGGGGGGGGGAGTTTGCAGAACAGGCCCAGAACCACGAGGCTCTACTCCCTGCTCAGCCCTGCGTGAGCCCTGCTCCTGTCTGTTTCTCCTCCCGTTGTCGCCTTGAGTAACACTGCAGTGTCCTCTGGCTGTTCCTCTGCTGATTCTGTGATTTTGGGAAGGGAGAGGCAGGTGAGCCTGCAGCACAGGCCCAGAGCCCCGAGGTGTGGGGCCCCTCTGGTCCCTGGGCAGCCACATCCCCGCCCTACCTTCTCCTCCTGTTGTCAGGTCGCACTGACACTCGGCTTGAGCCCCGCGTTCCCTTTTGTGGCCTTGGTGGCACAGGTCACAATGGCCACTCTGACATCAGCACCGTGTACCCAAAATCGGGGCAGCCATGGCCCCAGGTCCCTGGCAACCACTTGTGGCGGCCCCCTTGGGCACCGAGCTTCTAAAATGGTCCGAGCGTTTGCTCAGGGTGGAAGCAGGGCCAGGACTCCTGCAGCAAGTGCAGGGTCAAATGCCAGGCCCTGGGGCAGCCATCCAGGGTGGCACTGTAGGCAGGGAGGTGCTGTTCAGGCACTGCCACACTAGGGCTCCGGCCCCGGCCAAGGGAAATTTCTGCTCCTGCCCCTGGCAGGCGGTGGCCCAGAGAGACCGTGCGGAGTCAGCTGCACTACAGGGATTCAAACCCTGCTCTAGGTGAACTGATGTTTTCATCAAGACCTGTCTGCAGAAAACTAAGATGAACCTGATTTGATGCTGCTACTGATCACCATTGGGTACAGGAGATAAACCTGGACACCACCACAGCTGCCTCCGTTATCCTGTCATCATATGAACTAACAACTTTGACTTTCCATATAAATGGAAAAATTAGTATTAAGCTTCTGAGAAGCGTCATCTTTTATACTGACTCAGCAGAAAGACAGAAAATTCACTGAGAATTTTCTGTGTACATTTGACAGGAGAGCTTGCAACTGTCCTCCACTCAAGTCAAATACAGGAGGATGCTTTTCCTACATTATAGGAACTTTGCCAGTTTGGTCCATGCTTTCCTACTAGAAAATACATTGGAAAAAATTAGGAAGAGAAGCACGAACAATTCTTGTCAATTTTTCTCTTTCGTGTCTTTGCAAACATGCTCCTGGAAATGCAGATCCATGACTTGTGGAACAATCAGTGGCATCTCTGGGAAGCAGGGCAGGGACTGACAGGCAAGGACACACTGCACCTGCCTGATGCTGGGGCAGCAGGAGTTTGCCCATTTTCCTGTCTCCATGGGAGAGCCACCTTGGCTGGGAAACGATCCCTTCACTGGTCTAAGAGGGAGGCACAGCCAGTGCAATGCCAGGGAGCGCCTTTACCCTGGAGGCAGGGAGGAGGCAGAGGAAGAGGGGGGAAGTTAGGAAGCTGCACCCGGGGCTCTGCAGGGCTCCCGGCTAGGTCTCGAAGCACAAGGAGCCAGAAGAGCTTGGCCGGACAATCCCGAGCTCTGGACACCTTGTCCTCAGCACCGGGAACCCGTTTGCTTCTCCAGGCCCTGGGCACTGCTCCCGTGCTGCTCATGCAATTACACACAGACACAGAGCTACCTGCTCTGTCTCAACCCTCTTCAGCACTGAACAGCACAACACAGTAACATGTTCTCTTCAGTACATGGTCTAATTATTAATAGTCCTGCAAAGACTCACATTCAAAGCACACACAAAAACCCCAAACCCTGGTACAAACCTTGCATCAACACAAAATGCATGTTGCTGTTCAGAAACACAGGGCAGCACTTTTGGCCAATGCTTTTTCCTATAAGATCTTTCAAAGGATTGCAAAAGTGACATTGTTTGGCAACTTCTTCAAGGAACAGACAGGAGAGGCTTCTGAGTTTTTAAAGATTTATTGGTTTGCTTTCACTTTCCTTTTGGCATCCTTACACTTCACCCAGCATTCCAGAAAATCGTGAAAATCCAAAATAATATCAGGGGAAGTTTCTGAATTCATTCATGTTTCTCCCAAAGACTTTCTTGACATACATACAAGTGACTGGTCCTATGACATACAGAGACGCAGTGGTTTCCCTGACTGGACATTACAAGACAACGTTATAGACTCCACTATACTAAAACACTTCTGTTGCCTGGTAATTACAAAGCCTGAAGCTCTTCTAGAGGCTTTTCCCAGTGCAACTTCATTAGGTTCCTCTCTGCCCAACTCTCGAGCCTCTCCAGGTCTCACTGAAGGGCAGCAGAGCCTTGTGGTGCCTCAGGCCCTGCTCCCAATTCTGTCCCATCAGCAAACACTGAGGGAACACTCTGTCCCTTCTGCCAGGTCACTGGGGAATAAGGCAAACAAGGCTGGGCCCAGCAAGGCGCCCTGAGCTCACAGCTACCTGAGTTTGGAGCTCCCCTGTCCACTTCTCTGCCCCACTGTCCCTGAGCTGCCTCAGGGGCCTGTTATGGGAGGCAGGGACAAAGCCTTGCTGAAGTCCCAGCTGGCAACAACCACTGCTCTCCCCTCACAAGCCCAGCCAGTCACTGCAGCACAGGTGGCTATGGGATTGGTCAAGCATGGTTTCCATTCCTGTTATTCCACAGGCTTAGAGATGGCATCCAAGAGGAGCTGTTCTGTCACCTTTCTGGGGATGGAGCTGAGGCTGACGGCCCTGCAGTTTCCTGGCTCTTTCTTGGTGCCCTTTTGCAAGACTGCAGTGATGTTGGCTTTCCTCCACTGCTCATGCCTCTCTCCAGGGCTGTCTCCTTCCCTGACCTGCTGGCAGAGCACCCTGTGCCAGAGGCAGGAGCAGAGATTTCCCTTGGCCCCAAAAGGGAACACTGGGCTCAGGCCGAGTGTCAGTGCGACCTGACAACGGGAGGAGAAGGCATGAAGGAGCAGAGCTCACACAGGGCTGAGCAGGCAGTAGAGCCCTCGTGGCTCTGGGCTTGCTCTGCAAGCTCCTTGGCCTCTACTTTCTCCACAGAGAGAGAGGAACAGCACCTCAAAGCGACCAGGAAACCCGGCCATGGAGCGAGGCTGGGGCTGTCAGCCCTCAGGGAAACTGGCCATGGAGTGGGGCTGGGGCTGTCAGCCCTCAGGGAAACTGGCAATGGAGCGGGGCTGGGGCTGAGACACCTCAGGGAAACTGGCCATGGAGTGGGGCTGGGGCTGTGACACCTCAGGGAAAGCGGCCATGGAGCGGGGCTGGGGCTGTGACACCTCAGGAAACCGGCCATGGAGCGGGACTGGGACTGTGACACCTCAGGGAAACTGGCCATGGAGTGGGACTGGGGCTGAGACACCTCAGGGAAACTGGCCATGGAGTGGGACTGGGGCTGTCAGCCCTCAGGGAAAGCGGCCATGGAGCGGGGCTGGGGCTGTGACACCTCAGGGAAACCGGCCATGGAGCTGGACTGGGGCTGTCAGCCCTCAGGGAAACCGGCCATGGAGTGGGACTGGGGCTGTCAGCCCTCAGGGAAACCGGCCATGGAGTGGGACTGGGACTGTGACACCTCAGGAAACCAGCCATGGAGTGGGACTGGGACTGTGACACCTCAGGAAACCGGCCATGGAGCGGGACTGGGACTGTGACACCTCAGGAAACCGGCCATGGAGCGAGACTGGGACTGCCAGCCCTCAGGAAACCCGGCCATGGGGCTGGGGCTGCAGCTGTGACACCTCAGGGGAAGCAGCCATGGGTGTGGCTTGGCCTTTGACACCTCAGGGAACTCACCATGGCAGCCACCTCCAGGGGTTTTGAAGTACTTGTTTCTTGGTTTAATGCCCTTCCAAGATCAATTTTCCTGATCCTTATCCATGTTTTGGACAAGTATTGCCTCCTGAACAGGCCACCTCCTGGATGTGCAATGATTCCATCTGATCCAGCTGTGCCTCTTCCTTTCTCAAGGGATGGACAGAGGGGCTCTATTGAAGGTGGCATTTCCTGCAGGAAGGGAGGCGATGCCAGACACAGCCACAGGAGGTAGTTGCTGTGCTTCTGGGCCTGAGCCCTGCTGAGGCTTGAGCTGCCCTCTCTGCTGCTTGGCACTGCGGGCACAGCCCGGATAAGATGGGCACAGCCCAGAGGAATTGTCCCGAGCAGGCTCAGGGCACTCGGGTACTGAGCTGTCCTGCTGGGCTCCCTCCGTGGGAGACATGTCCCGAAACCTGGGAGCAGCTGCACGGGGTGCCCGTGGTGGGGAAAGGGCAGAGGGGGAGAGCAAGGCTCCAGTGTGTCCTGAGAGGGCCTGGCTGTGTGCCCATGTGATGTGGGAGCTGTTCCATGGGCAGGTGGGCGGGCAGGAGGGAGGGACGGAGGTTGGGAGTGACAGCTGTGGCACTGCAGATTTCCCCAAGCATTTAGTGAGGGTTTCCTGTGTGGCAGGGAGAGAGCCCCAGGGCCCTGGGCTGCTCCAGCTGCCCCTCCAGGCATGTTGGACAGCACCTGCAAAGAGCGTACAGAGTGACCAGGAGCCACAGGCTCCCGCAGCCTTACCCCACCCCCTTGCAGTCCCCAATTCCCCAAGGGAGAAGGGGATTCCAGCACACCATGGAAATGGTTCTGTAGCATCTGTGATCCCTCCTCGACTGGGATCATGACTTGGATTACTTGGAAATGCTGGTGAATGGTGCTTTGAAGACCTTGTCAGATGTTGGAGGCATGTTCTGAATGTACCTTTCCTGACAGAATAATCTGTGTCAGTATGCCAAGAGCTTACCATGAGCCAGTTCCCTTAAATTTCACTGAAGGTAGATCAGTTCTGGAAACCTTACCCTGCTCCCTTCTGGAGCCCTGAGGGATCCCACAGGATCACTGTCAGTGGGAGGAAGGGGCATTTAGCTGTCCATCCTCCTCCTGTGTGCAATGCCACTGTGTCCTTCTGTGTGCTCTGTGCAGCCACAGAGAAGAGCAGAGAGGCAAGGGGCTGGGCCCAGGGCTGTGCCTGGGGGCTGAGCCTTTCTCAGCTCCTTTGCAGCCCCCAGGGAGCCCGAGCTGCTTCTGCTGCCACTGCTAAGCCCTGGCCCTGCCTGGGGCTGGGTTTCAAGCTGCTGGCTGCTCCAGGGAGTCCTTTCTGCCCCGACTGCCCCGCAAGGGGCTCCTTCCATCCCAGTGTGGGGCCACTGCAGGCATGAGGTCCCCCTGGCCCTGCTCCTGAGTGGAAGGCAGAGCCAAGGGAGTGCCTTGGAGGGCACCAATCACCCAGATGCCCTCACTGCCACTTGGGCCTGAAGGAGAATCTTCAGCAGTGCCATTGGAGCTGTTGTGTCCTGCCTTTCTTTGCAGCTGAGCCTGTTGCTAAAGGTGATCTGGCTTCCCAGCCCACGTTCAGGATTGAGCCTCTGGGAGATGGTGAGGGTACGCCAAGGCCTTTCCCCTGTGAGACCTGCCAGCTCAGAGCCCAAAGATGGGCCAGGGGGGCATCGCTGCAGGTGCCAGGACAGAGCCATGCATGTGTGTGCCCTCACCCTGCACGATCCACTCACAACTTCTGCTCAGCACTGGCAGGTGTTTGAAGGACGGTGGGCCATGGCCCAGCTGAAAAAGCCCAGATGATTTGCTGATTTTATCCGATTTTGCATAAGCATGACGTTCTGAACATGCCATTAAAGAAATGGAGAATTTCTCCATCTTTTAAGGTGTACTTTTTGTTTCTCAAGTGATGGGCCAAAAGTTAGGACAGAAGGAGGTGTTTCCCCAACAAAGCAGAGGCCGATTGGCAGCCCCTGCTGCAGGAAGGAAGTCCAAGCCAAGCACAGGCATGGGCACAGGCACAGAAGGTAATTGCTGTGCCAGGCTCAGCAGGGCTCAGCCATTGGCAGAGCTGTGTGGCTGCAGCTCTTCTTCTTCTACCAGGGCCTCCCTTGCACAGCCCGGCAAAGCTGGAGGTGCCTTTGGAGCTCGTTCAGAGCCCTGGGAAAAGGGGACTCGTGCACCAACGTCCCTCCCGCTGCAGCTGCTCTGGAGCTGGCCCTGAGTGCCCAGAGGCCCAAGGCACAGAAGCAGCCCAGAGCGGGAGCCCTGCCGCGAGCCCAGGGCCAGAGCCAGCCTTGGCTCCTGACTGGGCAGGGGCTGCACTGGGTCCTGACAGGGCCTGACTCTGTGCCCTGGGGCTGGGGGAGCTGTCACGGGGCAGGGAGGGCCAGGGCTGGCAGGGGCTGCTCAGGGATGGGTGTGGCCCGTGTCCCTCCAAGCAGCGACTGCCCAAAAAGCTGCGCTGCCCCCGGGCTCTCCTCTCGGCCTGCTGGGCTTTGTTGGGTGGCACAGCCTGTGCCACGGGGTGGCAAGGTCCCTGCAGGCCCCAGCTCTGGGGGAAACGGAGAATGTCCTGCCCGCATCCACCGTGCTGCCAGCTCAGCAGTGCAGCACAGCACGGGCTGACGATCCCCATCGCTCCCACAGGTGCAGCTGGAACCACAGCACATGTTCCTGATTCCCAGAAGGGCCTTGGAAGGGGTTTCTATCAGGGAACAGGCTTCTGGCTAGGGTTACTGGCAGGCCTGCTTGTCTTGGAGCTGATCTTCATCTTATGCTCTGTCCGAAGTTGGACTTGCTGGAAGAGAAAAGGGTGAGTGTTTAGTTCACCTTTCCCTCAAAAAGCTTCTTTTGAAAGTCTACGTCAGACAGAAAACATTCCCAGTGAGGTTGCAGTGTAGGGGTGGCCGGTCCTTGATTGTCCAAAGAACTCTGCTGAGGGTTCTGCTGCTGCCCAGAGCTTTCATTGGCCTCCTAATTGCTGGGCCTTGTCCTGGGGGGGCCCACTGGGGCTGCAGCCAGTGCTGGCTCCCACTGAGGCTGCCTGGCCAAGAGCAGCCCCAGGGGCACTGGGCAGAGGCAAAGCACGGTGGGGAGGAGAAAGAGCAGGGACGAGATTGCCCTTGAAAGGCAGAGGCGCTCTGGGGCCCGCTCCTGGCCAGGGAGCCTGCCCAGAGCCGTGCACTGCTGGCCGGGGCCTTGAGGGACAGCTGTGCAGCTGGGCCAAGCTGTGCCAGCAGCTCCAGCCGTGCTGGGGAGCCTTGCCAGCTCTGGGCCCGGCTGTGCAGGAGGCTCCCTGTGTGCCACTGGCAGCTGGGGCCCCAGCCACCTCTTCTTTCCACAGTTCCACCTCTGGACAGGAGTTTTAAGATGGTGGCTGCATGTCACACCCAAACAGCAGGAGCACCTCCTCCAGCAGTTAGAAGGGCCTGGGCAGCCCTGTGATGAGTTCTGAGAAGAAGACTGCAGAACAGCCATCGACAAGGAAATCTCCTATTCTCCTGGATATCCCACTGCCACCTCCTCTCCCCATGTATATCCCCAAGCTACTTCCATCTCTTTTTTAATCCTCCTCTGTCCTGTCCCGACTTCTTCTATAGACCCCAGGAGCAGCCCAGCACCCTCCTGCCCCTCCTGAGTCCAACATGTCCCTTCCTCTGTCCCTGAGCCCCCTGGGCCTGCCCTCTAAACAACACTGAAGTTATCCCCGCTCTCTGCCAGGCTAGGTGATGGCCCTTTCTTTAGTTGCACTAAAGGGAAGGTGCCGTCACCCCAGTGTTTGGGTGGCAGCAGCAGCAAAGCCCAGCCGGCAGCACCACTGGCTGAGCTCCATGGCCAGGAGCAGCCGTGGATGCCCACGGTGTGGGCAGGCAGGAGCCAGGCAGGGGCTGCTGTGACCAGCGGCGGGGTCCCGAGGGCTGGGGGAGCCCAGTGGGCAGGCAGCAGCATGGGGCTCCCGAGAAAAAGCAACCCCATTTTCTTAATTTTTCACTTTTAGATATTAGAAATTTGTAGAAATATTTCAAAATATTTTTTCTGTAGACAGACACCCCCAAATATTTCTTCCCAATTCCTATAGTACTTAAAGATTTTTTAAAGTAGTTTTAGAATCCAAAAAAATGACCTCATTTTGTCTTCCCTTTTCATTTTTAAAAATATTTAGAGATATCTCTTGTGTAGAGAAATCCTCATATGTTTCATTCCTTTTTCCACAACACATCTGTATTTTTGAAACTGGTTTTAGAGGTCTGGAAAATATTTTCCCCTTATACAATAAAAAATAAAATTGCATTTCAGTGGTAATCTTTATTCTAGGAAGAAGTAAGACCCCTTCAGCCAGCCAGCCTGCTGCAGAGGCTCTTTTCCCACAGGAGCTTTGTACCTAGTCACAACCAACATACATAAAACCTTTTCCCAGTTATTTCCTGGGATTTATGACAAGCTCACGTCTTAATCTTCTCAGACAAATTTTGAGCACAGTGGGAATGTCTTCAAATTACCATCTTTGTTTGCTCTGGTGGAACTCCCTCCGTTCTAGAGCAGGGCCTTCTCTCAGCTTCCTGCTGCGCCCGGGCTCTCCTCTCGGCCTGCTGGGCTTTGTTGGGTGGCACAGCCTGTGCCAAGGGGCAGCAAGGTGCCTGCAGGCCCCAGCTCTGGGGAAATGGAGAACGTCCTGCCCGCATCCACCGTGCTGCCAGCTCAGCAGTGCAGCACAGCACGGGCTGACGCTCCCCATTGCCCCCACAGGTGCAGCTGGAACCGCAGCACATGTTCCTGATTCCCAGAAGGGCCTTGGAAGGGGTTTCTGTCAGGGAACAGGCTTCTGGCTAGGGTTACTGGCAGGCCTGCTTGTTTTGCAGCTTATCTTCATCTTATGCTGCGTCCGAATTTGGACTTGCTGGAAGAGAAAAGAGTGAGTGTTTAGTTCACCTTTCCCTCAAAGAGCTTCTTTTGAAAGTCTACGTCAGACAGAAAACATTCCCAGTGAGGTTGCAGTGTAGGGGTGGCCAGTCCTTGATTGTCCAAAGAACTCTGCTGAGGGTTCTGCTGCTGCCCAGAGCTTTCATTGGCCTCCTAATTGCTGGGCCTTGTCCTGGGGGCCCGCTGGGGCTGCAGCCAGTGCTGGCTCCCACTGAGGCTGCCTGGCCAAGAGCAGCCCCAGGGGCACTGGGCAGAGGCAAAGCACGGTGGGGAGGAGAAAGAGCAGGGACGAGATTGCCCTTGAAAGGCAGGGGAAGGGAGAATGTTGCTTATCGGAAGAAGCCCCAAAGAGCGGCTGGAAGGGGTGCTGCCTGATCAAGGACCCCCGAGAAGCGGAGGGAGGGCGTATCGGCTGATGGGGTGTCCCGAGGAGCGGCTGGGGAGAGTGGGGGTGTCTCTTAGTGGGGAGGAGCAGCTGGAGCGCTTGCCCGGTCCGGTGGTGGGGAGGCCGGCGGGGCAGTCGGAGTAGGCTCAGCCCGGCCGGTGGGCACGGCTCACCCCACCCGCCTGCAGGACCACGGCGCAGTTCCTGTTGCAGGCGGACCTGCACGGGCTGCTGAAGCTGGACACGCTGATCCCGAACGCGCTGCCTGCGCCATGGCAGCGCAAGGCCAAGGAGAGCGGCCCGGGGCCCAGCCCTGTCGGCGTGTCCCCCATAAAGCCGGCATGTCGCTCCCACAGCCCCAGCAAGACGCCATCCAAGACACCCGGTGAGCGCCGGCCACCGGCGGCAGAGGTTGAGTGCGGGAGCCTGGCCCAGGCTGCTTGTCCATAGCCATGGGGCCCTGGGCTCCCTGCCACGCTGCCCTACCGGCTGCTGCTCAGGCAGGAGGAGGTGGGCTGTGCTCCTGACAGCCACCCACCTCCTTGCCAGCATGAGGGGCAGAGCTCTGAGCACTGGGGCTGGCGAGCTGCTGTTCACCCAGCTGAGCCTTGCTGGCACAGCTGTATGCTAGGACAAGTGTGGGCAGGACTGTCAGCTGACAGCTTTACATCCTGTGAGTGTTTTTGTATCTTCCCCTTATCTCTGGACTCTGGAATTGTTGCACTAGACCCAAGGAGTTGCACCACACAGTCCCTAACCAACTTGGTGGCAGGGAGGAAAATATAAGTTAATTGGGACTGGGTGGCATGAGACCTCAGAGTCCTACTTGTCTGGTGGGTGTGATGTGGAAGAGTGTTGGGTTTGCTCCCGTGAAAGCTCTAATACAGGCTGTTAAATAGCTGTAAGACAATATTTTCATATGTGAATGCAGGTAAATCTGGATCCAAAATTCAAAGCACCCCAGCAAAGGCTGGGGGGGATCGCTACATTCCCAAACGCAGCACTATGCAGATGGAGATGGCAAATTTCCTCCTAACCAAAGAGAATGACCCTGCTGAGGATTCCCCTACCAAGAAGATGAGCATGTTGCTAAGTTACAATTACTTCAATAACTGCTACGCCTTCCTGCCCCTTTACAGAGCAGTGAACAATAGGTTCTATCAAGGGGGCACACGGCACTGACAAGTCCCAGCCATCACTACTTGCAGCTCTGGGCTTCAGGAGCCTAGGATGAGACTGAAGCTGTAGAGACTGCCATGCACTCGAAGCCTATGCTGCTTCTGGTAGCAAAATTTAGCTTTTGACTAACGAGGCTTTAAAATGTAGCAGGCAACAAAAACACAAAGCTGTAAGCCTATGCAAAGTGAAACTGCTGGTGGTAGCTATTCTAGGACAAGGTCTCCACAGGGAACACTTCTGGAATGTTTTACACTGTGTTCTGAAATCTGTTTATGAAGCATTTGGTCGCTTTGTGGCTGTGGCTTTTCCCTCTGGCAATGACACTGAATTTGCCATTGTTTGAAAATGTGAGCAGGACAATGTATGAAAGTCTGAGGAAAACTGCTTTGACCTGCCTCTGTGTGACTGACCCTTGCAGCACAGTCAAACATCTTCAGATTCTAAGAGAAGGGGACTTAGATGTCTGTTTAAATTGTAGTGTGGGAATTGTTTTAAATGCATTGCACTGAGGGTGATTTGTCTCTGTAGGAGCAACAGAAAGCCTGGGCAGTGAATCTGAATGGTTTTGATGTGGAAGAGGCAAAGATCCTCCACCTCAGAGGAAAACCACAGAATGCTCCAGAAGGTATGATACAGGCTCCGTGTGAGCTGAATCAGCAGGAGGGATCAGGTCAGGGGAACAGCAACACAGAGGCTCTGTGTGTGGTCACAGGAGAAATCAACTGGTTTCTGAGAGCTGTACAGGCTGGAGTCTCCTTTCTTAAGGTTCCTGAGATCGAGGGAGGGCATAACAGTTAAAGTGAATTTATTTAGGAGAGTTGCTATGACTGCCAGTTGGTCACCTGTTACAGGGCTTGCAAGGGTCTTCAGGGTGGAGAGAGAGATGAGAATCTTGACCTCATGTTCAGAAGGCTTGATTTAATATTTTATGATATATATTACATTATTACTATACTAAAAGAAATAGAAGGAAAGTTCTCAGAAGCTAGCTAAGCTAAGAATAGGAAAAGAATGAATAAACAAAGGGCTGTTTCTCAGCAGAGGGTGAGACCCAGCTCCGCTGTGAGTGGTCAGTAAATCCAAACATTCACCCAAGACTGATCACGCATCCACCTGTTGCATTCCCCAGCAGCAGATTACCATTGTTTACCTTTTGTTGCTGAGGCCACAGCTTCTCAGAAGGGGGAAAAATCCTAAAGAAAGGATTTTTATGGAAAGATGTCGGTGACAGCTACCGGTACTGCAGGTTCCAAACGTTCATGAAGTCTGTAAGAGCATCAAAGCCTCTGCTGTGCACTTTCTAGCTTAAACTGCAACTAAGTATAATGGGATTCAAAAACCCAAGTGTTTGTTAAATTTGTTTCCATGAATGAGGAAATTGTAGCTCACCCCTGCTCAGCAGTTCATTCTGCCAGTGATTTTAGCGCACTGCAGGCTTGTGAGTGTTTCTCTTAGGACTTTATTTTCACTCCAAGGGATTCCTAGTTGGGTGAGCAGCACTCAGCTGGGAGGAAACTATTTCAGGTTAACAAACCTGTTCCCCTGCACACAGACTATCAGAATAACCTGAAAGTGCTCTACAGTCAGAAAATGGCACCTGGATTGAGCAGGAAGAAGAGCAGATATATTCCCTCAAAGCCAGAACGGGTCTTGGATGCACCAGAGATATTCAATGACTACTGTAAGTAGGCTACAGGTGTGGAGAGTATTATTAATAATTGGTTAGCTGAGAAAGGCCACACTGATATAATGCCACTGGTTTAGCTGAAGGAGAAAAGTCAGCAGTCAGCCAGCTGAAAGGAAGAGTCAGCAGTGACCTTGCTGCAACATGAGGATAGGGAGTTGAGATTAGTCCTGAATATATCCTAAGAATATGTAGAAAGTATCAAAAGTAGAACCATAGGAATGTAGAAGTAGGCGTAGTTGCTGATATGTAAGCTGACCAATCCTGAGCTCAACTTTTGCAATATGTATGAAGCTCATTATGAACTGTATTTAACCCGCCGTACTGATCAATAAAATTGAGCCTGTGATGATCAAACTGATGTCCTGGTTCCCTTCAGCCAACAAATGGTGGAGAATACGGGCATAACCGAATCTCTGCCCTTTTTCTCGGATTAAAAGAAAAAGGGATTACGCCACGGTCGAGGAAGTTGGGTTTGGGTCCTTGCAGCTGGGACAGTGCCGGAATTTGAAGCACCCTAAAGGTTCACAACTGTGACTTAAGCCAATACGTGTCCGCCGGAGCCTGGAGAGCTGCAACAGCGCGCGCTGATTAATAGGTATGGATAGGCAAGCGGCATATGATTTATTTACTGCCTATTTAGAGCGGCGTGGGATAAAAGGGATAGATTTAAAAAAGGAGTTACCAGGGTTATTAGCTTATGGCCATGCTAAGGGTATCTTTTCTAATCCTCATACAGTTCATGAGCTAGCAGAGTGGAAGAAGTTTGGGGAAATATTGTGGGATACAATACTAGATGATGATAAGTCAGCAAAGAAATTCGGGAAGTTATGGTGGGTGGTGTATAACACGTTACTTCAGCAGGTCTCTGAGAGAAAGGCAGCAGAAACGGCAACAGAAGCTCATAAGAGGAATATAGGGTATGGTCATGAAGATGATCCCCTGGCACCTTCTGTAACTAAGGTACTTATGCCTAAGAGTCCCCAG